>NC_053429.1:39792420-40994364 GCF_007990345.1 Gossypium hirsutum
TTTTTTTTTGTTGATTGTTGACTGATAGTCATGTTTAATGGTAACTATAGGTGGCTTGAAGGATCGTTTGTGTCTGATGCAGATGGCACTTCAACACTTAGCTAGGATGATTATGGCCTCTATTGGAGGCAGAGATATGATTCTTCTAATGACTTGTATAGTTATGCATGTCTGGTGAAAAGCGACAACCAAGGATGGGAAGGTAGCCACTCGACATACGACCCGTACAACCCGTATTCCTCGTATTCTTAAGAGAATGGGGATGCGTATTGGGAAGAGTTTAATGAAGATCACTACCAAAACACTTAGAGTAGCGCATTTGAGGATGGCATGTCTGAGTGCCAAGAAAATTTGAAAACCATACAAAATTAATTGGACCTCATGTTAGAAGCCGTCAAATGCTACGTTAGGGAGAGTGCTTTAGTGGACAAGTGTGTCGAGCCAAACATTGTTGAAGTTGAGGAGGAGGCCTCCTAAACAGTTGTTGAACCACATGACTTGAAGGTCGATTCGCAACAAGAGATAAAGATCAAAGAACTGAGTGAAGTATTGGGCGTTATTGAAGAAATCTCCAACTCTCATGAGGTAAGTGTGGAGGAGCCGTCACACTTCTCAGATGTTTTAGAAGAAACCCTACGAAAAGAACTAGTCAAGGAAGTTCTCTATCAAAGGTATATTCAAATAAAGGTAGAGAACTCAGAACAAGTTGAGTTTGTGATCGAAATTGATTATTCATCAGAAGGTGAAATGGAATGGGTTCAATTTCAGTAAGAATTGACTCGAAGTGTACATATAAACACAACCTAAGTCAAGGCGAGTTTGATATGTTCATTTTCTAAAAAATGTCCTTATCAAACCAAAGATGAACAAGAGAAGGGTTAAATTCTCGAGGACTTCATGGAAATTCCACTTCAAGGGCTTAACTTATCGTTCAAGAGTGATTTTAAATTTAAACTTATTTTGTAAATAATTAAACTTATTCGAGCTAAGACTCTATTTACTTTTGTTTAGTTTAGAATTAAAATTTGTTGCATGTTTAAATTTAGGATTTTATAGGTTTAATTTTTATGTAAATGGGAGTTAGTTGAAAATTTGAGAATTTTTTGAGTATATTAGAGTGGCATCGCGATACCCATGGTTCAATATCGCGATACCACAAATAGTTTTGAAGGGAGGCCAAAACACATTTTGATATTGCGAAACTGACCCTCTAGTATCGTGATATCCCAAACATTTTCAAAATTAAGTTTTAGCCTGAAAACATGATACCCTTTTTAAAACCTAACACTCAACCTAAAACCCCAATTTGACTTAGTTTCAAGTCCTAAACTCCTTAGTTGGACTTTTTTTTTGTTATTTGCATTTGTTTTCTTTTGTGTGTTGTTTTGTTTTCTGTACAGGTCAGCCAACTGAAGATTACACAATAATTTCGAGCTTAAATGTGAAGGTGGACGACCCGATCTAGTTTGATGCTCCTTCTAGTGAAGTTTGGTAACCTCTTAATCTTTTGTATTTGGCTACACATTGAGGATAATGTATAATTTATGTGCAAGGAGGATGCACATTATTTAATTTTGCTTTGTTTTTATGCGTGTTTGGCATGTTTACAGCTTTTATGCTATTTTTCAAAAAATTTCGAAAATATTTTCCTTTTATTTTTTTGATTTTTTGTTATTGTGTGCATGGTGCTTGAACATGAAGTGATTGACATCGGTGGATTGTGGCATGATATTGTGTATTAAGTATTTTAAATGTATAAAATTTAATTGACGTTTGATGAATATTTTGCTTTGTGAATAAACTGTTTAGTTCAATTGATTACATTGTACAATAGGATAGAGGCAGTTGAAAATTTCTTTGTTTTGTCCAAATGATCAATAAGAATGAAGATAGGTGTATAGATGGATGATTTAGAAATTGTCATTATTCATTGAGATAAGTAGAAACATGTTTTGGTTTGGCATTAGTTGAAATGCAAAGGTATGACCTAAGGTATTGTTTGTGCAGCCTAAAGCCTAAAAGACCAACCTTGGATGCTACATTATCCCTAGCTTCCTAATTTGAGCATTACATTTTCCTTTCTTGATGAGCCTTTATGTATGAAACCTTGAGCAGAAATTGAGTTTGAAACTCAACCCTTCACAGACCTTAAACCTTGTATTGCACTATCGAATGGACGTCAGACCATGGACATCGAGGTTAAGTAGGAACATTGCGGAGGTTTCTTACAAAATTTACTTGAGTGATTAGTGAAGAGATTAATTTAGCTTGTAAGTGATTCTTACTAAAAATTGTGCATAAAAATAAACAAAAATGTGAAAGAAAGAAAATATAATAAGGATCAAAAGCATTGTAAGAGAAAAGACCAAGCGAATGAAAAATATGCTCAAAATAAGAAAAAGAAAAGAGCATAACATTAATGGCTCAAAATAATTATGCTCAAAAAGAGCTAATATTTACCAATCTCTTCGACATTGTTGGAGAGATAAGGAAGGTGAAAGAAGGAGAGATAAGGCGATGAGATGAAACGATCACATTTGGTGGGAATTAAGAACAATGTCATGTGTTATACTATTCATGGTGCTTGAATTGTTTTGAGATGACCTTTCTTTAAATCCGTACCAATCAAGCCTCAGAACGTTACAAGCCTCTAACTCCTATGTGACTTTAGCGTCTCCTTTTACAAACAGAAACTTGTAGAAACTTATTGTAAATGAATAAGTTGATTTCTTTCATACATAGATACATCATATCTTTATTTCTTATTGTGATGGAATAATGTATAAAAATTTAATTTTTATAAACTGCCTCTACTTTTGTTTTCTCTATAACTTTTTGAACTAAGACTGTTTAATCTCAAACCTATGTGTAACACCCCTTACCCAATACCGTTGCCGGAGTCGAGCATGAGGCGTTACTTGACTTAACTTAAAAGTTCGGGGCATAAAAATTTACTTTCAAATTTAATTTCATCATTCATAATAAAGCTGTCCACCTGTACAGCAGTCACTAAAATAATTATAATTCAAGCTACGAAACTCGAAATTTATATCCGTAAATTTTCCCTGAAACTAGACTCATATATCTATTCACCATAAATTTTTCAGAATTTTTTCCTTTTCCAATTAGTACAGTTTATTAGTTGAAGTCTCCCCTGTTTCACTAATCGACTATCCTGACCACTCATCACTAAAATTTAATTATCTCTTATTAAAGGCTTCATATGGTGATTAAACTTATTTCTACTGAAAATAGACTCATTAAGGAATCTATACATATAAATTATAACTCATAATTCCTTCTGTACAATTTTTAATGAATTTCTAAAGTCAGAACAGGGGACTTCAAAAACATTCTTGCCCTGTTTCACTAAAATTCAAATATCTAAAAGTATATAATTCTTTTGCTTACTCACTTCTTTTATATGAAAGTAGACTATTTCAGCTTTAATTTCATATCTCACTCAACTTCTAATTCTATTTCCACTATTTTTGGTGATTTTTAAAAGTTACATCAATGCTGCTGTCCAAGAACTGCTCCATTGCAATTTTTAAAAAAATTCAATATAACCCCTTTATAATTGTCTAACCTTCCCTGCAAATTTCAAATCACAACCAATTCCAGTATTTCATCTACTTCATTTAAATACTAATTAAGTTCAACCAATCAACCATTTCAAACTAAAAACATGTATATATGTCGATATCTAACGCAACCATAACATTCAAATTTACTTTTACTTCAATTCCCTATACATGCCATATAAATCCAAAAAGTTGCTTAACATAAACTACCGGAGTATATCTGGATAGTGTGATTCTTGATGTAGATCCGATCCTCCGAATGTATAAATACGTTAATCTACAAAAACAATAAACACACACATGTAAGCTTATAGAAAAGCTTAGTAAGTTCATAGGCATAAAACATAAATCTTACCAAACACTTGTACACTTATAAAATATACACCATTACTAAATTTACCTGTCAACCACAATCTTTGGTGAGTTCCTTGGTATAAACTCACTACTACTTATTCTTTTACCATAATTCCTTTGGGCCCATTTGTCACTTACCATCCTTGATCAAAATTAAGGAACGGTTACGGAAAATTGAGTACTTCACTTTCACTTTGACATATGACCTCTTATCACTTGTCCTTGATCAGATAAGTGTAGCTAGGCTACCACTTATCACTTTGCCACTTGATCAGATAAGTGTAGCTGAAGCTACCACTTATCACTTTATCACTTGATCAGATAAGTGTAGCCACTTATCACTTTGTCTCTTGATCAGATAAGTGTAACCACTTATCACTTTGTTTCTTGATCAGATAAGTGTAACCACTTATCACTTTGTTTCTTGATCAGATAAGTGTAGCCACTTATCACTTTGTTTCTTGATCAGAAGTAGTCAAATCCGGTGTTCCACTTAATTTGATCATTTATTCGATTTTCACATTTTTATTTTATTCTCATTTCAACAATAAATACATTTCATCATACATTGTATAATTCATGAAATTAACATTTAATCATTAAATTTCAGCCATATGAACTTACCTGGATCGATTTGCAGAATTTGTAAAAGTTCAGGGACTAATCGGCTACTTTTTCTTTTCCTCGACTTGTTTCGGGTTCTCGATGTGATTCAAAAATATGAAAAACCAGCTTATTCCAGACCTCCTATGGCGTTTTTGCTGATAAATTGTGAAGAGATCTCTAGATTTTTCACTTTTGTCTTTGTTTTAAATGTTTAATTTGTTAAGTTTCCAATTTTGCCCCTGTTTCTCCTTACATTCTGCTGATTTTTTTTACCCAACCGTCCAGCCCATATAATTTGGGTCTAATGCCTTTTAAATCCCTCCACTTTAGTCACTTAAGCTATTTAATCACAATTTAACAAATTTTACACTATTCCCAATTTAGTCCTTTTTAGTTAATTAACTATCCAAACGTTAAAATTTTCTAACGAAACTTTAATACCAACTCAATGACACTCTATAAATATTTCTAAAAATATTTATGGCTCGGTTAAAATCTTCGAGGTCTCGATACCTCTTTTTTTTTTTTAATTATTTTAATATTTATTCCTAGTACACTATTCACTATTTCAAAAATTTTCCTAACTTCACATTTAACTTATACTTACTAAATTTATAATATTTTCTACTCGTTTGTCAGATTTAGTGATCTCGAATCACCATTCCGACACCACTAAAAATTCAGGCTATTACAACTCTCCCCCCTTTTAGGAAATTTCGTCCCCGAAATTTCGTACCTGGAAATAAATTCGGATACTGAAATCTCATCAATTCCTCCGTTTCCCAGGTTGCCTCCTCAGATCCATGTGATTCCATAACACCTTAACTAGTGGTACACGTTTATTCCTCAACTCTTTAACCTCCCGAGCTAAAATTTTCACCGGTTCCTCTGAATAAGTCATGTCAGGTTGGAGCTCTATTTCCGTATGAGGAATTACATGTGATGGATCTGATCTTACCGTCTCAACATAGACACATGAAACACATTATGAATATTTTCAAGTTCCGGGGCAAAGCCAATCTATAAGCTACCGGACCGATTCTTTCAATATTTCATACGGCCCGATAAATCGTGGGCTGAGTTTTCCCTTTCTGCCGAACCGCAAAACTTTCTTCCACGGTGACACTTTCAAAAATACACGATCACCCACACTAAACTCTATATCCCTTCTCTTCAAATCTGCATATGATTTTTGCCGATCGGAGGCAGCTTTTAAACAATCTCGAATAATACGAACTTTTTCTTCAGTTTCCCGAATCAAGTCCACTCCCACCAGTTTCGATTCACTTAATTCAGTCCAATATAATGGAGTTCTACACTTTCTTCCATACAGAGCTTCAAACGGTGCCATTTTAATACTAGTTTGATAACTATTATTATAAGCAAATTCGGCTAAAGGTAAATACCTTTCCCAGCTGCCGCCGAACTCAAGTATACAACACCTTAACATATCTTCTAAAATCTGAATCACTCGCTCTGACTGCCCATCTGTCTGGGGATGAAAAGCTGTGCTGAAATTTAATTTGGTGCCCAGAGCCTCCTGTAATTTCTCCAAAATCTCGAGGTAAATCTCGGATCTCGATCCGAAATAATAGATATCGGTACCCCATGTAACCTCACTATCTCAGACACATATAACTCCGCTAACTTTTCAAGCTGATAATCTGTTCTGACTGGAATAAAATGTGCCGACTTAGTTAACCGATCAACAATCACCCATATCGAATCTTTCTTCTTCGGAGTTACTGGTAATCCAGATACAAAATCCATCGTGACATGTTCCCATTTCCACTCTGGAATCATAATGGGCTGTAACAACCCTGTCGGCACTTGATGCTCAGCTTTCACCTGTTGACAAATCAAACATCTTGCTACATATTCACAGATTTCTCGTTTCATTCCAGGCCACCAATACATTTTCTTCAAATCACAATACATTTTTGTACTCCCCGGGTGAATAGAACACATACTACTGTGAGCCTCTGATAAAATATCATTTTTCAAGTCTAAATTATTTGGAACACATATTCTATTACGATAATATAACATACCATTTTCATCAATGGAGTATTCTGAGCTTAACTCATTTTGAACCATCTGTCGTTTTAGCATCAATTTTGGGTCTTCATCTTGTAATTCCCGAATCCGTTGAAAGAACACAGGTTTAGCTTTTAATTCCGCTAGTACAGAACCATCCTCATTAATAGATAAATGAGCACTCAATGCCCGTAATGCAAATAATGATGATTTCCGACTAAGTGCATCTGCTACGACATTTGCTTTCCCTGGGTGATAGTCAATGACAAGATCATAATCTTTCAGCAACTCTAACCATCGTCTCTGTCTCAAATTTAACTCTTTCTGAGTCATTAAATACTTCAAGCTTTTATGATCAGTATACACATAACATTTCTCACCATATAAGTAGTGTCTCCATATCTTCAAAGCAAACACGATCGCTGCCAATTCCAAATCATGTGTAGGATAATTCTTCTCGTGCGGTTTCAGTTGTCGGGAAGCATATGCCACCACTTTTCCTGACTGCATAAGTACACAACCCAAACCACTCAGAGACGCATCACTATATACTACAAACGGTACGCCCGATTCTGGTTGAGTCAACACTGGAGCCTCTGTCAACATCTTTTTCAACTGATCGAAACTCTGCTGACATTCGTCTGACCATATAAATTCAACATTCTTTTGTAGTAATCGAGTCAACGGTAAGGTAATCATTGAGAAATCTTTGACAAATCGGCGATAATAACCTGCCAATCCTAGAAAGCTCCGTACTTCAGTAACATTCTTTGGAACTTTCCAATTTACCACTGCCGCTATCTTACTTGGATCCACTCTTATTCCATCAGCTGATACAATATGACCCAAAAACGCAACTTCCTGAAGCCAAAATTCACATTTGCTGAATTTCGCATATAACTGTTTCTCCCGCAAAGTCTGTAATACAATCCTTAGATGTTGTGCATGTTCGGACTCTGTCTTTGAATAAATCAATATATCGTCAATGAACACAACCACAAATCTATCCAAATATGACTGAAAAATTCTATTCATCAAATCCATAAAAGCAGCAGGAGCATTGGTTAAACCAAATGGCATCACCAAAAATTCATAATGACCATATCGAGTTCGGAAGGCAGTTTTCGGCACATCACACTCTTTAACTTTCAACTGATAATACCCAGATCGAAGGTCTATCTTGGAAAATACTGCAGCACCTTTCAACTGATCAAACAGATCATCAATACGAGGCAAAGGATATTTATTCTTTACCGTTACCTTATTCAACTGCCTGTAATCTATACACAGTCTTAAAGAACCGTCCTTCTTTTTCACAAACAAGACAGGTGCACCCCAGGGCGACATACTCGGTCTGATGAACCCTTTATCTAATAACTCCTGCAACTGCGCCTTCAACTCTTTTAATTCCGCTGGAGCCATTCTGTACGGTGTCATTGATATAGGAGTTGTTCCGGGGATCACATCAATTACAAATTCAACTTCTCTATCAGGTGGTAGACCGGGTAACTCTTCAGGGAACACATCAGAAAATTCATTCACCACTGGCACTTGTTCGAGCTTTAAATCAGAACCCCGAGTATCAAGGATATAGGCCAAGAATGCTTCATTGCCTTTGCGTAATAATCTCTGAGCAGAGAGAGCTGAAATAATTCTGACTGTATCGCCCATGTTTTCTGACCCAACTGAGATTACATCTCCTGTTTGACATTTCAAACTGATTTGCTTATCACGACAATTCACCACCGCATCATGTCTCATTAACCAGTCCATCCCCAGAATAATGTCAAATTCCCGAAAGGGTAACAACATCAAATCAGCGGGGAATTCATAGCCTTTCACTTTCAGTGGACAATTACGACATATCAAATTAACCATCACACTATGACCTAATGGATTTGTAACTTGTATATCAAATTCAGTGGACTCAACAAATAAATTCTTTTCAGATGCTAACATAGTGCAAATATATGAATGAGTAGATCCAGGGTCTATCAATGCATAAACAATAACATCATAAAGATAGAAAGTACCAGCAATTACATCAGGAGCCGTAGCTTCTTCCCTTGCTCGAATGGCGTAGGTACGTGCTGGTGCTCTATTCTCTGATCGACCAACTGATTCCCTCGTACCCGAACGGGTAGTCCCTGTAGCACTGCTCTGGCCCGAACGTCTACTTCTTTGAGGAATGGTTCTCTGTATCTCTTTCTGTTCCACTTCATCTTTTTGCAGCCGGGGACAATCTCGAATAAGATGATCAGTAGCCCCACATTTATAACAAGCCCCCATCTTAGTCCTGCATTCTCCGAAATGATATCTTCCACAATATTGACACTTAGGTCGTGAAGCATTCTGAACACTGCTCACACTTGCTTCAGGTCTATCGAATACCCTGAAATCAGATTGTCTTGGTCTATCTCTGCCCGATCTCCCCGACACTGATGTAGTTCGATTAATTTCTTCTCTAGATTTCTTCACTGGAAAATCTGAAAATGACTTAGAAGCACCTCTTTTGAATGGCTCTTTACTTTTTCGATCCCGCTGCATTTTTCTATTGTATACTTCTTCAAGCTTTTGAGCACGATCTGACAGAACAATGAACTCTCGTATTTCATTACCCCCAATCATCATTCTAATTTCATCATTTAACCCTTCTTCAAACCGGATACACATTTCTTCTTCAGTAGATACAATGTCTCGGGCATATTTGCTGAGGTAGACAAATTCTCTTTCATATTCAACTACTGATTTATTTCCCTGTCGTAGGTCGAGGAATTCCCTTTTCTTTTTATCCAAATATCGTCTGCCCACATATTTCTTCTTAAATTCATTTTGGAAAAATTCCCAAGAAATTTTCTCTGCCGGAACCACAGCCTCGATCGTCTCCCACCAACTATAAGCTTCTTCTTTCAACAGAGACACAGCATATCTCAAATAGTCATCTGGTGAGCAAGCCATTTCTTTAAAAATTCTTATCAAACTCTGTAACCAATATTCAGCTTTGACGGGATCATCATCAGTCCTTCCCCGAAATTCTTCGGCTCCAAGTTTTCTAAGCCTTTCCAATGGAGAACGCTTACTAGATTCAGTCGTTGTAGAAGGTGGAGGAGCAACCGGGGGTACCATCGATGGAGAAGTAGGGGGAGGAGGTGGTTCAGCCTGATTTCTTTCTTGCCTCATTTCAGTATACCACTGATTCATAATCCCATAAATCATATTCTTTAATTCATGCTCTCGCATTTGGGAAATCGGAACATCACTGCTTGCTCTTTGTTCAGAATTCTGTGCTCTACTGTTAACTTCTTCTTGATCAGTACGTTCAGGTAAATTTGACATCTTTATAATCGGAGAGTATCTATAAAAATAACAAAGATTAGATCGGATCATACACATCACACTATCACAGATTTATATGGCATGTATTTCTAAACACTTTACACTTCACACATATTCCGAGGACCGGCTAAACCGGGCTCTGATACCACTAAAATGTAACACCCCTTACCCGAGACCATGGCCGGAGTCGAGCATGAGGCGTTACTTGACTTAACTTAAAAGTTCGGGGCATAAAAATTTACTTTCAAATTTAATTTCATCACTCATAATAAAGCTGTCCTCCTGTACAGCAGTCACTAAAATAATTATAATTCAAGCTACAAAACTCGAAATTTAGATCCGTAAATTTTCCATAAAACTAGACTCATATATCTACTCATCATAAATTTTTCAGAATTTTTTCTTTAGCCAATTAGTACAGTTTATTAGTTGAAGTCTCCCCTGTTTCACTAATCGACTATCCTAACCACTCATCACTAAAATTTAATTATCTCTTATTAACGGCTTCATATGGTGATTAAACTTATTTCTACTGAAAATAGACTCATTAAGGAGTCTATACATATAAATTATAACTCAAAATTCCTTCAGTACAATTTTTAATGAATTTCTAAAGTCAGAACAGGGGACTTCAAAAACATTCTTGCCCTGTTTCACTAAAATTCAAATATCTAAAAGTATATAATTCTTTTGCTTACTCCACTTCTTTTATATGAAAGTAGACTCTTTCAGCTTTAATTTCATATCTCACTCAACTTCTAATTCTATTTCCACTATTTTTGGTGATTTTTAAAAGTTACATCAATGCTGCTGTCCAAGAACTGCTCCATTGCAATTTTAAAAAAAAATTCAATATAACCCCTTTATAATTGTCTAACCTTCCCTGCAAATTTCAAATCACAACCAATTCCAGTATTTCATCTACTTCATTTAAATACTAATGAAGTTCAACCAATCAACCATTTCAAACTAAAAACATGTATATATTTCGATATCTAACGCAACCATAACATTCAAATTTACTTTTTACTTCAATTCCCTATACATGCCATATAAATCCAAAAAGTTGCTTAACATAAACTACCGGAGTATATCTGGATAGTGTGATTCTTGATGTAGATCCGATCCTCCGAATGTATAAATACGTTAATCTACAAAAACAATAAACACACACATGTAAGCTTATAGAAAAGCTTAGTAAGTTCATAGGCATAAAACATAAATCTTACCAAACACTTGTACACTTATACAATATACACCATTACTAAATTTACCTGTCAACCACAATCTTTGGTGAGTTCCTTGGTATAAACTCACTACTACTTATTCTTTTACCATAATTCCTTTGGGCCCATTTGTCACTTACCATCCTTGATCAAAATTAAGGAACGGTTACGGAAAATTGAGTACTTCACTTTCACTTTGACATATGACCTCTTATCACTTGTCCTTGATCAGATAAGTGTAGCTAGGCTACCACTTATCACTTTGCCACTTGATCAGATAAGTGTAGCTGAAGCTACCACTTATCACTTTATCACTTGATCAGATAAGTGTAGCCACTTATCACTTTGTCTCTTGATCAGATAAGTGTAACCACTTATCACTTTGTTTCTTGATCAGATAAGTGTAACCACTTATCACTTTGTTTCTTGATCAGATAAGTGTAGCCACTTATCACTTTGTTTCTTGATCAGAAGTACTCAAATCCGGTGTTCCACTTAATTTGATCATTTATTCGATTTTCACATTTTTATTTTATTCTCATTTCAACAATAAATACATTTCATCATACATTGTATAATTCATGAAATTAACATTTAATCATTAAATTTCAGCCATATGAACTTACCTGGATCGATTTGCAGAATTTGTAAAAGTTCAGGGACTAATCGGCTACTTTTTCTTTTCCTCGACTTGTTTCAGGTTCTCGATATGATTCAAAAATATGAAAAACCAGCTTATTCCAGACCTCCTATGGCGTTTTTGCTGATAAATTGTGAAGAGATCTCTAGATTTTTCACTTTTGTCTTTGTTTTAAATGTTTAATTTGTTAAGTTTCCAATTTTGCCCCTGTTTCTCCTTACATTCTGCTGATTTTTCTTACCCAACCGTCCAGCCCATATAATTTGGGTCTAATAGCCTTTTAAATCCCTCCACTTTAGTCACTTAAGCTATTTAATCACAATTTAACAAATTTTACACTATTCCCAATTTAGTCCTTTTTAGTTAATTAACTATCCAAACGTTAAAATTTTCTAACGAAACTTTAATACCAACTCAATGACACTCTATAAATATTTCTAAAAATATTTATGGCTCGGTTTAAAATCTTCGAGGTCTCGATACCTCGTTTTTTTTTTTTAATTATTTTAATATTTATTCCTAGTACACTATTCACTATTTCAAAAATTTTCCTAACTTCACATTTAACTTATACTTACTAAATTTATAATATTTTCTACTCGTTTGTCAGATTTAGTGATCTCGAATCACCATTCCGACACCACTAAAAATTCAGGCTATTACAAGTAGGCTCAATCTCAAAATAAACACATGATTAATATATAAAAACACGTCATTTTAGAGTATTATCAAATTCCCCCCTACTTAGCCCATGCTTGCCCTCAAGTATGGTTCCTATCGACTGTGAAAGCTAGATTCTGCCATAAAAGAAATACCACTCCAAAGTTTCATAAAAATTAGTTAAAATTGCATATGAAAAATAAAGAGACCTCTAAGCTTGCTTTAAGTAAAACAAAAAAAGTATTACAATTAATTCACACAAAAATTAAGATCGACTTGAGTTATGCTATTTAGGTAAATTACCAAACCTACTAAGACACCTTAATTATTTCCTACTTTAGTCCCCGAAGTGCAACTTTATTAGTACTTATTTTTCTTTTTCTTTTTTCCTTTTTTGATTTTTTTTCTTTTTTTATTTAAATTTTATTATTATTTATTTACTTAGGAATATATTAAACCTTTTGACGCGAAGAGAGATGACAACCCAAGCACCCCACCCCGGTTACTCAGCCCAACATACTCCTAAAATTATTTATTTCCGGTTAGCGGAGTTTTACCCAACACGTCACACAACCTTTTGACGTGAAGTAGAATGACAACCCAAGCACCCTACCCCAGTTACTCAGTCAGACACGATTTGAGCTATGCTCATAACCTCGGCTAGCGGAGTTTTACTTGTCACGTCACATAACCTTTTGACGCGAAGTAGAATGACAACCTAAGCACCCTACCCTGATTACTCAGTCAGTCACGATCTAAGCTGTACTCATAACAATGGAAAACATTTATTAAAAATTAAACGATTTTAAAATTCTTGAGAACTTAGGAAAGAAAAAAAATTAAGTGTCAAAAATAAGTTTTAATAATCACCTAATAGCCATGAACATTAATTAAGCATGCAATCATTTTAAGTGTTCACTTTATATTAAACTTGATCAATTTTACGAAAAGCAAGATAGAATTAACCCTATTAATCATAATTATTTTTAGCCTAATAAAAATAAAACAGTGGAGATGGCATCAATTATAGGAAAAATCATAACTTCCTTAGAAGGAAAGAATCATACTTGTAGGTCAAACAGTAGGCAATTCCTGGTAAAATCTTGGGCATAAAAAGCGGCAGGATATTCTTAAAATAAATGAGTAGAAATGAGCACAAAACAGCAGCAACAACAATATGACAGCAAAAATAGCAGATAATAACAGTAACAACGAAAAATTCCTCCCCCCACTTAAAACACATAGTCCTCGATGTGAAAGTAAAAGGAAAACAAATAGGTGGAGAAAAAAAAGTTTAGAAAAACTCCCCATGTAGTTACCGTCGGTTGGCGCACACGGTGGAGAAGAAGATGGCGAAGCAGCAAGAGGTGGAGACGGGGTGGGTGACGTGTGCAACAGCGGTTCGGCTTCGAGTTCTCACCATGATGGTTGAGAAATCGGTGGTGGGTGGTGGAAGAGGAAGGAGTCAGCGGTTATGGAGAAATTTAGGGAAAAAAATGTAAGGTTTGGGGGTTTTATTTGCTGAAAAGGGGTGTTTGGCTGCAGGTTTTGGCATTTTGGGCTGGAATAGAATTGTTTGGTACCATGGATAGAGTTGTTTTGGTGCACACTTTCTGTCTTTTTTTTTCTTCGTATTTTTGCTCCATTTCACCTAGATGGAAGAAGAGAAATTTATTAATATTTAACTAAAATAAAATAAAAATAAAATAAAATAATAAATAATAAATAAAAATAAAAAGAAAGATTGGGTTACCTCCCAACAAGCGCTTGTTTAACGTCGCTAGCTCGACACCTTGAACAGTTTTATGGTGGTTCTAACTGAATTTTCTCGACCGTGTGGGCCTGGAAATTCTCATAAAATGGCTTCAGTCGTTGACCATTGATTGTGAACCGCTTTCTTGATTCTTCACTTTCTATTTCAATTGCGCCATGCGTAAATACTTCAGTCACAATAAAAGGTCATTACCACCGAGATCGAAGCTTACCTCGGAATAGCTTTAATACGGAGTTATAAAGCAAAACTCTTTGTCCTACTGAGAAATGCTTCTGTACTATATTTTTATCATGAAACATCTTTGTTTTGTTCTTATAAATTCGAGCATTCTCGTAGGCATCATTGCGAATTTCCTCCAATTCTTGAATGTCCAATTTCCTTGCCTTCCCCGCGGCCTCTAACTCTATGTTACATTGTCGAATAGCCCAATAAGCTTTATGCTCAAACTCTACTAGTAGATGACACGCTTTGCCAAAAACAAGTCGATACGGGGTCATGCCAATTGTCCCTTATACGCCGTCCGATAGGCCCAAAGCGCGTCATTGAGCCGAAGACTCCAATCCTTATGGTTGGTCGAATCATTTTTTCCAAAATTGACTTGATCTCCCTGTTTGAAACCTCTGCTAGGCCGTTCGTTTGGGGATGGTAGGCTGTTTCTATATGATGATGAACCCCATATTTTGATAATAGTGCCTCCATGACCTTGTTACAAAAGTGGGTACCACGATCACTGATCAAAGCTCGAGGTGTTCCAAACCTAGAAAAAATAGTTCGTTTTAGAAACTCCACAACAGTTTTAGCATTATCATTGCGAGTAGGCTTTGCTTCTATCCACTTAGAAACATAGTCTATCGCAAAAAGTATATATACGTTTCCAAACGAAGAAATAAAGTGGCCCATGAAATCAATGCCCCATACATCAAAAATCTCACATACATGAATCGGGGATAGGGGCATTTGATTTCGTCTAGTGATATTACCTGTATGCTGACATTTATCGCAAGACTTACAAAAGTTAAATGCGTCGCGAAAGATTGTAGGCCAATATAGCCCACATTCCAATACCTTGTGAGCTGTCCGCTTAGGGCCAAAGTGACCTCCACAAGTTTCTGTGTGACAAAAAGTAAGGATAGAGGCTACCTCGGTTTCTGGAACACATCGTCGTATTATCTGATCTGAGAAATATTTCCACAAGTATGGATCGTCCCATATGTAATTCCGAGCTTCGCGTCTAAACTTGTTTTTTACGGATTGAGCTAACTCAGTAGGCAACGATCCCGTGGTTAAAAGATTAACTATGTCTGCATACCATGGATAGTAAGCCTCGGTTGAGAATAAGCTTTTGTCGGGGAACTCATCCTTTATGAGATCATCATCAAACGGATTTTTTATCCTACTCAAGTGGTCGGCCACCAGGTTTTCACACCCCTTTTTGTCACGAATCTCGATGTCAAATTCTTGGAGCAGTAAAATCTACCTAATGAGCCTTGGCTTTGCTTCATTCTTTGCGATCAAGTACCTAAGAGCTGCATGGTCAGAAAAAATAATCACCTTAGATCCTAGTAAATATGATCGAAATTTATCTAGAGCAAACACAATAGCTAAAAGTTCTTTTTCTATGGTTGTGTAGTTGCTTTGTGCAGCATCTAGGGTCTTTGAGGCGTAACAGATGACATGAGGCTCTTTTACTATCTTTTGTCCCAATACGGCTCCCACGCTACATTCGCTTGCATCGCACATAATTTCAAAGGGATAGTTCCAGTCTGGTGCTTGCAATATAGGGGCGGTTACCAACTTTTGCTTAAGTGTATCAAAAGCCTCCCTGCATTTTGGGTCAAACTCAAATTTCTTGTCTTTCTGCAACAGCTCGCACAATGGTTCAGCTATTTTTGAGAAGTTTTATATAAAACGCCTATAAAATCCTGCATGGCCAAGAAAAGAACGTATCTCTCTAACAGTAGAGGGATATGGCAGAGAATTTATAATGTCTATTTTGGCCTTATCAACCTCAATTCCCTTAGATGAGACTATATGACCTAGAATCAAACATTTGTCTACCATCAAATGACACTTTTCATAGTTCAAGAAAAGATTAAATTCTATGCACCAGTTCAAAATTATCGTAAGGTTTTCAAGGCATTCAGTAAAACAGTTTCCATACACGGTAAAATCATTCATAAACACTTCAATAATTTTTTCTACATATTCGGAAAATATACTTATCATGCATCTCTAGAAGGTAGCTGGTGCATTGCAAAGTCCAAATGGCATCCTTCTGTATGCAAACGTGCCGAACGGGCATGTAAAAGTGGTTTTTTCCTGGTCTTCTAGCGCAACGGGGATCTAGAAGAAACCTGAATATCCATCGAGACAATAAAAGTGAGTTTTACCAGCTAAACGTTTAAGCATTTGATCTATAAAAGGAAGAGGGAAATGATCTTTTCTAGTATAAGCGTTCAACTTCCTGTAATCGATGCAGACACGCCACCCATTCTGCACTCGGACCGGTACTAAGTCACTCTCAGCATTTTTCTTTACTGTCACGCCCGTTTTCTTGGGTAAGACTTGTACCGGACTTACCCATCTGCTGTCAGAAATGGGGAAGATGATGTCAGCATCCAGAAACTTAATTATTTCTTTTCTCACCACCTCCATCATATTCGGGTTTAAGCGTCTTTGTGCCTCTCTCCTTGGTTTCGTGTTCTCCTCCAAGTAAATCTTGTGGGTGCATGTCAAAAGGCTTATCCCCTTCAAGTCAGCAATGGTCTAGCCAATCGCCTCCTTATGACTCTTTAGTACCTGGATCAAACCTTCTTCCTCGGGTTTAGAGAGTTTATTTAAAATTAGAATGGGTAATGTATTACCTTTTCCTAAAAATGCATACTTAAGATGCGCGGAAAGCGGTTTCAATTCCAAATCTGGAGCCTGCATAACAGAAGGTAGAAGTTTAGTTTCTGATGGGGACAATAATGTCTTAACAAATTCATAATCATTATATCTATATTCAGATTTGTCTTCATAAGTTGACTCAAAGGTCTCGTCTACTAATGAGTCAACCAGGTCGACACGGTTTACGCTCAAGATTTCGCTTGGATGGCTAATGGCATCGTAAACATTGAATTTTACGATCTCCCCATCAAACTCCATCGTAAGAGTGCCGCTTCGGACATCGATCTTGGTGCTAGCAGTACTAAGGAAGGGTCGGCCCAACAGGAGGTCTGCAGATCCAGCAGTGTTGTCCTCCTCCATCTTTATTACGTAGAAATCTGCAGGAAAAATAAGTTCATTAACTTTTACCAAGACGTCCTCGAGGACTCCTTCGGGATGCACAATAGACCTGTCTGCTAATTGAATAATAACACCTGTCTTTGTCAAAAAAACAACGTTAAGCGATTCATAAATAGAATAAGGCATCACATTTATGGAGGCCCTTAAATCGCACATAGCCTTTTTAATTCCTAAATAGCCAATTTTGCATGGAATAGCGAACATACCCCTATCTTTGCATTTAACCGACATTTTCTGCTGTAGCACTGCAGAAACATTCTCACCAACACTTACTTTTTCATTACCTGTTAGTTTTCATTTGTTGGTGCAAAGCTCTTTAAGGAACTTGGCATACCGCAGAATCTTTCTGATGGCGTCTAACAGTGGTAAATTAATCTCGACATTCCTGAATGTTTCGAGGATCTCATTGTCCTCCTTACTTTTTCGACACTGATTTAATCGTCCTGGGAATGGAGGTTGGATTTTCGGCAGTAGGGGTTTCGCTGGTACATGTTCATCGTTTTCGGGTTTTTTCCGGGCACTTTCTTGGCAAAATTTCTGCCAGGAATTGGTTCCAACACCTTTCCACTTCTCAGCGTTACTGCATTTGCATTTTGCCTCGAGTTTGGTTCTGTTTGTGATGGCAGCTTCCCTTGAGAGTTCATCTTCTCAATTGACGTGGTCAATTCTCTTATAGACGCTTTGGTTTTCTGTTGAAAATCAAGCATATTAGTTGCTAATTTATTGACCAAAGTTTCTAGAGAATTACTTGAATCTCGTGGCTATTGTGGAACTCGATTCTGGTATGGTTGGTTATATCGTGGATTGACCCTATAACTTAAGTTAGGGTGATCCCTCCATCCTGGGTTGTAGGTATTTGCGTAAGGGTCGTATCGCCTTTGTGGTGGGCCAGAAAAATTTCCTACAGCATCTAAATGGGCCATAGTATCATCACTCAAATTGGAACATGCATCAGTTGTATGTTCAAGGGTAGCACATATTCCACATACTTGGGCTGGTTTGGCTTTTTCTGCAACAAGAGAGCTCATAATATTAGTAAGTCTGTCAATTTTATCTTCTAAGGTTGAATTACTTAGCTGGTGAACCCTTCTAGGGGGTTCAGGATTAGCTCAAAATTGCTGAGAATTCGTCGCCATTGTAGAGATCAAGTCTCTTGCTTGTTGGGGAGTCATGTTGACCAATGCTCCTCCACTAGCGGCGTCTACCATATTCATTTCCATAGGTTTTCGGCCTTCATAAAAGTACTGGAGCAAAGACTGTTCCGTTATACTATGTTGTGGGCAACTTGCACACAACTTCTTAAATCGCTCCCAGTAGTTGTACAGAGTCTCTGCGTCTTTTTGCCTTATGCCCACGATTTCTCTTCTTAATTCAGCTGCTTGTGATGCAGGGAAAAACCTGTTAAGAAATAAGCGAGATAGATCAGCCCAAGTTGTAATGGATCCAGGAGGTAAATAAAATAATCATTCTCTAGCTGAATCTGCTAGGGAAAAAGGGAAAGCGCGCAATTTAATTTGATCCTCAGTTACCCTCTGAGGTTTCATACTCAAACAAACCTTATGGAATTCTTTTAAATGCTTGTGGGGGTTTTCATTTTGTAACCCACAGAAAGTCGGCAGTAGCTGAATCAAGCCTGACTTTAATTCAAAATTAGTATCCATAGTAGGATACGCGATGCATAGTGGCGGTTGTTCTGTCGGCGCTTCGCCCAGTTGCCGAATTGTTTGAGCCATCTGTTGCTGCGCCTGATTTGGGTTTTCGTTAACCCTGGCGTCAAGGACCTCTTCAGGTGAATCGACTTCTTCTTCTTTACTTTCTAACGTTCGACTAGGGTTTTCGTTAACCCTAGACTCTACTTCGTCGTCGATTCTAATTTCTGGTGGTGGATTGCTTTGAGTTCCAACCACCGCTGACTGCTTTTTCCTTAGTTTTGTTTCCTTTCAATTAGCTTTTGCAGTCTTTTCGATTTCTGAGTCGAACGCAAGAGTGCCTGGAGCAGATCTAGTCATAGAAGACAAAGAAAAACAAGATTAGTACGTTGCCAGTCCCCGACAACGGCACCAAAATTTGATGCGTCGTTGAGAGAACCAAAAATATCCTATTCCCTGTAAAATAATGAAAAAGAAATAGTAAAGGGGAAGTAGGGTCGAATCCTCAGGGACCGGATTATACGAATGCTTGTTTCTCGAAATCCTGGGCAGAATCGTGCCCAAGAAAACCTGCGTTCCTGAAAAAAATTAAAAAAACAGAATTTAAGAATTGATTTTGGAAGCGAAAAATAAAATAAAAACAGAATTTAAAGTTTACTGAAATTATGATTACGAAAATAATAAAAATAATAAAGAGAGTTTTAAGAGAAAATAAATTCTTATGGGAAAGTTCCAGCCTCCGGTTGTCTCATTCCGCCTTGGGCTCAATCCTTGGCTTTTGGATGATCCTTCTCGACTCAAGTAAGCCAGTTATAGTGGAAGAGGACGCCTACGACCACCAGCTCCAAAGATTAGACTTACGATTTTTAGGGAACCTGACTCTAGCCAGTAATCTATGCTAGATCAACGCTTCTCAATGGTGAATCCCACGCCATTTTGTCTCTTTGGCTCACCAACCTCTGACTCAATAAGTTAACAAACCGACTATGCAATCCTTCCAAAACATACAAAGCGGCCGCCTTTACATATGCTGAAAAGCTTACTTCTTAAGGGCCATGGACCGAAGCGTCAGCCCGTAGTGCAGAAAAACGATGAATACTTGACGAGAAGGCTAAGTACGGATTCTAGGCCTCAAGAACCCTTTTTGGGGAAATATTAACAACTTTTGGTTAGAAGGATTTTAGTGGCTCATGATAATGGTGGAAAAGAAAATAAAATTATGGAAAAAGAAATTTTATTAAAATAAAAAAAATATGGAAAGAACAAAAGACTTTTAGGGGGAGAGTGTTTACAGAAAAGATGAACACCAAATAGAGTTACTTCACCCCCTATTTATAGTGCTAGGGAGATAGTCTAATTGAACTTAAATTCTAGAAAGATAAATACATTTAATTAAAGATAAATAAAGATAGTTAAAATAAAATCCTAAAATTAAATAATCCTAATATTTATCTTAATATTAATTATCCTAATATAAATAAAATAAAATAAAATAGAGTCTTCCAAAATAAAATCTCTTCTATTTGCTTTTAAGTCATTGTACCTTCCATGTTCGCACTTTTGGCACCATATTTGTCCCACGTTGCATATTGGCTCATTTAATCTTCAAATTGACGATTTTTCCCTTGAATTTGCTTTTCACCTCCAATTTAGTCCCTAAAAAATAAAAAGACATAAATAGCTCAAATTAGTAGGCTCAAGCTCAAAATAAACACATGATTAATATATAAAAACACGTCATTTTAGAGTATTATCAATGTGTTAAATAGCTAGAGAACCATAATTTGGGGTCTTTAAAGTGTAATTAAACCCTTTTAAAAGAGGTGGCCGGCCATAGGGGACAAAGAGAGTCATGTTGGCTAGGTTAAGTAGACATTTGGTGACTTATTTGACTAAAATAAAAATAAAGAAAAGAGAGGCTATAGTGTCATCTTCTCCACCTATTTTTTCAGCAACTAAGGGGGTTTAGAGAGCTCAAAGTATCAGCCATTTGCATCTCTTTCAAGTAAGTCATTTAGAAGGTTATTCTTAATGATTTTTGTTTTTTTTTTTGGACCCCTTGTAGCATGAGCTTTCTAATAAGGGGACTATTTTGCAAAATGGATGAAAGTCTAGGGTTTTGCCATGAAATCATTTATGTTTTTAGCTGAAATTTTATGGAAGAAAATGAATCTTGGTTGTTAAATAAACAACTTTTGTGAAAGGGGTTTTCATGAAAACACCTAAATGGGCTATTTTTTAATGTTTGTAAAATAGGTGGTAATTGTGTGAAATGTTTGAAATTTTGAGTTGCTATAGGTATAAAAAGAGTTTAGCTAGGCTTGGTTAATGAGGAAACTCGATAAAAATTGATTTACGAGCCTAAGGGCAAAATCATAATTTTTGTAAAGTCTAATGGCAAAACGGTCATTTTTCCTAATTGTGAACTGTAGAATGTTTTTATTGTGACAATTAAATTAGTGATGTTTTATTATTATAGACCAAGAAATATGCAATCCAAACCTAGACCGGGGAAAACCCAAGCAAGTAGATTAAATACAATTAGTCGCCTACATTTTGTGTATCGAGGTAAGTTGTACGTAAATAATGTAACTTATTTGTATTTATGTATTGTATAATTAATATGGCATAAACTGTGGACTATTGTTGTGAATATGCATGATGAGAATTGATGTAGTAGAGACTACCGGTTAAACCTTAGGAATACTTTGGATATCCATGCCATGACATTTGGATGATGTGCATGCTAGTGTAAGACCTGTCAGGGACATGGCATCGGCACCAATAGATGAGAGCCAGTGTAAGACCTGTCTGGGACATGGCATCGACACAGATAAGTGAGAGCCAGTGTAAGACCTATCTGGGACACGGCATCGGCCTCAATGTATAGAAGTCAGTGTAAGACCTGTCTGGGACATGGCATTGGCTTAGATGTGAGAGCCACTATAAGACCATGTTTGGAACATGGTATCGACATCGTACCTTATGTTTGTGGCTTAGTGATTATCCTGTAGTATTCCAAATGGTTCAATGGGAAATTTACGATTTATGTTAAAATGATAGAGCTTATGACCATGTTGTGAGTGGTACAGGTACTTATATGAAATTGATGATACGTGAACTTTATTTTTGTTGTATGAATAGTGAGGAATGAACATGAGTAAGTTGTGTTATGAACATTTACTCTTTTGTGCGAGTTATGATATATTGGGAGTATGATCACATGTGGTAAGATGGTTGTTATTTCGATATTTACATGCAACTTACTAAGCTTTGTGCTTACCCTTTTCTTTTCCACTTTCTTGTAGTGCCTCCAAATTAGCCCATGGATCAAAGAACGTCGGAGGCATCACTCACACTATCACTCGAAACTTTTGGTATAGTTAGTTTTATTATCTTAAGTATGGCATGTATAGGGATTGAGTCTTTTTGTTATGTGCCATATTGTTTAGCAAACCAATTGTGTTGGCTTGGGATGAAAACCTTCTTTTTTTTATAAGGCCATGATTACTGGCTAAAATTCATTATTGATAATTGCAAATGATGATGCTTCCATGGATGAACAAAAAGTATGAATGATCAAGTGCATGTTTAGTTAGTTAAAGTGTCATGGGGTTTGCATTTGAATGTCATGTTGTGGTTGATTTAGTCTTATATTGTTGTGTGGATTGGAGATATTTGTTGTTGTGTAGGTTGGTGCAAGTAAGGGTGGAAGAAAGGCTTGGTAGATAGCCTTGTTTGGTCCACACGGGTAGACACACGAGTGTGTGTCTAGGCCGTATGCGACACACGGTCAACCCCATAGACGTGTTGTTTGGCCGTGTGTCCCTTACACCTTAAAATTTCAAGTCAGTATGCATGGTAGTAAATACACCGGCAGAGGCACGGCCATGTATCTCAGCCGTGTGGAGGACACGGCCTCTGGGCATAGATGTGTGCCCAGGCCGTGTGAAGTCTGCACCTTAAATGTGGAATCAAATTTACCAAACGGTCTAACACACGAGCGTGTGCCTTGGCCATGTGCCCCTAAATGGTTGCTAACGTTAAAAACAGAATGTCAAGGTTTTTAGACACGGGTGTGTCATGGCCGTGTGAGGGACACGGAGCATGGACACGGACGTGTGCTAAGCCGTGTGAAAACCCCTGATAGCTCAAATTAGGAATTATTTCCACACGAGTCAGGGACATGGGCGTGTCCCGATGTGTTTAGGTCGTGTGAACTGCACGGGCCTTCAACACGGCCATGTCAAGAAGGCCACATGGGCGTGTCGCCCCTTCCACACGGGTGTATGCCCCTGTTTTAAGAGTCATTTTCCAGAATTCTTTAAAGGACTCTGTTTGGTTCCGAATCGTCCTTAAAGCTTGTTTTGGGCCTCGTAGGCCCATAATAAGGAATTCTAGACAAGGTTTGAAAAGTTTTAAATTTGATCGAGTTTTTATGATTTGTAAATGTTGGAATGCATGTGTTTAAGTTTAGTAATGCCTCGTACTCAGTCCCGACCTCGGACTCGGGTAAGGGGTGTTACATTATTCCATTAGACATCCTTAAACTATGTCCCTCACTTCAAAACGTTCTAATTACATCTTCAACTATTGGTGTTGTATCAGTCATGTCCTTTCGTAATTAAAACTGTTAAATGACACATTAAATCTTATGTAGTTAAATTTAAAATGAAAATTTTTAAAAAAATAGAACATTATTGTATAACTTTTAAAGGTAAAAACTAAAAAGAAAAGATAAAAGAGAAGAATGAGTCAACTAAAAGCTTCTATAAAATCTTCAAAAATTTCAAAACTAATATTTTTAATTTACATAACCTCGATAATGAGATGTTTGTTGCAATTATCAAGTTTAAAAATGAACGTCAAATGAATAACACTATTAATTGACTTTTATTCAATTTAAATGTCTTTTAACATTTGAACTTTAAATTTTAAATAAGATATTTGAATATCAAATATGAAATATTCAAATTTAAAAGAAATTCATCATGTATTCAAAAAGAAACTTAATAATTGAATTCAAACCTAATTGCGAGTAATAGGACCATCCAATTACATTCTTCCGTTCTTGGATAAATGGGTGAGGATAGAAAATTACATGGATAATTAATCATGATGACTTTTAAATTTTATTTTTTTATTATTTTTAAATTTACATTAAAATATAATTCATGGTAATTATTGAAAATAAATCCAAAACTTGTAATTACAATATCATACCATCCATTTTAGTGGTTAGTTTTGGTCACGTGATGAACACATTGGATGATAGATTAAAAACGTGTTGTAATAAAAGTAAGTTCATATTTTATACTTTTAAAAGGTTCAAATGGTCCTCTTTTAAATAAATCAATAACTTGGTGAAAAGTAAGGTCAACATTGTTAGTTGTTAATTACTCGCAAATTGCATATAATGATTTTGAGTTTTTCTTTAATAATACAAGTGCTTATACAACCCTAAATGAGCATCCAAATGTAAAGCAAGCTTACTCAACCCTTTTGAAATAATTTGAAAAGCAATTGAAACCCAAAAATATAACCTAATAAATCTAAACTAATTCAAATCCAACTTAATTTAATCATAAAAATCAGAAAAAATCCAAGGTTAAAAAAAGTTGTTGAAATTGGATGTTTAAATAATAGTTAATAGAAAAAAATGCAACTGCTAAATTGTAATTAGAGATGGGTAAATACAAAATTTTCAATGATAACTAAAGGTCGTATTATTTTAACTCATTAATACGGCTTTGTGATAAAAAAGTCATTAGATTGTCAGGTAGGAAATAAAAAGTCTAGTCTCCTTCTTTGTCCATCCCCAGTCCCCATATATAGCTTCCATAAAAAGGCCCCTTCATTTTCGCATACAAACAAAATTAAATAATGTCCCCCCAACGCTACCGCCATTTTCCGCCCTTCCCTTCTTGCTTCCGCCCTTCCGCCGCCGCAGACAACCGCCATATGCCGTCGCCACAAACCGCCGCTAAAACTAGCCTCGCTACAAGTCTCTACGACACAAATATAGGCCTTTTTTCCTTAATCTGGTCCCGCACCTTCCTTGGCCACTCCCTCCACCTCCACCACCATCACCACCACCTTCCCTCTTCTTCTCTCTCCGTCCTTTCATCCTCCGCCCTCCATTTTCATCTCAATATCAAATCCTTTGCTTTTTGGAAGAAAAAAGGTTGTAAAAAACTCAGCAGCGCCACTGTCCCTAATGTGAAAATCTTCTGGGACCTTTCAAGGGCAAAGTTCGGATCCGGACCTGAACCCGACTCTGGGTTCTTCGTTGCCGTCGTCGTCGACGGTGAAATGACGATTCTCGTCGGCGATGCTACCAAGGAAGCTTATACTCGAACTAGAGCTCAAAACCCTGGGAGTAGAAGCAGCCAAACTCTTGTTTTGAGAAAAGAGCACGTGTTGGGGAACAGAGTTTACAGCACAAAAGCCAGATTCGGAGGCAAATTAAGGGATATCTCGATCGATTGTAGGGTAAACGAGGATGCGCAGCTGTGTTTGAGCGTGGATAACAAAAGGGTATTGCAAATAAAGCGGCTTAAATGGAAATTTAGAGGGAATGAGAGGATTGAAGTGGATGGGGTATGGATAGGAGTCTCGTGGGATGTCTACAGCTGGTTGTTCGATAAAGATGGCAACAATGGGCGTCCAGCCGTTTTTATCTTCAAGTTCGAGAACCAAGGCTCTGAAACCATGGAGGATCCTTTCAAGGAGGGTGTGGTTTTGGGGCAGCAAAGTCCGTGTAGTGATGGGATTGAATGGAAGAAGAAAAGGAGAAGCTTGTTGAGGAGTGCTAGGAGCTCTTCGTCTTCGTCCATTTCGATGTCTTCGGCTTCTTCGGGGTGCAGCTCTTCGGTAATGGAGTGGGAAAGCGTTGAGGAGAGTGAGTTATGTGCTCCCATGGGCTTCTCTTTGCTTGTTTACGCCTGGAGAAACTGAAAAGATTGTGCCTTTTTTTTTGTGTGTGTGTTCATAACATTATTAGTCTCTATTTATCACTAACCCCATTTGTTTTTAGAACATAGCACAATAAGTAAATTATAATGGTAGAGATCCATGACTCAACCTTTTACCAATTTAGTAGCTACATTCGATCCCGATTGAATTGAATTCCAGAAGATTTGTGCGTAAGAGACCTCGCATGCCTTATCACTCATCACTCCACCCAACAAGATTGCTAGTTTCTTTTTAACTTTTTAGTTGTAAATTTGAGCCCTTTGGTTGTAGTCTCAGGAGCCATACGCGGATATTTAATGAGCAGAAGCAAAATTTTGCTTGATTTTGCCTTTTTTCTTTTGGCATGAAATTGTTCCTTGTTTAATTTTACCTACCGACTTGTTAGAGTGCTCGACTTTTAATCAGGGAGAGAGGTCGAGAAATTAAAAGAATTTGGAGGTCAAGGTTAAAAAGAATTATGTTAAAGTGGTCTAAAATTGAATAAATAGTTCTTTGGAGTGATCAAATATGCAATTTCTGATAAGCTGAAAAGGATTAAATTGTAAGGACTAAAATGGAAATTATACCATTTATCAAGGGGAGGACTTTGTCCCTGCTTCTAATCCTAGTAATCAGGATTAAACACAGTAAACTGTTATTAGCTTCCGGCGTTATGTTGTTTTTTGCCAACATTATTAAGTTAATTCTTGCATGTGAGATGTGGGTCTGGGGTGTGTGAACCCAGATTGAGATCAGCGACCGACAAAAAAGGTTGAACATGTCCTGGATCTCTGACTGAAAACCGAAAGGTTACTTCGTCGGTCAGTTAGTGAGAGTGACAAAAAATGTCGTACTTGATCCACAACGGCAACCCAAGGTGATGAAAAGTAACCCAACTGTGTCGGGCTTGACCGTGTCAATCTGACAACATGACTGATTTTCTCTAATGTTGCCTTTCTTTGTGGATTCCCACAACGGTTGGCCTTAAAGTGAGAATATGAATTCCCATAAATCTCTTCATTTTATTAAGTATATTACCAATTAATAGATAAAGTATAGTCTTATCACTTTCTACTGACATTAAAATAATAAAGACATCAAATTATATTTTTTATACAAGCTCTCTTTACATAATTGTGATCTTATGAGCTAATAATTTTGATTAAATAAGATCTTATAAGTAGACACACTTATAGATCTAAAATCGAGCAACAATAATTTATAAGAAATTTAAAACCAATATGAAGACGAGTCATGGCATCCTAAAAATTATTAGAGAGAACTAAAGGACTAGACACTTTCTCTCCTAAATAGACTTTCAGCTCTCTTGCTCTTCTTCTTTCTTTAATCTTTTCTTGAAACCCACTTTTTTTAACCTTAATTTGATAACGACTTTCTGTCCTCCAAGTGAACCGTCTCAAACTGCTATAATCTTCTTATATATACAATATTAAAATAAAATAAAAATATTTCCATTCGATAATGTTAATTTAATTGTTGCTCACCTTACAAATTCTTATAAAATTTGTCAGTGTGGCATATTGATTAACAAATAACATATGACCCGGTATATGTTGGTATGATGATGTATTTATTAATCAACATGCCACCTTGGTGAATTTTTGATGCCATCAATGAAAGGATTAAGAATTTTAAATCAAGCAAAATTTTCAACGTACTAAATATAGGAATAAATCTCAAAATTATACATGAATTTGATTAAATATGTATGAAACTCTAATTGTGGTTCAAATGTATATTTGAAACTTTAATATTGATTTAATCATACACATTTAAATAAATAAATACATCAAATTATTTTTATATTAGATAAATATAATTATTTAAGTATGCAATATACAAACATAAAATGATGTTATATCAATAATTTACAAGAATTGAATCAAATTATAAATTTATGTATACAATTACACGTTAAACTATAGTTGGATTGGATTTGAAAGTTTACAAGTAGGTGGGACATAATTGCTGGGGTTTTGGTTTGAAAGGAATGGTATTAACTATTAAGTGGTGTGATAATAGCTTTTGAACGTTTCGATTTAAAATGAGAAAGGAATAAAGTTAAATGTTAGGCTGTCACTTGTTTCATTCATACAATAAAAAAATATTCTTCTTTTTTAAGAAAGAGATGCTAAATATGAACAATAATTGGAATTTCTGATGTTATTGCTATTGCAATTGATTTGGTGGTTTATGGGTTAGTCCCTTTGTTAAATTATTGATTTAGAAGTCATCATTTATATGCAGTAAAATGAAACAAAGAAAATTTAACATAATAAAGAGATTTTATAATTATAGAAAAGGACAATCATTAGGATAAGGAGGGGTATTTGCAATGAATGCCATCCACGTTTCCTTCTTCAAGTTGGAAATAGAATCACAGTTGAAGCAATACAATAAAACAACCCCTTTCTCTCCCTTCTATTGCAAGCTTCAAATTGAGTTGGCTCCAATCATTTGATAAAACCCAAGTTGGGTTATCAAATGTAAGGAAAGAAACACGTACCACAGAGGACAAATTTGAACTACCCATTGTTTCAATCAATGCTATCTAATCACATTGTTTAACTCTTAAATATCTTCCTCACGGGTCAAGTGATGCCATTTCTTCCCTATACCATTTCTATAACTCATCACATCTATCAACTTATCCACCTACATTTAAAATCTAATACCCAAAAATTCGTTTAAATTTTAATATTCAATACTTGAGTTAAGCACCAACTAATTTATTTTGTACTTATAATATTTGTTACATAATAATATAATAATATATATGTTGAATATTGGCAATATCCCACATTAGGAAAAGATAGAAAGGGAGGGGGTTTGGTTTGTTATATATAGAACCCCTCCCCCTTTGGTTGTATCATCCCAAAATCTTCTCCTTTGTAATATTTCTAGAGGAAATATTAATTTGGTAGTGTCCGAGGACGTAAGCTAAATTGGCCGAACCTCGTTAAAACTCTGGTATTTTATTTCTTATTTGTTTGCTTTTATTTAATAGCTTTATGTTGGTTATATTTATTTAGTTATTATTGCTATAAATATCTAAGTGAGTTCTGTCTAGTTGTTGGGTTTTAAGCGGGACCATTGTGACCCCTCCAATTTAACTGGGAATTTTCTTAGTATAATTGTTGGCATAATAATTATCTAAATATTTCTGATAATATTGTTATTAATATTATCGTCGCTTCCGCAACAATTGGTATCAGAGCCAAGGTTTTGTAGTATGCTCTGTGTTTGCAGCTTAGTCTGATCTTACACATCAGAAACATTTCCGAAAGCTTGTGGGTATTCCGCATTTGGTGGCTATTAAATAGAAGCTATGGCAAAAATGACAGAAGAAAAACCATCCATATCAACAACTTCCACTTCGTACATTTTGCCGAGGATTGGAACTGCAAATACGAGATTTGTAGTGGAAATTTTTGATGGAACAGGTCATTTCGGCATGTGGCAAAGTGAGCTTCTAGATGCCCTCTTTCAACAGGGTCTAGATATTGCCATTGAGGAAGAAAAACCAGAAGGGGTTGATGATAAAGAATGGAAGACCATCAACCGATTGGCATGTGGTACAATTCGATCATGTCTTTCCAGAGAGCAAAAGTATACATTCAGTAAAGAGACTTCTGCAAGTAAATTGTGGAAAGCATTGGAGGAGAAATTCTTGAAGAAGAACAGTCAAAATAAGTTGCATATGAAGAAAAGACTGTTTCGTTTCAATTATGTTCCTGGTACCACGATGAACGAGCACATTACCAATTTTAATCAGCTGGTGGCTGATTTGTTGAATTTGGATGTGACTTTTGAAGACGAAGACTTGGCGTTAATGTTGTTGGGATCGCTTCCTGAGGAGTTTGAGTACCTTGAAACTACCCTACTTCATGGAAAATCGGAAGTAACTTTCAATGAAGTAACTGCTGCATTGTATAGCTATGAACTACGCCGAAAGGATAAGTTGAAAGGTTCAGGTGAAGCAGCAGTGGAAGCATTGGTAACAAGAGGTCGTCAGCAAAGTCAGTCTAAGGGGAAGAGAAGAAAGTCCAAAGGTCGAGCTGTTGCCAAAGATGAATGTTCTTTTTGCAAAGAAAAAGGACATTGGAAGAAAGATTGTCCAAAATTGAAGAAAAAAGGGAAGACTCCGCAAGATGCAAATGTTGCAGAATGCAATAGTGAAGCAGAGTCAGACTTTTCTCTTAGTATGACATCTTCAACATTATATGCAGATGAGTGGATCATGGATTCTGGTTGTTCCTATCATATGTGTCCCATTCGGGAATGGTTCTTTGAATTTCAAAAACTAGATGAAGGGGTTGTTTACATGGGTAATGATAACACGTGTAAAATAGCCGGGATAGGTTCAATTAAACTGAGGAGTCATGATGGATCTACTAGAATTTTGCGGGATGTACGATATGTCCCAAAGTTGAAGAAGAATCTCATCTCTTTGGGGTCGTTAGAATCTAAAGGCCTAGTTGTGACAATACGAGATGGAGTTCTTAAAGCAACTTCAGGAGCATTGGTGATGTTGAAAGGCATAAGAAAGAACAATCTGTATTACTACCAAGGTAGTACAGTGGTCGGGACAACAGCAGCAGCAATTACGAGTACCAAGAAGGACGCTGAGGCAACACAGCTGTGGCATATGCGTTTGGGCCATGCTGGTGAAAAATCCTTGCAAACTCTAGCCAAGCAAGGATTATTGAAAGGTACAAAGACTTGCAAACTTGAATTTTGCGAGCATTGTGTTCTGGGAAAACAACGAAGGGTGAAATTTGGCACTGGGATTCACAATACTAAAGGTATTCTGGATTATGTGCATTCTGATGTATGGGGACCGTCCAAGACTCCATCACTTGGAGGAAGACGTTATTTTGTCACCTTTATTGATGATTTTTCCAGACGAGTTTGGGTGTTCCCTATGAAGAACAAAGATGAGGTGCTTGAAGTTTTCCTTAAGTGGAAAACTAAAGTTGAAAATCAGACAGGAAGGAAGATTAAGGTTCTCCGATCAGACAACGGTGGAGAATATAAAAGCGATCATTTCCTGAAGATATGCCAAGATTGTGGCATAGTAAGGCACTTCACCGTAGGTGGAACACCGCAACAGAATGGGGTGGCAGAGCGTATGAATCGAACGCTTGTGGAGAAAGTTCGATGTATGTTATCTAATGCTGGATTAGATAGAAAGTTTTGGACTGAGGCTATGACGTACGCTCAACATCTCATCAATCATTTGCCATCATCTGCTATAAATGGCAAGACTCCTTTGGAGAAATGGTATGGAAAACCTGCTACTGATTATGACACCTTGCGCATTTTTGGTTCTATTGCATATTATCATGTGAAAGAATCAAAGTTAGATCCAAGAGCAAAGAAGGCTCTATTCATGGGCTTCAATGCTGGTGTTAAGGGATATCGTTTGTGGTGTCTAGAGGCAAAGAAGACGATAATCAGTAGGGATGTTACCTTTCATGAATCTGCCATGTTGAATAAGGTAAATCCAGAAGGAGTGAGTAGTACTTCGCAGCAGGTGGAGTGTACTCCGCAGCAGGTGGAGTTTGAGCAGAGTGTGGTAATTCCAGCAGAAGGTACCACTAGTGATTCTTCATTGGCAGATGCAGAGTCAGATGAGGAAGAGGTTTCTACCCAAGAACCTCAACAGCAATCAGAGCCAATTGCAGTCAGAAGGCAGAGACGAGAAATTCAGAAACCTGCTCGTTTCACTGACATGGTAGCTTATGCACTTCCAGTTGTTGATAATATTCCATCCACTTACACCAAAGCCATTCAGAGTTTAGAGAATAATAGATGGTTAGGTGCAATGGAAGAGGAAATGCAATCTCTAGAGAAAAACAAGACGTGGAAGCTGGCACAACTACCAAAAGGGAAGAAGGCGATTGGTTGCAAATTTGAAGACACTATTGAAGTTAGTGTTATGAGAAGATGTTCGAAGATGTGGAATATCGCCAAGGTGGAGATTTGTTGAATATTGGCAATATCCCACATTAGGAAAAGATAGAAAGGGAGGGGGTTTGGTTTGTTATATATAGAACCCCTCCCCCTTTGGTTGTATCATCCCAAAATCTTCTCCTTTGTAATATTTCTAGAGGAAATATTAATTTGGTAGTGTCCGAGGACGTAAGCTAAATTGGCCGAACCTCGTTAAAACTCTGGTATTTTATTTCTTATTTGTTTGCTTTTATTTAATAGCTTTATGTTGGTTATATTTATTTAGTTATTATTGCTATAAATATCTAAGTGAGTTCTGTCTAGTTGTTGGGTTTTAAGCGGGACCATTGTGACCCCTCCAATTTAACTGGGAATTTTCTTAGTATAATTGTTGGCATAATAATTATCTAAATATTTCTGATAATATTGTTATTAATATTATCGTCGCTTCCGCAACAATATAAATATTAAAAAGTATATTAACTTGAATATATTTAAAAGTGGTTTTATACCTTTCTATATGTTTTTGTACAATTAACATTTTAATGATCCGGTCATTAAATTTATTAATATAATTGTATTTGTTATATATGTAAAGTTTTAAACCAATCTGATATCTCTATCCTATTGATTTAAAATACTATATATATTAATATTTATTGAACAATTGAAAGTTTTTTTCATAAAACAAATAGTTGAAATTTTTAAATTTACATCAAACTTGACATGCATAATTTATATAAACAAAATATGACAGTTGGATTATTATAATATTAATCATATAAAAATATACTTAAGGTTGTTAGTTTTACACAAATGTAACTAGATCCCTCCCCCATTTAAGAAACTATTAATAAAAGAAAAAATTGTCTAAAATATTAAATTTAAAATAAATAATATTGGTGTACCTAACAGGGGCTTGGATTAGCAGTTTACAAATATAGGCGAGCTTGAAGAAACTTTTAAGTTCATATTTCGAGCTTGGTTGGGCTTGGGCATACATAAGCTTGGATCAAACCCAACCCTACTCGGCCTATAAACCCCTCTAATTCCAACCATGCGTAAACTCTTTAATTTTCATGGTTTTCTCTTTTTAGGCATTTCAATGCACTTCTACTTTATAAACCCCACTAGGACTCTCGATGGAGTCGAGAGACAAAACCTAGTTTAAGAACAACACCGAACATGTTGAAAGTTTGACCTCCTCATAAGATTTATATTTAATGTATTGATAATGTAAGTTACTGACTTATGTGATGTTAATTGTTAATAAAATTTAATTAGCTATTAAAAATTAATGGCTTAAAGGTAATATTAAAAAAAAACCTTTACTAAAAAAGAAAAAAGTAATTAAGCCATTTGGAGAAAAACTCATCCTATTGAACCATTAATGACCCTAAAAAATAATTCGACCCTTCCATTAACAAAAACTATCAGTTATCCAATTTGACTATTAATGACGTAACATGACAAATGATACTAACATGACATGCTAACATGGTAGATTACATTGATGAGGCATACCACATCAGAAAATTTAAAAAATAAAATATTATATATCTAGAATGAACTTGGACAATAAACTGTCCAGATTCATTCAAGATGGGTGCAAAACTATAAAAAATTTTAAACATTGTAGGAACTATTAAAAATTACTAAATATTATAAAAATTTAAATATGTAACAAAATATTAGTAATTTATATAAAATTATAAAAAAATAGTTTTGCATATTTAAATTTAAAGCAAAGTAAACCCCATATATACCCAAACCAAACAAATAAGATAATAATTAAAAGAAAAAAGCACATACATACATATGAAAGACATGATAATATATGTATTTGTGTTGTATTAGAGTACAAGCTTAAACATAATCCTGCTCAATATTCCCCAGGCTTTAATTGAAATCATCACTATCCATCAAACTTTCCCTCACAACCCAAAACTTTCTCCTCCTTAGAAGTTGAGACTTTCTGTTTAATTTAATTATGCAAAACTGCTAAATCTATAAAAAAATTATACATTCAAAACTTTTTTCTTTTACAATTTTATATAAATTACTAATAATTTTTTACATATTTAAAATTTTATAATATTATAATAACTTTATAATTGTAAAAACTGAACATCGATAATGACTATATAAAATGATCGCAAAGCAATAAGAAAAAAAAACACACATATTTGAAGTGAAAACCTTTTTAGGGAAAAATTACGGGCGAAGGAAAAGAAAATTCACTAATGTCAAATTCGAATGATACAAAAGGAGTTTAGACTACAGCTATTTATAGGTTAAAAAACATTATTCTAATATAGAAACAGCGTAGTAAGGTTGAAACACCTTCAACTCTCGACCTTTGCCCCCCACAAATCTTCTTATTTTGTCATTGTATTTTATTTCTTTAAATAGGAATTTGAGTCACACAACTCTAACAATAATTTTTAAATTTTTTATAATTTTACACTCATCTTGAAAGAATTTAGATAAACGGTGTCTAGATTCATTTAAATCTAGAAAAATTATTGTTCAAGTTCATTTTAGTTGTATATATATTTTATTAATTTTAAAATATTTTTTAAAATTTAATTTTTTTACTGACGCGACATGTCGCATGAGTATATCTACCATGTCAACACCGTCTATCACATCAGTACTATTAATGATCAAATCGGTCAATTGACGATTTCCGTTAATAAAAAAAGTCTAATTAATTTTTTAAGGGTTATTAAGGGCTTGATAGAATGAATTTTTTTTTCCATAGAGCTTAATTGTTTTTTTCTTTTTACTAAGAGGAATTTTTAAGTTTAAGCTAAAATTAATTAATTATACTTATTTTGAAAGGGTTTCTAGCGACCTATCAACATATATTCACTATCAATATATAAATTTAGGTACCACATATCAAATATAAATAAATTGTATTATTACTTATAATAATTAGGAGTAATGTTTTAGTAACCCGATTGGTGGTTGAATAAATTAGATCATCAATATTTAATTCAATTAGTTTGATTCTCGGAGTAACAATAGATAGATATAAATTTAAAAAAACGTGTTCAATCAATTCAAATGTCAGTTTTTTATTCTAATTTTAAATTTTTTATCAATGTTAAATGATTCACTTAGAAACTAATTTAATCGCTATAGCTAAATTAATATATTAATCAGTTTTTAGTCTAATTGATTCGAATTTAAATATTAAGAGTGATCTTAATCCAAACTTTGATAAATTTATTAGTTAATCAATTTAATCAAGTAATCATTTAGGTTTATCCAATCCCCAACTGTCCACATGCATTTAGGAAGCCATAGCTATCAATTTTGGTGTCATCTACTTCACCAAAATTTCCATGTTCTTCCTCTATGGATTGATTCAATATGTACCAACCAACACCAAGCCAAAAAATAAAAAAATAAAAATAAAAATCCCTTAATTACGTTTAATATATGTACCTTTCAAGTGTTGGTAATGCTGAAAAGTATTTTGAAACGGGGAACCAATAAAATCCCTTCGGGTATTCATGTTTTAGTGCCAAGGTTTCAAAGAAAAAGAACATGTATCATACCACCATAATTTGGTTAAAGTTGAAGTCAGCCAAATTAATTTGATTAGCTTAATGGATTATGGTTTCGGTTAAGTTGATTCATTACTTGAATCCATAATCAAATCCATCCAATTAAAACACTTAGTATATATTATATTACGGTACACTAGGTAAAAGTAATTATGTAATAAATAAATATAGTTTTGGTTGAAATAGTGAAGTTAAATAAATAAAAATTTTATTATTTTAAATTTTAGATTTATTATTAAAACTATTTATATGCCGGGTTACGATCCGATTTTTTTAAAAGAAAAATTCACGTCCAGGGATGTTTTTGAGACAGCTAGACCCATACGCATGTTTTATTGTTCATAACATTAATAAAAATTTTGAAATATATTTTACATTAATATTTATATATTTTTATTGTTAAATTTAAAATTTTAAAAATAATCTTTAATTAAATCAGATTTTGGTTGAGTTAGGCTAGTTTGAGACAACAAAATAATTGTTTGAGCCTAACTCAAATCACACTAAGCCTATCGGGCTAAGTGGGTTGCCTTACTCAATTTTTGGACAACTCTACTTATCCTATATATATATATATATATGCTTTTTCAAGATTTTATATAATAATATAAGAAGAAACAAAATATTCTTAAAATAATATTTATTGTTTTGTAAAAAATAAATTAGTTGAAACTCGATTAATAGGTAATATCAACTTAGTCAAACTCTTAATTTATATAGTATAAATTATTTATTTTAAATATAATAGTTCTCATGTCATGTGCGTTGCACGTAATTTTACGTATTTATTTTTTAATTTATTAAATAATATATTCTTATAATTTTAAAAAGTATATTTACTAATTAAATAAAAATTGTCTAATTTACAATAAAAGTCTATTAATTTTTTTTAAAAAAAATTGAGAGAATAAAATAACATTTTAAAAGTAATAGATATAAAAAGTGAGAAATAACCGATAGTAAAACATTAAGTAATTAGATAAAATAACTTGTTATTTCACTATGAGTAAAAAATTTCTCTTACAAAGAACCAATGTTTTAATAATTTATTGCTTTTGAAGTGATATTTCACAACACAATGATAAATAACATGCATAATTATGTAAATATTGTTAAAATAAGAAAATAGTAAAACTAATGAATTTCAAATAATAATAACTAAACATCTCAAATAATAATAAAAATCATATTTTTTTTTGGTGATTGAAATAAAACCTATTAAATGATGCTAAAATATGATTTTTCTAGTACTTATTTATAAGTTATTTTGAATGAAAATGTATTGCTAATGCATATATTTATAGTGTTAAATATTAGTTTTACGTGGTATATAATTGTAACACTAATTAAGTGATAATAACTGCTACATTGATAATAAAACAATATTGATGAAAACAATTCTAATTCTAATTATTCTATATTAATAATTTGTTATGAACATAATTTTATATTCAAGATTGAACAGAAACTTTATTAATAGGGATAAATGTCAAAACTACATATGAACTTTGGTTTTATATGTAATTTTATACCACAACTTTGATTTTGTGTAAACATAAAATTTTGATTTGATCAAATTCTCACAAACTATTAACACAATTACCGATATAACATAATTTTATGTTTATATATTGCATAAATAAATAATTATATTTATCCAATATAAAAATAAATTGGTGTATTTATTTATTTAAATGTGTATAATTGAATCAACGTTAGAGTTTTATGTACACATTTGAGCCATAATCAAAGTTTCAAGTGTTCAATTGAACCAACTCAAAGTTCATGTATAATTTTGAGATTTATCCCTTATTAATAAAATAATTATATTATATTATTGATTTTGTAGATTTTAAAATAATTATATTATATTATTGATAATATATTATATTATTTTTAACTAGAAATTTTAAAATATATGATGAAATTAATTGATTTTACATTAATATACTATCATTTTAAATAATATTATTTTTATTATTGTCCCATAATAATATTAATAAATTATAATTCTAATGTCAATTTAGTAGTATAATTAACAATAAAAGGTATTCTTATCAGTTCAAACATTTTTCTAAATAATATATAAATAATTTATTTATATATAAAAACAAGTCTGCTAACCAAATTAAACGATCAAACAATTGACATTAAGTCAATCTGATTTTGTTTATCAGTTGTTGCAATTAGTGTTAAAAGTTGTTGGTTAAACCAGTTAAATTTTTAAAAAATTGTACGAATAAAAAAAATCAAATACTCACCCTAATAACAATAGTCTTGATGTTTATTAAAAAAAAAAACAATTCGATTCGATTCGGGCTTGAAAATTTTTCCTAATTAACTTGAAATGAAATAATTTAATCATAAAAATAAAAAAAATTAACCAAACATGAACTAATCTAAACATCAACATTTTGAAAATTTTAAAATTGGAGTTGATGTTAGAAAAAATCAACCGAGATACTGCATTGATAGGTATACATTAAAGCAAGTGGGAAACAATTTGTAGAAGCATTGGGCTTTCCACACCTCCATGAGCCTTTAAACTATTGGGCTTATCTTTCTCTGTTCAACGAAGATGTGGGGCCTTAATTACGGTTTTCTTCATCCAACATACAAAATTGTAATTAATCAATCATGAAATCTCATCCACTTTTTCGGTACTTGGCCCATTCATTGATTTTATTAACTTAATCCCTTAATTATTTTTTTATTAAACATAATTCAATAAAATCAAATTTTAATAGATTTTACATTTATCCCTAAAAGGATTTATAAAGCTTATATTTTTTAAAGCTTATATTTTTTTGTAAATGAAATAAAAAAAATTTCTGTCATTTTTTAGATGATAAATTTGACCCTAATATTTATTTCTTTTGCTACTCTAGCCCTCATTTTTTTTATTACCTTGGCCCAACCTTTAGAATTTAATCAAATTACTTTTCTTTGAATAGAAATTGAGTGGACTGTTAAAATTTTCATGACAATTATATGGTAGCTCGTATGGCAGTCTATCTACACTAGGGGTGTTCAGTCGGTTAACCGACCTGAAATAACATTAACCGAACCGAAAATTTTTCAAAAAAATTAACCAAACCTAAATTTTTTCGGTTAATTCGGTTGGTTAACAGAAATAACCCAAAATTATATGTTTTTTATTTTTGGTTAAAAATAACCGAATTATCCGAATTAACCGAATTAGCCGAATTGAATCACTACATAATTAAAAACATTACATAAGTCTTTGAAACACTACATAATTAAAAACATTACATAAGTATTGAAATTAACACATAACTGAAATGTAAGTCTTTAATATTCTCCATTTGTATCCATTTCTTCTCTCCAAAATATCTCCATTTGCATTAAACCTACAAAAAAAAACATGTGCAAAAATTTAGCATATAATAGAAATATACGCATTTAAAAAAATTAAAGAATATAAACAAACGAATAGATTATAAGTTAACAAGAATAAGATAGAAAGCATACCCTTCAACTCACGAAAGCTCATGAATTTAGGATAGGCTTTGATGCATTCCAAGAAAAGTCTAAACATTGAATCAACTAAATAAGTAGGAGTGATATGGTAAAAAAATTGAAACTATTAAAATAAAACAATAAATATACCATTTTCAATCTTGTCAAGCTCTTGAATTTGTTCTTCAATCTTTTTTATGTCTTCTTGTGATGATGATTTTCGAATCCAATCTTGAGTACACACAAGAGCTTGTACAATTTTAGGAGTTAAATAACTCCTATATTGATCAAGCACATGTCCCCCGATGTTAAATGCAGACTCCGAAGCAACCGTAGAAATCGGTATAGCTAACACATCTCTGGCCATTTTTGAAAGAGTGGGAAATCTAGGGCTGTTCACTTTCCACCACAATAAAATATCAAAATCTTCAACAAATTCCTCATTAGCCTGAGCTAGATATTTATCCAACTCAGATGTTTTATCCTCATCGCAAATTTCCAACTCACGCTTTTTATACAAAGCTTGCATTTGCCTTTTCATTTTTTGTTGTGGTTCACTGAGAGAAATATCTGTTGGCACACTCGATTGGCTACAAGTACTATGAAGTGGAGGCTTATACTCATCAAACAATTCATATAAAGATTCCTTCAATTTTTGCATCATTTCACAAGCTTTTTCATAACTAGAAATTTCACTAAGTGCAAATTCAAGATACTTTAGTTTTTGTCTAGAATCTAAAACACAAGCAACAAGCATAAGCAAATTCATCTTATCAATGTCACCCCAATACTTATCATACTTCTCTTTCATCTTGATGGCCATAACATAAATCAACATTACTATTTAACTGAGCATCTCGTAAAAGAATATCAATTTCAGAAAGCTTATCAAAAAAAATTATTGGACGTGACATATGAAGTGCCAGATATACGCAAAGTGACTTCATAAAAGTGTTCCAAGAAATCCCTCAAGTTTCTAACATTATCCCAATCATCCACACTAGGCCAACCTTCTCTCATTTCAAGTTCAGCCCTAAAGTTTGTATCTAGCTCCTCAAATCTCTCAAAAGCTCTCTCAAAATTCTGAGCAGTTTCTAACATTAAGTAGGTCGAGTTCCACCTAGTACAAACATCAAGACACAACATCTTCTTGCACTCTATCTTTTCCACCACAACACACTCCTTAAAATTTTGTAATCTAGCTGGAGATTGTTTCACATATCTAACAACCCCCCTAACACGTTCAACAGATTTATTCATTTCCTTTAAGCCTTCAACAACAATCAAATTCACAATGTGTGTCATGCATCTCATATGAAGATATTTACCATTTTGAACTAAACCCCCTCGAAGGTTAAAGTTCTTTCTCAAATAACCAATAGCAACATCTGTAATGCCCTCATGCCCGAGACCGTCGCCAGAGTCGAGATTGAGGTGTTACTAAACTTAATCCATTAATTAAATAGCTCAAACAATTTATTTTTAAAATTTCTAGACAAGCTGGCCAACTGCGTCACAGTCGCTTAAAAATTCATATCTCGAGTTCCGAAACTTAAAATTAAGATCCGTAAATTTTACTTGAAACTAAACTCATATATCTATCTACTAATTTTTTTCTAGAATTTTTGGTCAAGCCAATTAGTACAGTTTATTAGTTAAAGTCTCCCCTGTTTCAGGGTTTGACTACTCTAACCCCTGTGTATTACGAATCAGATATCTCCCTGTACAGAGTTTCAATGATTATTCTGTTTGTTTCTCATAAAACTAGACTCAATAAGGAATCTAAACATATAAAGCATGACCTATAATTGTTTTTATAAAATGTTTGGTAGATTTTCAAATTCAGAATAGGGGATTCAGAGACCACTCTGACCCTGTTCCACCAAAACTTAAATATCTCATAAAATATAACTCATTTACCTGTTTTGTTTCATCCATATGAAAATAAACTCATAAATATTCAATTTCATAAATTATTCATCATTTAATTCCATTTCTTACTATTTTTAGTGATTTTTCAAATTCACGTCACTACTGCGGCAATATTCTGTTTTGTAGCAAATTTTACTTTACTATAGATTTTCATGAACTAAATAACATTTTAAACATACATGTCATCAAATATGATTTAGATTGGCCATTTCAAATGGCTAATCATTTATAAACCCTTTTCTTACGAAAACATAACCATATCATATGATTATTTACACAAAGTGAGTATAGTGCTAGACATGCCACATTCAAAATATACAAGCCATTTTACCAATTTAGGTCTTTGGATAGTGTGAACGAGCCTTTGACCTATCCCGATTCTCAAGCCGGCTTGTCAAAACTACAATGAATTAAAAAGAGGGAGTAAGCATAAATGCTTAGTAAGTTCACATGAAAATAACAAGTAACATAATCATGCCATTCAACGTAAACATTATTTGCATAAACAACACCAAGACATTCATGTTACATTTACATTTAATATCTTACTACAATTTCATCATACTAAGTTCTCAACCCGAGGGTTTAAACACATACTTGTTAAATTTTCTTATTCATCACACTTACCAACATGTCACATTCGTATTAGGCATTCTCCTTATTCTATTAGAGATCTCCCGTTGAACACATCGGAATATGATTTCGGATACACGGATAATGTGCACATAAGTGCTATACTCATAGCTAAACAAGCTCAATAGCTTTTGAAATATATGTAGCCAAGCTACCATGTAACCTGCCCATAAACGAACTCGGACTCAACTCAACGAGCTCAGGCGTTCGCATCCATAAGTGAACTCGGACTCAACTCAACGAGCTCGGATGCCTAGTTACATCTCACGAACTCAGACTCAACTCAATGAGTTCAGAACTCAACCATCCTAGTGACATGTCACTTGTACCCTAATCTATTCCCAAGGTTCAAACGGGATTCTTCTCAATTACACATTTTTATCGTCTTCTTCGAAATATAGAAACCGATATTTGCTAGCATCTCATACTTATCAAGTTATTCATATAATTTGCATATTACCAAACAATAATTCACAGGCATAATATTTCATGGTAATAAATATCATATCATATAAATAACATTAATCACTTAAAATAAAAATTATGTTACCTTATTTACACATGAACTTACCTCGATACAAAATTTTAACAATCGAGCCTATTCCTCATAAACTTTATTTTTCCCTCGATCGCAACTTGAATCTCGTTTCTCTTGATATATAATGCCAAATTAATTTTATTTAATACATACATTCATCAAAACAGCCCCTAATACGAACTTTGGAAAAATTACCATTTTGCCCCTAAACCTTCACATATTTGCACTTTTTCCCCAAGGCTCGTAAATTAAACCTCATCCTGTTTTCTTATGTTTTATGACATGCCGATCATTTTTCCCTTCTACGGAAACATCAAATTCACACTCTAACATGTACTTATGACTATTAGATATTTTTACTGATTAAGCCCTTTTACTCGTTTTCACTTAAAACCGAGTAGCACAAGTTGTCTAACATAATTTAAAACCTCATATTCTATCATAAAACACCAAAATACACAAATTTCACCTATGGGTATTTTTTCAAATATGAACCCTAGGTTGAATTATTGCTAGCATAAGTTAATTCGAGCTACCGGGATTTCAAAAACATAAAAGTCATTAAAAACGGGGCTTGAAATCACTTACTATGAAGCTTGGAAGTTGAAGAAACCCTAGATATGGAGAGAGGTAAGATTCGGCCAAGGCATGGAGAAGATGAACACATTTTGGCCTTATTTTCCCTTTTAATTAATTTTAGTTACAAAATGACTAAAATACCCTTAATACATTTTTTTGAAAATTTTTATGTACAAGCCCATTTTTGTCCAAAATTTTAGAAATTGGTCAAATTTCTATTTAAGACCTCCTCATTAATATTCCAAAGCAATTTCATACTAAAAACTTCTAGAATGCAAGTTTTGCAAATTATTCAATTTAGTCCCTAATCTCAACTTAAGCACTTTATGCATAGAATTTCGTCACGAAATTTTCACACAATCATGAAATCATATCATAAACCTCAAAATAATTATAAAATACTTATTTCTATCTTGGATTTGTGGTCACGAAACTACTATTCTGATTAGGCCCTAATTCGGGATATTACAACATCATTTGAACTTGCATTATCAACAGTAACAGTAAACAACTTATCAACCCCCCAATTCAACAATCATTTCTCACCTTATGACTAGAAATTAGACAAAATTTTAAAATCTTTTTATTCAATTTCCAATCGTTATCAATAAAGTGAGCAGTGATACACAAATAATTAACTCTTTGCAAAGAAGTCCATGTGTCAGTAGTTAAGCAAACTCTAGAACAAGAACTTCTCAAAAGTTGTTTTATCTTGACCCTTTCATCTAAATACAATTGATAAACATCTCTAGTCATAGTAGTTCGTGAAGGAATATGAAACCTAGGACATGCCACAAACATAAATTTCTTAAAGCCTTCACTTTCAACAAACTTGAAAGGTAATTCATCAATCACAATCATTTGTGCTAATCCTTTCCTACATGCTTCTTGATCAAATCTCCAAGTTGAAAGATGCCCTTCCGCCCCTTCAACTCCCTTTCTAGGTAAAACTAATTGTCCCTGACTAGTGTTAACAACATTGCTAGGATTTTTCTTACATGAACCAATATGATATTTCAATGACCCTGTACCATTTTTTTTCATACCAGAACAAAATTCCTTTTGACAATAATTACATTTAGCCTTACTTGCACCCTCACTATTAATAATCTTAGTGAAGTGAGACCAAACTTCTGACCTTTGAGGAGTGGCTGTTCTTTTCCCAGTAGTCCCCTTTGCTTAGCTTGAAGCTCCAACTCCTGAATTTTCAGAATCTATCGAAGTAGGAGGTGTAATACTACCCTCAATAGATGTTGGTTCGGTGGACATTCTGCAAGAAAAAAATTATATAATAAATTAAAATACATTTATAATATTAAACATATTTTGATGTTGAGTTTTAGAGAAATAAATTCTGCTTTTATCCATGTGTAATAACTTCTTGCAAACAAGAAACCAATTTGTTAAAAAAATAGTTAATAGGATAATGTAGGCACAGATATTAACAGCCCATATAATTTGTTACAACACATACATACAAATCTCAACGAATCAATTAATTTTAAAATAAATAAATAACAGCAATAAAAATAATCAAATAAATTACAGTTAATAGGATAATTTACCCTTTGACAACAAATAAAAATAAGCAAAAATTACAGCAATAAATCAATGAATCTTAAACTAAATAAATTTAATTTGAAGTTTGTAAATAAGGAAACAATACCCATAGTTTTTCCATGAACTTTGACTATAAGTATTATTGCCCATTTATTTCTAATTATATTAAGATTAGCCTCACAAAGAGAAATTTAATATTGTTGGGGTTTTCATACGAATGACTATTTTCATGGAGCAGACTCAAGAGCTAAACTTTGAATATTTTTAGGCATGTCCAATTGAAAAGAGGGAGCAACAATATTAAAAGAATCTATAAGAAATACCTACATTTGAGAAATTTTGAGGTGAGGGGAGGGATTTGGAGTTTTGAGGGAATTTCTAACATTGTTGATGAATAACTGATTCTCAAGAGAGGGAAGAGTTTGGTCGGTGAAGATGGGGAAAGTTAATAAATGAGTTAAAATATAAGGTGTTCATTAAAATAAGAATGCAACAGGCACAGTTTTGAGGAGAAAAAATGGGAAGTGATTAATATTTTAGTTAATGCATATTTATATTTATAAATACAATAATAAAAATTTATTTTTTAGGTTTATACTTAATAAACTGTATATTGAATATTGATACCTGATTTTAAATTTTAAATACAAATATGATTATATATCATTATAAAAATATTAAATAAGATCATAAAATACCTCAAAAATCAAGAAAACAAAGAGTTTTCTTACTTGGAGTTGAGTACAGGTAACAGAGCTGCTTCGACAACAACACCAGTCACCAGCAGCCAGCCGTAGCTCCAGCCTCTAGCTATGACACTTTTGAAGGTTTTGAAGGTTTTACCGTTTTGAGAGATTTTGAAAGTTTTGAGAGATTTCAAATTTTCAATTAGGGATTTGAAACTTGAAAGGTTAGGGTTTTTTCTTTTCTGTCAACAGTGTGAGTAGTAGTGAGTGTCTATGTTTTAGTTTTACGAGCTTTTACTTTTAGATTTTTATTTTTATTTATTATTATTTGTAATTTTTATTATTGGGTTGGGTAATTAGGTTGGGTAATTGGGTTAGGTTGGGTTGGGTTGGCTACTTTGGTTTAAATATATTAGATTGAGTTTTATGTTGGATTGGGTTTGGGTAAATAGTAGGTTAGTTATATATCATAATTTTATTTATTAATTTTTTTGGTTAACTGAAAAAATTCGGTTAACTGATCGATTTCGAACCAAATTAACCGTTAACCGAAAATTCAAAAAATTATTAACCGACCCCCGTCCGAAAAAATTCGGTTAACCGACCGATTAATCGAATTCGGTCGGTTAACCGAATTTTTTCGGTTTTATCCGAATTTTACACACTCCCAGTCTGCACTTTATAAATTTAAACAAAAACATAAAAATTAATAAAATTTTTCATGAAAGTTCATAAAAAAAATAATCAATGTCAACAATGAAGTACACGTGGACTACACGCGGGATACCATATCAATTCCATTAAAATTTTAACTGTTCGATCAAGTTTTTCATCCAATAAAAGCAAATTAACTAAAAGTTAAAAGTTGAAGGCCAAATTAAACCCAAAAATAGAGCAAAAGTGAAAAAGAAGTATAAGCTAAGAGCTAAATTTGTCATTATGGCTACTTAAAATTTAACTTTATTTGATCTTTTATTTTAGTAATAAAGTAGAGATCGAAACATAGAACTAAAGTTTATAATGTCTTATAGAGACTCCCCATTATCTTTCGTTTTGTATTTTAGCCTAAAGCTCTATAGGCGATTGATGAAGAATATGTAAACCTATGTCTTGTTCCATGACCAACTTGGCTAACCTTTTCGCTACAATATTCTCCTCCTGGTAGGTGTGAACCACTTTGACTTGTTATTCACATTTAAACAGTCCCATAATCATTTGAGCCAAAGAACTAGGAGGTGGAGAATCAAAGGTACCCTTAAGCATTTGGACAACCTCTAAATTATCCACCTTTATAATTAATTGTCGATATCCCATTGACCAAGCCATATTCATGCCATTGAAGATGCCCCTAATGTAACGACCCACATTTCACGGGTACCGAAAAAGTGAGTTTAGGGCTTTCGTCTTAGGAAAATGAGTTCGTAAATATTTATAAAAAAATATTTACGAAGTTAGTTGTGAGTTGAATTAGATTTTAATTAGGTGAATTTATTTTTAATTAGAAGTAATTAGTAGAAAGGATTAAATTAAATAGAGCATAAAAGCTTAATCATAGAATAGAGAAAGGATAAAGGATTAAATTAGTAATTAAACTAAATTAGTGACATGTGTAAGTTAGAAAATAAATACATGTGTATTTAAATTATTAGTACAAGTGTATATAATATATAAATTTACTTATAAATTAAGTAAAAGATATTTACTTATTATTATTATTATTATATTTTATGAAATAATTGAGATAATAACAAATGTATGGTGATGAAATATTACATGTGTACATGTGTGTATGAATACACATGTAGTATTTTTATTTGCATTAGTTAGATATTTTATAATTAATTATTAATTTATTAAATAAAAGAAAGAAAAACAAGAAAAAGAAACAGAGAAAAAACGAAATAGAAAGAAAGAAAGAAGAAAAGAAAAGAAAAAGGAGAAATTAGGGTTTGAAAGCTTGAAAGTTAAATTGGTAAGTCAATTAAGTCCCTTTCTTAGTGATTTTGATGTTTTTGAAGTTCTAAAGTTGAATACTTTTGAATTTGTGTGAAAATATTGAAAGATGATAGACTTTTAAGTAGGGTTTATGTTGAACTACTGATGAAATTAGGAGTTTAATTGATAGAAATTTTGATTTAAATTGATTAAAGGATTGAATTGTAAACAAGGTCATAAGTTTTGTATTGTAGGGACTAAATTGATAGAAATTAAAAATTATGGAAAAATGATAAAAGTTTGATGGTTATATTAAAGTTTTGATGGAAATTGAATAAGGAAATAATATGAATTATAAAAAGGAAGAAGATGAAAATAGTTAGGACAAATTTGGGATTTAGGTTAAAGTTGCATGGAAAGTTATTATTTTTTTTATAAAATATGTGTTATTAATTAATTATAATTATGATAATTTTCGTAGAAAATAAAGAAACCGAGACGTTGAATGCGAAGGGAAAGGAAAAAGTGATCAATGAGTAGCTCGAGAAAATATCGGTTTGTATTACTTTAATTCAAGTTATTTATTATTAAATGTTTAAATTTCAATATATGTGCATGAAAAATGAAATTGAGGTAAGTAGTGATATTTGAATTGAATGAGAATTGGATTTGATTGATGAATGTATTCATGTGTGAAATTGAATTGTATAATGATTTATGGTGAATTTGAAATTGTGATTGAATTGTTATTGTGACTGATTTGAATTCAAATGATTCTGATACCCTATTAACTAGTCGGGCTAGGGTGGATATAGTTGGCATGCCATAAGATAGGAAGTATTCAGGGATTCCTCAACCTCGAGTCGATGAGACACTTGGTGTGTCATATTTACTTCGGATAGATTCGATGAGGCGTTGGTCGCCACTTTGCTTTGACTTAGCCGATGAGACGTTGGTCGTCACTTATTTGCTTCGAACTATCCGATGAGGCGTTGGCCGTCACTATAGTGTGTTTGGTTGGATTCGTGTATCCTCTAAAGTCCGAGTGATGTTAATAGGGGAAATATATGTGACGAGAAAATTAAATGAAATTGATAAATTAAATTATTGAATAAAATGAGAAAGTGATATTATAAGATGAAATGAGAAATACAATTTGAGCTATGAGAATGAAGGCATAAAACCAAGGCTCATGAATTATTCATATTTGAATGTGAATTGGATATTTATATGTGATTGAGAGATGAACCAAAGGTTCATGAATAGTTGGTAGTCTTATTGATGAATTATTGAATCAAATAATGAAAATGATACAATGGAAATATGATAACTTGGTATGAATTATATGTATGATTTGTTAATTATCTATGCATGTCTATGATATTTTATATTTTCTTTAATTTGAATTATGGTAATACCACTGAGTATTTCCAATACTCAGTGTACGGTTTGTTTCCGTGCGCAATCTAGGTAAAGTTGAAGTTTGGTGCAACATTCGATTTAATCCCGACCTCAGCTTAATTTCTGGTGACAAATCTATCTTTTGGAAATGTGGCATGTATTAGGTTTTGTTTTAGTCACTTTAATATATTTAAGTAATTTGTAACTTTTAAGAAGTATTTGAAATGAATAGGTGAATGTTATTTGATCAAGATTTATAAGTCAATGTATTGGGCATGAATTAGGTGTGTTTGATATGTGAAAATAGTTTTAAAATGGTGAAAAATCATGTTTTCACACGGCCAAGTCACATGGGCGTGTGCCCAGGCCGTGTGGCAAAGTCAGAATTGCCCACAAGTTAGTTCCACAGCTATGTGAGAAAGTCAGATCTGCCAATGGGCTGGCCCCACAGCCATGGGAGCCCCACGGGCAGGCCACACGGGCATGTCCCAAGCCACACGGGCGTGTGCCCTATTCTCAAGGAAAAGTTTTCAAAGTTTCCGGTTTGATCCCAAAACACTTACTAAGTAAATTTTGGGTCTTATAGGTCCATATTAGGGACTTAAAGATGGAATTTAAGAAATTTTAAATTGAAATATAGATTTATGACTCGGTATTGTTCGTTATTAACGTTTAATTCTGGTAATGCCTCGTAACTCTGTTCCGACAACGAGTTGGGGTTAAAGGGTGTTACACCTAAGTTTAGCTTCGAGAGTGGTTGTAATGCCTATGTTCCCATAAAACCCATAATCCATAAGTCATTATGATCCCGAAATAGCCCTTCAACTGATGCCCTCTCTATATCTGTAACACCCTTGACTCGACCCAATCTACCAGAGCCAAATCTTAGGGGTTATGTAACACCCCTTACCCGTATCCCACGCCGGGGCAGGGTACGAGGTGTTACTAGACTTAAATACATACATACAAACAGTTTCAAGTCATAAAATTTCACTCAAAATTTAAAACTTTCAAACTTCCTCTTAAGGTCCCTAATATGGACCTACAAGGCCCAAAACACGTTTTAGAAACAGTTTGGGAATAAATCGAACACTTTTGAAAACTTTGAAAAATTTCAATGCAACCAGGGGTACATGCCCGTGTGTCATCTTAACATGGCAATATTGAAGGCCCGTGTAGCTTACACGGCCTAAACCTATCGGGACACGCCCGTGTCCTTATCTCGTGTGGATTTATTGCTCAATTCGAACCTACAGGGGTTTTCACAAGGCCTAACACACACCCGTGTCCATGGCCCGTGTCCTTCACATGGCCATGACATGCCTGTGTCTCAGCCTATGTACAAAAATTTTGACATTTTGTTTCTGACGTCATCAACCCTTTAAGGGCATACGACCATGGTACACGCCCGTGTACTAGGCCGTGTCCTCCACACGGTTGAGACACACGGCCATGTCTCTGCCCGTGTGGTTACTACTAGATATTCTGTTTTGCCAAATTTAGGTGTAGGGGGTACACGGCCGGACCACACGCCCATGGGGTAGACCGTGTGTTACACACGGTCTAGACACACGCCCGTGTGGACAAAAAAAAGGCTATTTACCAAGCCTTTTTGTCACCCCTACTTACACTCACCTACAAAAACATAAAACACTACCAATACCACATAAACACATGACCAAATCAGTCAATACCTAGGCATCCATACATCAATTCCAAGCTATTTCCTATCACATACAACATCTACTTATCAACACAAACCATGAGAATTTTCATTAAATGCATTTAATAATAAATATTAGCCATCATCCATGACCTTATACAAAATGAATCACCCTTCATGACAAGCCAATATGTTTGGCTAAAATAATATGCCACTTAGCAAAAAGACCAAGTCCCTATACATGCCATGCTCAAAACATTTAAACTAACTATACCAAAAACTTGAGGTGATAGTGTGATCAATGCCTCCGACGTCCCATGATTCCCGAGCTAGCTTGGCGGCACTATAAGAAAAATGGAAAAGAGTGGAAATAAGCATAAAGCTTAGTAAGTTACAAGTAAATAATTGACATTGCTTTACCAAGTAACATCATACTCATAACATATCATACACTTGCACAAGATTCTTGAATGGCTATAGACATAACTTACTCATTTCATCCTTACTATTCATATACATAACCTGAGCTCATTCTTATGAGTTTTGTGTAGGTAACTGTAGCACTTGCAACGTAACCATAACTTTTCTTAATTATGATATAACCTTTAAATTACCCTTTGAACCAGTTGGAAAAATAAATGGGTACCCGCTAAGCCTTATACAAAAGGGTAAGATGCCGATACCATGCCTCAGACATGGTCTTGCACTAGCTCTCAAATATCGGTGCTGATGCCATGTTCTAAACATGGTCCTAAACTAGCCTACATGTTGAGTCTGATGCCATGTTCCAAACATGGTCTTACACAAGCTCTCATATATTGAGGCCAATGCCATGTTCCAAACATGGTCTTACACTGGTTCACATAACCCTAGTATCACAGCATGAATATCCGATCTATTCCTACAGTTCAACCGAAAGTTCCACCACATCAAATTTCATAATGCATATTTGTAACAAAATCGAACATTTCATGCAATATCAATAATTTAATGCATAATAAAAATAGAATTGTAATATTTACATGCAACTTACCTCGGTATACAAAAAGTAGACGACTAGATAGAATTAGTCTACTAGCTTGGTCTTCCCCTGGTCTAGGTCCAGATTTCATATTTCTTGATCTAAAATGATAAAATTCACTAATTTAATCATCACAATAATCAAGACATTTTGCAAACCATATTTTGGCTAAATGACCATTTTTTCCTAGACTTTCACAAAATTACGATTTTACCCCTAGGCTCGTAAATCGATTTTCATGAAATTTTCTCACTAACCAAGACTAGCCAAATTCTTTGTATACTAGAAGCAGCCCACAATTCCAATTATTTCACACATTTACCTCATAATTTATAACTTATACAAGATGGTCCTTAGTTAGGGTTTTCATGAAAACTACTTTACAAAAGTTGTTTATTTAACAACTATAACTCATTTTCTTCCATAATATTTCAGCAAACAACACAAAAACTTTCATGGAAAAACCCTAAACTTTCAACCATTTGCAAAATAGCCTCCCATTAGTTAGCTTATGCTACATGGGTCCCAAAAGCACAAAAATTATCAAGAAAGGCCATCAAAATCACTTACTTGCAAGAGTGAAGAGTGGCTGAAATTTTGAGCTCTCAAAACCCCTATGTTAGTTGAAAATTTCGGTGGTGGAGAAGGATGATGATGACCTTTTTTTTGTTTAATTTTATTATCAAATAAGTCACCTAATGCCACCAACCTTTGACTTTTCAATTTTTTTGTCTCCATGTTCAACCACTAATAACTTTGGGGTCTATTTATTCAATAAGGACCTCTAATTTAATGCTTCATAGCCATTTAACACTTTTAGCTAGTAAAACAAATCTTTCGCACCTTATGCGTTTAGTCCCTTTTTTTTCGAAATTAAGCAAGCAATCGCTAAAATTATTTCACCAAAATTTTCATGCACTCATATAATCATGCTATAACACATAAAATAATATTAAAAATAATTTCTCCAGTCTTGGATTAGTGGTTTCGAAACCACTATTCTGATTAGGCCCAAAATCGGGCTGTTACAATTCTCCCCCTTAGGGATTTTCGTCCCTGAAAATCTTACCGTTAAAAAGGTTTGGGTATTGGTCTCTCATAGTCTCCTCGGGCTCCCATGTGGCCTCTTCTATCCCATGTCTATGCCATAATACTTTCACAAGTGCTATATTCTTATTTCTCAATTGCTTAAACTCCCGAGCTAAAATCTTAACCAGATCTTCGCCATAAGTCATGTCTGATCGAATCTCAACCTTTGTTGGTGAAAAAACGTGTGAAGGGTCAAAATGGTAACACGCAATATCGACACATGGAAAACATTGTGGATCTTCTCTAACTCGGATGGCAAGGCTAGTCGATAAGCTACCGGTCTAATTCTATTAGTCACCGCATAAGGTCCAATAAAACGTAGACTTAATTTTCCTTTCTTACCGAACCTGAGGACTTTCTTCCACGGGGATACTTTCAAAAACACCTTATCATCGACTTGAAACTCAATTTCTTTTCGTTTCAAATCCGCGTAGGATTTCTGTCTATCCAAAGCGGCCTTCAAACAATCACGAATTACTTTTACTTTCTCTTCGACCTCTTTAATTAAGTCAACCCCGTGAATCTAATTTTCTTTAAATTCGGTCCAAAACAAAGGCGTTCGACACTTACGCCTGTACAAAGCCTCATAAGGCACCATTTTCAAACTTGACTGATAGCTATTGTTGTAGGCAAACTCTACCAGCGGTAAATACTTTTCCCAACTGCCTTCAAATTCAAGGACACAACACCGTAACATGCCTTCAAGAACCTGGATTACTCTCTCCGACTGACCATCGGTTTGAGGATGGAAAGCCGTGCTAAAATTAAAGTTTGTCCCTAAAGCTTCTTGTAACTTTTTCCAAAATCACAAGGTGGATCTCGAATCCCTATCCGAAATAATCGACAAAGGTACTCCATGAAGTCTCACAATCTCAGAAATATACAACTCAACTAGCTTATCGAGTGAGTATTTAGTACGAATCGAAATGAAGTGAGCCGATTTCGTTAAGCGATCAACTACAACCCAAACAACATCTTTCTTTCTTGGTGACGACGAAAATCCCGCCACAAAATCCATAGTAATCCGATCTTACTTCCACTCGGGAATCATCACAGGTTGAAGTAAACCCGAAGGTACTTGGGGCTCGGCTTTTACTTGCTGACAAATTAAGCATTTCGAAACAAACTCTGAATCGCCTCTCTTCATTCCCAACCACTAATAAATTTTCTTCAAGTCATTGTACATTTTCACACTACCCGGATGGATGGACATACAATTGCTATGTGCCTCATGCAAAATTTTCTGAATAAGCTCATCAGTTTTAGGTACACAAATTCAGTCTTGAAACGTGAAACAACCATCTAAACCAATCCGAAAGTCTGATTCTATACCCATCTTGCACTGAGTTATCTTAGCTTGCAATTATTTATCACCTTTCTAAGCTTCGTAGATCTCTTAAAAAAACATTGGTTTCGCTCTCAACTCGATTAAAATTGGACCATCGTCGGTTATTAACAACTGAGTGTTCATAGCACTCAAGGCAAACAATGACTTCCTACTCAAAGCATCGGTGACGACATTCGCCTTCCCCGGGTGATAGTCGATCACCAACTCGTAATATTTTATGAACTCTAGCCATCTCCGTTAGCAAAGGTTCAGTTCCTTTTGAGTCATCAAATACTTTAGACTTTTATGGTCGGTGAATACTCGACATCTCTCGCCATACAAATGGTGTCTCCAAATCTTCAGTGCGAACACTATGGCTGCTAACTCTAAGTCGTGTGTCGGATAATTTTTCTCATGCGGCTTCAGTTGTCTCAAGACATATTCTATTACCTTGCCTTCTTGCATGAGAACGCATCCCAATCCATTCAAGGAAGCGTTGCTATGCACTACGAATTCTTTCCCGGTTCCGGTTGCACTAAAATTGGGGCTTCAGTCAACAATGGCTTAAATTTCTCAAAGCTCTGTTGGCATTTTTCTTTCCAATCGAACTTGACATCTTTCTGTAGCAACCTCATCATCGGAGTAGCAATCATGGAGAATCCTTTAACGAATCGTTTGTAGTAACCCGTTAAGCCTAGAAAGCTTTTAATTCCCGACACATTCCTCAGCGGTTTCCACTCAACAATAGCCGAGATCTTACTCAGGTCAACTCTAATTCCCTCACTCGACACGATGTGTCCTAAGAATCTGACCTTTCGGAGCCAAAACTCACTTTTGCTAAACTTGGCATACAATTGCTTATCTCTCAAAGTTTACAAAATAGTTCTCAAATGCTCCGCGTGTTCACTTTCATCACGAGAATAAATTAAAATATCATCGATAAAAACAACAACAAAGTTATCCAAGTACGATTGAAAAATACGGTTCATTAAGTCCATAAATACCGCATGAGCATTTGCTAAGCCAAAGGGCATGACAAGGAACTCATAGTGCCCGTTCCTCATATGAAACGCGATTTTCAGTACATCTTACTCCTTAACTCTTAGCTGGTAATAGTCGGATCTTAAGTCTATCTTAGAAAACACTGTGGCTCCTTTCAATTGGTCAAACAGATCATCGATCCTTGGCAAAGGATACTTGATCTTCACAATCACCTTGTTCAGCTGTTTGTAGTCTATACATAACCTCATTGACCCATTTCTCTTTTTCAGAAAAAGGGTCGGGGCACACTACGGAGAGTAGCTCGGTCTCACAAAATTCTTATCCGTTAACTCTTGTAGCTGAACCTTCAACTCTTTTAACTCCAACAGTGCCATCCTATATGGGGCAATCGATATAGGCATAGTACCAGGGACTAATCGATACCAAACTCGACTTCCCTAGTTGGAGGCAATCTGGGCAACTCATTCGGAAACACATCCAGAAACTCACATACCACTGGTACTGACTCAATCTTTACTTTTGACACTGGGGTATTCAACACAAGTGCGAGATAAGACGCATACCCTTTTCTCATATATTTATTAGCTGTCATAGAAGAAATCACTACAGGTAAGCTATTCGATTCACCTGATTCAACCCGAAGAATATCCCCATTTTCACATTTCAGTTCAATGAGTTTCTTTCCACGATTCACTATAACATCATAGGTAAAAAACCAATCCATACCAAGGATAATGTCAAATTCATAAAACGGAAATAACATGAGGTTAGCTGGAAAACAATGACCTCTAATTGTCAAGGGACAATTTCCACATACTTGTTCAACTAATACATGCTTGCCTAATGAGTTTGACACCTTTACCACAAATTCTGTAGACTCAACAGGCTTATTCATACTAGGCACCAGTTTCACACAAGCATACGAATGAGTAGACCCCGGATCAATCAAAGCAACAACAGAAATATAATGAAGAAAAAAGTACCCGTAATCACATCCGATGACGATGCCTCTTCGCGAGCGCAAAAGACCCCTTACATTGAATTCCCTAGGTGCACCTCAGTTGCTATCTTGAGCTCTTCTATGGTATACCCCTCGAAGGGGCATTACTTGCTCTCACATATTGCTTTTTTCCTTTCTCATCCATTTCAGGACGGTTTCGGATGAAATGATCTAGTGAACCACACTTGAAACAACCTCTATCATTTCCTCAACACTTACCGAAATGACACCTACCACACTGCGAACACTTCGGCCTATTTGGCCGAGCACTACCAACACTCGCGGTAGAAGTGGCTTGAGCTTTAGAAGCCATGTACTACTTATTATTATTTCTACTTGAGAATCCCACTGAAGCATTCGATCGAGTAGGAAACTCTCTCGATCTCTTGGATGAGGTCTGATGTGATTTCCCCATCTGCCTTTTCTTTGAGTCACGAGACTCCATATAAACTTTTATTTTCTCTTTGACCAATTCTTCTGCCTTGCAAGCTCTCTCAACAAGCATCAAAAACTCCCTTAACTCTAAGATACCAACTAATTCTAACACCCCTTACCTGAGTCCGAGGCTAAGACAGGGTACGAGGCATTATCAGACTTAAACATACACAACTAAGTAAAATCGGGCCATAAAAAAATTTCGTTCAAATTAAAAATATTTATTCATATACATAATGTCTTTTATACGGGCTTTTGAGGCCTAAAACATACATTGGGAGTGGTTCGGGACTAAACCAACAACTTACGACTTTTTACAACACTTAGAAAATTTTCTAGTTTTGAAGAGTCACACGCCCGTGTGGGTAGGCCGTGTGGTTACACATGCCCGAGTGGCTCGGACACGCCTGTGTCCTCAACCCATGTAACTCTCTGTTTATGTTGTCAGCAATATTTTAAGGTCACAAAACCAAGACACACGCCCGTGTGCTAGACCGTGTCTTCCACACTGCTGAGACACACAGCCGTGTCTCTGTCCGTGTGGCCAACACTAGGCTATTTTCCAAGCTTTGGTCAACCTTAATCCCTTACACACTTATACAACATCAAAAGCATAGAACATGGTATCCAATTAAAGATTAAACAACCTCAATTAAGTTACAAACATAACATTTGAATGTCATCATACTTGTGTTTTCATACTCATTTGGCCTTTTCTATTATAATACCACTTATACTTTTATACCACGATTATTATCATACTAATTAACTTCAACTTAATTATAGCAAACAAGCATAACCACATCACACAAGATCTCGGTACATATAAGCACTTGATCACATTTCAAGGTGTTAGCACGTTGCACATGGATAAATAGATTTGCAAACCCATAACCAATATAAGCCACATCTCATGGCTATATACACTTGAATCAATACAAGCCAATACATTTGGCCCAACCATTAAACACATAACACAAAGGAATAAGTCCCTATACATTCCACTCACTTGAAAACATTTAAGTTTTATCGATACTCCAAAATTGATAATTTGATAGTATGATGCTGCCTCCAACGATCTCCAACCCCGAGCTAACCTGGCAACACTAAAGAAATGAAAAAGAGGGGGTAAGCTATATAGCTTAGTAAGTCCGTATGAAAATAATAAGCAATTTATTAACTTGCTTCTACCAATTCTCACATCATGATCTCAAGGTAAAACAATCATAATTGCACATTTTACCTATGTTCATGTCAAGCCGTTTACTCACGTCGTAGTCACTAAATTATTAATATCTTGAGCTACAGAATTCTAAATTAAGATCCATTAAAATAATTTGAAACTATACTCATATATCTTTCTACCATAAAATTTTAAAATTTATGGATTAGCCAATAAGTACAATTTATTCTTAAAATTTACCCTATTCTGCTGTTTGACAGCTTCGACCTTTCTTTACTAAAAATTAATTATCTCACAGTACAGGATTCGGATAATGTTCCCGTCTATTTATCTTAAAAATAGACTCAGTAAAGGTTTATTCATATGAATTATAACCCGTAATCATTTTCATACAATTTTTAATGATTTTCCAAAGTTAAGACAGGGGAGCCCAAAATCACTCTGACCCTATCTCAAAAAAATTAAAATATCTCATAATATGAAATTCTTTTGCTTACACGTTTCCTTTATGTGAAACTAGACTCAATAAGATTTAATTTCATATTTTATTCAACCTCCAACTCAATTTCTACAATTTTTGGTGGATTTTCAAAGTCAGACTGCTGCTGCTATCCAAAACTGTTTTAGTATAAAGTGATGATACTAAGTTTATAACACTTTTACAAATCATTTCCACCATCATGGTAGAAATACATTTTTTTTATACATCACAAGCCTAGACCCATAATCATAAGGTCATCACAATTTCAATCTCATAAGCATGACTTTCTTATTTGCATCCTTACCAAAGGTGCATCATAAACTGAAATCATTTCTCATGAGTTTTGCATGCATACTGTACCACTTCGTAACATAATAATACATTATCACAACTTTGATATAATCTTTGAACTACCCGTTGAACCACTTGGAATATTAAAGGATAATCGAAAATCTTATACACATGAAAATATGCCAATGCCATGTCCCAGACATGGTCTTACATAGGATCTCACATCGATGCCAACAGCCCAGTTATGGTCTTAAACGAAGTCTCATAACGGTACTGATGCCATGTCCCAGACATGGTCTTATACGAGACCTCATATCGATGCCAATGTCATATCCCAGATATGATCTTACATGGGATCTCATACTAATGCTGATGCCATATCCCATATATGGTCTTATACGTGATCTCTTATCAATGCCGATGCCATTTCCCAGATATGATCTTACACGGGATCTCAATACTCACATGTCGTGATATTCGTATCTTAGCTATTCCTAGGGTTCAACCGAGATTTCTGATACACCAACTTTTGTCGAGTCATCATTGAGACATCATGAATCAATTTCATAAAGAAAAATACATATACATATACATATACATATACATTTCATGCAGTATTTAAGCATTAAACATATAATAATATTATTTCCATACAAACTTACCTCGATACCAAAATGGAAAAAAGGGACCTAACTGTCAATTTCTCGTTTTTCCCCCGTTCTAGGTCTGAACCTCGTTTTCTTTGATCTATAATATCACATTTAGTCTATTTATTAGTCACATTAGTCAATGTGATCCAAAAATCATACTATGACAAAATTACATTTTTGTCAGTAAAGTTCCACATATTTACACTTTTGCCCCTAGGCTCGTAAAATATTTTTTCATTTAATTTCTTTGCACGTTAAGCCTAGCTGAATCATTTTAATAACTATAGCAGCCCAAAATTTTCACTAAATCACACTTTTATGACAAATTTTATAACTTTTATAAATTAGTCCTTTTTAGTATTTTCACCGAAAACTACATAGAAAAAGTCGTTTAACACACAACAAACATTCATATTCCTCCCTTAAACATCAAAATACACACATGTAGCACATGGGTAAATTTTTAAACATCAACCCTAGCTCAAATGATTGGTAGAAATAGATAGATCTTGTTACGGAGATTGCAGAAACGTAAAAATCATTAAAAACGGGGCTAGAACGGACTTACAATCGAGCTTGGAAGCTTGAAAAACCCTATCCATGGTTTCTCCATGAAATTTTCTGCTACGGCTTGAAGATGGACAAAAATTGGCTTTTAATTTTAATTTATTTTATTTACTAAATGACCAAAATGCCCCTAATTTAAAAAATTCTAATTCACCTATTTCATGTCCATTTTTGACCAACAAATTAACCAATGGTTTAATTACCATTTAAGGACCTCCAATTTAAAATTTCATAACAAGTGGACACCTCTAGCATGTAGAACTCAACTTTTGCACTTTTTACGATTTAGTGCTTTTGACTAAATTGGGTGCCCAAACGTCAAAGTTTTCAAAAAAAATTTCCAAAAAATCATTTTGTGAAATTGTAGACCATAAAAATATAGTAAAAATAAATTTTTTTATATCGAATTTGTGGTCTCGAAACTACTGTTCTGACTAGGCCCAAAATCGGGCTATTACACTAATAATCGGATGTCTTCGTTCAATCATTCTTCAAATCTCTTGCACATGATGGCTTCGGTAGATACGCACTCCCTATCATATTTTGTAAGCCTTATGAACTCACGCTCATACTCTGTTACTGTCATTCGGTCTTGCTTCAATTCTAGAAATTCATTTCTCTTCTAGTCTATAAACCTCTGACTAATATACTTCTTTTAGAATTCCTTTTGGAAAAACTCCTATGTAATCGTCTCCTTTGGTACAACTGACACAAGGGTGTTCCACCACTGGTAGATCGAGTTGTGCAGGAATGACACAACACACTCCATGCACTCCTCAAGTGTGCAAGACAATTCATCGAATACCCTAATGGTATTTTCTATATTCGTTCTAAATTCTTTGGCCCCTTGTTTCTGAATTCTATCAACCGAAGGTTTCTCCCTTCTAATCATCTCTACAGCTTGGGGAGCTATAGGGGCAGGTTGGGGGATTGGAGGGGGTGGAGGAGGTGGAGTGTTCAGGTTTGAATGAATAAACTCCGAATACCATGCGTTCATCATGTAGAGGTAAGCTTCTCTAGCCCCTCCGCCCTGACTAAATGTCACGGGCCCACCCTCGACTGGCATGGTCCCTTCAGTGGGAGCTGGCATATTACTCTCTACATCGTCCGTCACTGCTCCGTCGGGATCCATTTACTATATGAAAACACATTTTAAAAGTCAAGAGTCGTCACACTATCACAATGTATTTATGGCATGTATAGCCAAACTTGTACACTCGCTATGTTAGTCTGAGAATCGACTAAACCGTAGCTCTAATACCACTAAATGTAATACCCCTTACTCGTATCCCACGCTAGGGCAGGGTACGATGTGTTACTAGACTTAAACACATGCATACAAACATTTTCGGGACATAAAATTTTGCTTAAAATTAAAAAATTTCAAACTTCCTCTTAACGTCCCTAACATGGACCTACAAGGCCCAAAACACGCTTTGGAAATAGTTCAGAAATAAACCAAACACTTTTGAAAACTTTGAAAATTTTCAATGCAACCAGGGGCACACGCCCGTATGTCCTCTTAACATGGCCATGTTGAAGGCTCGTGTAGCTCACATGGCCTAAACCTATTAGGACACGCCCGTGTCCCTATCCTGTGTAGATTTATTTCTCAATTCGAACATACAAGGGTTTTCACACGCTTGACATACATCCGTGTCCATGGCCCATGTCCTTCACAAGGCCATGACACACCCGTGTCTCAGCCCGTGTACAAAAATCTTGACATTCTGTTTCTGACGTCATCAACCCTTTAGGGGTACACGGCCATAGTACACGTTCGTGTACTAGGCCATGTCCTCCACACGGTTGAGACACACGGTCATGTCTCCGCCCGTGTGGTTACTACTAGGCATTCTGTTTTGCCAAATTTAGGTGCAGGGGACACATGGCTGGACCACATGCCCATGGGGTAGACCGTGTGTTATCTAGACACACGCCCGTGTGTCTACCCGTGTGGACAAAACAAGGCTATTTACCAAGCCTTTTTTTCACCCCTACTTACACCCACCTACAAAAACATAAAACACTACCAATACCACATAAACACATGACCAAATCAGCCAATACCTAGGCATCCATACATCAATTCCAAGCTATTTCCTATCACATACAACATCTCCTACTTATCAACACAAGCCATGAGAATTTTCATCAAATGCATTTAATAATAATCAATATTAACCATCATCCATGGCCTTATACAAAATGAATCACCCTTCATGACAAGCCAACATGTTTGGCTAAAACAATATGACACTTAGCAAAAAGACCAAGTCCCTATACATGCTATGCTCAAAACATTTAAACTAACTATACCAAAAACTTGAGGTGATAGTGTGATCAATGCCTCCAACATCCCTTGATTCTTGAGCTAGCTTGGTGGCGCTATAAGAAAAATGGAAAAGAGAGGAAGTAAGCATAAAGCTTAGTAAGTTACAAGTAAATAATTAACATCACTTTGCCAAGTAACATCATACTCATAACATATCATACACTTGCACAAGATTCTTGAATGGCTATAGACATAACTTACTCATTTCATCCTTACTATTCATACACATAACCCGAGCTCATTCTTATGAGTTTTATGTAGGTACTTGTACCACTTGCAACGTAATCATAACTTTTTTCAATCATGATACAACCTTTAAATTACCCGTTGAACCAGTTGGAAAAATAAATGGATACCCGCTAAGCCTCATACAAAAGGGTAAGATGCCTATGCCATTTTCCAGACATGGTCTTACACTGGATCTCATGTATAAGTGCCGATGCCATGTTCCAAACATGGTCTTACACTAGCCCACATGTCGAGGCCGATGCCATGTTCTAAACATGGTCTTACACTAGCTCTTATATATCGAGGTCGATGCCATGCTCCAAACATGGTCTTACACTAGCTCTCGTATATCGAGGTCGATGCCATGTTCCAAACATGGTCTTACACTGGCTCACATATCCCTAGTATCACGGCATGGATATCTGATCTATTCCTACGGTTCAACCGGGAGTTTCACCACATCAAATTTCGTCATGTATATTCGTAACAAAATCAAACATTTCATGCAATATCAATAATTTAATGCATAATAACAATAGAATTGTAATATTTACGTGCAACTTACCTCGGTATACAAAAAGTGAACGACTAGATTGACTTAGTCTACTAGCTTGGTCTTCCCCTGGTCTAGGTCCAGATTTCATATTTCTTGATCTAAAATGATAAAATTCACTAATTTAATCATTACATTAATCAAGACATTTCACAAACCATATTTTGGCTAATTGACCATTTTGCCCCTAGACTTTCACAAAATTACAATTTTACCTTTAGGCTTGTAAATCGATTTTCATCAAATTTTCTCACTAACCAAACCTAGCCAAATTCTTTGTATGTTAGAAGTATCCCACAATTCCAATTATTTCACACATTTACCACATAATTTATAACTTATACAAAATGGTCCTTAGTTAGGGTTTTCATGAAAACTACTTCACAAAAGTTGTTTATTTAACAACCATAACTCATTTTCTTCCATAATATTCCAGCAAAAAACACAAAAGCTTTCATGGAAAAACCCTAAACTTTCAACCATTTGCAAAATAGCCCCCATTAGTTAGCTTATGCTACAAGGGTCCCAAAAGTACAAAAATTATCAAGAAAAGCCATCAAAATCACTTACTTGCAAGAGTGAAGAGTGGCTGAAATTTTGAGCTCTCAAAACCCCTATGTTGGCTGAAATTTTTGGTGGATGGAGAAGGAAGATGATGGCCTTTTTCTTTTTGTTTAATTTTATTACTAAATAAGTCACCTAATGCCACCAAACTTTGACTTTTCAATTTCTTTGTCTCTATGCTCAGCCACTAATAACTTTGGGGTCTATTTATTCAATAAGGACTTCTAATTTAATGCTTCATAGCCGTTTAATACTTTTAGCTAGTAAAACAAATCTTTCGCACCTTATGCAATTTAGTCCTTTTTTTTCGAAATTAAGCAAGTAATCGCTAAAATTATTTCACCAAAATTTTCATGCACTCATATAATCATGCTATAACACATAAAATAATATTAAAAACAATTTCTCTAACCTCGGATTAGTGGTTCCGAAACCACTGTTCCGATTAGGCCCAAAATCGGGCTGCTACATGTTACACCATTTTTACAAATGTAACTAAAAATTTCTTTCTTCTTCATTGATGTAAACATCTATCTTTATATAACAGAATCTCTGATGGGTGTACATTGTATAGTTACACTTACATTTCGCCTATGTACAAATTGCTATATATGGTTACTACAGAATTTCTTGTAAAAATACAATGTATGGTTACTATCTCGACTCAATAAAATTTTAGGCTTTTCTACTTTATCTCTTTTAGTCTATTGAGTACATATTTCTTTGCTACTTATTAACTTATGTGTAGACTTTAGCTTGCCACTTATTTATTTTGGGATACTACTTAATGAACTTCAGCGTAGACTTGAATACACCATTTTACTTCCTCTGTATGCATAACTGCCCAATGCACCACTTCCTTGGCGTAGCCCTAACATCGTTAAATCACATAGGCTGCGCACAATACTTATCACTAGTCTTATCATTATCTTCGGGCGGGGTAGATTGCGCCCAATACTTATCACTAATCTTATCTGTAATAGCCTGATTTAGGGCCTAGTCTGAATAGTGGTCTCGGGACCACAAATTCAGAGTCAAATAAATTATTTTATAATTATTTAGATGTTGTAGCATGTTTTTAAGAGTGCATGAAAAATTTGGTGAGTTAATTGTGACGTTTGTTAGCCCAATTGTGAAAAAGGACTAAATCGCAAAATGCCAAAGTCCTATTTTGATAGCTAAAAGTGCCAAATAGCTAGAGAACCTAAATTGGGGGCCTTTAAAGGGCAATTAGACCCTTTAAGGAGGCATGCCCGGCCATAGGAGACAAAGGTAGTCAAATTTTCAAAGTTTGGTAAGTTAGGTGGCTTATTTTGACTAAAATAGGAGTAAATAAAGGAAAGATGATATCATCCCTTTTTCATCTTCTTTCTCCATCAAAAATTAGACATTGAAGAGGGTTTGAAAGCTTGATAATTTTAGCAACTTGTAACCCTCACAAGTAAGTGATTTTGATAGTTTTTCTTGATGATTTTTACATTTTTGAGACCCTTGAAGCATGAGCTTTCAAATGAGAGAACTATTTTGTAAAATGATTAAGAGTTTAGGGTTTTTCCATGAAAAGATTTGTAATGTTTGCTGAGTTATTAAGGAAGAAAATGAGTCTTAGGTGTCTAATAAACAATTTTTGTGAAAGGTGTTAGCATGAAAACACCTAAAAGAACTATTTTGCATAAGTTGTAAAATAGATGATAAATGTGTGATATAATGGGAGTTTGGAGTTGCTATAAGAGTAAAAAGGGTTTGGCTAGACTTAAGATAAGAAGAAATTTGATAAAAATCAATTTTCGAGTCTAGGGGCAAAATGGTCATTTTGTCAAATTCTAGGGGCAAAATGGTCGTTTTGCCAAAGATATGAATTTTTGATTGCCTAATTTCAATTAGTGACTAAATAAGTACATTTTGCTATTATAGATCAAAAAATACCGAATTCGAACCTAGAGCGGGGGAAAAGGCAAGCAAATCGACTAGTCGCCACATTTTGTAATTCAGGGTAAGTTGTATGTCAATAGTACAACTACATTAATAATATATGTATTTGAATTGTACTGAAATTATTATAGCATAAATTTCTTGATTGTGGAAATGAAAAAATGTGATGAGAATAGAGATAGTAGAATTCCCGGTTAAACTTTAAGAAATAAGTCGAATATTCATGCCATGACGTTTGGGTCACTTGTGTGAGCTAGTGTAAGACATGTCTGGGACATGCATCGGCCTCGAGACGTAAGCTAGTGTAAGACATGAATGGGACATGCATCGGCTACAAGATGTGTTAGTGTAAGACCATGTCTGGGGCATGGCATCGGCACAGATTTGCTAAAACTTGTGTAAGACCACGTTTGGGACATGGCATCAGCATCCGACCCCATGTTTGAGGCTAAATGAGTATCCAATAATGTTCCAAATGGTTCAACGGTGAAAGTATAATTTCAAGTTAACAAGGAAAGTATAACCATGTTGTGAGTGGTACAGGCACCTAAATGGTATGTATGAGATGTGAGCTCAGTATATGCTATATGAGGTGTATTGAATATTGATGAGTAAGTTTTGCTTATGCCACTTGTGTATTATGATACTTGTTGACGAATGGTAAAGTTATGTTGTATATTTATTTATGTGCAACTTACTAAGCTTTATGCTTACTCCCTCTCTTTTTTCATTTTTTTTATAGTGTCACCTATCTAGCTCAAGGACCAAAAGAAGTCAGAGATATCGATCACACTATCAATCAAAGCATTCGGTATAGTTTGATTTATATTTTTGAATATGGCATGTATAGGGCTTAGACTTTACTATTTTTGTGTCATTGAGAATTGTCCAAATATGTTGGCTTGGGTTGGAAACCCTTCATTTTGTATTAAGCCTTGAACGATGGAAAATATTCATTTTGATATAAGCAAATGAAGTGGCTCTCATAAATGAGTAATTGCTTAATTGATATGTAGTCTATTGTGGCTGATTGGTTTAAATAAGTTATTTTTGTATTGGTTTGGTTGCTTTTGTGTAGGTTGTGTAAGTAAGGGTAGCAAAGAGGCTTGGTAAATAGCCTTATATCGTCCACACGGGTAGACACATGGGCGTATGTCTAGGCCATGTGTGACACACAGTCTGCCCCATGGGCGTGTGGTTCGGCCGTGTGTCCTCTGCACATAAAAAAATTCAAGTCAGTATACATGGTAGTAAACACATGGGCAGAGACACGACCGTGTGTCTCAGTCGTGTGATGAACACGACCTAACACACGGGCGTGTGCCATGACCGTTTGACATTTTGGCGATGCTGACGTTAGAAATAGAATGTCCATGTTTTTGTACACGGGCTAGGACACGGGCATGTCATGGCCGTGTGAAGGACATGGGCCAGGGACATGGGCTTTGCCAGGCCGTGTAAAAACCCCTGTAGGTGTGCATTTAGAATTAATTCCATGCGGGTGGAGGACACGGGTGTGTCCCTGTATTTCTTAGGCCGTGTGAGCCATACGGGCCATCAACACGACCATGTTGAAATGGCCACACAGGTGTGTGCCCTGTTCCAAAGTCAAATTTTTTATAGATGGTTTAAGGACCTGGGTTGATCCAGAATAGTTTCTAATAGTCGATTTGGGGATCGTAGGCCCATGATAAGAAGTTTAAAGTAGAAATTGAAAAAGTTTTAATTTGAACGGAGTTTTGGTAACTCAAAAATATTTGAAAGCATGAGTTTAGTTAGGTAATGCCTCGTACTTCGTCCCGACAAAGGGTACGAGTGTGGGGTGTTACATTATCATTACCTTAAACCCTTTCTTTGAAACCTTTTTCTTGATGGTTATTGTTTTATCAATTAGGTCACTTATCACAGCTTTTATATGAGAGTTTGTCAAATCATTCCTTTGTGATGCCATGTTAATGTTCAGATCCTCCATAACCACCACCGCCTTGTTTAAGGTGTTATCCAATGAGACTTGTTGTTCAAAAATAACCTTTTGCTGGGCTATTGTATAGTTTATTTTTTTCATGGTTCACCATCAAGTCCTATGCAGGCTTTAAATTTTCACTCTTTTCAGCTATTTAGTTAACCATCCATTTCCCTTTGGCTTAAGTCTTTACACTTACTACCTCTTTATTCCTATTATCTTGGTTCCCAAAATTAGTTTCCTATTTTTCATGTGTAGAAGGGGAATCATCATCCATAATATCCTCAAAAAAATCTCCTCGTCCATATTTTAAAAGGCATCAAAATGATTTTTCTGGGATTTATCCATATTTCCTATCTCATTATTTTTGCTTTTGGAATATTTTCTCAAATTAGAAGGTTTCCTTTGTCGGTTGGAAGCTTGCGTCCATGGTACGAACATGGCCTCCTTCCCCGAGTTTCCTGAGTTACCATCATTTAACTTACTCACTTTTTAGCCCCTTGTGTTGTCGCTACTTAAATCCCTTTATTTATACATATTTCCTTAGTATGACCATAATGACCACATTCATAACAAATGGCGGGTAATCCTTTGTACTCAATAATTTGGGGCCTGCCATCGATCCCTACATATGGAATGGGAGGCTTATTGATATCCACAACGATGACAACATAAGAAAAATTCTCTCGATTCCCCATATTAACATTGTAATCAATACGAATAATTGTTCCAATGACCGTCGCAATAGCTTGAATAAGTTCTTTTGTATAATACTGATACGATAGCCTCCGCAACCTAATCTAAGCAACAATTGGATGGTGCATTCCCAATAGTCGAAAAATCTCTACTCCAAGGCTAGATGATCAAATAGTGCCCGTAGATCATCCAAGGACCTTCAGAAAGAGATTTGGTATAGTCCTTCACACAATTGAACTTAACACCATAGTAGTTGTTATCCAAGTCCACCACTTGGAGGGATCCTTCTGGTTGCCATAATAGAGTTAAACAATTCATTGAATCCTTGTATCCAATCGCCCTACCCAAAAGATAGAGTATGACAGCATTGCCCATAGTTTTATAAATGACGTCGTGTACTCAATTTGAGAAATAGATCTCCATATAGGGTTCATCTATATCCATAAGCACATTCTCAGTAGAAAGAATTAACTCATCCTCCATCACCCTTTCATCAGAGGTGTGACAACCCGTTTTAGACCCTAATCGAAATGGTGGTTTCGAAACCACAAAACTGAGTCAGAAAAATAATTAATTATTATTATCTGTGTTTATTATATGTGAATTAGCATATGTGAAGATTTCGTATGAAAATGTGATCGTTTGGGTGTTTAATTAATAAGAAAGGATTAAATTAATTTCTATGTTTTATTATGTGAATTTCCATGTGTGAAAAAAAATATAATAATAATAAATTAAAATAAAAAAATTGATGCTTTAATTTTGTTATTTGGATGTCAAATTATAAAAAGGGACTCAATTAATAAACCATAAAAATGTGATAGGTAAAAGTTGAAGTGGCCAAATTGTATATGGATAGCATCATAGAGGACTTGCATGTCAAATGGACCACTATGATTATAGTGGATGGTAATTATGATGAAAAATTTGGCATTTTGTGTATTGTATATTAGTGAAATAATATTAAATAGTTTTATATTAGAAAACCATGAATTAATAATAGAAAAAGGGTGATAAAAACAAAGTTTCTCATTTTTTTCTCCCCTTTTGCCGAAACTAAACAAGAAATGGAAGAAAGAACACCTAAGGCATTCGACCATCTTGTGTTGGGAATTAAGGTATGATTTCATATGTTTTTCTTTGGATTTGAGAAATTTAAATTGGTTTTGAAGCTCCTAACATGACCCATGTGCATGATTTTGTGTTTGTGATGCATGAAGCATTCGGTCATGAGCTCAATTGGTTACATTGTGTATGTTTTGATAATTTGTAAGGAGAAATGTTTCTAATTGAGTATGAACAAACTAAATTACTATATGTGGCTCAAATGAGCTTGAGTAGTCGGCTAATGAAGTTAGTTGAGTTATAATACTTGCTTAATAATGAAAAGAACATGAGCTTAATGCTCAAATAGCATTCAGCTTTGGACTAAGTTAATTTAGTTAGAAAATGAGATCCAAGATAGTGAATTATGTGTTAAAAGAGGGATTTAGGTTGTATATACGTGTTTAGATTGAATACAAGAGGCTATGTTAGCTAATTGAGGGATTCGGCCATAGTATTATAGTGAATAATAATTTGAACAAGGGTTTTAATTGTATGATAGGTTTTCGGCTATGGTTGATTGGATAATAAATTGGTGTGGATGCTTTGAATGAGATATGTACAATTATAAGTTAAATTTAAGGTTTGTTAAATTTGTCCTTATCATTGCCGAATGAGTTTAATGGCTAAAGAAAATTGTTAAGTGCTTAGTTAATGTGCATTCGATCATTTAGGATGAGTATACATTTGATAATGTTTTGATGCTTTGAAATGGAATTTAATTATTAAATGAGTTCTAAGCTTGTTGAATTTTGAGATGTGCTTGGGTGTAAATTTGACATGAGCATATTTTTCTAATGACATATTGATAAATGTAGAGTTATGATACCATGATATTAACTTAATTATCAAGTTGCCGAATGTGCATATAAGTAAGTGAAGTTATGTTATAATTGAACTAAGTGTGGCTAGTAAAGCCTATTTAGTTTTCTTGCTATGTTTGACCATAAATATGTCTGAGTGATTCTGATTATAGCTTAACGTTTAGTTAAGCATAATTGATGCTTTAAATTATATAGTTGTATAATCGAATTTGTTTTGGTTGAGTGTTACTTTGTTAAAGGATTTTTATTATTAAGCTTAAAGGCATTCGATCATGAGATGGATTAAGGTGAATAAATGTTTATTTGCTTGTTTGAATTAAGCTCAAGAGAAAAAGGAGCTAAATTCGGAAAGGGGGAAAGAAAAAGTAGTTGATTAATCAATCCGTAATTGTGCAATGACATTCAAGGTAAGTCCTTAAGTAATTAAATTTGATTTGCTGCGCGCTTAAGATTTTATATAATATGGTAAGTAATTATTTGACCTTTACAAGTTCGATTTGCAATAAGTATATTGAATTTAGGCTATAATGCCGAATATGAAATGGATGATTTATGTATATAATGTGGCCGAATGACTATTAAGTAATGATGTGAAAGTGTGTAATATGTGTATACAATTTTATTGTACTTGTTTGTATAAAGTCGAATGTGAATCAAATGGTATATATGTGATGACCGAATAGCTATTATGAAACAAAGTCAAGGAATGGGTTATTTGTATAATAGATGAATTGTGACTATTGTTCCTACTTGATCGAGGTTGTGTGTGAAATAATTTGTGAATATGGCATATAGCCGAATGGTTATTAAAAGTGAAACTGGGATAGTGAAAAGATTATGTGTTCTTTGTGTATGATTATTGAACCGAAAGTTAAAGGGTAGGTGTACATTTTGTGCTTATATTCAAATGAAGCAATTGAATTACTAATGTGATATGTTATGTGAAATGTGTTAACATGTGAATAAATATTCAAGACACTGCAAATGTATCCGGGCTAAAGTCCCGCAGGGTTTGTGCTAGAAATGTATCCGGGCTAAAGTCCCGCAGGCTTCGTGCTGAAATGTATCCGGGCTAAAGTCCCGCAGGCTTCGTGCTGGTAATATAATTTCGGGTTTTATACCTAGCAAGCCAAGTGCCGATGAATTTGATAAAAGTATACAATTACAAGATCCTACACTAAGATGACAAATTGAAAGTGTATTACATATTAAGTTGGCCAGGTATGTATCATGTACTCGTATGCGATTTTGATTTGAATTAAATTATAAATGTATAAAGTGATGCATCTGTGAATAAGTGCTATGATTATAAATATGATCGTGATACATTCGGTAAATGTGTGAAGTTATGTGAAGTGATTCTATGTTTATATTCAAATATAAACACTTGGTCCTTGTGGAAAGGTTTGTGGAAGTATATGATTTTATTTTTAGGTGATTACGATCATGGAAAATTAAATGTGAATATGATATTGTATTTTATTCGTTTCAATTGAACTAAAGTTGATAGTGAAGCATTTTTAATGCCTATGTTATATGAGTTCGATCTTGAATGACATGATATACATGTTTAAATAATTTGAATGCAAGGAATGTGTGAAAGAGCAAATTTGTAATAAATCTGCTTAGGACAACAATAGTAGCGTGATTTTGGAAAATAACCGTAAATTGTGGAAATTGAATTAGAAGATGAATAAATTATGTAATTAAATCTTAATGAGTCTAGTTTCTTATAAAAGAAACCGTGTAAGCAAAAGAATTGTAGATAATGAGATATTTGAAGTGGCATGAGATAGAGTCAAAATGATTTCGAAATCCCCTGTTCTGTTTTCAGAAAATCATTTTAAATTGTACAATGATGATTATAAGATAAAATTTATATTCTTAGACTCCTTAATGATCTAGTTTCAAATGAAATAAATGAGAACATATTTTGAATTCTGTACAATGAGAAATCTAATTTATAGTGAAGAATGGTCAGATTAGTCAAACAGTGAAACAGGGGAAAATTTAAGAAAAATCTGGTATTGATTGGTCAAACCAAAAATTCTTAAAATTTTAGGGATATAAGATATATGAGTCTATTTTCAGGAAAAATTAACGGCACATGATTTGGAGTTTTGTAGCTCCAGTTATAAATAATTTAGTGGCTGTTGCTCAGAAAGACAGCTTGTAGTGATTATGTGATTATGTTGTGAACATTGAATAAACTTGGTCAGATGTATGTAGTCCATGTGAAAATGAGACGTAATAAATAACAGATAAATATATGCTATATGTGCTTGACATGTGACCTTGTGGTTCCATGAATCAAACATGGAAAAATATGACATGTTTTGGTTGGTATGTAATGGATATGTGCAAGTTTTGTTCATACGAATGAATTGACAGTTATCACACGAATTTAAAATCATATTCATAAGTTATTTGTAAATATAAATAAGTGAAGTTGCTTAATAAGGTTATATGAACTTAAGAGTACTATGAATGTATATGTAATTGAGATTATTATTTTTCAATTCGGATTAGTGATATGAAATTTCCATAATCATTGAAATGATTTATTTGCTTAAGGCTTACTAAGTTTTCAAAGCTTACTCTGTGTGTTTTTCTTATGTCTATAGGGCTTCAGAGAAATTGCTTGGGTTGGAAGTCGAGGAGATTTCATCACACTATCGAGTTATCATGTGAGTAGATAAAGTTTGTATATCATTAAGGTTTAAGGCATGTATAGAATAGACTAATAGTGGAAGGATATTTTGGTTAACGTATTTAAGCCATGCGAATATGGCATCTTTTGGATGTTTAACTTTATAAGTTTGAAATTCGATCTCTGGTTGTGTCTAGCATTTATTTAAATAAATAATCTTTATTTCAAGAGAATGTTCAAAATTTTACTGTTAAGATCTGTTTTCTAATTTTCGGTAACGCCTTGTCCTATTCCGGCGACGGTTACGGAATAGGGGTGTTACAAGAGGAATTGTTGTAAACCCATGAACCATTTATTACAGTGTCGTAGAACGAAGCCTTAGAAACAACAAGCCTTAACATGCTAGTACTCTCCTCATTGAGGGTTCTATCATCTCTATTTTTGACTTTTTTTCATCATTCTTTCCTCCTCTAGCGTTCCCGAATCACCATGGCGTTCATTAGTTGACTTTAGCATCAGCAAGATAAAATCAATTAAGGCTTTTGATCGTTAAAGTTTATAGTGAACCATTACAAAGTAACCATAACTATTTTTTTGGTGTTTTCACCACATGACACGTCGAGATTATGCCATGTGGCAAAAATTGGTATTTTATATTTAAAATATATCATAAAAATTACACAAATTTTTAAAAAATTGTATAAAATCATAAATTTATAATAGTCTTTTAAAAAATACTAAAAAATTATAATAAAAAATCAAGTGCAAAAAAATATAATAATATAGAAAATTATAAATAAATTATTATAAATAAGTTTTTTAAAATGTAGAAAATATTAAAAATTATTTAAAATAAAAAATTGTAAAAAGTGAATTTTTTAAAATATAGAAAAGTGTAAAAAATTATAAAAATATAGAAAATTACAAAAAAAAATATTATTACAAATTATTCAAAAATAAAATAGAATTATAAAAAGAATAAAATTATATAAAATATAAAAATATAAAAAAATGTTTAGAATTTTATATATCATCGATTGTCACTTGCCTTCTCAACCCATTTTGCCACCTTAGTTTACATCTCAAAACACTCTCTTGTCAACGATGATGGATAAAGAGAGTGCAAGCTTTGGGGAGGTCTACGGTGGATGAGTACAACAAATAACTTTATGGATCAAATAAATATTTTATAAAATTTAGTAGTTATTGTAGTGTAAATGATGGTTAGTGTGCAAATGAAAAGTAACTTATTTTTTGACATAATGACTTATTTAGCCTCCAACTTAAAAAAAAATCATTTTAGCCTTTGATTTAATTTTTTACCTCTTTTAGCCCTTAAATTTACCTTCTTTGTCAAATCACCCCAAAATAGATTGAAATTTTAACATTTGTTAACCTTGCTAACGTGACGTAAACGTGATTGCCACGTTAGCAATTAATTATTTTTTTAAATATAAAAATTATAAAAATTATAAAAATATTTTTTAAAATTAATTAATTACTAACATGGCTTACACGTGGACTTCCACATGGATGCTACGCCTGCAAAGTTAATAGATGTTAAATTTTTCATCTATTTTGGGGTGATAAACAATGCAAGTTGTTGGAGAGCCAAATTAGTCAATATGCCTATTGTCAAAACCATTTTAAATTTGAAAAACGGGAGTCGACTTAAAAACAAAAAATGGAGTCGCCACCGATCTTTTCTAAGGTGTGATCGGATCACCTTGATTTGATCATTTTAATAAAACATTTTGATTTACTAAAACGATGATTTTGATCTACTAAATACGAGAATAAAAGTTCGGGAGTCGGTTACGCACGAGGAAGGGTTAGCTCCCTCATAACGCCCAAAATTGGTACCGAATTGATTAATTATTGTGCTAACGTCGAATGTTTGAAAAGATTTTAGAATGCGATCCTTTTATTTTTTTGAAAAAATAAAAAAGAACACTTGAATAAATTAAATGGAATGCTAAGACCCTCTTATCTCGAAGAAATAAAATGTCACATCCAGTAAGTTAGGATACAACATCTCGAATTCCCGAGAATAAGCTTTTATTTGAAACCCATTTGTTTTGATTTAAGAAAGGGTACTCGATTACTTAGATTCGACGAGGAAAATCGAAACCAGTAAGTTAGGGCTTAATCTTCTCGAAGATGCCAAATATTGAGTATTGCCTTATTTTGAAAACTTTGGAATAAAATGATTTTAAATCTTAAACGATATTAAAACACGACCTTCTAAGCAAGTAAAATGTGATGGAATAATAATGTACAACACTAAATAAGAATTCATAAACAAAATGTTATAATAATGAATCACAAATAATAAATAAATACAAAGAAGAATTACAAGACACCTAATAGTAATAACCACGTAACATGTTGTCTTATGCAAATACTAATATTAATATTCAAAGACTAATGAAAAACCATTTTAGAAGAAATATGAAACAAATTAACATAAATAAAATGTAACACGTTTTTAAATAATGGTAAATAAATATAAAATAAATAATATGAAAAAAAAAACTAAAAAGGGAAATCTAAAATCAACCATATACAAAAATAATAAATTATATGTATATAAAAAAGAAATTGAAATATGTAGACGTACAAGTTTGAAATGAATCGTAAATAAAAAGAATAAATAATATGTAAAATAATAATATATAAGTGAATTTTAAGATAAGTATTATGTAAGAAGAAATTTAAAGTAGTAATATACAAAACAATATATACATCAACATACCAAAAATAATATACGTAAGATAAAAACAACTAAATATAAATTATATATACATATATAACAATGTAATTTTTTTTAAAATAGCCATGATATAAAGCTTTAAATAAAGAATGTACATAAAAGGGAACTGTAAAATAAGTAAGTTATATTGACATAATATTTCAAAAATATACGAAAGAAAATAAAAAGAATACGAGTAATATAAAATAATTTAAAGTACCGAATAAAAAGTGGATAATAATTTAAAATAAATAATAAAAACAATTTCAAAAAAAATGGAATTAAAAAGAAACGGACTCAATTGAAATAAAAACAAAATCAAAAAAATAATCCATAAATAAATGAATCGTTAGAAGCTAATTTAGGACTAAAATACAATGCGGCCGAATCAATGGGGATTAAAAACGAAATTATCCCAGGCTCCAAAACGCAGCATCCAAGTGAGGACCACATTGAGTTTTCGTGCAAAATCCAAGGGAAATTTTTTAAAAACAAATAAAATTCAAACAGGGCCAAATTTAAAGGCAGTGCGAAGGGGAAGGACCAAACGCATAAATTACCCACTTTGAGAGAAAAAGCCCAGATTCCCCTTCCGAAGCGGCACCGTTTTGTTTGCCATTTAAAAAAAAACCCAAAAATCATTAAATGGCGTTCTACCATTTTTCTTAAGTAAAACCCTAGCCCCCTTTCTATTGTTTCATCACCATAAGCAGCAGAGAACGTCAAATCCGACTCTATTTGGAGTCGTATCCTCCTAATCCCAATCCAAACTTCAATTTCAAAGAAGCAAACAAGGATTTGAAGGCTCTTATCAAGGTAAGTCCCTCCCTCTTTTACACATTTATGTGAAAGATCTATGTGTAGGAACAAAGAAAGGAAAAAAAAATCGAAAACTCGAAAAAAATTCAAATCACCTTTTAGGAACTGATTTTGGACTGCCTGCTATTTTTTAACCTGTATACGTATTTTCTTTCTTATTGCATTCGTAAAAAAAAAACCTCCTGTTACAATTAATTTTCAAAGGCTTTTATAACCCTTTTACAACCGATTTTCTACATGTTTGCAGGTGCGTGGGCGAGCACGCCACTGAAGTGGCGTGATGGAGCGGCGCACGTTGCGAGGTGGTGGCGTTTGGCAGGCGAGGGAGGCATGGGGCGTGGCGTGAGCTCTAACGGTGGCTCCTAGGGTTGTTGCTGAAACCTGTTTGAGTTTTGGGCCATTTGGGCCTTGTAGTTTGGGTCTTAAGATTTGGGTTGTAAAATGGACATTTTAATATTTTTGTTTTATTTCTGGTTTGGTTCTAGTACAGGCCCGGGCGAAATGGGCCTACTACAGCTGCCCCTCTTTGCTAATTGTTGTGTAACGAGAATGGAGCAAAGACTTTAAAAGGATTGATTTTGCCCGGTCTTGCTGAATCTCGACTTCTTTGGTGCACCTCTTCTTCAAGTAGTCTTACAGCAACTTCAGGAAGGTAATGTTTGTGACTTCAACTTGCTCCACTGCAACTTCAGGGAGAAAAGGTTGATAGCTAAAATCTGCTCCTATTGCCGATACGTGAAGATAAGATCTGTAATTTTCAGTCTGCTTCCTTGCTACCTCAGGAAGATAAGACTTGTATCTTCAACCTGCTTTCTTGCTACCTCAGAGGGACAAGGCTGATGGCAAAAATCTGCTCCATTGCCGATACGTGGAGATAAGACTCGCCATCTTCGATCTGCTTCACTACTGCTTAGGGAGATAAGATTTGTAATTTTCAGTCTGCTTCCTTGCTACCTCAGGAAGGTAAGACTTGTATCTTTAACCTGCTCTCCTGCTACCTCAGATAGATAAGGCTGGTGGCTAAAATTTGCTCCATAACTGATACATAGAGATAAGACTCGCCATTTTTTATCTGCTCCACTACTGCTTAGGAAGATAAGATCTGTAATTTTTAGTTTGCTTCCTTGCTACCTCAGGAAGATAAGACTTGTATTCTCTTGCTACCTCAGAGAGATAAGGATGGTGGCTAAAATCTGCTCCATAACCGATACAGGAGATAAGACTCGCCATTTTTTATCTGCTCCACTATTGTTTAGGGAGATAAGATCTGTAATTTTTAGTCTGCTTCCTTGCTACCTCAGGAAGATAAGACTTGTATCTTCAACCTACTCTCTTGCTACCTCAGAAAGATAAGGCTGGTGGCTAAAATCTGCTCCATAGCCGATACATGGAGATAAGACTCACCATTTTCGATCTGCTCCACCACTGCTTAGGGAGATAAGATCTGTAATTTTCAGTCTGCTTCATTGCTAGCTCAGGAAGATAAGACTTGTATCTTCAACCTGCTCTCTTGCTACTTCATAGAGATAAGATTAGTGGCTAAAATTTGCTCCATAGCCGATACATGGAGATAAGACTCGCCATTTTCAATCTGCTCCACCACTGCTTAGGGAGATAAGATCTGTAATTTTCAGTCTGCTTCCTTGCTACCTCAGGAAGATAAGACTTGTATCTTCAACCTGCTCTCTTGCTACCTCAGAGAAATAAGCCTGGTGGCTAAAATCTGCTCCATAACCGATACATGAAGATAAGACTCACCATTTTCAATATGCCACACTACTGCTTAAGGAGATAAGATCTGTAATTTTCAGTCTGCTTCCTTGCTACCTCAGGAAGATAAGACTTGTATCTTCAACCTGCTCTCTTGCTACCTTGGAGAGATAAGGCTGGTGGCTAAAATTTGCTCCATAGCCGATACATAGAGATAAGACTCGCCATTTTTGATCTACTCCACTACTACTTAGGGAGATAAGATCTGTAATTTTCAGTCTACTTCCTTTCTACCTTAGGAAGATAAGACTTGTATCTTCAACCTGCTCTCTTGCTACCTCGGAGAGATAAAGCTGGTGGCTAAAATCTGTTCCATAGCCGATACATGGAGATAAGACCCGCTATTTCTGATCTTCTCCACTACTGCTTAAAAAGATAAGATCTGTAATTTTCAGTCTGCTTCCTTGCTATCTTAGGAAGATAAGACTTGTATCTTTAACCTGCTCTCTTGCTACCTCGAAGAGATAAGGCTGGTGGCTAAAATCTGCTCCATAGTCGATACATGGAGATAAGACTCGCCATTTCCAATCTGTTCCACTACTGCTTAGGGAGATAAGATCTATAATTTTCACCGATGTCGCTACACTGTCCTCTGGGGAACATGCCTTGTAGACTCGGTTGCATATGTCTATGTTTATGCCAAATGATTAGAATGCTATGACCAAAATGAATCAAATGCTCCTAACCAAATGTGTTATGAATGATATGAACGTAGAAATGTCATGAAAATGATTCCTTTTTTAAAACTTGGGATGTCATTGTTCATTATTCACCAGAGTATCACTGTAGTATTATGATGCCTTCCTGCTCGGCTAGCACTTCCTAACAAAACCTGTAGAAACAACCCATTTTGCTCAATTGGTTTGCCCCATTGCAACTTTAGGGTCTATTTCACTATACTTCTAAACCCTAAGGTTTCTACCATATGCAAACCCCTCCTGTCACTTAGAAACCTTCATCAACTCTGTCCATTACACTGCTCCCTAGGCATCATGACCAGATGTGTTCGCCCGACATTTGCATTAATGAGAAATATCATGATCCCCTCCTATGCTTTGGTTGACATTGCTCATTTCTGTTATTGACACGATATCCTGTTTTCTTATTCAATCGATATCTTTGACTAAAAATCTGAAGAGATAATCTCAATTTGAACACAAATAATTCCAACCCTTAAGTTGGGTAAGTTCTAAACAATAGTCCTGTTTTAGGCTCTTGTACCATTTAGAAACTTCCAAAGTAATATGCAAAACCTCTTTTGTAAAAGTATTATTAGTTCATTAATCGTTATTTCAATACGAGCGCTTGAATAAAAGATAAATAGAAAAAATTGAAATTTATTATGAACAAGATTCAAGAAGAATGGATTAATCAAAGGAAGCAAATATTGCCAGAGTACAAAAAAGAGGTAAAAGGGAACAAAAATGAGTGCCCCCGATATCGCAGCCTGAGCTCCTCCGCACGAGATCTACAATGACCACTTCGAGCTTATCATATGTCTAGGAGAACTAGTGTACTTTGTCAATGCTCTAAGACGTAGCGTACTTCCTCTTCATTAATTCCAGCATAAGACTACCACCTGTCCCATCTTTGGTCAAAATTTGAATCGCCCTTCTAGGGTTTTCAATTCAAAACCCTTTTGGTCTCAAAGCGCCCTTTGTGGGTTTTCACCTTGGCCACTCCCTTTTTTTTGGACGCCCTTTGTGGGTTTTCACCTTTTAAGCGAAGTACTTCTTGACTGAATCTGAATTTACTAGGTTGGGCAGACTCCTACTGTCCATCTCCGTTAATATCAGCGCTTCTCTAGAGAAAGCCTTCTTTACCACATAAGGACCTTTCCAGTTTGGCATCCATTTCCCCCTGAAATCTTTTTGCATAGGGAGGATCTGTTTTAATACCAAATCCCCCACATGGAATACTTTGGGGCGAACCTTTTTGTTGTAAGCTCGCATCATTCGCTTCTGGTACATTTGACCATAACGGATAGCCTTTAACCTTTTCTCTTCAATCAAATTCAGCAGATCATACCGGGACTGAATCCATTCTACTTCGTCAAGCTTTAACTCTGATAAAACCCGAAGAGAAGGAATTTCGACTTCAATAGACAAAACTGTCTCCATCCCATAAACCAATGAGTAAGGTGTTGCTTGATAAATCATAATTTATATATATTTTTACCTCATGTTTAACGCATTTTATGGATGATTTCCCATTAGAATCGGTGAATTTGATGCTCCTAATGATTTAATTTCATGTTTTATACTTAAGAGAGTATAGGAGAGCGATACGAACGAGAAACGGGCCAAAAACAAAAAAAAATGGGCCAAAGTACGAATTCAACGTGGCCTGGACCTGCTCACATGGGCAGACCACACGGCTGTGTCAATTTGGCAGATTCGAAGCACGACTCACACGGGCATGTCCCTGCCGAGCCCAAGTTTAGTCCAATTCGAAAAAGGCCAATTTTGAGGGCTTCTAGGCATTCTAAAGCCTATAAATACACCCTAGAGGAGGAAAGTAAAAGGAGGCACAGAGAGGAAGGAAGGAATTACTCGAAGGAAGTCGATTAATCTATCTCAGAAGCCGGTTTCATCATCAAGACTAAAGATCTCCCCTCAACTTCCCTTAGGAGTTTTGGGTTTTCTTTATGTTTTGTATTCGTTATTCTTCTGAGATGTTTTCTTTTTTAGTTATGAACTAAATCCCTAAATACCTAAGGGGAATGAAACCTAAGACGAATCTTGTTATTATTTTCTGAATTGTATGATAAATATTTAACTTATTCTTAATTATGTGTTCTTAATTCTTGTTTTGATATCCCAAGATACTGATTCAAGATAAGATCTTATTCAGAGGAGGAATAGACCTGCCTAAGAGTACATTTGTCATAATTAAGCGGAGTTGTTTGCGCGCCTATACATAGGGTGATAAGATTTTTCCAGATTAGGGTAAAACCTAATAAGGGGATCTATAGTTCGAGTTAATGCAACCCTAGGGTGTTAATTAGAGAAAAGTCTCAATTATTCAATCTAGGGATTAGACGTTATTAGTCTTGAATAGGGATAATAACATAACTTAAGGATTTCTATGGAACAAGTTAAATGAATAAATCGTCTGATTTCTAGGTGGTTTTTTCCTTAGGTATTGTCTTAATTCAACCGTTTTCCAAAAGTAATCCCCCAATTCCATTCTCTATGAATTCTTAGATTGGTTAATTAGTTAGTAAAACAAAACCACCTTATTCTTAGGCTAGATAATAAAAAGACAGTCATTACTAGTACTTTTAGTTCCTTTGGGTTCGACAATCTGGTCTTGCTAAAACTATACTACTGTTCGATAGGTACACTTGCCTACATCGCACTAATAGTTAGTTTCAAGAACGATTAATTATAAATATTTAAAACCTATCATGAAATCACGCGATCAAGTTTTTGGCGCCGTTGCCAGGGAGCTAAGATAATAGGAATGCTCAATTTTATTACTTTAGCCATTTATTTTTCTTGCAATTTAATTTAATTTATTATTATTATTATTTATTAATTTACTTTTTCTTTCTCTTGGCAAGTTTTTATAGTTTATGACTAGAAGAAACCCGTTAGGACCACTACTTTTTAACGAAGAAATTGATTGCACAGTTCGCAGAAACCAAAGAGAAATAAGGCGAGGCTTAAGATACACAGAGAATGAGCAAAAGGACAATACTCAACCCCCAACCGAAGAGATGGCTGAAAACCAAGACAATCAGCTACCTCCTGTAATTGCGGTTAATCAAAATCCTGCTCCATGCACTATATATAATTATGCTAAACCTTCTTTAACAGGAACTGAATCGAGCATAGTTAGACCTGCTGTAGCTGCAAATACTTTTGAACTAAAACCTAACACTATTCAAATGATACATCAATTTGTTCAGTTTGATGGTTTGCAGGATAAGGATCCCAACGCTCACTTAGCAAACTTTTTGGAACTATGCGATACATTTAAAATTAATGGTGTTTCTGATGATGCCATTCGTCTTCGGTTATTCCCTTTTTCATTGAGGAACAAAGCTAAACAGTGGTTGAACTCATTACCACGAGGGTCAATCATTACTCGGGAATAAATAACCGAAAAATTTCTATTAAAATATTTCCCGCGGGCTAAAACAACCAAATTATGTAATGATATCTCTTCGTTTGTGCAGATGGACTTAGAAACTCTTTACGATGCATGGGAGAGATACAAGGACTTACTGAGAAGGTTCCCTCACCATGGGTTACCGCTTTGGCTTCAGGTTCAAACGTTCCATAATGGCCTGAATCCTTCGACTCGGCAAATGGTTGACGCAACTACTGGTGGAACCATCAATAATAAAACACCTAAAGATGCTTATGAGTTTATAGAAGAGATGTCACTGAATAACTATCAGTGGCAAGTCATGAGGGCAAAACCAACAAAAACAACCGGTGTTTATAACGTCGACTCGGTCACCATGCTCTCTAATTAGGTAGAACTCTTGAATAAGAAAATTGATGGTTTTCTTATTTCTTCACATGTTCACCCAGTAATGCAGTGCGAAGCAAGTGGAGGTGGAACAAGCCATTCGAAATACCAACCTTATGGCCACGACATGGATAACGAGCAGTTAAATTACATGGGTACTAATCATCGATCTCAAAACAATCCATATAGTAACACTTACAATGCAGGTTGGAGGAACCACCCAAATTTCTCATGGGGAGGCCAAGGAAATCAGAGACCACCTCTAGGCTACCAACAACCACCCTACCAACAGGAAAAGAAGCCGAACCTTGAAGAGATGCTCTCAAAGTTTATATCGGTGTCAGAAACTCGTTTCCAGAACACTGAGACAGCACTTAAAAATCAACAAGCGTCAATCCAAGGGCTCGAATAGGCCAACTTTCCAAACTAATCTCCGAACGACCACAAGGTAGCTTGCCAAGTAATACTGAACCCAACCCAAGGGAACAACTCAACGCGATTAATGTTCAAGATGAAGAAGGATTCGTTGAGCCTAAGCCAGGATCGAGGCAAGAAACTATGGTAAGCAGAGGCCAAGGTGAGGTAGGTCATAAGAAAAACAAATCAGTGAATGTCGAATATAAACCTCATGTGTCATACCCCAACGCGACAAGGAAAGACCGCTCAGATGAACAATTTGGTAAATTCCTTAAACTCTTTAAAAAATTACACATTAACTTACCGTTTATTGAAGCTCTGTCACAGATGCCAAACGCAATGAAATTTTTAAAGGAGCTTTTAGAAAATAAGAAAAAGTTGGACGAGGCATTGCATGTAGAGCTAAATGTAGTTTGCTCAGCTATTCTGCAAAATAAGCTATCGAACAAATTAAAAGATTCAGGGAGTTTTACAATTCCTTGCTTAATTGGTAGTTTAGATGTTAATAATGCATTAGCTAATTTAGGAGCTAGTATTAATGTCATGCCCTACAAAATGTTCAAACAATTAGGTCTTGGGAAACCCAAACAGACTAGGATGAGCATTCAATTAGCAGATAAAATTATAAGATTTTCTAAGGGTATTATTGAAGATGTGCTACTTAAAATCGATAAATTTATATTTCCCGTGGACTTCATTGTTCTAGACATAAAAGAGGATAGCAACACTCCTTTAATTCTAGGAAGGCCCTTTTTAACAACTGCTAAAACGATCACTGATGTTGGCATAGGTGAACTCACACTCCGTGTGGGAGATGAAACAATCACCATTTAAGCTCGAAATTCTGGCGACACATCAGAAATTGAAGGTGACCGTTTAACCCATTCTACTAAAACTGACAATATGGAGAAACCTACTTTGCAGGAAATGAGTCTGAAGGAAGTACATGAGCCATTCTCAAGCAATGGTAGAGGACCTATTCATGAAGAATGAAGGCTACAAATTCAAAGAGCTAGATGAATGGCAGACGCATAAACTAAGAACGCATGATAAACCAGAACTACGCCAGAACAAGCTCAACACCTTCCCACATCAACCTAAGGTTGGAGATAAAGTCTTATTAGATGCCGCAGATCCTCACATTGTCACTACCACACCGAATGAAGAAATCCCTGTTACGGTACTTGGCATTTACCCATTCGGTACAGTCGAGGTAAATCATCCCAAGTTCGGTACTTTTAAGGTAAATAACACCCGTTTGAAACCTTATTTTAATGAGAACGATAGCAGGAATGAGGAGTATAAACTCCTCGAACCACCATGACCATTAAATGGAGAGGTAAGTCGAGCTTAAACTATAAATAAGTGCTTCTCAGGAGGCAACTCGAGCACTAACTGTATTAACTTCTTTAAAATTTAGTCTTCAACACCTAACTTACTAACAGAGCTCTTGAATACAGGTTTTTTACAGAGACATGCCCAAGCACACGGGTGTTCTTAGGGCCGTATGAAAACAGGGCAATAATTTTCCCAAACACGGGCTATGATAAAACGCGACAGCCGTGCGACAAAGCTGTGGTCGAGCCTGCCAAAACAACACGGGCGTGTGACACGCCCATTTGGAAGAACCATGGGTGAACCTATTGAAACAGCACGGGCGTACGACACACCCGGTCTAGCACCTGTGGTCGAACCTATTAGATTAACACGAGCGGGGGTCTACATACACGGGCATGGGAGAAGCAAACAATGCCAGACATGGTCGTACAACACGACCGTGTGCACCCACACACCCAAGGAACATGGGTGTGTACTAAATGTTAGACGTGCCCAAACTCAAAATTCGCGAATCACACGGGCTGAAATTGGGGAACATGGGCGTGTTACCTGGCCGTGTGCCCCAAAATCTATAAATAGGCTGCACTATTTATTGTCTTCGTCACCCAAAAAACCCTAACCCTAGCCGCTGCAAGTCCACACGCCCTCCTTGCCACGCCCGTGCGCCGCTCCCCGCTTCGTTCTTGACGCTCAATCTCTTTCCTTTAGCATTTGTTTACGCCTTTCTCTTTTATTTCACTAATTTATAATGCTATTTATCATAGTAATCTATATTTTTGATGTTATTTTCATCTCTCTATCACACAAATTTCATTTATAGAACAAGTTATCATCTTTTTCATGCTCAAATTCTTAGTCATTACATGATTTCTCTACTTCATTTAATTAGTTAGAAGTGAATATTCATGGTTAGGATAGTTGAAATAATCATGCCTTTTATGCTGACATTTCTATTCATTCATATAGTATGTTGCATTCCATTCTTTGTCATTTTTACTTATATCACCATGCTAATGCCACAAAAATAGGTCATTGAACTTATTTTTTTAGTTAAACTTAGTAGTTGTGGCTGAACATATTTATGCATTTTTCTTTCGAATTTAGTCGCAATTTTTTTCCTTGTCTACTCATCAACACGAATTGATGTTTCCACTTGCAGGTATACAATGTCGTCTTCACGTGGTAAAAAGGCCGCTGTCCCTACTTCAAATAAAAGGAAGAGAATGTCATCTTCCTCGGGTTCTACCGCGGAAGTTCGTCACCCTTTCCTGAGGTTCCCTATCAGGCCCCAAGAAAAACTATTCCAAATACTCCGGGCCCGACCTTTAATTGCGGGCCGTTGCATCGACTGGGCTGCGGTAGAACCAGTTCAGTTGGCTGAAGCGATTCGGACCCTCCTAACCATGGATCCTTATGAGCTTTTCTTTGGGATCATCGAGCCGACGTATCTCGAGATTACGATAGAATTATGCTCCATATTTCATCTTCAGACCGTGATGACGAACTACGATGATCCCGGAACGGTCTAATTTCGCCTAGGCGGATTAGTCCGCCAGCTCAGCATCCCAGAATTCAGTACGACGCTGGGTTTATATACGGAGGAATTCAAGTAGGAGAATGACTTACATGCTCTCAACCACCACATCCATCATTCTCCTTCACGGTGCTGCGACGCACTAGTAGTAGGTAGGGCCACTTACAATCCTAGCCGCTCCAAGGCATCGGCTCTCCCTCCATCTCTGAGGTACCTACACGCTATTTTGGCTCACACGATTATAGGAAGGCCAGAGAGTACTGGCGTCGTCAACACTCACGACGCATACTTTTTATGGTGTATGTCGCACGAGCACGTCATCGACCTTGCCTATTTCATCACCCTCGTGATTCAACACCAGATGAAGCGGCATAGGAAGGGGATCATCTCCATTGGCCCCTATGTTACTCGGTTGGCTCGACACTTTGGGCTCCTCAACACCACAGCCCAAGAATCATCCTTAACCCTCCTTGGCCAGATGTCTCCACAAGGCATCTCGAGCATGCTTAGCATGAAGATGATCGAAAAGCACCGAGGAATCTACCCTCCTCAATATCATCTCTCCCAATCTACCGAGGAGGAGGCCTATGAGGACATTCCTGATGATGTCCCTCCACAGCACGAGGACCCACCGTCTCAGCCACCACCGCCCTCTCGTCCAATTCATGCGGCGGCTTCATATGCTGACATCTCTAAGCACCTCACTCGATTCGAGTAGCAGTGTTTTCAACGATTTGACAACATTGATGCTACTCTACAGCAGATTTTTCAGCACCTCTACATCTCATCGCCAGTCCCACCTCGTAAACCATCCAGCGATGAAGATGTTTAAAGACATTTATTCATTATTTTATGTTTTTAGTTTTTATTAAAACTACTTTTTATTTTTATTAGACTTTAGAATTTTATTTTTTTTAACCATCAATTTCGGTTATTTCTTTATGAGTAATTATTCTTCCTAATATCCCCTAAAAAGTTCCTTATTTTATCATAGTTATATAGAGCTCCTAAGGTCATCATCGCATAGGAACTAAAAACTCCACCAGGGAAGGTTCTCCACGACTGCCATGTCCCGATCGACAACGACCATAGCTACCACTAGATATAATATTCTTTTGGTGCAGGACTTATGGACTAATGAACCTCTACCACCGCCGGAGTATCCTCCTCCACTCCCGCACCGATTACTCTCCAAAACTCCCGTTCGAGGAATTCATCATACAGGAAGTTTCACTTCTCCCCCTATCTTATGATTACAAATTTATTTTTTTGTCTATCTTTGTACATTGAGGGCAATGTACATCTTAAGTGTGGGGGGTATTTATTTCATTATCAGAAAAATCCCTGAATGATTGTCTTATTCTTTTGAAAAGCTCTCATATCATATTTAGGATAAAATTTGATTGATTTATGATTTTGATTGATATATCTTGAATTAAAATATAGGCATTTATGCATTGATTGTTTAAACTTTAAGACATTAGAGAATCAAGCATGATAAGTTGATTTTTAATAATTTAAAATATTAGGTTGTTTCCCAAAAGTTTAAGTATTACTTTGAGTTGGAATTCACAAGTTTTAAACATCAAAAAGCCATAATTTTTGTGAGATTTTTGAGCCTTTTGAGCATCTATTAATTTTTCATGCTCACTTTTATTATTGCTTTGAGTGTGTCAATATGGAACTGTTATTCTAGAACTTACTTGATCATGCATGTCAAGACCACACCATTTGATTTGATATGTCAAAATGATTAAGGCACTTAGGATTAACCCACTCATGCCATGAAAAGCCTACCTCCATAATTAACCCCTAGTAAACCCCCTTGAGCCTAACAAACTATTTCTTGTATTACCCTTAATATTAACCCTTAACCCATTATTGTTGAAATCCCCTAAATTAATTTGATCCCGATTTTTGTCAAGATTTGAATTGAAATAGTTTCTTAACTATGTCTTATTCTATTTTGTAATTTAACTTGTTCTTAAAAAAAAAGTATACATATTAGTAGTAGTAATCTTTTGTTTTTGAGCTTAAGTATTTAATTCCATATTCTGAGAAGAAGCTCTATTGTACGCAAGTGATATTAAATTTTTTTCTAGTCAAGTGATTTTTCAATTCAAACTCGATTCTAACTTTTGCTTTTAGCCTGTCACCACACCCCCTAACCAAGCCTCATTACAGCCCTTTAAAGACCTTTTAATTGATGTATCAACTCAATTTATAGTGGTGGAGATTTGATTTTCATGCAAGCCTATGGTAATAATTTTTCATTATTGACTATTGAGTGCTTCAATTATTGTCCTTAAACACCTCCAGTGATTTGAGTGAATCTTTAGTGAGGATGTGAAACTCTGTGATATTCTGAATCAAAGGTAATTACTTAGATGAGGGGAGACACCTATGTTTGCATGATTAAATACTCAACTTGGAATGTTTGAAACTTTTATGTTCTTTTAGTTGAATTATCAATGTATGACTATTACCTATGGATTATTTTGAGATATTATCAATAGAAATTATAAATTGAGAAGAATTTATTTTGATTATGAGTAGAGAATTTTGCTTGAGGATAAGCAAATTCTTAAGTGTGGGGGTATTACAAAAACTTGATCGCGTGATTTCGTAATAGGTTTTAAATATTTATAATTAATCGTTCTTGAAACTAACTATTAGCGCGATGTAGGCAAGTGTACCTATCGAACAGTAGTATAGTTTTAGCAAGACCAGATTGTCGAATCCAAAGGAACTAAAAGTACTAGTAATAACTGTCTTTTTATTATCTAGCCTAAGAATAAGGTGGTTTTGTTTTACTAAGTAATTAACTAATCTAAGAATTCATAGAGAATGGGAATTGGGGGATTATTTTTGGAAAATGGCTGAATTAAGACAATACCTAAGGAAAAATCCACCTAGACTGTACTTGTTATTTTGGCTTCGAATCTGGCGATTTATTCATTTAACTTGTTCCGTAGAAATCCCTAAGTTATGTTATTATCCCTATTCAAGACTAATAATGTCCAATCCCTAGATTGAATAATTGAGACTTTTCTCTAATTAACACCCTAGGGTTGCATTAACTCGATCTATGGATCCCCTTATTAGGTTTTACCCTAATCCGGCAAAATCTTGTCACCCTATGTCTAGGCACGCAAACAACTCCGCTTAATTATGACAAATGTACTCTTGGACAGGGTCTATTCCTCCTCTGAGTAAGAGCTTATCTTGAATCAGTATCCTGGGATATCAAAACAAGAATTTAAGAACACATAATTAAGAACAAGTTAAATATTTATCATACAATTCAGAAAATAATAACAAGATTCGTCTTAGGTTTCATTCCCCTTAGGTATTTAGGAGATTTAGTTCATAACTAAAAAGGAAAACATCTTAGAAGAATAACGAATACAAAACATAAAGAAAACCCAAAACTCCTAAGGGAAGTTGAGGGGAGATCTTCAGTCTTGATGATGAAACCGGCTTCTGAGATGGATCAATCGGCTTCCTTCGAGTAATTCTTTCCTTTCTCTTCGTGCCTCCCTTTACTTTTCTCCTCTAGGGTGCATTTATAGGCTTTAGAATGCCTAAAAGCCCTTAAAATTGGCCTTTTCCGAATTGGACTCAACTTGGGCTCGGTAGGGACACGCTCGTGTGAGTCATGCTTCGAATATGCCAAATTGACACGGTCGTGTGGTTTGCCCATGTGAGGGTCCAGGCCATGTTGAATTCGTACTTTGGCCCATTTTTCTCTATTTTTGGCCCGTTTCACATTCCTTTTTCTCTCCTATGCTCTCCTAAGTATAAAACATGAAATTAAAGTATTAGGAGCATCGAATTCACCGATTCTAATGGGAAATCATCCATAAAATACGTTAAACATGGGGTAAAAATATGTATAAATTACGGTTTATCATTGCTCCAATAGAAGTTTTGACAGATGTTTGATAGGCATAAAGAGCAAATGGTAACTTTTCATGCCAATCTTTATAGGTCTCGGTCATTTTCCCCACAATCTTCTTGATATTTTTATTAGCTGCCTTAACTGCACCATTCATTTTTGGGCGATATGGTGATGAATTATGGTACTTAATCTTGAACTGACTGTAAACCTCCACTATTACGCTGTTATTCAAATTTAACGCGTTGTCAGATATGATCCTTTCTGGCATGCCATATCAACATATGATCTCCTTCTTCAAGAACTTACTGACCGCCGACTTTGTGACATTAGCGTATGAAGTAGCCTCTACCCACTTAGTGAAGTAATCAATGACCACAAAGATAAAACGATATCCATTCGAAGCCTTCGGTGAAATCGGCCCAATGACGTCCATGCCTCACATTGAGAAAGGCTACGGAGAAGTCATGACATGAAGAGGTGAAGGAGGCACATGGATCTTGTCTCCATAAATTTAACACTTATGGCATTTCTTGGCGTAATTGATGCAATCTCCTTCCATCGTGAACCAGTAATACCCGAATCTCATGATTTACCTGGCCATTGTGAACCCATTGGCATGTGTCCTACAGACACCTTTGTAGACTTCTTCCAGGATTTTTTTAGCTTCAACAGTGTCAACACATCTTAGCAGTACCTGATCTTTCCTCTTTTTATACAGGATTTCCCCGTCTAAGATAGTCACTGGCCAGCCTCCTCAACGTTCTCTTGTCATTTTCAGTTGCCTAATCAGGGTATTCACAATTCTTCACATATCGTAAAATATCATGATACCATGGATAATCATCTCTCTCCTCCTTTTCGATGATATTACAACAATGAGCTAGAGCCTCACAAATACTCATATAGATTGGCTTCATATCCTCTTGTTTATCTACTCTAATCATAGAAGCTAACGTAGGCAAGGCGTCAGCCATCTGATTTTCATCTCGCAGGAAGTAAGGAAAAGTGATATCATCAAACACCTTAATTAAATCCAGAACTAGCTCTTAATAGATGATCAACTTTGGGTCCCTTGTTTCCATTCACCTTTGAGTTGATAAATCACCAGTGCAGAATCCCTATACACCTCAAGCACCCTAATTTTACGCTTTATGGCCACACGGATTGCCATGATACATGCTTCGTACTCTGCCATATTGTTTGTGTAGTCAAAATCCAATTTGCAACTGAATGGATAATGATCTCCACCTGGGGATATCAGGACTTCCCCAATTCCATTACCAACGGCGTTTGGTGCTCCCACAAATTTTAATTTCCAAGGCAGATCTTCAGGAGTGTCTTCTTCGGTAGTTGGCACATACATCAAGTCTTCATTAGGGAAATCAAAGTTCAAAGGCTCATAATCTTCTAAAGCTCCACTGGCTAGAAAATTTTCTATTGCACTCTCTTTTACAGCCTTCTGGTTCACATAAACTATATCGAATTCGGAAAGTAGAATTTGCCATCGAGCCATCCTTCTACTCAAAGCAGTTGACTCCATCATGTACTTTAAAAGATCCAATTTCGAGATTAACTAAGTCGTATGGTACAACATGTACTGCCTCAATCTCCGAGTAGTCCAAACTAAGGTGCAACATAGTTTCTCAATTGGCGAATATCTCATTTCACACTCAGTGAATTTCTTACTGAGGTAGTATATCACCCTTTCTTTCTTTCCTGTCTCATTGTGTTGGCTGAGCACACGTCCTATTGAATTGTCAAATACTGTCAAATATAATATCAATGGCCTACCAGGACTAGGTGGCATTAGCACTGGGGGCTGGACAAATATTACTTAACCTTGTCAAAGGTTTTTTGACACTCATCATCCCACACACCTGGGTTGTGTTTCATGAGAAGACGAAATATGGGATCGCATTTCTCAATTAGTTGTGAGATGAACTGGGCAATATAATTTAGTCTTCCCAAAAAACCTCGAACCTCCTTCTGAGTGAGCGGTGAAGGTAATTTTTGTATTGCCTTGACTTTGTCGGGGTCGACCTCAATTCTCTTTTCACTGACTATGAAACCGAGCAGCTTTCCTGACCTACCCCCGAAAGTACATTTTGTTGGATTGAGCTTTAGCTAAAACTTTCTCAGCTTCAAGAATAATTTCCTCAAAACCTGTACATGCTCATTTTCTGTTCGGGATTTTGCGATCATATCATCGACGTAAACTTCAATTTCCTTGTGCATCATGTCATGAAACAAGGTTACCATGGCTCTCTAATACGTTGCTCTCGCATTCTTCAACCCGAATGGCATCACCTTATAGCAAAAATTCCCCCATTAGGTTATGAATATGGTTTTTTCCCTGTCTTCAAGATGTATCTTTATCTAATTGTATCTAGAGAAGCCATCCATGAAGGAGAACAGCGAGTAACCTACTGTGTTATCCACCAAGGTGTCAGTGTGAGGCAGTGGGAAGTTGTCCTTTGGGCTAGCCTTGTTTAAGTCTCTGTAATCTACACACATCTGCACTTTTCCATCTTTCTTAGGAACGGGGACAACATTGGCTATCCATTCTGAGTAATTAACTACTTGTAAAAACCCAGCATCAAATTGCTTTCTGACCTCTTCCCTTATTTTTACTGCAACATCAGGTCTCATCCTTCGAAGCTTCTGTTGAATAGGCTTGCACTCTTTTTTTATGGGGACGCGATGCACCGCAATATCAGAGCTTAACCCAGGCATGTCCTGATATGACTACACAAAGATATCTTTGAACTCTTACAGTAATTCAATGAGGTCCCGTCTTGTTTCCTTGGCTATGTAAATTCCAATGTTCACCTTCTTCCCCTCCTCCAAGGTCACACTCTCGATTGTCTCTTTATTGGGTAGGATCTGTTTCTCTTCCTACTCTACCGTCCTTAACAAATCTGGAGGTAAGCTACAGTTTCCATCATCTTCAAAATCCTGAGATCCCTCCAAGCACATGTCTCGCTCAAAAAGAAACTCTGGGTTCGTGACAGTGTCACTCATGTCCTTCATATTTAAAGGTCTATTGTAGGCACGAAACAATATCCAAAAAAAATGAATCTAAGTATAGATTTATTTGTATGGCATGATTATAAATGAAATGCAAGAAAAGAAAATTTCCACAAGATAAAGAATAAGACATGAAGATGTATTTATATTGAAATAAACATTTTGAACATGAGCCTATTTCACAAAAGATTCTCATTGCTTCTAGGCTTTAAAACAACAAGTGTGTTTTGAACATTACTCTGTATTAGCTCTAAAACTATAGGAATTTCTTCCATAATCCAGTTGTTCAAAACACTTCCCGGCTCATAAGGGCAAATGTTCGCTAAGTCACTTCTCATCATTTTCTCTTCAGATATGACATTGATACTCAAATTTCCCATCGTGTCTTCAATCGTTCCCTCTCTTTTCATCTTCAATTCAGGATAGATAATTCCACTTGACAAAAATGTATTGGATATATAAGGAAAAGTCAATGATTCCCACTTGACCTCTGCCCCACTCAATTGTACTCATCGTCTCTCCTATCTCCTTTCCATCTCCTTTCTTTTTTGTCTTGCATCTGGCCTATACCCTAAGCTAAAGTGATCTTGTTTATCAGCCAAAATCGGAACCTCAACTCGTCCATAAAGATACTTTCCAAGTCCCCTTCCAAGCAATGCCCCATTTCCCACTGTTAGCTGTAAGCTTATCCTCGTAGCCTCAGATATTTTTGGCATTTGGACCCTGCCCCCTTCAATGATGAAAGTTGTATTTAAGAACTCTAATGACCAAAAGGAACACTCTATCGCCTTAGTATCATTTTCTATATACAGCGTATCACTAGTGACAGACGCAATAATATCCTCCTTCACGTTTATTGTTATCAGCCGGCCCTCAGTCACCAACTTTAACTTTTGATGCAATGATGACGATACTGCCCCGCCGAGTGAATCCAAGGTCTCCCCAACAAGAAATTATAAGAAGGCGTAATGTCCATCATAAGGAAATCTACCTCGTATGTGTTTGGTCTGATCAGAAAATGTACCTCAATCCTTCCCATCACTTTCCTCTCGATGCCATCAAATACCCTCACTATGCTCTGGCATGTCTTCATATGAGAGCTGTCTATTGGCAACCTATTCAATGTGGACAAGGGCATGACATTCAATACTGATCCATTATCAATTAATACCTCTGGTAACGTATACCCTTTACAGCAGTTAGTGATATGCAAAGCCTTGGTGGATCCCCTGCCCCCTGGCGGTATTTCATAATCGTTGAAAGAGATAAAATTATCAGCGCTTATGTTGCTAACAAGACGGTCTAACTTATTCACTTAAATGTTATCAGCGACATAGGTTTCGTTCAACACCTTCATCAACGCGCTACGATGTACCTCCAAATTTTGGAGTAGAGCTAGCACTGATATACGCGCTGGCTGCTTGTGTAGTTGTTCCACTACACTATACGCGCTGGCTGCTTGTGTAGTTGTTCCACTACACTATACGCGCTGTGTTTTAAGAATTTCAAGAATTCCTTAGCCTCTTTCTCCGTTACAGGTTCATTTATTGATAATTTCGGCTTCTCTTTCCCCTATTCGACCACCCAAGATTTCCTCTTTATAGGCTCGGTTGTATTTGGCGTGCTGACCAGACTCCCCTCTCCTGATGACGTCACATTACAGTTATATTTCCAAGGCATCCTTTTGCTATCCTTATAAGGGAAAGCCATGGGTTTCTGAATTACAACTCTTGGTGCAATTCTTGCTCCAACTTCATTGACTCTCGGTGGTGAAATGATCACCACTGGGTAATTGACTTCAGCGACCTTCTTTACGACCACTCCTCTGAGGTGCATACATCTTCCTCCTCAGTAAACTCAAAGAACTCCAGCCCTTTGTTGTCCATTAATTATCCTCCTTATTGTCGAACTCACAGTAGTTCCTCGCCTCTCGAAATTTGTTCCCCAAGTCTTGCGTGATTAACCCTCTTTCCATCATCTTCTTCTAAACCTCCCTCAACGGGGTTTTCACTTCTGTAACATTCAACTTAACTTTCCTTCCCATACTTTTAACTATTGCGTTTACCCCACTATCGGTATGATGGGGTAACGGATTTCCTACACCAGGTGCATTATCGAATTTCACAACACCCATTTTAATGAGCCTATCAACTACCTTTTTGAAAGAGGTGCAGTTCTCTATCGAGTGTCCTGTGATTCCCGCATGATATTCACATTGAGAACTTGCGTCATTCCACTTGGGGTATGGGGGTTACAACGGTTTTAGGTAGAACGGGGATACAACGTGTGCATCAAATAAACTTTTGTACAGCTCTCGATACGTTATTATAATGGGAGTAAACTAGGGTTTCTCCGTGTTCTGTTTTGTATTATGCTCTTGCCTTGTTGAAGCTTTCTGGCCCGTAGCTACCACTTTCGGTTGATTTACCGTGATTGGTTTCGCATAACCCATACTCACATTGCTAACTTCATTTTCTCTCTTCTTCGAGGCTGTGCTTTCCCCAGCCTCTATCTTTCCGTACCTTATCGCATTCTCTATCATTTCACCAGACATCACTATGTCCGCGAAACTCTTAGTTGCACTTCCCATCATGTGATTAATAAAAGGTGCCTTCAAAGTATTAATGAAAAGCATGGTTGTTTCTTTTTCCAACAGTAGGGGTTGGACTTGTGTAGCAACTTCTCTCCACCTCTAAGCATATTGCCTAAAACTTTCAATTGACTCCTTCTCCATGTTCTATAACATGATCTTGTCAGGTGCTATGTCGGTCACATGGTCATATTGCTTCATGAAGGCATGTACTAAGTCTTTCCACGATTTAACTTGAGTACGACTCAGCTAATTGTACCATTTGGCCGCAGCCCCAGCTAAACTATCCTGGAAATAGTGAATCAATAACTGATCATTATTGACATGACCAGTCATCCTCTGACAAAACATGGTGATGTGAGCCTCAAGGAAGCTGGTTCCATTGTATTTTTCAAATTCTGGCATTTTGAACTTAAGAGGGAGTACCGAATCTGGGACCAGGCTGTAACACCCCAAACTCAGCCCGGACGCTATGGCCGAATTTGGTGCGTCACATTGAAGTGTTTTAGCGAAAACCTTGTTTTCATTGAAAACCCTTCTTTAAGATATGAAACCTCAGTTAACTTATGAAAACACTCTTTTCAATTACGAAAGCTTTGTTTAAAACATTTGATTTAAGAAAACTTATCATTTAAGAATTTAGTTGCGGAAACGTAGCAAACATGCTATAATTCAAGAAACCATGTTCAACCTCTCATATTTACATTGCATAAAAATAATAATCCAAATAATAACAAAAAAGAAAAAGAAAAAGGGAGGCCTTATCACAATCCAGTCTAAAATCACTTAATAAATTAGAAACTAAATGTTCTTTTTTTTTAGTAGAACGAACAAGTCCAAGCTGTCTCGCTAGCTGGCCACCCAGAGTCCCTCCAGACATCGAACCTCCTATTGAGCATCACTTGAGAAAAATAAAAGAGGGGGTGAGTTTTTGCAACTCAGTGTGTACAACCCTCGAATAAACATTAAGCATTCATCAACCACCATACATTATACATGTAATGCAATGCAGTGCAATCCCATCCCAATAATCCATCTGCTACACACCAACTCCGTCCCCCGATACACATAATGTGGGGATATAAATATCAACCCACCCAACCAATACACATCGAGGGTAGCCCGGTTGCGAAACTACCTTCATTTACATATTGGGCTTAAAAGCTGTCGGTGGATCCATGATTGTCAGGCAACCATGCGATCCTCATATACTTCCTCCGTTCCATAATTTTCAGCCATATGCAACCTAAGCAGAATATCATTTGTATGCAGCAGATATGCATGTCACATCCATTAAACTTACATTAAACATATAGGGGTATTTTCGTCATTTTTGCTCTTAGGGGCATTTTGGTAATTTTCCCTTTATTATGGTTTTCACTTACCTTGGCCCATTAACAAATCCTGTGAGCTAAGATGAATGAATATTATGCACCAGGTAGGATTCCAGAGTAGAAGAGGTGGGTCATTAAGACCGCTTAAGTACCAAGCTCTCCCTAGATCCAATCCTAGACATGCATATACCCGTTGCCACACCTTACCCCTATGACTTGTCTACGGTCTCAACAATTTAATTAAGTTTTATGTAGTCATCATATACTAAGCCCAAAACCCCTATATAATGTATATGGCCCACTAGGCCCAATCTCATTTATATGGCCCGTCCGGCCCAATTCACGTTCATATGCCCATCAGGCCCAATTCATATTCATATTGCCTATTAGGCCCAATCACATTTATATTCATGCTCACATACAAATTTTCTATCACATAGCATCACTTATCAAATTTTGTCTAATATGGGCCCAACAGCCCATCGGGCCCATTTAGCCCATTCTAGCCCATTTGGCCTATTCACAACCCAAGTCCATGGAATCGTCCATTGGCCTCATGAAACCTATCGGTCTCCCCCTTACGAGTGTTCGCGCACTCGCAAGACTACCGTAGCCAAACTTTCGACTTTTCGGCATTTCAGCTTTTGTCGATCTACTTGTGTGTTTAGTGTAAGTACACACCTCGTAAGCAAGCGTGCTATGATTCCCTTAGTCACCAACCTACAAACAATATCACCTTTCCATTAATCATATGCTTAACACATATTTTACCCCAAAAAAATCGAAACCTCACCTTAACCTTACCTTGAACACCAATCCCTAATAGTTTTTCCTTGATCACGTACTCCTTCGATCTGCATTAATCTTACTCGTTAAAACCAAATACTAGGAGACTAGCATCCAACATACTTCACCCCCTTATCTCACTTAAGATCATTCGGCCAACCTTAGTCAATAAGAGAGGAATACTTACCAAACCGCAAAACACCTAATGAGCAATTCGGCATAGAGCTAAAACCCGAGATCCGATACTAATTCCCTACCAAAGTTGAATAGAAAGAGTGAGGGAGGGAAGTAATCGGTATTAACAATACTCGCCGAAAAAGAGACAAGGTACTTACACCAAAAGAGTAATCAGCCCAAGGGAGATTCGGCTTTTCGGCTTTCAAACTAGTATGGTGAATAAGGTTTATTTGGCACAAATTAAAGAAGAAGAGTAAAAGAAGGAATCGGCTAACCCAAAAGTGGAACAAAGAAAATTGTGTAGAGGCAAAGAGGGAAAATCGGCACAAAGAAAGAAAGTAAAACAAAGGGTTTTCGGCTTTTAGGAAAAAGGGTTTCTGGAAACAAGGTGAAGAGAATGCGGTATTAGCCTGGCCACCCCCCATTTGACACCTATTTATAGCCCCTATAACCGAATTGCCTGACCCTCAATTCCCCATTTGGCTCCATCACTTCCCTCTTCTCATCTCCTCGATTTTCTCTATAATAACTCCCCAATCTATTTCCTAAATTTTCTCTTCTAAACACTCCCCTTGAAGTCCATCTTCACGCCACTTCCAACATTCTAGAAGGTCAAAATTAAACTCCTAAAAAAAATACTAAGCTAGGATTCGAACCTTGGATCTCCTTGCTATCTATTAACCCCTATTTCATCTAGGCCCAAAATTCGAGACATTACACAGGCTCAACTCCTTAGCATCAATTCCGCAATAATAATCAGCGCTTTCCAACGCCTTGACATTCTCCTCCAACCATTTATATCGGTCTTTCAGTTGCTTTGGAAGTTCTGCTCTTTCCTTTTCTGCCTCTGCCACCTCATCGAAGTTAGGGATTGCAGGATTTGCCCGATTGTCTTCGGGGTTAGAACACGAGCCTGTCGAGAAATTTATCGGTGCCGAAGTACCAGTCTGATGTTGGGGTTTGATACTGATAGAGACCCTTTTGCGGTGGAATTGGGGTGTTTATTGGGGTGAAACCCAGAGGGTAAGCAAGGATCTCACTATCATCCTCAGTATTGATCATGGGATTCTTCCCTTTTTTCGGCCTTCCAACTAGTAGCTGAGTCAATTGGCTCATCATATTCTTTTGAGATTCCAGCATTTGATCCTTTATATCTTGTTGGATCTTAGCTAATTGCTCATGCATTTGTGCTTGCATCTGTACCAATAAAATTGTAACACCCCGTACCCGAGACCATTTCCGGAGTCGAACACGAGGTATTTACGGACTTATTTCATTATAAAACACAGTTCATTTAAAATTTCCAGACAAGTTGGCTAACTGCGTCACTGTCACCTTAAAAATCATATCTCAAGTTCCAAAACTTGAAAACCAGTTCTGTAAATTTTTTCTGAAACTAGACCCATAATTCCATCTACAAATGTTTTTCTATAATTTTTGGTCGAGCCAATTAGTACAGTTTACTAGTTAAAGTCTCCCCTATTTCAGGGTTCGACTGCTCTGACCTTCATGCATTACGACTTATATATCTTCCTGTACAGGGCTTTATTACTTATGCCGTTTATTTCTAAAGAAACTAGACTCAAAAAGGAATCTATACATATATGGCATGACTTCTAATTATCTCTGGTTAATTTATAGTGAATTTCCAAAGTCAGATCAGGGGATCCAGAAATTGCTCTAGCCCTGTTCCACGAAAACTTAAATATCTCCTAAAATACGACTCATATGATCGTTTCGTTTCTTCCATATGAAAATAGATTCATCAAGGTTCGATTACATAATTTATTTACTATTTAATTCCATTCCTACTATTTTTAGTGATTTTTAAAATTTACATCACTGCTGCTGTCAGCTTCTGCCTTTAAGATAGACTTTACCTATTTCGTAGTTTCCATGATTCAACTAGCCCTTTAGCATATATAGCACAAAATATGATTATGATTAACCATTTCAAATGGCCAATCATTGCCAAGCATATCCACACCTCTCATTAACCATATACATACAAAGTGATTATAACACTATGCTCAAAATATATAAGCCATTTTCGCATGGCTATCCAAATATATACAACACCAAGGTACTTGACTAACAACAAAAGGGTAGTCCTATACATGCCATTTTCAGAGTTCAACCAAAAGTGTACCAAAAGGGCTTTGATAGTGTGGACGACTTCGACTTCGACAATCCCGAGTCCGATAGCTGACGAACCAAAATCTATAAAACAGAGAATCAAAGAAACGGAGTAAGCATTTAATGCTTAGTAAGTTTTGAGCAATGAAATTAGGCACAATTGAAGTATAGCGTTCATATGACTAAACGGATAATTTCATATACACACATTCTCAAAATCATACCTACTTCACATTACCAACCCTTATACTCATACAAGAGATCAACTTAACCAAAAGCCGGAAGCTCATTAATCGACTGAGCGAATACTATTTAAAAGGAATCAACTAAGCCAATGCATATACGAAACATACCTCATCATTGGGATTTTACGAGCATATTAATTGAAATTATTACAGCAAGAACGCTCATTCCCAAACCAAGTACCTTCGGGCTTTAACCGGATATAGCCACTCGCTCAAATGCCTTTGGGACTTAGCCCGGATATAGTAGTTCGCACAAATGCCTTCGGGACTTAGCCCGGATATAGTACTTCGCACAAATGCCTTCGGAACTTAGCCCGGATATAGTAACTCGCACAAATGCCTTCGGGACTTAGCCCGGAATTAGTCACTAGCACAAATGCCTTCGGGACTTAGCCCGGCTATCATCCGAATATTCATGCACATATCAGTAAATCATGACACATCTTTATTTCATTTTCATAACTAGAATTCAAACACAAGTCAATTTTTAAGCATTCCCATTTTCGGCTCAATAGCCACATACAAACAGCATGATTTGGTTTGCTTTATGACATGATCTCTATGCACATACGGCTACCCATCATACGTATAGACTAATTAACTCAACATATAATTCAAGTAGAATCATTATATCACCGTATATTTGTTATGATTATACGTCATGACTTAATCAAATCGTAAACTAAGTTTTATTACTCGAAAACTTACCTCGGATGTTGTCGAACGATTTCGACGGCTATTCGATCACTTTTTCCTTCCCTTTATCGGATTTAGTTCCCCTTTGCTCTTGAGCTTAATTTAACAAATAAATTGATTTAATCATTTGAACATCAAAAAGAGAAACTCAAGGTACTTAACCCATATATACATTAGACATTAGAGTCACATATATATGAAATCATGATTCAACTCAACATATTAGCCCACACTCTCTTTTAGCCGATTATCTAAGCCAAGATAAAAGCATCAATATGCTTGCCTCTAACCGAATACATGCAACATCAATCTACCTCATGTGGCCGAATATGCATGTCTATGTTGAGGCCGATTCTATACTTAATACATTCTACGAATATGGTTACTTGTATTGACTAAATACCATTTTGTTTCAAGTTCAAAACTCGGCTAATACCATATATACACTAGCAATTAAATATTAACATTTGTACTTCACCTTAATAGCTACCTTAGCAAACCTTAATTTAACATATAATTGTTCATAACACAATTAAAGCATCCTCTCCATTCCATCAATTCAAAACACATACATTAACCTAATATCAATTAACTAAGCACTTTAACAATTTTTTCTTTAACTACACACATTCGGCAATGACAAAGACAATTTAACAAACCTTAAATTCAACTTATAACAACATATACTCAATATTCAAAGCATTTAACATCACTTCATCATGCTTTTACATCATGGCCGAATGCTCCTTTTAACCCATTTACCCTCACAAAGCATGAATTTCATCATCCAACTTACAAGCTTACAATCCCATGAATTTTAACCTCATAATATCTATCCAACTCTCACTCATTAGCTTCTATCATCAATCTCCAACAACACTAAATAAAAATATACTTCGTGGGTCTAAGGTAGAACCAAGAAAGGAACTCATAAATATCAAGATGTAAGCAACTACCATTGTTCATCTAGATTTAGCATGTAACAACAACCATCACCCTTATTAATCTCCATAGCCGAAAACCTTACTCATTCGACAATCAAAATTTCAACATGGGTTACAAAAATAACTTGATATCTCACTCCATATCAACTAAAATTTCAAGAACTAGTATAAACTTTCTTACCTTAATATTGACCTAGGATAACCGAATGCTTCACTCCCTTCTTCCTCTTTTCATTTCGGCCAAAAAGAACCGATTTCTTCTTTTCTTTCTTCCTCAAGTCACGGCAATGGGGGGAGAAACATGGATGAGACAACTTTGTTTTCATCACCCCTCAATTTTCATTACTTTATTACTAACCTTTTATTTTATTCTTTCTCCCATAAAACACTAACACCAAATGTTTATAATAGGCTTTAACTTATAGCATGGCCGGCCACCATCTTGTTCTTTGGTTAATTTGACATACAAGTACAATTATTTTGCAACATGCATAAATAGGCCACTTTACATTTGCCTAGCACATTTCTAAATTTTCCCACATAAGTCCTATTTAATAAAATTCACTTACAATTAACAAAATTCCAATATGAAATTTTTATACATGCATACATACATATAATAAGCATCAACTATGACGGTTAATTATTTTTACGACTCGGTTTAGTGGTTCCGAAACCACTTTTCGACTAGGGTCACTTTAGGGCTGTCACAATCTTCTTTTGCATTTGCTCCAATTTTTCTAGCCTTTGGTTCATAGCTTTGGTTTTTTTCCGTGTGTAGTATTGATGTTCCAGGGTAACTATAATATGATTGCTAATTAATTAGGGTTCTTTTGTGAAATTTAATGCACATGATGCGATGTAATGCAAATGCATGAGATGAATGCAAGACTAAAGAGACGTTGATTCTGATCCAATTTCATTTAGAAAACTTTATTAGAAAACAAAAATATTTACATAAAACAGATCATATATACGACTTGGCCTTAATGCTCAAAGTTTTAACTCTCTTAAGAAGACAAGCCAGCTCACAACCCCTGTCTAACTCTAACTCATACTCCACACTTAACACGTCAGCCTGAATTGCTAAAGTCTGTAAATGATCCGCAACCTCTCGTATCTGAGCTATGGCTTCGCCCATGACATAATCCCTATCCCTAACCTAATCTTGTGATCAACGGAGCTATTCCTTCCACTACTCATTGTTTGACTCGAGGGATTCAATTCGAAGTTTACAATTTTGTAGCGCAGTCTCAAGTTCTTCGACATTTGCTTTCAAATCCTCAATCTTGCCTAGGTTGGCCCTTAACTCAATGTTAGAGTTGTGACCACGATGCTGATGCAGTACCTTTTCTAACTCTGCAACCCGAGCTACTAACATCTCCTTCTCATCTTGGCCCTCAACCAAGCTCCATTTTAAGGCATTTTCAAGAGCTCAAGCATCATGGAACCTCTTCTCCCACTGATCAGCTCTAGCCTTTTCTTCTTGAACTTCTTGGCGCCACTACTCTGACGTCTTTCCCAATCTCACAGTTCTTATCGACATTCGCAGCTTCTTGTAATCACTCTTCAAATTTTCCAATTCTTCTTCGGCCTTTCTCTTTCCCTTTCTTAAATTCTTGGCCTCGAGCTTCTGGACATCAGCGTCTAACCTCAGATGCAACTTTTCCTCCTCTAATTGTTCTATCTTTTTCCCTAACTTCAAAGTTCTCTTTTCGAAGACCTGCTTTATGATTTCTTGCTCGGAGGGAATTATTTGCAGGTATTCCTCCATCCGACGAGCGCCATCTTGTCTCAGTCTGGGGATATTATATTTGATTCTTCTACTTCACCACGCATCATATTCGAGGGTCATCATTAGACCTACAGCAACTTTTTTCATCCGGCGAGTCTAATTCCAAGCATTAGAAATCTCTTTAATCATTTTCTTGTAGTTGTCTCCTCCATATGTAAATTCAAATTGAGCTAGCCCATGCGTTGCCAGTATGAACTTTCTTGATCTGTATTGCCTCAGTACGAGCAAAGGAGCATAGCCAATGGCTCTCCAAATTCCTAGCAGAGAGACCCAGTAAAAACTCCTACATCGAAAAAGAATTTCGTCAGGAACCAACCAAGGAGCTCTCCACTCAATATCCCCCTCTTGGAGATTTTGAAGGAGCGAGATCCAATTTTTTTCTGATATGTCGTCTCTCCTGGGCGTGGCTGCTATCTCCTTTAACAGGGAGTAAGTCTCGAAAAAAACTCGATAAGAAACTTTATCCACCTTCCAGAAATGGTTGTGGAACCAAGCTAACAATAACTGCACACACCTTATAAATCTGCCCCCGCCAGCTCTCATGCATGGATTCAAAGATCTAAATTTCTCATCCAAGATTGCAGGAACAGGTGTGACTCCTTTGTCAAGTCGGTCAACGTGATCCGAGACCGCCTCATCTACATACCCTAATGCCCTAGGGAAAATCATTAAACCATAGATGCTCAAAGTAAAAAAGTCAACTGATCGCGTGATTTCGTGACAGGTTTTAAATATTTATAATTACTCGTTCTTGAACTAACTATTATCACGATGTAGACAAGTGTACCTATCGAACAGTAGTATAGTTTTAGCAAGACCGGATTGTCAAACCCAAAGGAACTAAAAGTATTAGTAATGACTGTCATTTTATTATCTAGCCTAAAAAAAAAGAGGTTTTGTTTTAATTAACTAATTATCTAAACTAAGAATGTACAGAGAAAAGAATTGGGGAATTTTTTTTTGGAAACATCGATTGGCTTAAGACAATACCTAAGGAAAAATCCACCTAGACTTTACTTGTTAATCTGGCTCCGAGATTGAATAACCGAGATTTTTCTCTAATTAACACTCTAGGGTTACATTAACTCGATCCATGGATCCCCTTATTAGGTTTCTCCCTAATCCGGCAAAATCTTGTCACCCTATATCTAGGCGCGTAATCAACTCCGCTTAATTATGAAAAATGTACTCTTAGACAAGGTTTATTCCTCCTCTGAATAAGAGCATGTCTTGAATCAGTATCCTGGGATATCAAAACAAGAATTAAGAACATATAATTAAGAACAAGTTAAATATTTATCATACGATTCAAAAAATAATAACAAGATTCGTCATAGGCTTCATTCCCCTTAGGTATTTAGGGGTTTTAGTTCATAACTAAATAAGAAAACATCTTAGAAGAATAAAGAATACAAAACATAAAGAAAACCCAAAACTCCTAAAGGGAAATTGAGGAGAGATCTTCAGTCTTGATGATGAATCCAGCTTCTGAGATTGATCAATCGGCTTCCTTGTAGTAATTCCTTATTCCCTATTCTCTGTCTCCCTTTTCTTCCTTCTCTAGGGTGTATTTATAGGCTTTGGAATGCCTAGAAGCCCTCAAAATTAGCCTTTTCCAAATTGGACTCAACTTGGGCTCGACAGGGACACGCCCGTGTTTGATTACTTCAGGCCCTGCTCGAGCCTGCCAAATTGACATGGCCGCATGATCTGCCTGTGTGAGGAGGTCCAGGCCGTGTTGTTTTCGTACTTTGGCCCATTTTCTCTATTCTTGGCCCGTTTTTCATTCTTTTCGCTCTCCTATGCTCTCCTAAGTATAAAACATGAAATTAAAGCATTAGGAGCATCGAATTCACCAATTCTAATGAGAAATCATCCATAAAATGCATTAAACATGGGATAAAAATATGTATAATTTACGGTTTATCAAATACCCCCACACTTAAGCATTTGCTTATCCTCAAGCAAAATTCTCAACTCATAATCAAAATAAATTCTTCTAACTTATAATTTCTATCGATAATATCTCAGAATAATCCATAGGTAATCATACATTGAGAATTCAACTAAAAGAACATAAAAGTTTCAAGCATTCTAAGTTGAGTATTTAATCATGCAAACATAGGTGTCTCTCCTCATTTAAGTAATACCTTTGATTCAGAATATCACAAAGTTTCACATCCTTACTAAAGATTCACTCAAATCACTCACGGTGTTTAAAGATAATAAATGAAGCACTCAATAGTCAATAATGAAAAGTCATTACCATAGGCTTGCATGAAAATCAAATCTCCACCACTATAATTTAAGATGATACATCAATCAAAAGGTCTTTAGAGGGTTGTAATGAGGCTTGGTTAGGGGGTGTGGTCACAAACTGAAAGAAAAGGTTAAAATCAAGATTGAATTGAAAAATTACCTAACTAGAAAAAGAGTTAATCTTCACTTGTGTACAACAGAGCTTTTTCTCAGACTATGAAATTACAGATATATATACATAGTTTTTTTTAGGAACAAGTTAAAATAATATAGACTAACTATTAATAACAAAACATATCTAAGCAATCCATTCAACTCAAATCTCAAAAAAAATAGGGATTAATTTAGGGAATTTTAACAATAATGGGTTAAAGGTTAATATTGAGCTTAATACAAGGAATGGCTTGTTAGGCTCAAATGGGTTTACTAAGGGTTAATTGTGGAGGTAGGCTTTTCATGGCATGAGTGGGTTAATCCTAAGTGCCTTAATCATTTTGATATATCAAATCAAATGATGTGGTCTCGACATGCATAATCAAGCAAATTCTAGAATAACAGTTCAATACTGACGCACTCAAAGCAATAATAAAAGTGAGCATGAAATGATTAATAGATGCTCAAAAGGCTAAAAAATCTCACAAAAATTATGGCTTTTTGATGTTTAGACTCGTGAATTCCAATTCAAAGTAATACCTAGACTTGGGGAAACAACCTATAATTTTAAATTATTAAAAATCAACTCATCATGCTTGATTCTCTAATGTCTTAAACTTTAAACAATCAATGCATAAATGCCTATGTTTTAATTCAAGATATATCAATCAAAATCATAAATCAATTAAAATTTATCCTAAATATGATATGAAAGCTTTTCAAGAGAACAAGGCAATCATTCAGGGATTTTTCTGATAATGAAATAAATACCCCCCACACTTAAGATATACATTTCCCTCAATGTACAAAGATAGATATTAGAGTATAAAAATAAGATAGGGAGAGAAGTGAAACTTCCTGTATAATGAATTCCTGGAACTGGAGTTCTAGAGAAGAATCGGTTCGAGAGTGGAGGAGGATACTCTGATGGTCGTAGAGGTTCATTAGGCCATAAGTCCTGAGCCAAAAGGATATTATCTCTAGTGGTAACTATGGTCGTGGGCGAGCAGGACATGGCAGTCGTGGAGAACCCTTTCTGGTGGAGTTTTAGTTCCTATGTGACGATGAGCTTAAGGGCTCTATATAACTGTGATAAAATCAGGAACTTTTTAGGGGATATTAGGAAGGAGAATTACTCATAAAGAAAAACCGAAATTGAGAATTAAAAATAAAATTCTAAAATCTGCTAAAAAATAAAAATAAAAGTAGTTTTAATAAAAATTAAAAACATAAAAAATAAATAAATGTTTTTAAACATCTTCATCGCTAGATGGTTCACGAGGTGGGACTGGCAATGAGATGTGGAGGTGCTGACAAATCTATTGTAGAGTAGCATCAATGTTGTCAAATCGTTGAAAACACTGTTGCTCGAATCAGATGAGGCGCTCAGAGATGTCAGCATATGAAGCCGCCGCATGAACTGGACGAGAGGGTAGTAGTGGCTGAGTCGGTGGGTCCTCGTGCTGTGGGGGGACATCATTAGGAATGTCCTCGTAGGCCTCCTCCTCGGTAGATTGGGCGAGACGATACTGGGGGGGGTAGGTTCTTCGACACCTCTCGATCATCCTTATGCTAAGCATGCTCGAGATGCCTTGTGGAGACATCTGGCCTATGAGGGTGAGGGATGATTCTTGGGCCGCGATGTTGAGGAGCCCGAAGTGTCGCGCAAGTCGAGTCACGTAGGGGACAATAGTGATGACCCCCTTCCGATGCCGCTCCGTCTGGTGCTGAATCGCAAGGGTGATGAAATAGGCAAGGTTGATGACGTGCCCTTGCGACATGCACCATAAGAAGTAGACATTGTGGGTGTTGACGACGCCAGTGCTCTCTCGCCTCCCTATAATCGTGTGAGCTAAACTAGCGTGTAACTACCTTAGGGATGGTGAGAGAACTGGTGCCTTGGAGCGACTAGGATTGTAGGAGGCCGTATATAAGCCAGCACTTTGAGGGAGAGAAATGTATGTGGCGACTGAGAGCATGTAGTTCATTCTCCTCCTTAAACTCCTCCGTATATAAGCCTAGTACCGTACGAACTCTGGGACGAATAGCTAGCGGACTAACCCACCTAAGCGAAATTGCACCATGCCGGGATCATCGTAGTTCGTCATTACGGTCTGAAGATAGAACGTTGAGCATAGTTCCATCGTGAGCTCGAGGTATGTTGGTTCGATGATCCCAAAGAACAGCTCCCAAGGGTCAGTGGTTAAGAGGGCCCGAATCGCATCAGCCATCTGAACTTGTTCTACGGCAGCCTAGTAAATGTAGTGGCCCGCAATTAAAGGTCGGGCCTGAAGTATCTGGAAAAGTTCTTCCTGGGGCCCTTGGGGAAACTGTAAAAGAGGGTGACGAATTTCTGCGGTTGGACCTGCGGAAGAGGAAGCTTCCTTCCTCTTCTTTGAAGCAAGTACGGTGGTTTTCTTTCCTCTTGAAGACGGCATTTTGTACCTGCAAGTGGAAACATCAATTCGTCTTTTGATGAGTGGACAATTTATAATATATAAAAGGAATGCGACTAAATTCGAAAAGGAAAATGCATAATTATATTCAGCCACAATTACTAAATTCAATTAAAACAATAAGTTCAATGACCCATTTCTTTGTGGCATGAGCATGGTAATATAAGTAAAAATGGAAAGGAATGGAATGCAAAATACTATATGAATGAAAAGAGATGTCAACAAAATATGCATGATTATTTCAACTATCCTAGCCATGAATATTCACTTCTAATTCATTGAATGAAGTGTAGGAATCATGTAATGAGTAAGATTTTAAACATGAGAAAGATGATAACTTATTAGATAAATGAAATTTATGTGATTATCAATTTGGAAATAATATGAAAAATATAGATTAATATGATAAATAGCATTATAAATCAATGAAATAAAAGAAAAAGGAGTTAACAAACGCTAAGGGGAGAGATTTGGCGTCGAGAATAGAGTTGTAGGCGGCGCACGAGCATGGCAAGGAAGCCATGTGGAGTTGCAGTGGCTAGGGTTAGGGTTTTTGAATAGGGAAGAAAGTGAATAGTGCAGGGTATTTATAGATTTTGGGCCACACGGCCAGGGCACACGCCCGTGTTCCCTAATTTCAGCCCATGTGATTCACGAATTTCAAATTTGGGCGCGTCTGACATTTAGTACACGCCCGTGTTCCTCAGGCATGTGGGTTCACACAGTGGTGTCGCACGGCCGTGTCTAGCTTCTTTCGCTTCTCCCATGCCCGTGTGTGCAAGCCCCACGCCCGTGTTAATTAAACAGGTTCGACCACAGGTGTTTCACACGGGCGTGTCTAATGCCCGTGCTGTTTTAACAGGTTCACCCACGGTTCTTCCACACGTGCGTGTCGCACGCCCGTGTTGTTTTGGTAGGCTCGATCACGGCCATATCGCACGGCCGTGGCATTTTATCGTAGCCCGTGTTAGGGAAATCCTTGCCCTGTTTTCACACGGCCTTAAGCACACCCATGTGCTTGGCCGTGTCTCTGTGAAAACACTTGTATTCAAGATTTCTATTAGTAAGTTAGGAGTTAAATACAAAAATTTAAAGAAATTAATATTGTTAGTGCTCGGGTTGCCTCCCGATAAGCACTTATTTATAGTCTAAGCTCAACTTACCTCTCCAGTGAATGGTCATGGTGGTTTGAGGAGTTTATACTCCTCATTCCTGCTATCAATCTCATCAAAATAGGGTTTTAATCGGGTGTTGTTTACCTTAAAAGTACCGAACTTGAGATAACTCACCTCCACCATACCGAATGGAAAAATTCTGAGTACCGTAAGAAGGATTTCCTCATTCGGTATGGTAGTGAAAATGTGGGGATCTGCGGCATCTAATAAGACCTTATCACCAACCTTAAGTTGATTTGGAGAGGTATCAGGCTCGTTTTGGCTTAGTTTCAGTTTGTCGGGTGTTCTTGATTTGTGCATCCGCCATTCATCAAGTTTCTCAATTTGTAATCTTCGATCTTCATGAACAGGTCCTCTACTGGTGCTTGAGAATAACTCGTGTGCTTCCTTCAGACTCATTTTCTTCAAAATAGGTTGCACCATATTGTTAGTTTTAGTAGGATGGTTTAAATGATCACCTTTAATTCCTGATGTGTTGCCAGAATTGCGAGCTTGAATGGTGATTGTTTCGTCTCCCACCCGGAGTGTGAGTTCACCTGTGCCAACACCAATGATGGTTTTAGCAGTTACTAAAAAGGGCCTTCCTAGAATTAAGGGAGTGTTGCTATCCTCTTCTATGTCTAGAACAATAAAGTCAACGGGAAATATAAATTTATCGATTTTAACTAGCACATCTTCAATAATACCTCTAGGGAATCTTATAGTTTTATCTGCTAATTGAATGCTCATCCTAGTCTGTTTGGGTTTTTCGAGACCTAGTTGCTTAAACATTTTGTAAGGCATGACGTTGATATTAGCCCCTAGATCAGCTAATGCATGATTAACATCTAAACTACCAATTAAGTAAGAAATAGTAAAGCTCCCTAGATCTTTTAGTTTGTTGGGTAGTTTATTTTGGAGAATGGTCGAGCAAACTGCGTTTAGCTCCACATGCGACGCCTCGTCTAACTTCCACTTATTTGCTAAAAGGTCCTTTAAAAATTTCATTGCATTTGGCATCTACGATAGAGCTTCAATAAACGATAAGTTAATATGTAATTTTTTTAAGAGTTTAAGGAATTTACCAAATTGTTCATCTGAGAGGTCTTTCCTTGTCGTGTTGGGGTATGGAACACGAGGTTTATATTCGACAGTCACTGGTTTGTTTGTATTTTGATCTACCTCACCTTGACCTTTGCTTACCACAGTTTCTTGCCTCAATTCTGGTTCAGGCTCAACGACTCCTTCGTCATCTTGAATATTAATTACGTTGAGTTGTTCCCTTGGGTTAGGTTCAGTATTACTTGGCAAACTACTTTGTAGTCGTGCGGAGATTAGTTTGGAAAGCTGGCCTATCTGAGTTTCGAGGCTTTGGATCGACGGTTGTTGATTTTTAAGTGCTGCCTCGGTGTTCTGAAAACGGGTTTTTGACACTGATATAAACTTTGAGAGCATCTCTTCAAGGTTTGGCTTCTTTTCCTGTTGGTAGGGTGGTTGTTGGTAGCCCGGAGGATATTGTGGTCTTTGATTTCCTTGACCGCCCGACGAGAAATTGGGGTGGTTCCTCCAACCTGCATTATAAGTGTTACTATATGGATTATTTTGAGGTCGAGGACTATTACCCATGTAGTTTAATTGCTCGTTATCCATGTTGTGGCCATAAGATTGGTATTCCGAATGGTTTGTTCCACCGCTACTTGCTTCCTACTGCATTACTAGGTGAACCTGTGAAGAACTAAGAAAACCATTAATCTTTTTATTTAAGAGTTCTACCTGATTAGAGAGCATGGTGACCGAATCGACGTTATAAACACCGACTATTTTCGTTGGCTTTGTCCTCATGACTTGACACTGATAGTTATTCAATGACATCTCCTCTATAAACTCATAGGCATATTTCGGTGTTTTATTGTTGATGGTTCCGCCCGCCGCTACGTCAACCATTTGCCGAGTCGAAGGATTCAGACCATTGTGAAATGTTTGTACTTGGAGCAAAAGCGGTAACCCATGGTGAGGGCACCTTCTCAGAAGGTCCTTGTATCTCTCCCATGCATTGTAGAGTGTTTCTAAATCCATCTTCACAAAAGAAGAGATATCATTACGTAATTTAGCCGTTTTAGCCGGCGAAAAATATTTTAGTAAAAATTTTTTGCTCATTTGTTCCCAAGTAGTAATTGACCCTCGTGGTAACGAGTTCAACCACTGTTTAGCTTTGTTCCTCAATGAAAAGGGAAACAACCGAAGACGTATGGCATTATCAGAAACGCCATTAATTTTAAATGCATCGCATAGTTCTAAGAAGTTGGCTAAATGAGCGTTGGGATCCTCATCCTACAAACCATCAAACTGAACAAATTGTTGTATCATTTGAATAGTGTTAGGTTTAATTCAAAATTATTTGTAGCTACAGCAGATCTAACTATGCTTGATTCAATTCCTGTTAAAGAAGGTTTAGCATAATCATACATAGTGCATGGAGTAGGATTTTGATTAACTGCAATTGCAAGAGGTAGCTAATTGCCTTGGTTTTCAGCCATCTCTTCGGTTGGGGGTTGAGTATCATCTTCTTGCTCGTTCTCTGTGTATCTTAAGCTACGCCTTATTTCTCTTTGGTTTCTACGAACTGTACAATCGATTTCTTCGTCAAAAAGTAATGGTCCCGATGGGTTTCTTCTAGTTATAAACTATAAAAACCTGCCAAGAGAAAGAAAGAGTAGGTTAATAAATAATAATACTAATAATAATAAAATTAAATTAAATTGCAAGCAAAATAAATGGCTAAAGTAATAAAAATTGAGCGTTCCTAATATCTTAGTTCCCCAGAAACGGCGCCAAAAACTTGATCGCATGATTTCGTGACAAGTTTTAAATATTTATAATTACTCGTTCTTGAACTAACTATTATCGCGATATAGGCAAGTGTACCTATCTAACAGTAGTATAGTTTTAGCAAGACCAGATTGTCGAACCCAAAGGAACTAAAAGTACTAGTAATGACTCTTTTTATTATCTAGCCTAAGAATAAAGAGGTTTTGTTTTAATTAACTAATTATCTAAACTAAGAATGCACAGAAAAAAGAATTGAGGAATTGCTTTTGGGAAAAATCGATTGACTTAAGACAATACCTAAGGAAAAATCCACCTAGACTTTACTTGTTATTCTGGCTCCGAATCGGACGATTTATTCATTCAACTTGTTCCATAGAGATCCCTAAGTTATGTTATTATCCCTATTCAAGACTAATAATGTTAATCCCTAGATTGAATAACCGAGACTTTTCTCTAATTAACACTTTAGGGTTGCATTAACTCGATCTATGGATCCCCATATTAGGTTTCACCCTAATCCGGCAAAATCTTGTCACCCTATATCTAGGCGCGCAATCAACTCCACTTAATTATGACAAATGTACTCTTAGACAGGGTCTATTCCTCCTCTGAATAAGAGCATGTCTTGAATCAGTATCCTGGGATATCAAAACAAGAATTAAGAACACATAATTAAGAACAAGTTAAATATTTATCATACGATTTAGAAAATAATAACAGGATTCATCTTAGGTTTCATTCCCCTTAGGTATTTAGGGGTTTTAGTTCATAACTAAATAAGAAAACATCTCAGAAGAATAAAAAATACAAAACATAAAGAAAACCCAAAACTCCTGAAGGGAAATTGAGGAATCTTCAGTCTTGATGATGAATCTGGCTTCTGAGATGGATCAATCGGTTTTCTTGGAGTAATTCCTTACTCCCTATTCTCCGTCTTTCTTTTCTTCCTTCTCTAAGGTGTATTTATAGGCTTTGGAATGCCTAGAAGCCCTCAAAATTAGCTTTTTTGAATTGGACTCAACTTGGGCTCGGTAGGGACACGCCCGTGGCACACGCCCATGTTTGATTACTTTAGGCCGTGCTCGAGCCTGCCAAATTGTCATGGCCGTGTGGTCAGCCTGTGTGAGGAGGTCCAGGCTGTGTTAATTTCATACTTTGGCCTATTTTCTCCGTTTTTGGCCCGTTTCTCGTTCTTTTCGCTTTCCTATTCTCTCCTAAGTGTAAAATATGAAAGTTTTCTCTGCTTGATAAAGCAATTGTTTTTGCCACCCCTTCTAAAAATCCTATCTCGTATATGCTTTAACAATGCCCTCTTTTTTCTACCAATTGTTTCTGGCAGACCTAGGTGGAACCATAGAAGGAATTCAATCACTACTAATTGGTATCTTTATTTATGCATTAATGACAATAGATGCATTCGCAGCATCGAATTCACCAATTCTAATGAGAAATCATCCATAAAATACATTAAACATGGGGTAAAAATATGTATAATTTACGGTTTATCATCAACTCTCTTCTTCGTATCAGGATGCACTAGAATCAAATCCTCAAATTCCTCCATGGGATGCACTTACATTCCCCCTTTTGCTTGACCCTTGCTGCAATCCACTGCTCACTCATCCTTGTAATATTCATCAATTTCTTCAAAAAGGCTAGAACATAAATAGCTCTCGAACAGGCCTTATCGACTTGGATCTTCGGACAATGAAGTAAAGTTGTATATTCTTCTACGGTAGGTACCAAATCTACCCTCCCGAAGGTAAAACAACTGTAGGTAGGATTCCAATACTGAGCGAGGGCCCGGAATAAATGCTCGTCTACCTTGATGTCAAGTAAGTAAGGCAAATCCCCATAGTTACCATAGAACAACTGCTTAGTCTCTTCATCCCACTGGTCCCATATCTCCTTTAATTCCTGAAGATCATTTTGCGTCACACTAATGCGAGTGTAATCACACAATTCTAATGTATACCCCTCGGCTAGACTGTCCCTTTTCTCTAATTGCATTTTCTCTGGCCATATACGGACAGCCGCATTACCTTCCACTTTATCAAGAAATTCGTTCTCCATGACAAGCTCCCTAAATTAAGTAATCGAACGTGAATTGACACCTCTTTTAAAATGAAATGACATGCGATCATGGCCAAAATAAAACACAACAAGTCAGTATCATATACCAAAAATAAAAGTCAAAGCAAATGAAAAAATAATCAAACCTATTTGGGTGACCGCTAGGGTTTGGCATAGTTCTATCTAGGGTAAGCTCCTATGTCACTCTATATGTGGCGGTTCTAAAGAACAGGGTACTTGAACCGGCAAATTCCTCAATCCTCACCCATTATAGGCTCATATGGATCGAGTTTAGTTCAGGGGAATACATTTCCCCATGGCTGCACGGAGGTGAAAACCTCACGAAGAAATAGGTACGGATGTATCCCGGAAGCGATCTACTATCCTGTACGGAGGTGAAAACCTCACGAAGGAAATAGTTTCTCACTCCCACTTAAAAGGTGTGACCACAACGGTCATGCAACATGATGCAGAAAAATTTTACGAGACTCAAATCATAACAAACATATAACACAAACAAATGCAATAAAAGGAGCATAATTTTCAAATCGGGATTTTCAATTTTCGACAATAGGACAAAAAATAATTAATTTTACTGCTTGACTCTCTTAAGGTCCCCAGTGGAATCGCCAAGCTGTCAAAACCATTTTAAATTTGAAAAAAGGGAGTCAACTTAAAAACAAAAAATGGAGTCGCCACCGATCTTTTCTGAGGTGTGATCGGATCACCTTGAGTTTGATCATTTTAATAAAATATTTTGATTTACTAAAACGATGATTTTAATCTACTAAATTTGAGAATAAAGGTTCGGGAGTCGGTTACGCACGAGGAAGAGTTAGCACCCTTGTAACGACCAAAATTGGTACCGAATTGATTAATTAATATCCTAACGTCGAATGTTTGAAAAGATTTTAGAATACGATCCTTTTATTTTTTATTTTAAAAAGAACACTTGAATAAATTAAATGGAATGCTAAGACCCTCTTATCTCGAAGAAATAAAATGTCACAGCCAGTAAGTTAGGATACAACATCTCGAATTCCCGAGAATAAGCTTTTATTTGAAACCCAAGAAAGGGTACTCGATTACTTAGATTCGACGAGGAAAATTGAAACCCAATAAGTTAGGGCTTAATCTTCTCGAAGATGCCAAATACCGAGTATTGCCTTATTTTGAAAATTTTGGAATAAAATGATTTTAAATCTTAAACGATATTAAAACACGACCTTCTAAGAAAGTAAAATGCGATGGAATAATAATGTAGAACACTAAATAAGAATTTATAAACAAAATGTTATAATAACGAATCACAAATAATAAATAAATACAAAGAAGAATTACAAGACACCTAATAGTAATAACCACGTAACATGTTGTCTTATGCAAATACTAAAATTAATATTCAAAGACTAATGAAAAATCATTTTAGAAGAAATATGAAACAAATTAACATAAATAAAATGTAACAAGTTTTTAAATAATGGTAAATAAATATAAAATAAATAATATGAAAAAAAAACTAAAAAGGGAAATCTGAAATCAACAATGTACAAAAATAATAAATTATATGTATGTAAAAAAGAAATTGAAATAAGTAGACATACAAGTTTGAAATGAATCATAAATAAAAAGAATAAATAATATGTAAAATAATACTATATAAGTGAATTTTAAGATAAGTATTATGTAAGAAGAAATTTAAAGTAGTAATATGCAAAAACAATATATACATCAACATACCAAAAATAACATACGTAAGATAAAAACAACTAAACATAAATTATATATACATATATAACAATGTATAAAAATGTTTAAAATAGCCATGATATAAAGCTTTAAATAAAGAATGTACATAAAAGGGAATTTTAAAATAAGTAAGTTATATTGACATAATATTTCAAATATATACGAAAGAAAATAAAAAGAATATGAGTAATATAAAATAATTTAAAGTACTGAATAAAAAGTAGATAATAATTTAAAATAAATAATAAAAACAATTTTAAAAAACTGGAATTAAAAAGAAACGGACTCAATTGAAATAAAAACAGAATAAAAAAGATAATTCATAAATAAATGAATCGTTAGAACCTAATTTAGGACTAAAATACAATGCGCCCGAATCCATGGGGATTAAAAACGAAATTATCCCAAGATCCAAAACGCAGCATCCAAGTGAGGACCACATTGAGTTTTCGCGTAAAATCCAAGGGTAATTTTTTAAAAACAAATAAAATTCAAATAGGGCCAAATTTAAAGGCGGTGCGAATGGGAAGGACCAAACGCACAAATTACCCACTTTGAGAGCAAAAGCGCAAATTCCGGCACCATTTTGTTTGCCATTTAAAAAACAAACCCAAAAATCATTAAATGACTTTCTGCCATTTTTCTTAAGTAAAACCCTTGCCCCCTTTCTATTGTTTCATCGCCATAAGCAGCAGTGAACGTCAAATCCGACTCTATTTGGAGTCGTATCCTCCTAATCCCAACCCAAACTTCGATTTCCATGAAGCAAACAAGGATTTGAAGGCTCTTATCAAGGTAAGTCCCTCCCCTTTTTACACATTTATGTGAAAGATCTATGTGCAGGAACAAAGAAAGGAAAAAAAAAACAAATTGAAAACCTGAAAAAAAATTCAAATCACCTTTTAGGAACTGATTTTGGACTGCCTGCTATTTTTTAACCTGTGTATGTATTTTTTTTCTTATTGCATTCGTAAAAAAAAAACTTCCTTTTACAATTGATTTTCAAAGGCTTTTATAACCCTTTTACAACCGATTTTCTACATGTTTGCAGGTGCGTGGGCGAGCACGCCACTAACGTGTCGTGGTGGAGCGGCGCACGTTGCGAGGTGGTGGCATTTGGCCCCCGAGGGAGGCATGGGCCGTGGCGTGAGCTCTAACGGCGGTTCCTAGGGTTTTTGTTGAAACCTATTTGAGTTTGGGCCATTTGGACCTTGTAGTTTGGGTCTTAGGATTTGGGTTGGTTTTGGGCTTGAACTGGTTGTAAAATGAACATTTTAATATTTTTTTTATTTCTGGTTTGGTTCTAGTACAGGCCTGGGCGAAATGGGCCTTATACACCTATTTATATATATATTTATAATTTTAATTTATTATATAATTTTTATGTTTCTTACAATATGTTATAATATATTTTAAATTTTTAAATAATTTTAATAAATTTTTTTAAATCATATTTTTTATAATTTTTTATATTTTTCTGGTAATTTATATTTTTATAATTTATATAAAATCATTTTTAATAAATTTTGCAATTTTTACTAAATTTTTATCATTTATATAATTTTTTTGTCATTTATAATAATTTTTATATTTTTATTTTTCTTTCACTTCAAATTTTTGTATAATTTTCATATATTTTTTTATGATTTTAAATATAAAATAATAATTTTTGCCACGTGGCAAAAACGTCCAGAAGAAAACAATTATTGTTACTTTGTAACGGTTGACCTTTAATTTTAATGGTCAAAGAGCTTAATTAATTAAAATTTTAAAGTTCAAGGGATCAATTGAGTGAAATTTTTTTTAACCTTTTATCTATAACAAAGATTTCAACAATTCAAATAATATTTGAAATTTTTTCATAAAATCTAAACTCAAATTTATAAATTTACCTTAAAATTCAAATATATTTATTATTAGTATAAAATTTAAATATAATTGTTCAAATAAAAATGCAAATTAATTGAATTAAAATAAAATATCCAAATTCACTAAATATCGAATTTTAGTATGTCCAAAAGAAAATTATAAAATAAAATTGATAATAGATTCGAATATCCAAACTCATTATTTTCAAAAGTGAATTTGAATTCATTATCTGGAATCTTTATCCGCAAGATGTAAACAAATTTGAATAACGAATATTGGAGAATTAATATAATATCCGATCTGAATATGACACAATAGTAATTAAAATATTCAAATTCAAATATTATCCACGATATTTTAAACAAGTTAGCCTTTGTTGTTAATAAGTTCCTAGCCTGATTGATGCAATCATACCAATTAGGGGTGTGCTTTTTTTTTTTTAATTTTATCCGAATTAACTAATCAAACCGAATTAGTTAATTTAATTGGTCGATCACCGAATCTAATTTGATCGAAATCAATTAAAGAGTTTTAAAATTTTTAATTATCAATTAATTTGGTTCGAAACAACATTTAACTAAAATTATTAATAATATATAAGCCTAATATATTATAGATAGATCCAATATATTAGAGATAAGTCTAATACATTACATAAGCCCAATATATAAAATTAATGGATTTATAAATATTTCTATAATGAGCTTAGAAAAACATTATAAAAACTAAAAATATTTGAAAAAGAAACTAAAATTAAACAAAATAACACAGAATAATTTTTTTTTTAAAATTGATGTTTTTAATGTAAGGTTTGTTATTATGTTTTAATTTAGTGTTATTATCGCGTTATTTGTTGTTTTTAAATTTCAGTTAAACTTTTTTGAATTAAAAAGAAAGAAAAAATTGTCATAGATACTTTTATGTTTTAAATTGTTTGAAAATATATATATTTATAAATTTTGGTTAAGTAAGTTAACTGTCGCTTAATAAATTTAAAAAAAAAATCAATTCAATTAACAGTTAAAAATTTATAAATTTTAGTTAATTAGATTGGGTTATTATTCGAATTCATAAACAAATCATAGCAAGCAAATTTTGACGTTATCAATAATCGGGTTAAATTTAGTAAAAGAAATTCTGACCAAAAGAAAATTCACCCCCGAGGGCAGGGGGTCACTTTCCTGGGATCCTCCTTCAACCATAGCCGACAAGAAAACTTGTTTCCATGGAGTAAGGGACCATCCTCAAATTCATGATAATAAAAGGGACCAATGTTCCCATCCTCACTAACTGGTCCAATGGCAGGGGCCTTCATCATTCACATTCAACATTAGCCAAAGACTACTGTTTCATGGGTCCCTACTCTTTACACTAATAGTTGAGTTCCGTTTCCAAACATCTAACGGCTCTAACGGAACATGATTTTGACGTACGCTTTTAGAATCACAAACTCAATGGCAAGGTTGAGGTCCTACAAGCTTTGAGATACCAAGTTCGATAAGAGTAAATGAAATGGCAAGACGGAGTGCAAGGGTGTGCAAACTACAAGGATCTTTTCCATTCAATTCGACATCAAACAGCATATTACAGAGAAATTGAAATGCTGCAAATTTTCCAAGCACCTGTTTCTATGCATGAACCGAGTACAAACAGAAGTGGGATATAAAAAGATTTGCATTTGTTAATTTCATCTACTAATGTTGGACTTCCCAAAATTTAAAACCTTAAAACTGTACCATACTTGAAAGTTTTAACTAAAGCTTCAAACTCAAACTCGAGGTCGAAGAACTATGAATCAAAGACGATGATGGAATACATCGCCTTTGTCTACTACTCATGGCAGGGCCTGGAGGGCAAGATTTCAATGGAGGTAGAGGTTTAGAAGAAGGTACGAACTTACTTGATTGGCTTCTTAACTTCTTCTCTACCGGTTGAAGCTTACCTTCTGATCTAACTTGGCGAACTTTCGTCTCGTTCAACTCTGCTGGGAGAACACAGTTGCAAAGGAAACCTATACATTCATCACAAGTACCATCATCATCAATAGTCTACAGAGAAAGAACCTATAAAATCCTACAAGATGGTAATAGGAGAACAGATAAAATTCAAACAGGATGCTAGTATAGTCCATATTTGAAAGAACCATGTCCTCATCACTGAAATAGAGATGTTGGATGAACCTAATGCATTCAAGTTATCACAGTGAATTTTAACCAACATAAAATTCCCAACAAGTTCCAGCTCTCTGAGCAAAGACAAGATCAAGTACGGTACATTTCAGGGTTATCGTTTCATACTTGACAAAACATTTCAACGTGAAGACGTTGAAACTAGCAAGTGTTATTAGTACGACCAAACAGAACAAACATCGTTCAGGCTGTAAAAACGAAAGAAACTATGGCGACCATGGCAGTCTTGGTATGAATATGCAAGAGAATTATTGGTTCCGACAGGCAGTGAAGATGATTTACATGGCTGTCCTTTCAAATTTGGTAGACCCACCATGGCATTCGACAAAGCTTGCACTGTAACAGGTTGGTCAAATGCCTCAGTGGGAATGGGGGGTGGAAGCTGATGCCTGATGCCACTTCTTCCTTATCTTTGAAAAGTTGTTTAAAGCAAAACATCATTTATCTTCGGTTTATTGTTACTATTAATTTTCTTTTCGATGTGCTACTTTACTTTAAAATCAGATAATAAGCGAAACAGAGGAACTACAAAAATGCCGCAAAACTTTCCTTTAAATATATTTTCACATACCGATCTTCTGAAGAAACAATGAGATCATGAAGTAAAGTTTTAAGTTTAAAAGGATAGAAGTGGATTTCTTACCAAGTCTAGCAAGTCGATTAACCCAGCTAGGAATTGGTTTCCCTGCCAATTGGATACACACATCATTGCAGAAATGATTGCAGTTCTTTGTGATGAGATGGTAAGTGTTCCCAGAGTAATCTGTAGCGAGTTTCTCCATGAACGAACGGACGTCTTTCGGACCTAAATCGGTCCTGCCAATTAAGATAGATTTCCTAAACGTGAAACCAGGACACTGCGTCGGCTCTACTTCGAAAATTCCAGTCGCCGAATGCTCATGCGCTCCAAAACCATATTCAACTCCATGAACTGCATACAGCAAGAATCAGCATACTCAAAATCAACTTGTACAATAATATACATATATACATTTATATACATACACACTAAAACCATGGATGTATATTCTTACTTCTTGTATACATAAAAAATCAATCTTTCAAGGTAATTAACTTGACTAGTGTTATTAAACCGTAAAAACATTCAAAAACAAGCTTAAGTTTCATATAAAAATTTTCAAAAATTTCCCTTCAATTTCCAGTCTTGTTGATTACTAAAAAAAAAAGTCCATTACTTTTCCAGCAACACCCCTAAAAAGAAAACAAAAACTAGACTAAATTCAAAGGAAAAGAAAAAACAAACCTTGAACCCCAGAATGATAGATCCCAAGGCCAAACCAATAAGCATAACCATTAATCGGAGTCAAGTCATATACATTCAAATAAACCGGAACCGATCCAACTTTCTTCTTCCGGGGCATCAACACCATTGTGCACAGCATTTTTTTTAGGCTAACTTTAATATATAAATAAATAAATAAAAAGAAGGCAGAATTTTTTACAAGGAGAGAGATAATTGAGGTTTCTATGGGGATGGGGTATTGTAGAAAAAATAACTAAAGAGAAACTGGTATGGGTAAGCGCGGAAATTCGATATTAGTTTCCTTGTTTCGATTGAAAATAAATTAATAAAATAATGAAAAATGAAGAAATCTGAAACTTGGGATGTACCGAACGAGAGAGCCGAAAGCAAAGCAAAATAGCATCACCTTTTGCTTTCAAGGATCCTCGTCGTCCTCGTGGTTGATGCTTGCTTTCTCTTTTTATTATATTTAATTAATATTACATATAAAAATATTACTTTTTTTATGTAATAATAATATTCGAAGTTCAAATTTAATTATATGTTATTTTCTAAAATATTAAAGAATCAAAATACTCACATACATGCTTATTAAAAATTTTAATATAATGTTTGGATAATTTTTATTATAAAGACTTTGATAAACTATTAAAAAAATTATTTTCAATAAAATAAAAGAAATTTAATATTTAATATTTTAAATATATTTGATAATTATTTTAAAATTTTACTCAATATAAAATTTTCAACAACAAAATCTTCAACAGGTAGATAACTATTTATGACTTAGAAAATTTTAATTTTAATTTAATTATACTTAAAAAATGAAATATTCAAAATTACCATATTCATCTTTCATCCAAAACTAATTAAAATAATATAAAATATTATAATAATAAAATTAAAATTAAAAATAAATAATATTTTAAAAATTAATATTTACTTTTATCAAACAGTACTTATGTTATTAATTTAACAAACTGTTTTCTAATATAAATTCAACTCTTAAAATTTTATCATACTTAATTTTTTTTACACTTTAAATCTTTAGTTTATAAACATCCCCTTTTTTTAAAAAAAAAAATTAAAACTCAGTTGATGGATGAGATTTGACTCAAACGGCTTTTTAAATAATAATAGTATAAATATAGTTGTTTAAAATTGAAGGAAACCCCCAGAGTTTTGGGAAAATTACTCCCAACTACCATTGTGCTTTTTTTCTTCTTTATATTGAAATCCCGTGGCGTGTATGTATGCGTTTACGGTTGGAGTTCTACTTTTGACAAACTTAGGGTAGAGTTGTGAATTGGACTCTTTGATTTAAAAATCTGAATATGATTAATTCAAGGGTTTTTTTTTTTATAATTGAATGATTTAAAATTTTGATTTTTTTGCCAAGAGTTATAATTATTCTGGATTATTATTTTCGACTTTCAGCTTTTAATTTTTAATAATTAAATTAAACTGAATTAAGTTGAAGTTTAAATTTTCATCTGATTTAAGTAAATATTAGATTATAGAGCTTGAATAACAGAGTTATATAGTAAATATATTTGTAAAAGTTCATATAAAAAATAAATGAGGGTTTAATTGAAATAGTAAACTAGAAATATATTTATTTTTCTATTTTTTAATAAAAAATAAAAATACCCTCAAAAATATATTTTTTACTTTATAAAGTAATGTTATTTTGGCAATTACTTAATTGAATTAGTATCGGTTTGATTCGCAACATTAACTCAATTAGAAATTTAATATATATAAGCCAATTATCTTTATAACAACCACATTTGTCTATCAAGATTTTGCCTGTTATACACCTATAATAACATGTTATGGAGATCTAATTGTTCCAATGAGAGCAATACTTGAAATGGCAATCCATAAAAAAATATTGTTGTTGAGATTAGCTAAAATAAGACGATAGCTAAAAGGAATTACTGAAAAAATTTAGTAAAATTGATATGACTACTATAGCCGATCTAATACTAGATAAACGAGTATTGCCTCTAGATGGGAGATAAGCATATAATAGAATTCATATTACGAATTTCTATAAAACAAAAGTAAGAATTATGTTTAAAAAAAAGTGGAAATCAAATCAACAAAATTAAAAGGCGTATAACAAGTGCATGTATTTTCGTTTTTATGCATATTTTATTTTACATTTTTCCACATGATTAATTATGAAGTTCATAAATCTAACAAGGTTAAATAATCAATGTGAGTTATCACATTGAACTAAATAATTTACCATGAGCTCTTAAATTAAAGTAATCAAATTATAAATTTATGATGTTCCAAATTCATGACAGGGAACTTGACATCGTTAACCCTACTCATAGAAGATTATTTTCATTTACTAAAATATAATCAATAGACTTTCTATGTGAGATTTAAATATTATATTAAAATAATATTTTAATGAAGATCATTTTTATTTAATAAATTATAATTAGACTTCCCAATATGAAATAATAAAAATTTTATATTAATATAATGTATTAGAATTATATTTATCTTAAATTTATATTTAATAAACTAGCAGCAAATAATTTAAATTTTTAAAAATGAATAAGATATTTGTATATATTTGAATGATGGCTATAATATTAAAAAAAAACCTTATATTTTTTCTCAATGGTGATTTATAATATTTATTAATTTATTATATGAAATAAATATATTTACCCCACCAAGAGATAAAAGCTTTTCAACTTCAGACAATAAAAGGCTGAAAAAACGTTAAAAAGGACATGGGTAAAATTGAGAAAGAAAGCTATGTTGAGAAATAAAATTTTGCCCAGTGCGGTGCAGCACAGTTAGCAACAGTCAACTGGTACCACTAAGATTCAACTCAAGAAGTAGTTGAAACACATTAAAATGTAATTAACTGAACATCCAAAGTATGCTTTAATTTGCACTTAATTCAACTTATGCTCTTAATAAAAAATTTTAATTAAGTCTATTTAATTTTTGTTGTTCATAATGTTGACGTTAAAATTAACTGAGGAATCAATCGGATGAAGACATGCTGTAACACTTAATTTAATTTTTTTTTATTCTCATAAAAGATCATTAAAATTTATGTAAACTTTTATAAAATATTTAAAAATTAAATAAACATATAAAAAGATATAAAATCCTAGAAAATAAAAAATATTAGAGATAGTATAAACTTATAAAAATATAAAAAATCATAAAAATATAAACACTTATAAAAAATAATAAATTAAAAATAAATAATTACAAAAATTATAAAAAATTCATTTATTGGTTCATCATTTTGAAAATGGAACCCCTAAAATCAAAATGAACACGTGGTATCAGACTAACAATTGGATAATGAGAATAATTGTTAGAATATTTTATGCTGATATATGCTAATATTTGCGATCGTTGGATACTGAAATTTTGGTTATATAGTATATAATCGTATCAAAAATACTTTTATAGCATACAATACTTAGAAAACAATTTTGAAAACGTTAAGGTTCAAACTATTGTATTGCACTTAAAAAATTAGAGATAAAAAATTAAAAAATGTCATTAAAAAGGAGAGGGTCCCATAGTTGTTGTTTTAGGCTTCCTTTGGTTTTACATTTAATGTCAGTGTGGTGCAGTTAGGGTAGATAACTACTATCAACCTCACTGATAGCCTGTTTGGATCAACATCAACAGTAAATTCAAATTTATTTCAATCACACTGATAACCTTAAAATTGACCGGAGGTTTTAGCACCAATTCAACTCAATAAAGCAGTAGGTATTTTTAACAGACAAAAGTACCTATACTTTTATTTATTATTTTACTTTTTTATCTTTGAAAGTTAAACTAATTTTTTTCTCAACCTTATTTGTTTTCAGATTTGGGAACAAAACAGTCACTTGTTTTTCAGATTTGGGAACTAAAATAGTGATTATTTCTGGTTTCTCCCTACTTTTTTGTTTTGTTCTTGGTTGTGGCTACTACTTTTTTCTTTGCCTAAAGGCTAGTTTTTATATATTTGTGTTGAGTATGGTATCATGTTTGTGTTATGTTTTTGTCTCGTTTCTAAATTTTTCGGGGTTTAGATCAGATTATTGATCAGTTGGGGGTATCTGCAAATATGAGCTGTAGTTTTTACTTCTACAATGAATGCAAAATTTTAGCTTGTAGTTGGAACTTTTTAAGAATTTTTTAGTGTAGTGTAGTGCTCAGTTATAGTTTTTCTTCTTAATACAAGACTGAAATGATGAAACAAACGATAAAATCAGGGAAAATTCTTGAAGAACAAAAAATTAGTAGGCTAAGAACAAATGGTCTATTTAAAAACTAATTTATTGCATTTAAATAGGCAATTGAGTTTTGCTCTAATGATATTAGAGATGTAGTCCTTCCATATAGGTATATACATTCTTATACTTCTTCAATTTTCCTTTCAAATGATGTAAGCTTTTGAGACAACGAATCTTGAGAAACACAACTTTGAAAGATTCCCTTTTTGAAAGAAACTTAGCCTTCTCAATCCCCTACAGATCTTTGTGTTTGAGAGGCCGAATTGTTATACATCTTTAGAAAATCTAGATATATGAAACTTAGGTAGTGTGAAAAATCTATCTAACATGGTTATACAATTATCCAAGAAGTAATGAAATGTTGTATGATTTGGCGCTAATGCTAGACTATGTCACATTGACTTTTTATTTTTCTTTTAAGTATTCATATTGGACACCCTTAGTTTTTTAATTCATATATGGAAATCGGTGTGGAGACATGATATAAATGTATGCGTGTCCCATATGAGTGAAAATTAAATACTTATATTATATTATTTTGTTTAGTCCAATACATCAACTTGTTAAATAGTTTTTTTGAGAAATATTGAAGGTGCTTTCAAATGCATGGATGTATATATACCATGATATCTTAAGATATAATGTTTGCTTGTATTTGTTATAATGGTGACCTTTAAATGATTCTTATTATGATATATATTTATGGCTTTATGTCGGTTGACATTTAAAATCAAAATAATAATAGATGGTAAAGACACAAAATTTTGTGGAGGGAGATAATACCTTAGCAACAAAAGCTGTTTGGGATGATGAGCTAACATTGATATTTTGTGAACCTTGCGTGAATGAAGTCAATACTGGTAATAGATCGACAACTCATCTAAACTCAAAATATGGGAAAATGTTATTGCTCTTTTTCAAGCAAAAGCACAAAAAAAATGGAAAACCTCAATTGAAAAATAAGTGTGATACATTAAAAAAGGAATGGAGGTTATGGAGGGAGTTGCTTAAGGAATCTATAGGTATAAGATGGTGTCCATTAAAAAAGACTGTCGATGCTACTGAAGAATGGTGGGCTGAAAAAATACAGGTTAGTGTCAAATTTATCATTATTTTAATGCATAAAGTTTATTGAAATTAATAATTTAAAAATATAAAAATCTTAGTATAGCATCTAACATTTAACATGTTATGTAGGAAAATCCTGATTTTAAAGGATTTAAGAATAAATGAGTTGAACCATGATTGGATAAGTTAATGTGGCAAATGTTTGGTGGCATTGTAGCCACTGGAGATAATGCATGGGCACCTTCGTCTAGTGTTCTTCCAAGCGGGGTTCCTATGGGAAATGATACACCTAATGAGGGGTTTGGTGATTCAGATGAACATAGTAATGAGAATGAAGGTATTCTTCCTAATGAGGCACCATCAAACCCTTCTCATGAAACTCCTAATCGAAGAAAGCAAACACTTGGGGTTGTACACGGTAAAAGAAAAAAATCAAGTTCAAGTAGAAAATCATCAAGAAATACATTAACTACTCATATTGAGAAATTGTGTGAGAGTATGACTAGTCTAAGGAAGTCATTGAATGAAATTATTTTTCCTCACTCTCAATATACTATTTCAAATGCAATGGATGCTTTGAGTGCTTTAAGAGATAAAATTCAAAAAAAGATGAACCGTACTATTTTGCCATCAAAATGTTCCAAATACTGGTGAAACGAGAAGTTTTTTTGAACTTAGATCTAGATGTAAGGGTTTGGAGGCTTCGACGTGAGTATGCTGAGAAAAATCCAATTGCACCAACCATACCATACCATCAACCACCTCCACCATAAGCTCCTTAGAATTATTACTGTAATATAACTATACTACTTTTTTATGTGTAAAACTAATGTATGGTATTTTTATGTTTGGTATTTTTATGCTATGCTTTTATTCAAGTTTCTGTGTTGTATAGAATGTCACAAAATATTATTTATTTTCATTTGATTACTTTTTCAGGTTATAGTTGAATTTTACAATATGTATAATAGTTTAGATATGAATTATGATACCATTGAATTAAGTGAAGAAGTTCAACAAAGAATAGCCATAATTGTTACACAAGTTGAACACAACAATTATCGTGAAGAGGAAGAATATGTGTTAAGCAGTGTATTGGTACACCATGAAACTTATTTCACTATGCAACTGTGTATGGATTCAAATTATACAGGTTAAATGTAGGTGGACGAAGTATTAAATGGGCATGATGACCGTTGCATGAATAGTTTTAGGATGCCAAAAAATATATTTCACAGCTTTTTGCATGATTTGCAAACAAATTATGGCTTAAAGCATAGGAAAATATCGGCGATGAAGAAGTTAGCATTATCATTGTACATTCTTGGAAATAGAGAATCAAATTCAAATGCAACAGAGCGATTTCAACGATTTAGGGAAACTGTTAGTCGAATTTTTACTGATATGTTGCATATATTTGCTCGAATGAGAATAGACACGATTAAACCCACTAAAGGTCCATTCGAGGATGTATCAAACCATATTTGACATGATACAAGATATTGGCCTCACTTTAAGGTAAAATTTACACCATCTTTATATTTTTAAGATATAAATTATTTCTAACTTTTATACCATTACTTGTATTTATTTTAAAGGATTGTATTGGGGCCATAGACGGAACACATATAAAAGCATGCATTTCGCCTTCTTGTCGAATACCTTATATTGGACGGAAAGGTGAACCAACTCAAAATATTATGGCAATTTGTGACTTCAATATGTGCTTTATTTTTGCATTTCTTGGTTGGGAAGAACAACACATGACAGTAGAATTTTTTTGCAAGCACTTAGAAAACAAGAGTTAAAGTTTCACACCCTCCACCAGGTTGAACTTTAATTTTTTAATTAATCTTTACATAAAAACAATATTAAAAATTTTAATTTATTTTTAAATTTGATATTATGTTTTACTTTTTTGTAGGAAAATATTATCTTGTGGATTTAAGATATCCAAAAATGGCAGGTTTTCTAGGTCCATATAGGGGGAACGGTATCATTTACCTGATTTTTGTTGAGGTATTCGTTGAGTATCTAGAAAAAAAGAAATCTTTAATCATGCCCATTCTTTGTTATGCTCTGTGATTGAAGGAACATTTAGAATGTAGAAAAAAATGGCCAATATTAAGAGATATTCCAAGTTATCCATTCAACAAGCAAGTTTTAATAGTTATTGCAACTATGATTTTGCATAATTACATTCAAATACATGCTTGGTCAAATGATGACTATTTTCGACAATTTGAGAATATACCCGACATGCTAGTCTCTTCAAATCATTTTGATCGAGGTGAATCGAGTTCTTCTAATAGTGAAAGTGACCTTGAAATTGCAATGTTAAGGGAAACATTGCAACTAGTTTAATGAATTCATATTTGTAAAGACATTTTGTATCATAACCTAATTTCTAATAATAATGAAACTTGTTATGCCTTATGTTATTATATTTTTTTATATTAAAATCATCCGATTATATACTTCAAAATTTGATCCAAGTATAACGTTACTATTTGTAAAAATAATATTTATCATTGTTACAAAAAAATATTTAACTATAAAAAATAAAAAATAATTAGTATTTTATTTAATAAATAATTTAAATTAATTATTTAATTCATTAAAATATTTATAATAAAATATTGGAAGATACATTTTAATATTTTGTTAAATGAATTAATAAATTCACATATTTTAATAATTTTATAAAGTAAAATAATTTAAAAACTTCTATTATATATAAATTCTAATCTGATGTCCTTAATAGTCATTTTCTATTCTCAACTCATCGCTACAGCTGAGTTTGAATCCAAACACACATTCCACTGTTGTTTCTAATCTCACCGCTATAGTATCCAATCTCACTGCTACAGTAACTAATCTCACCGCCACCGTTGTTTTTAACCTCACCGGAGGTAAACACACCGCCCATCCAAACTAAGCCTTAACTCAACATTTGGTTCAACATGAAAATGACCCCAACGATCTAGCGACTATTCCCATTATACAACAGTTGATTTTGATGCAACATATTCATTTTGATTTTAGGGGTTTAATTTCTAAAATAAGCAACACATAAATTATAATTTATATAATTTATAGTTTATTATATTTTTTAGATTTTTTATAAGTTTTATACCATTTATAAGTTTTTATGGTTTTATATAATTTTTAAAGTATTTTGATTTTTTAAAATTATTTTTATCAGTTTTTATGAAATTTCTATAAGTTTTATAATTTTTATAAGTATACATAAAATTTTAATATTTTTTTATAAATTTTATAATATTTTTATTAATTTTAAATAATTTTTATATTTTAATGAATTTTATTGAAAAATGAAAGATTAAATAGGGGTTGCCAAGTGTAGCTATTTGATTGGGTTGGTAGTTAATTTTAACGGTCAACGTGATTAAGACAGAAAACATTAATAGAGGAGCTTAATCGTGTTTTTTGTTTTTTTGTTAAGGACAAGAGTTCAATTGTGTGAGAATTAAATTGAGGGACTTAATTGATTTTATGGGAGGATCAATTATTTTAAATTTAAAAACTTGTTTTTGTGATTGAGTAGTGGAGAAATATTAAATCAATCCATGAGTAAACACAGATTAATTACGTTAAATACATTATTTATATTTGATATTTTATAAGAATGTAAGCCATATTTCTAATTTTGGTTGTGGAGTAAAAAAATTTAAGTGACATAACTGATAGGGTAATAATCGTGAGAACAAATAAAACAATTTGCAAGAAAATCAAAAATGAATCTAAATCGATTTAGAAGATGCAGAAATAAAAAACATTTAAATACTTCATTCAAAATAAAAATTGAAAAATTCAAATAATTTTTTATAGTAAACATTTTATTATGTTGAATGAAGAGTAACATCCCAACTAATAACTTCAAATATATTATTTAACAATATTTTAAATAAAAGAACACTAATATGAATATATGGAATTTTTTCTTTCTCTCTTTTCGGTTTAATTATGTTACCTGTTTACGTACTCTTTAAATTTTTGAAATTTAGTTTTTTTCTTTTAATTTCAAGAGCTGATAACACATTGGACCTGTACTAATTTTAAGTATGAAGCATTTTAACTTTCAAAGGTTTTATTCATAAATTATAGTTCAATAGATTGAATTAAATTAGAAGGGGACTAAATTTCAAAAGTTTAAAAAGTGCAGAGATTTAGACACAAATTTTCTCCTTTCCCTCTAACCCAAACGAAATAATAAAGAAAAAGGTGTGAGCATTATGATGCCAAACTTCTACACGAGTACTCTGTATCTAGTTGTAATGTTAGTTATAGATTTATTCTCTTGTGAAAAAAATGAATATAAATTAGATTAGATTTGAGTGGAGAACTTTAAATATTCTTTCATGCCTTTTCCAACCAACCCTTTAAGCCTAACATGACCTCCAATTTGTCTCATTAATTAATTAATAAAGGACACCCAATTTTTTTTTTTTGTACAAGAAGGTGTTGGATCCTAGGAATTGAAGAATAGGAGGAAGGATATTGGGAATGGAGAGTTCTTTAAAAAAAAATTCTCACCTAAAATATTTTGAAAAGGTCAATCATTTAGAGAGTTGAAGGAAATTAAAGTTTAATTTGCTGTATAAATTTTGATTTCATATATAAAATTTTGATTCTGATTCAGTTGCGTACATTTAAAGAAATGAATATATACATATATATTTATTTTTATATTATATTAATGTAATTGTTTATGTATGCAATATATCAATGTAAAATGATGCTAATTTGATAATATTATTAGTAATTTATAAAAATGAGATTAAATCAAAATTTTATGTATAAAATTTTAAAAAAATTAAAATTCATGTACGACATTAAATATTAGATTAAAGTTCATGTATAATTTTGATATTTATCCTAAATAAATATCTTAAAGAATAATGGCATGTGGATTTTAAGGTTTATTTATTATTTAATTTTAAATCCATTGGCTTTCCTTTTAGTACATCCAAAAGTTTTTTTTTACCAAAAATATATAAATCCATTGCTTTCTTTCGCATTTAGAAAAAGATTTTCTAAGATGAGAATGAAAATGATAAAACAATAATTGGATGAGGTTAATGAGGTTTTGACATAAGCTGATGTTTTAGGATAAGAGCGTTCACAATTTCTTTTATAATTTTTTATTAACACTATTGATATAATTATTTAGTTATAACATAAAAAAACTACATGTCTTCCGATATAGTAGTATTTAGTGTTTTATCATGTTATGATTCTAACAAAATTATAATGTGATTGTTAAGAAAGTTACTTTGCAACATTTAGTATACATTAAAAAATATTGATTAAAATGCTTGAAAAGTTGCATTATCATACTTGCTTCACTATATAATTTCTTGGGAATGTAATGATAGTTTACAATTTTACCTTTATTAAATAAAATATTCATGTATTTAATATTTTACAATAAATTTTATTAGTAATAAAATTTTGAATTAAATATTAAATAATAATATTTTATTTGATAACTTTCAAAATTATTATTTTAATTTATAATTTTAATTGAAAACAAATATTTTATCTCGTATGTATTTTCTAAATATAACAATGTCTATATAAAATCCTACATCTATAAAAACTTGTTTTGGAACTATACTACAATGAAGTTGAAATTTTAATCCAAGGGAAAGAGATGAAAGCAATAAAAATAAATATAATATGTAAACAATATACTATATAGTAGGGGTGGAGCCAAAATTTTTTTTGAGGACGGAATAAAGTTATATATTTTTATGATAGCAAAAGTAGAAATTTACCATTTTAGTAGTCTATAACTTTATAATTTTTAAAGGATTAAATAAAAATTTTCTCATTCTTGGGGGCCAAAGTGTAATTTTACCACATATTAATTTAAAATTTTAAAAATTATAAAAAAATTAAAGCTGAAATTTTCCATTTTAAGAGGGCCGGAGCTGCCAACCCCTCACTGGCTCTGCCCCTAATATATAGATGATTAAAAAATAAATACGCATATTGAAAAAAAAATTACTTTCTAAGAATTAGTTGAAATAATAAGAGGGTTGGTACTGTAAGGAGATAATAGTTTATATTTATTTTTATGTTTAATAGGTTAATACCCTAAACTAAAATAAAATAGGTTAATTTTATTTTTAAGATCTTTTTAACTTTCTAATTTGCACGTGCCACATTGTCATGTTTATGATAAAGTAATTTTTAATGGAAGATTAGATTTCAAAAAAAAGTAAAAATATTTTGACATATTAAATGATAGAATCACTTTTTAATTGATTAAAATTTCAAAATAATTATCATACGCAATCTCCCATATGAAAATAATTAGTGATGTATAAACAATAAAAAGTATTAAGTATCCTATGTAATTAAAAATTTTATTTAATGATACATAAATTAAGCTCAAAAAGTTACATTCTTTCAATCCCATTAAGTTTGACTTATAATTATAATTCTTCTTTCAATTTTGACATCTTATTTTTAAAATTTATTATTAGTACAAATATTAAAATATATATTATAAAATTAAAAGAAGTTAAAAGAAATTGATGGAGCAATTTCATTGGGACAGGAGTAGTATATCCTTATTATTTGGTATACCAAAATAATTAGCCATCAATAAACAGTAAAAATATGAATTAACTTATTTGACATGTGAATAAAAAGTATGAATTATTCTATTTAATATGTCATACAAAATGTTATGTAAATTTGGGCTTTATAAAATTTGCAACTATTAAGGTAAAGGATAGGGTTTCTACACACCAGTTGATTCGTGGATATAGTGGTTGAAAAATAAATAGATTATTAGTTATGGATTTTTAATTTAATTATTTCATAAAGTTGAACACATATATTTTTATCTTAATTTTCTATTTTTATTAAATCATAACGTTTAACTTGTATTGGGTTATACTGTTGATTCAATCTGGTCCAACAAAACACATTATACTATTTAAAAAAAATTCATTCTTTTTTTTTCTTTTAATAAACACCGACCGTTTTGATGAAATTAAAATGGGGTTAGGAGATGAACGTGCTTAAATAGTACCAATATCTTGATGGAATCCTAAAATCACGATTCTCAAGTATCGTGACTGAAAATAATATTTCTTACCCCTGCGCAAGGGCAAAGCCATTATTATTAAGGTGATCATCAAAATATATCATTATTTTCACTTAGATACTTAAATTATCAATTTGATCACATTTTACCTCAAATCACGATATTAGCTAGACACATTTTATGTTTTTATTGGATGCAATACGAATAAAATAAAATTGATATTTTAAATATAAAAAAAAAAGACTTTTAAGGAGGTAAGTGAGAAAATGGTATAATTTGAACGAGATGCAGCAGCAATTATTGCATTAGAGTGGGTTAGATAGGTAGCTAGGAAATGCACAGCGGAGGGGCAGCTCAATTATGGTGGTTTTGGCCTTCTTGTGCTTTGTGAGTATGGTGGTTGAGAAACATGTTGCTGGGTGCTTAGCTCAAGCTCTGGATTTATTAGCAAATCCCCATCAATTTTCTGTCTACAAATATATGCACATATTGTTATTTCCATCTAAACTCCCAACAATTAGATTTGGTTATTTAAATTCCATTTGATGATAAAAAACCAATAATTACATCTGTTCAATCAAAAAATATCCCAACAATAAAATATTCTGGAATTCAAGTAATAAAATCCAAAATCATAAGACTCAAACAAGGTTAAACTTATAAAAAAAATTAAGTCCTATAATTGAGCATTAAATTAGGTTTTTAATTTTAAAACATAAAATAACATTTAATCCCTGAATTGGATTTTTTTTATCAATTTATTAATTCATGAACTTGATAATTTTTTAAATTTTAGTCCATATAATAATGTGACATTTTGAGATTATGTCTCGCTATTTAATTTTTAATTTAAAATTTTATATTTTTAATTGATGACATAACATAATTTTAGATTTGTCATTTCATCATTTGAACTAAAATTGAGAAAATTAATCAAGTTCTAAAATTAATGCGAAAAAAAATTAAAAATTAAATTAAAAAATATAATTAGATATTGCTTTATCTAAATTTTTTTTGAAAAGATATAATTACAAATTTATGATTTTAAGGAGGCCAAATCCTCTCTGCCGTTACTCATGAACTTAAAATTTTAAAATCCGAATTAAGACAGCTCAACTAGTATAAACTTATCAAGAATGTACATGAGTCAAAAATGTTATTTTTATTGTTTTATTTTATTTTTAGAAAATATTAAAGGAAGTTGCGCCTGAATTTGCCAAGTCTTCAAATTTTGACCACAATAATAAATAAAAAGAACAAACTAACTTAAATCAAGTGGATAATATGAATACGGTCCACAAACAAATTGTTTAGTACCCCGTAAATGAAGGTTTAGGGAGGCAAATTATAGGCTGTAATGAAGGGTGGAAAACAAGTTAGGACCAGATAAAATCTGGGTCCAAACATATGGAGGCTCACAAATATGACCAAAAGCCCATGATTGTGATATTCTCTACTAATTTTGATTCGTCTCCTTTGTCTTTGTCTAAAGATTTTTATCATTTCATGCTAAATTCCATACCATATGTTTGATAATGGAAGAAAATAGTCTAATAAACACAACTGCTTTGCTACATTTGATTCAGTCGTGCAAACGTTACTAATTATCAGTACTTCAAAAACTTGCACAAAAATTTATGTTTCTTCACTTCAATGGATAAAAAAAATACACAAGTAGTTAATATGAGTTATCATCAATGTCTTCACTTAAATACACGAGTAGCAACACCTTAACCCCTGTATGAGAAATTCTGTAAACATGGGGCAGAGGTGTTTAAAGGTAACAAAGATGATGATCCGTCTCTAGCTAAGTATTGGCTAGAGAATACACAAAGAGTGCTTGAAGAACTGCACTGCACGCCTAGAGAGAGTTTGAGGTGTGCAATTTTCTTGTTAAAGGAAAAAGCATATTGATGGTGGGTTACTATAACTCTTAAAGATCGAGTGGAAAGAAATACATCAATCGATTGTATATCGAGAAGAAAAAGAGGGAATTCATATAGTTTAACACGTGTTCTTCCGCAAGGTCAGGGTGTGATCTGCCAATCCGATTTGTAATAAAGCTGTCCTACCAGAGGCATCCCAAATAATGTTTCATTTCACATTTTCACATATTGCAGATAGTTTGGTACTGAGCTAGCACACAAGGTAGGCATTAACTGTGACCATGGCCATGAACATACAATATTGACTCATTAATACGCAACACATTGACATATATTCAGCAGAGACAACTTACCTTACACAACTCCATATCATAAAGTTTTTAAAACCCGACGGAAGTAAAAAGAAACTCACTAGAACCTTCAAGATAGAATTTGCTCTCTTGGTCCTTTGCCTTAATCGCTTGGACCTTCTCTAGTTTCTTGAGCTAAATAAAAAACAATCATAATTACCAGACCCTTTATCTACTATAAATTGAACATACATGTACTAGAGCAAAGACGTAAATCTCCTCCACAACATCCTAAGGGTTTCCTAAAAATTACCAATCTGCTGGTACTTATCAATGACGTTTGACAAGCTTTTGGATATTTTTCTCGTCCCTTCTAGAGAGATGACTTAAAATAAATTTTTTAAAGACATAGGAGAGAACATAGAGAGAAAGAAAAAAGTAAAACATGCTGGTTATAAACACCCTTTTATAGCACAAACAACATAAATAAGCTTAGTGGGAAGGTATGAGACTCCACTACTGTCCTTCAATTTAGAGACTAAACTTACCTAATAAGATTTGAAATCTAACCCTTTCCCAAATGTAACTAATACCACTAATTAGAGTGGTAAAAACATTGCCTGCACACTTAGGCAACCAACTAATCTGGTCATTCTATTGCCTAAACATATCAAGTTGTCATATACAGTACTCTAATTCAATTCCAACTAGATCTAAACTGAACTCTAACGATGCCCACCAGCTATCGTTTCCATATAAAGAAATCTTATTGCTCCATGAACTAACTAGCTCGCCTAGAACATCTAGGGTTGGCAGATCGTCTTATAAAAGAGTTCGCCAACCTTAGAGCTTGCCAAATGACGAATTCCACCGAGGCGTACTAAAGAAAAAATCAACTTAACACTTAACTTGATAATTCACCTTACTACTACTTTGGCTTACTCAATTATACGTCAAAAGAATATTGGTATGATCTACACCGGGTGGGCTGTTACATGGCCTATATCCTTGATACTAGGACTACTGAATTGAAGTTGGAATATGTGCTTATAGTGTGAGAATTTCCTGATGTCTTTGTTAAAGAGTTACTTGGGTTGCCACTTGATAGAGGGTAGAATTTTCTATATAAGTCGCTCCTGGTACAACACCCATTGCTATTGCACCCCGTAAAATGACATCAACTAAACTGAATAAACTCAAGGCTCAACTGCAAGAATTATTAGACTGAGGCTTCATCTGGCCTAGTGTATCCCCATAGAGAGTTATAGCACTGTTCGTTAAGAAAAAAGGATGGAACCCTATGGTTATGTATTAATTATCGACAACTTAATAAGACTACAGTTAAGAATAAATATCATTTACCAAGGATGGATGATTTGTTTGACCAATTAAGAGGAGTTAGTGTGTTCTCCAAGATTGATCTTCGATCAGGTTATTATCAACTGAAAGTTAAATAGTCGGATGCTCTTAAGAAAAAATTGAGGACAAGGTATGACCATTATGAGTTACTAGTGATGGCATTTGGGCTCACAAATGCACTTTCCGCCTTTATGGATCTCATGAATCGAATTTTCCAACCATGGATGTAACACCCCAAACCCGGCCTGGACGTTATGGCCAAATCTGGCGATGTCACATTGAAGTGTTTTTTGAAAAGTATACTATCGTTGCAAAACTCGTTCTTTATTTAACCTCTTTATGTGACCTTAAGATACGTCTACCCATTTTCAAAATCTAAGTTTTTTGTCAAAAGTTAATCATATTAAATTGTTATTAATTTAAAAAATATTATTTATTGCGGAAGCTTTTAAAACATGTTGCGTAAACGTGGTGTTTTGAAAAAAATATTTGTCTTTTTGAAAGCCCGCGTCCTACTACTAGCAGAAATAAATCAAAATAAATAAAACCCTAAAAATTAAAGGTTAAAAATTAAAGAGGCCTTATTACAAAAAAGATTACCCAAAATAAAACTATTATAATTTAAACCCAATAAGAAAGTTCGTACAGTTGTGTGGCCACCTTTGAGTCCCTCGCAGCACCGACCCGACTAAGCCTGGGGATTACTTGTACAGATAAACAAATGGGTGAGTTATGGAAACTCAATGTGTAATACCATATCAATACCAAATAGTGAGCATAAACAGTCTGGGCCTAAGCCCAATTCAGTCACAGTTCAGTTTCAGTCAGGGGCCTTAACCCATTACAGTATCAGTATCACTATAGGCCTGAGCCCATCTTAGTAACAGTACAGTAGAATACAGATATGCAATCAATAAATCCTACCCAACCATCCTCTACACTCTATTTCCGTCCAACCCTACACTCTATGTGGGGATAAAATCAACCCACTCATCCTTACACTCCAAGTAGTACCGGTTGCGACACTAAACAGTATTTTCAGCAGAGCTGCCAGTATAGTACACTTCCTCCAATCATAATAAATCCCATCCCCATGCAACATAACATGCATCAATGTCATAATATCATACGTGTGATCAATATATATATAATGGCATGCTCAATCATAATCATACATCTCATAGGGGCATATCAGTCATTTTACCATGTAGGGGCATTTCAATCATTTTATCAATTAGGGAGTCTAGGTACACTTACCGACCCAACAATAGGTCCATAGTCATCTCGGGCGACCCGTGCAACCTTAACAGTCAAACAGTAAAAATAGGCCCACAGCCCATTTTTGTGGCCCATATGGGCCCACACGACCGTATGGCCCACAAAGCCCATAAATGGCATTTGGCCATGTGGATACACAGCCTGGTCCAAAATGCTCCACACATTCGTGTGGGGCCCACACAGCTCAGTTTGGCCCAAAATGGCCCAAAATGGCCTCGGCCCATGAAATCGCTCATGGCCGGCTCAACGATTATAAGCCCATGTTTAGGCATACAGACTACCACACAAATGAGTGCACGTCTATATAGCGTCAACGTCTACTTATTTCAGCTTTTGCCGATTTCTATAGTCGTAGATGCTTTTATACACACCTGATAGGATTCTTGGTACGAACGTTCCTGGAATAATTCACACCTAAAACATAAGACAAGTTCATGACCAACGTTAGTCATGCTTAATACAAAAATAGTTCCCAAACGAACTCGTTACTATCATTTACTTTCATTGTTTCAATCGATGTAGCCTTACAAATTTGTAAGTAAACCGAGTTCAACACGATTGGATGCTGCCAAAACAATGCGACATGACCACATGTTAGGAACCTAATAGATTAATAAATAACATTACTTGCAACACTTGAGACATAACTTCTGTCCTTACCGAAATACTTATCAACCAAAAACAACTCGCGTTGTACAGAACCAACTGCTAGAAGAAGAAAAGTCGACAGAAGAGGGAGGATGGAAAGACCAAATATTCAGCTAAGGAACAGATAAACACCAAAGCAAATCCCCCATCTTTTAGAGAGAAACCGAAAGCAAGAGAGTGAAAGAGAAGAAGGTATTCGGTTTAACAATGCAAGAAAAGACACTCGATAAAAGGCGAAGGAATAGAGGGAGAAGAGAAAGGGGTATTCGGCTACAACAAACTAAGATGAAGAGAGGGAAAGAGAACAAGAAGCAATCGGTCAATCAGCAAGGTGAATAAAAAGGGAGGAATTGAGAGAGAATGGAATAGGGAGTAATCGGCCAAAGTTTGAGAGAGGGAGAGACAGAGAGCATTCAGCCAATGAACAAAAAGTGAGAGTAAGGTTGCAAAAATAGAAAAGGAGATGCCCGAATGGTTTTTTTCTATGTTCGGCCCCAAGAAGAGAGGGAATAATCACTTAAACTGAAAATGCAAAGAAGAATGCTAACCAAAAACTCTCTAACACTAATCGGTTTCCAGAGAACAAAAGAAAAAGAACCAAAATGTTCACAAAACTCGAAATAGAGTACTCAAACTCACCAAAGCCGAAAGTCTAAAGTGCCACAGTTCAAATTCGGCACACTACTCCCTCTCCCCTCACTTCCCATAATTTTCTCTACAATATCCTCCTAGAATTCGGCTACACAATCCCCCACACCCTTCAAACACTCCAACTGCCCACTAGCACAGAGTTCCACTGACGTTCAACCACTTACATTATACAACAACAAAATAAAACACTCTACTGCTCCTACCAGAATTCGAACCTCAAACCTCAAGTAACAACCACACGTTACTTATCCCCTAGACCAGCAGACCCATTCTGTCATGTTATAAACACATTTATTTAAAATCCTACTGACTAGAGACAAGGCTTGAACCCAAGACTTCTCTGACTCTTCCCAGGACATTTAACCACTGAAGCAGACATGCAATTGTGGCACAACCATATAGAAATGATTACTTAAGATTTGGGGAGTTACAATGGATCAATTTGTAGTGATTTTTACTGATGACATACTAGTGTACTCTATGGGTAAAGATGAGCATGCTGAGCATTTGAGGATAGTACTACAAATATTAATAATGAGAGAGTTATATGCCAAGTTTAGTAAATATGAGTTTTTGCTCCAAGAAGTGACTTTTTTAGGACACTTATGGATGGATGGTATCCAAGTTGATCTGATCAAGATTACTTCTATTTTGGAATGGAAACCCCCTAAGAATATTATTGAAGTGTGAAGTTTCCTTGGTTTAACACGATATTATAGGAGGTTCATAAAAGGGTTCTAGATTATTGCTTCTTTGTTGACCAAGTTGTGTCAAAATAATGTTAAGTTCGAATGGATGGATAAGTGCCAACAAAGTTTTAAGAAATTGAAGACAATTTTTGATTGAAGCTCCGGTATTGACATAATCGAAAGTGAACAAAGACTATGTAGTTTATAGTGGTGCATCTTGTAACAGTTCGTTTTTGGGTCAAATTAGAACAATGGTTTGGGACCATAAATTCGAAGTCAAAATATTTATTTTATTATTTTATTAAAGTATACAGCATGATAGAATTATTGTGTGAAAGTTTCGTAAAGAAATTTTACTGTTTGAATGGTTAATCTGAGAAAAAAGACTAAATCGAATAAAGTGTAAAACTTGTGTGCTATTAGTTTAATGTGCCTAATAGCTATGGTTTATTAAACTAAAGTCCTTAAGTTGAATTAGACCATTGGTTGTCTAAATGGACATTTATGGGCATGATTATGCTTGTTTTAATGGTTTTATTAAAAGGTTATAATAGTAATTAGGTATATATTAACTAATTAAATAAAATAAAAGATGGTTATCATCTTTTTCTATGAATCACCACCGAATATGGAAGTGAAAGACCGTGGAAGAAAGCTTGCTAGGTTTGGCTATGTTAATGCTCAATTGAAGGTCCATTTTTGTCTCGTTTTTAATAATTTCTATGTTTTCGTAATCGTTGCAGCTTAATCTAGCTAGCTCGTATCTTCGATTTCAGAACTGTTAAAAATTTATCATGTTTCCATTATTGAATACTTGAGTAATTTGATGATTTATGATAGATTTGGAAGATTTAATGTTAGATTAATAGCTTTTATAAAGTAATTTTTGACAAAAATGTCAAAAAGGGATGAAATTGAGAAAATGTGAGATGTGGTGGTTAAAAGTGTGAATAAATTGAAAATATGGGCTGCTAGTAACATGTATAATATTCGATCAGCATGAGTTTGTACTAAATTGCATGAATTTGCAATTTTATGTGATAATGACTAAATTGTAAAATGTAAAAGTTTAAGGGAAAAATGTGTAAATTTTTCAAAATATGAATTTAAGGATAAATTGAATAGATCGAATACTGAATGTGCTAATTTTGAAATATATATAAATCAAGATAAGGAAGGATTGAATTTAGATCGGGGAAAAATGAAAAGTTGATGATTAGCCAATATTTGTTACTCGAGCGATACAAGATAAGTTTGTATAATTAGAATCAAACTTTTAAATACTTGTATTTATTTGAAATGTTTGTATATAATTGAGAAATTGATATACTTGGAATACGAGTGCCTATTTGATATAGACTGATGGTTACCAAGCCCCGTTTGAACCGTATGAATTCGTAGGTTACGAGTGACGTGTCACTAGGGTTACCGTTTTGGTCGAGTTCCTGCATTTGTTACAGACTCACCACAGCTCGTATGAGCTTATCGATATATCAACTCATAAGAGCTTACTGTTTCAGCACGTAAGAGCTTACTGTTTTCAGCTCGTCAGAGCTTACCGTTTTAGCTCAATAGAGCTTACTGTCCATTAGCTTAGGATGAGCTTACTGATTTATATATATCATGTATATCACTTGAGTATCCCTCGATATTCTAATAGGTTCAACGGTCATAAATTTTTTTATTGGTTATGTGAAGAAGCTATGTGTTATATGAATGAATTACTGTTATATGGATGAAATACTGTTTATACGAATGAGTTACTGTTAAAGAATGAATTACTATTATATGGATACAGTACTGTTTAGACAAATAAGTTACTGTTATCGAATGAATTACTGTTTATATGATTGATAGTGAAATGTTACAAATGATGTACATGATATATGAATTTGATATTATACATTGATGTATAAAAATGGAGATAAAGGTTGATTATATGTATTTATGAGATTAATAATATTGATGAATGTTTGTGTATAGGCATTTGGCAAGTGAATTTGATATACTTTGTTTATTTTTTTGATTATGTATAAATGGTAAGTTAAAATTTGAATTATACGAGCTTACTAAGCTATAAAGCTTATTCTGTTTCTTTTCCATGTTTTATAGAGGTTTGGTAGCTCGCTCGATTCGGATAAAGTCAGAGATATACATCACACTATCCAGTTGCCGATTGGTACCCTTGATTTTGTGGATATATGTAAATATGGCATGTATAGGCTAGTTTTAAAGATGATAATTATGATTACTTGATATAGTAATTTTGGTACATTTTGTGGTATAAGTTAAAGCCATATGATTTGGCTTAACTTGGTATAATGTTTTGATTGTGTATAAGTATTCAAATATGTTATGTTTTGGCAAGTAGTAGATGAAATGGAAATATGCAAATGTTATGTTGATATATAGATGGCATGTGAATGGTAAATGAACCATATTGTTGATATTGTTTTGGCATGTATTGAGCTAAGTAAATGATAGTGATTTGAGATTTGGAATATAAGAATTTATAATGGTATGAATGGTGTATTTGGTTGATGATTTTGGCTGCCTATTGTATGATGAAATGGTACCATCTGGCCTTGTGTAGGAACATTGAAGTTGGGGTGGCAAATTGGCCTTGCAAATGGCCTATTTTTGTGTAACAGCCTGATTTTGGGCCTAGTCAGAATAGTGGTTTCGGGACCACAAATCCGACAAGAAAAAAATATTTTTATTATATTTTTATGGTCTACAGTTTCACAGAATGATTTTGTGAAAATTTTGTTTGAAAATTTTGACATTTGGGCATTCAATTTAGTCAAAAGGACTAAATTGTAAAAAGTGCAAAAGCTGAGTTTTACATGTTAGAGGTGTCCAATTGTTATGAAATTTTACATTGGAGGTCCTTATATAGTAATTAGACCATTGGTTAAGTTGGTGGACAAAAATGGACATGGTTAGGCATGTTTCCAAAGTTTTTCATTAAGGGCATTTTGGTCATTTAGTTATTAAAACGAATTAAAAACAAAATTAAAAGCTAATTTTTGTCCATCTTCAACCCCTTGGCCAAAAATTGTATGGAGAAACCATGGCTACGGTTTTTCAAGCTTCCAAGCTCGATTGTACGTCCGTTCTAGCCTCGTTTTTAATAATTTTTACGTTTTTAAAATCCTCGTAACAAGATCTATCTATTTCTACCTCTAATTTGAGATATGGTTAAATTATAGGGTTTTGACCCATGATGAATATGTGTGTATTTTGATGTTTAATGGTAGGAAATGCATGTTTATGGTTAGAGAAACGACTTTTACTAAGTGACTTTCGGTGAAAATGCATAAAAAACCTATTTGTAAAAGTTATGAAATGTGTTAAAAATATGATTTAATGGAAAATGTGGGCTGCTATAAGTATGAAAATGATTCAGCTATGCATGGGTAGTAAAGAAATTGAACACATTTCATTTTACGAGCGTAGGGACTAAAATGTAAATATGTAAACTATAGGGGTAAAAATATGATTTTTCCATAATTTTATTTTTGGATCATATTGAATAATGTGACTAATAAATAGAATAAATGTGATATTATAGATCAAAGAAAATGAGGTTCGGAGCTAGAACAGGGAAAAATGAGAAATTGATGGCTAGGTCCCTTTTTGCCATTTTGGTATCGAGGTAAGTTCGTATGTGAATAATGAATTATTATGTTTGTATTTTAAATATTTTAAATGCTTCATTAATGTGTGGAATGAATGATTAATTCTATGGATACAATTGACAAGTTTCGATAAGTGTGAAAAATCCCGTTTGAACCTTAGGAATAGAATAGGATACGAGTGACATGTTCCTAGGAACCCTGTGATTTATGAGCTCATGAGATATGTGATATATATTTATGTGGTTTCGGGTGCTGGTCTTGTACGTTCTACCGGTGGTTGAGTAGTTTGGCATGTGTTACGGATACCTGACAGCTTGTGTGAGCAGCCCGTGTAGCTACGTCCTGACTGACAGCTTGTGTGAGCAGACCCGTGAGTAGCTCGAGAATGAGCCTTCATGTGTTATGAGATATGAGATAGCTTTGGCTATGTATGAGGCACTTATGTGCAAGACTTTTCGAGTGTCCTTTATTATTCCGAGTGTTTCAACGGGTATATTAATGACGAGATGAAAAAGGTATAAATATGTTACGAGATGGTACAAGTATATAAATATGTTACGAGATGGTACAAGTATGTACAACAACTCATGAGTAACGAGCTCGGTGTATGATGAACATTCGATAAGAATGTGTTCGAGTAAGTTATGCTTGAGAAATATCGATAACCTTATGAATATTGATTTACACTTAAGATGAATGGATACATGATAAGATTTGATAATGATCATGTGATAGGTTTATGAGCCTAATTGAATTGTGATATAGTACGGTTTATTTATTTAAATTATGTTTCATTGGATATGAGGAAAAGGAAAGACATGCATAATTGCCAAATAAAGTCATTATGAGAATATAGTAAGATACGAGCTTAGACAAGTGAAAGGTGGTTGAACTATATGTTGAAATTATGATTACTCATAAATAATGTGCATGTGATTAAGAGGATGAAAATAACTTGTTAAATAATGTGATATGTTATAATGGGCAGACTATGGTGGCTAGGCTAATGCCAAGGCATGTAAATGGTGTTTATAAGTTAAAAGAGTAAGCACTATGAATGAATAAGTGGTAATCTTGAGATTTAATGCAGATTGTAATAATAGTATTCTTATAGATGGATAAAGTAAATGAATGTTAATGGTTGTTTATTATTTGCGTATAAACTTACTAAACTTTATTGCTTACTCCCCTTCCTTTCCTATTCTTATAAGTTAATTTAGCTAGCTCGGGTTGGAATACGTTGGAGATGCTATCACACTATCAAGTTATCATTTGGGTATAAGTGAATGCAAGTATTTTAAGTTTATGGAATGTATAGGGACTTGGTCTATTGATTAATTATGTCATTGTTAATGTGGCCAAATGTGTTAGCTTATAATGGTTATGGTCCAATTTGTGTACAGCCATGAATTATGGCTTATATTTATCATATGATTATGCATGTGCCTATGTGTTTGAGATGTGTTTTGTAATTGTGTGTATACGATGGGTTATGTTATTATTGATGAATGCTTGTTGATATTGTATTGGCATGTGTTGGTCATAATTGTGGATGTTTTGGTTGCTTAATTATGTTTTGTTTTTTGCCTTTAAATTGATGTGAGTATATTGTGAATAAGGGTGACAAATGACTTGGTAAATAGCCTTTAATTTTTCCACACGGGTAGACAGACAGACGTATGTTTAGGCCGTGTGTGACACACGGTTTGCCTCCATGTGCGTGTGATCCGGCCATGTGTCCCATGCATCTTAATTTTTTTGGCAAAATAGAATGTCTAGTAGCCACCACACGGGCGTGTGTCACAGTCTTGCAGAGGACACGGCCTAAGCACACAAGTGTGTGACTTGGCCATGTGACCTCAATTTAATGATGACGTCATAAACAGAATGCACTTTAAGGTGGACATGGGCTGAAGCACGGGCCTATGATATGACACACGGGCGTGTCCCTTAACCCACATTGGTGTGTGGTCCTTTTTCATGATGAAAATCTTCTAAGTTTCTCAAAAGTTTCTAAAGTTCTCGATTTAGTCTCGAACCACTCCTAATATATGTTTTGAGCCTCGTGGGCCCATATAAGGGACGATATACATGTGAATGAATGATTTTAAATTGAATGAAATTTGATGGCCTGGTTTTGTATGTTTACTTATGTTTAAGTTCGGTAACGCCTCGCACCCTGTTCCGGCATCGAATACGGGTAAGGTTTGTTACAGTTAGTGGTATCAGAGCTATGGTTTAGTCGATTCTCGGACTAACCTAGCGTATGTGAGTCTAATGATACAAGCTATATTACTACTCGTGATTGTGTGATATCTCCCGACTCTGATGAAATTATTTTGTTAAGACAGAGATGACTTCCAACCAAGCTATTTTTCGATAATGCTGAAAATGATATTGAGATGATTGAAATGTGCCTATGATGTGTCAAAATTTGGAAGGACATGAATAGAAGTTCATGATCTGTATGTGATAATGTACGAAATGAGATAACCATAAGTTGAGAAATGTAGAAACATGGAATGAAATGAAAGTTTATATGGTGATAAGCCCATCCATGTTTTTTGGTATTCATATGATGTTATGTGCCCAACATATTTGATTAAGTGAATATGATAAGTACACTTACGCAAATTGACAGAATGTGTGTTTATGTACACTTGTTTGAATAAGTGTGATAAGTGTGTTCATATGGTTGAATATTACGTTTAATTGTTAAATTAGAGATAATATAATGTTTTGTTTTATGTCTTTGTTATTGAATCATGAATTTTATAATAGAATGAAAATTGAATTGGAAGATCAAATTGAGTAGAGCGCAATAAATGAGTACAATCGTTCAATGATGATTTGACGGATAAGACCATGACAAAGTATGGAATGTAAGACCATAGCCGGGCTATGGCATTCCAGTGAAAAGACTCTAACTGGGTTATGGCATTGTGATACTTGTAAGACCCTGGCAGGGCCATGGAAAAATATGTGTAAGGCTATAGTTGGACTATGGCGTCAAGTAAACAAGGTACTCGAACCCGTAAGACGTTCTCTAATTTGACAAGTGTTGGTAAGTGATACTGAAGTTAAGTGTCAGAATTTAATTAGATATTGATGTTGAATGTAATTAAGTAACTTCATCGTTTGAAATTGTGGATGACAGAAAATATTTGTAAAATAAATAAGTATATTAATTTGCTTAGAGTGAATTATGTGATTACGATGATATTATATTGATGATGAATGCAAAGTCATATATCTGTATTTATGAGAGTCAAGTTAGAGGCTTTATGACCTCGCCCCCTTACGAGTGTTTTTTAATAACGAAAATTCACGAGAATCATGTTGAATAAGTCCATAAGTGTAAGACTAAAGAGTTCAATGGTGAAATAATTAGTAATGCATACAAAGAAGAGAATAGTATGGAAAGTGAAAATAGTTTTGGAAGAAATATCAGAATGTTTTAAAGATTATACATATTATGCAATGTCACGGGTAAAGAAGAAGTTAGTCTCAGCTAATCGACTCAATTAGGTATGGAGTCTAAAGACGTGTTTACTAAAAATTTCTTTCGAATTGATTTTCGTTAGTGAATGAAATAATACGAGGTTCATGATAACAGAATTAGTCAGAGAAATGGTTTGAATTGTAAAGATGTTTGAGTATAACAATTGTGGTTGAATGGATTACAATGATCTCTTCTAAGTATTCTATATATTCTTTTACCCACAGAGATATGTGTGTGATTGTTAGTTTCTAATGGAGTTCTTATGTTGTGAGAGTGCTAGCTAACTATGATGTTAGACAAAAGCCCTGTTGGTCTGGTCGGTTTATGACTGATATTTTCTTATTTTTCTTTGGAATTCTATTCTATTATGTTTGGAATAAAAGTCAACGGTGAAATTATAAGAGGCTATTCTTCTGTTTCTACTGGTTATTGTTCTGTTTTATATGCATATATGGAAAATATGTTATCTCTGCTACAATTGATTCTAGAGCGTGTAAGCATTGTTTTCGTTTGGTTTTCTCTGATGAATAATCAGGATCTTTATTATTTTCTTATGAGTTATGTTCTCGGATTTTTGGTATGGTATCGTATCTTGGATTTCTTTATCTTGGTTTTCCCATCATTCATACTTCGTAAATTATTAATCATGGCTCACCTTTGAAGTGTGTTCTTTGACTTGTGATGACTATGTTATTATGATTGTATTCTGACTCGATCATAGGAACGTGATGATTCTAGTTTCTAGAATTCTTAAATTTTTGTGAAGAGAATTAACATCGACAAAGGTATAAGTAGTGGAATCACAAGCTTCAATTTGTATGATGGATTTCTTTTCTCAGGTAAGTTAACTAAAGTCAGTGCATTCAATCGAGATGTCTTTGTTTCTTTGAGCTAATGCGATTGTAAAGGCCTTTGATTAGCATGATAAGAGAACTTTGAAAGATTGTGTGTTTGAGTTATTTTTAATAGCATGATGAAAGGAGCATTTTGATATGTGTTATTCGATAGTTGAGATCGACTTAGCCCGTTTTTATAAGAGTGAGTTGATTTGTTGGGAGGTGATTTGAGTCATATGTATTTAAGTATGTCCTTAGCTAAGAGAAAGAATTTTGTGTATTCACGAGTGTATAGACGGGCAATCTAAATGAAGTATTGATATTATTGAAAGCATGATATATAAACAAACCTACTAGATTTGTTTTAAACGAGTGATGTTATTCTGAATTAAAGCTGTTCTGTTAATAAAGTTATCCCAATTGTGAAAGTTTGAATGGTCTGTGCATGCTAGCAAAGTTGAAATTGTTGAAAGTATTGTTAACCAAAGCTCTAGTTCTAAGTTTAGTTTGAATTGAGTAAAGAATTTACGATTTTTTAATGATGTACTATTGAACAGATCGAAATATGTTTTGATACAATAATGTAAAGAAGTAGTTTGTACTTTCAAACAATTAAAGTCACATTAAAAAGATACTGTTCGACTAGTGATTTAAAGACGGCCACTTTTATGTTTGTGTTGTGAATTTGATGATTTCGTATGTTCAACGAAAAATGTCATATGCTTCCTGACCCTAATGGGTTAAAGTATCTAATGTCCTAGAAAGTTTTGAAATTTAAGACAGTGCAAATGAATTGAGATATTGAAAGATTTCGAGTAATTATCGATTAATCTTTGAGAAAACAGTTATATTTACAGGTGGTTGGATGGAGAATATTTGATTATTTTTGTGAGTATTGGTTAATTGATTGATCTTAGTTGATGATGGCCTAATTCCAGCTAAATTAAATGCTAAAGCGAGATTTTCTTTGCGAAATTGAGAAGCTCAGAAATGTGATAGTGAATGGTAATCTAAATGAATTCAGAGTGAGTTTACTTCTAATGTCGAATTTCAGATCAGACATGATTCCTGTTATTATTTTTATTTTGAGATAAAATTTGCGTATTGATGAATCTAAAACTTATGCAGAAGTTCTTCTAGCAAGCTCAATAGTAACACGTCTAAAAAAATGTGTGCAGTTATATGAAGTAGACGTTCTAGTGAATGAGTATGTACCATGATATTTTGAAATTATGTTCAGATATCTATTTGTAGCAAGTAAGCTGAACATCAAGTGTATTCAGGACTAATACAGTTAGTGATTGTTCGAGAGTGATAATGAGATAGAGTTACTATAGATTTCGTATCGGGATTGCCATTTTCTCCGAAAAGGAAGATGTTATTTGGAATGTGGTTGATTGTTTGGAAAAAAATTGCATGATTGTTTCAGTATGTACAGAGTTCTTATTCGATAGATCAACTGAGTTATGTGTTTCTAAGAGAGTAATTCAGAATTTTGACAATATGTTCTGACACTATGTACTAAAATTCAAAGGTTACTGGAAAGATATATATGAGGTTAAATTGATTTGTGATTCTGAGAAATTAGTGAAAGTGATTCATGAGAGTTGGAAACAACTTCTTTTGGTAAGATTTTCGGGGACAAAAATCCTTAAAGGGGGAAGAGTTGTAACAGCTCGATTTTGGGCCTAGTCGGAACAGTGGTTTCGTGACCACAAATCCACTAGAAAAAAAATTATTTTTATTATATTTTTATGGTCTGCAATTTCACGGAATGATTTTATGAAAATTTCGTTCGAAAATTTTGACGTTTGGGCACTCAATTTAGTCAAAAGGACTAAATTGTAAAAAGTGAAAAAGTTGAGTTCTACATGTTAGAGGTGTCCAATTGTTATGAAATTTTAAATTGGAGGTCCTTAAATGGTAATTAGACTATTTATTAAGTTGGTGGACAAAAGTGGATATGGTTAGGCATGTTGTCAAAGTTTTTCATTAAGGGCATTTCGATCATTTAGTTATTAAAATGAATTAAAAACAAAATTAAAAGCCAATTTTTGTCCATCATGTGTTACGACATGTGTTGCGGCTGGGTAGTGCGGCATATGTTGCGGATACCTGACAACTTGTGTGAGCAGCCCATGTAGCCACATCCTGACCAACAGCTTGTGTGAGTAGACTCGTGAGTAGCTCGAGAATGAGCCTTCATGTGTTATGAGATATGAGGTAGCTTTGGCTACGTATGAGGCACTTATATACAAGACTTTTCGAGTATCCTTTAGTATTCTGAGTGGTTCAGTAGGTATATCAATGATGAGATAAAAATGGTATAAATATGTTACAAGATAGTACAGGTATGTACAACAACTCATGAGTAATGAGCTCGGCGTGTGATGAACTTTAGATAAGAATGAATTTGAGTAAGTTATGCTTGAGAAATATCGATAACCTTATGAATATTGATTTACACTTAAGGTGAATGGATACATGATAAAATTTGGTATTGATCATGTCATAGGTTTGTGAGCCTAATTGAATTGTGATATAGTACGATTTATTTATTTAAATTGTGTTTCATTGGATATGTGGAAAAGGAAAGAAAGACATAATTGTCAAATAAAGTCATTATGAGAATACAGTAAGATAAGAGCTTAGACAAGTGAAAGGTGGTTGAACTATATGTTGAAATTATGATTACTCATAAATAATATGCACATGATTAATAGGATGGAAATAACTTGTTAAATAATGTAATATGTTATAATGGTGAGAGTATGGTGGCTAGGCTAATGCCAAGGCATGTAAACAATGTTTATAATTTAAAAGAGTAAGCACTATGAATGAATAAGTGGTAATCTTGAGATTTAATGCAAATTGTAATAATAGTATTCTTATGGATGGATAAAGTAAATGAATGTTAATAGTTGTTTATTATTTGCATATGAACTTACTAAGCTTTATTGCTTACTCCCTTTCCTTTCCTATCTCTTATAGGTTAATTTAGCTAGCTCGGGTGGAGTTCGCCGGAGATGCTATCACACTATCAAGTTATCATTTGGGTATAAGTGAATGCAAGTATTTTAAGTTTATGACATGTATAGGGACTTGGTCTATTGATTAATTATGCCATTGTTAATGTGGCCAAATGTGTTAGCTTATAATAGTTATGGTCCAATTTGTGTATAGCCATGAATGATGGCTTATATTGATCATATGATTATGCATATGCCTATGTCTTTGAGATGTGGTTTGTGATTGTGTGTATGTGATGAGTTATGTTGTCAGTGATGAATGCTTGTTGATATTGTATTGGCTTGTGTTGGTCATAATTGTGGATGTTTTGGTTTCCTAAGTATGTTATGTTTTGTGCATTTGAATTGATGTGAGTGTATGTGTGAATAAGGGTGGCAAATGGCTTGGTAAATAGCCTTTAACTTGGCTACACGGGTAGACACAAGGGCATGTGTCTAGGCCGTGTGTGACACACGGTCTGCCTCCATGGGCGTGTGATCCGGCCGTGTGTCCCCTGCATCTTAATTTTTGGCAAAACAGAATGTCCAGTAGCCACCACACGGGCAGATACAAGGGCGTGTGTCATAGCCGTGTGGAGGACACGGCCTATGCACACAGGTGTGTGACTTAGCCATGTGACCTCAATTTAATGATGACGTCATAAACAAAATGCACTTTAAGATGGACACAGCCAGAAGCACGGGCGTGTGATATGCCGCACGGGCGTGTCCCTTAATCCACAAGGGCGTGTGGTCTTGTTTCATGGTGAAAATCTTCTAAGTTTCCCAAAAGTTTCTAAAGTACTTGGTTTAGTCAAGAACCACTCCCAATATATGTTTTGGGCCTCATGGGCCCATATGAGGGACGATATGCTTGTGAATGAATGATTTTAAATTGAATGAAATTTGATGGCCTGGTTTTGCATGTTTACTTATGTTTTAGTCTGATAACGCCTTGCACCCTGTTCTGGCGTCGAATATGGGTAATGGGTGTTACATTTTGTCCACATGTGCAGAGACACAGGCATACGTCTCAGCCGTGTGTGACACACGTTCATGCTACACGGCCGTGTGTCCCCTGGTGTTGAAATTGAATTGAAGACAGTATACTCCACACGGCTCCACACACGGGTATGTGAATGGCCATGTGGCACAAGTCAGTATACCCCCCATATTGGCACACGGCCTAGCACACGAGCGTGTGACTTGGCTGTGTTGCATAAGTCAGTGTACCTTACAGGATTGGCACATGGGGGTGTGTGGTCACTTCGAAAGGCACACGAGTTAGGCACATGGGTGTGTGGTTGACCGTGTGACCCAAGTCAGTATTTATGTCTTGTTTTCACACGGCTTGAGACACGAGCATGTTTGGAGCCGTGTGAGGCACACGGCCTGTTCACACGGGCGTGTGACCTTAGTATGTTTGAAATTTTTCTAAGTTTACAAAATTTTCATATGTTATAGGTTTAGTCCTGAACCACTTCTAAAACATGTTAAAGACCTCGTAGGCCCTTATAAGGGACAATGTGTTTGTGATTGAATGATATTTGAGTATGAATGCATAAATGTATGAGGTATGCATGTTAAATGATTTGTATTAATCGGTAATACCTTGCAACCCTATTTCAGTGATGGATACGGGCTAGGGGTGTTACACATCTCATATCGATTTTGGATATGTGTTAATACAAGAAGGCAAGGTGGTGACTCACGCATCTCAGTAACTTAAGCCTAATAAAAGTAACTATCCTACGTATGACCTGTAGTTAGCTGCAATAGGTTTTGTCTTAAAGATTTGGAGGCATTATTTGTATGGAGAGTGGTGCCATATTCATACAGATCACAAAGTTTAGAAATATCTACTCATATAGAAAGACCTAAATTTAAGACAACACAAATGGGTTGAGTTGCTTAAAGATTACAACATTGTTGTTGATTATAACCCTGAGAAGGAAAATGTGGTGGTGAACTCCTTGAGCTGAAAATCTTTAGTTGCTTTGAGAGTAATGAATGTGTAATTGAATTTAGAGAATGATGGCTCAATTTTGGCTAAGCTGAGAGTTAGATCGACATTCCTTGATGAGATTCGAAAACTACAACGAGATGAAAAACGTTAAAAGCAAAACAAAAACTCATTAAGGACGATCAAGCTTGTGAATTCATTTTAGGTGATGGTGAAAGTTTGTACTTCCAAAAGAGGTTATGTGTAACAACCCTAACCCGTCTCCATTGCTGTATTAGGTTTACAAAGTATTACAACACATAACGAATCTCAAAACATCATAAAAACTAATCAAATATTAATTTAAATACTATTTATTCTAACCAATCATCATTCACAACATTCATACAAAATACGAGCTTTAAATCGAGTATACGAAACCTAAAAATCAATTTGGAAACAATTAGGGACTAATTTGACACAAAACAGAAAATGTAGAAAAAGCTAAAAATAGGGGTCACACGACCGTGTGGCCAAGTTGTGTGACAGAGCCCAGGCCATGTGGGTGGAAACACAAAAATATATAAGCTTTTTCAGCTCCTTTTGAGTTCTAATTCATGCTGTTTTGTAGTAACTTTTGTCGAAATTTATAATTTAATTATAAAATATTTATTTTACACTTAAATTATTAATATATTTAATTTTAATTATTTTTATAATGAATTTACACAAACTTGATTTATTTTTGACAATTTTGCACAAAAGAAGAAAATCAGCTTGGCAGCCATCTCAAGAGGCTTGAATTGTTGGGAAATTTTTTGCATCAAGTGAAACAAGAGTATGGCTAAATAATTTTCTAGCCATAGACGGTCCAAAAATATGTATTGAATATATCTTATAATTAATTTTGGCCCAAGATTAATTTGGTTAAAAATTAATTATAAGTTTGAAGGAGAAAATGAGCCTATATTGTGTTAAAATGAGGACTGATCCACCAAGGGATTTGGAGGACCAAACCGTCCATATAAGCTGACACAATTAGCTTATTTAGTTGATTTTATTAATTTCAAAATATCCCTTGAAGTTCACCTTATTTCCATTTAAATCCCTCATCTTTTCGTGCCTTCTATTTTTAGCCCTAGGCTAAAATAACAAGTTTGAATCACTCAAACTTACACCAAGCATGGCCGACCAAGGGAGAGGGAGTGACTGATAATTATTTGCTATTTTTAGCAGCCATTCCCACCTATAAATACCTCTCTTCCCTTCTTCATTTGACACAATTCATTTTACACACATCTCTTTATTTCTCTCTTTCATTTCCTTCATTTTTTCCCATTTCCTTTATCCTCTTCCCTTGTCGATTTCTACTCTTGAAAGAGAGCTTGCATCACCCTTGGAGTAGAAACATTCAAGTGTTCGTGAAGGCCTTGAATCAATAGAATGAGTAGAGAAGAAGAGGAGCGCACTAGTTTGGCTTCGTAGAAATACCGAGATTTGTTTCCTTGTTCATTTCTCTTTAATTTTTCTTGTTTATGCTGTGATTATGAACATGAATATTTGTTATGTTTTTATTCTTGATTTAATTAAAATGACTTAAATTTAATTCATTTTAGATTGATTGCATTCTATTTTCTTAAATTACTAAGATCATGTTTGTGTTGTGTTATTAGGCCTTGGTAGATTGTTCAATTAAATAAAACCATGCTTAGGTTATACTTGCATTACAATTGTAAGGTAACGAATGAATTAATTATTAATCTTATTGAAATTGTAATTAATTGACATAATATTTAATTGGTGCATGTTTAATTTTCTGAGGTAGATGAAGGTTAAATTAGCGATGGTGTAACACCCCTCGCCTGTATCCGATACCGAGACAGGGTTCAAGGTGCTACCTGACTTTTACTAACACTTCCATACTAAACAGGGCCATGAAATCTCAAATAATTAAAAACTCAATCAATCACACAAAAATCAGGCCATAAAATTTTGTTCAATTTAAAAACTTTTCTTTTCACATGCAATCTGTCCCATATACGGGCTTACGACGCCCAAAACATACATCCGGGGTGGTTCAGGACCCAATTGAGAACTCATGAAAAACTTAGAAAAATCTCTTGCGTTAAGGCTTCACACGCCCGTATGCTTAGGCTGTGTGGCTAGAAATAGGCTATTTACCAAGCCTTTTGTCACTCTCACACCACATTCATAGATAAATACTTATCCAATAACGTACAACATGGCATAAATGAGCTCTTAAACATCTACAGACATGTTATGCTCAAGTCATTTTCTTATGCAATAAATATTATAGAATTTGCCCACATCATTACCACATACTAGTCATAACTATCATTACATCACGAACCTCATGTCCATCACTAAGCATACATAATCATTTCCACAAACCATTCATGAGGCATTATTAACTATTTACCAATCACCAAATCTTGCACCAGTTACTAACTCATCAATGAATCTCATTTCAATCTCTAGGCATACATACTATAAGCCCCATCACAAGATATAGTATCATACATATATATGAATAAACATTTAGTCCCACAACATCATTAGCCAACATAGGCCAATTCACATGGCTACAACACTTTATCAATACAAGCCAACACCTTTGGCTAAATCATAATATCACATACTCAACATTAAAACCCTATACATGCCATAGACTCGAAACACTAGGATTTACTTACACCAATAGAGTTAACTCGACAGTGTGATAATATCTCTGACGGCCTCCAACCCGAGCTAACCTGGAAACCCTAGGGAATATGGGAAAGAAAAGGGGAGTAAGCTTTATGCTTAGTAAGTTCATAAGAAAGCAATAAGCAACTCATTAACAAGTTTTATCAATGTTTACAACATAATCACAAATTCACTACAAGTTGTCTTCCTGAGCAACAGTCACTAAATTATTTATAACTGGAGCTACAAAACTCCAAATACATTTCTATTAATTTTCCCTGAAAATAGACTCATATATATTTCAGCCATAAAATTTTCAGAATTTTTGGTTTGGTCAATCAATACCAGATTTTTCTTAAAGTTTCCCATGTTTCACTGTTTGACTAATCTGACCACTCTTCACTACGAATCAAATTTCTCATTGTACAGAATTCAAAATATGTTCTCATTGATTTGATTTGAAACTAGACTCATTAAGAAGTCTAAGAATATAAATTTTATCTTATAAACATTTTTGTACAAATTATAATGATTTTCTAAAAACAGAACAAGGGACCCCGAAGTCATTTGACTCTATCCCACGCCACTTCAAATATCTCATTATCAACAATTATTTTGCTTACACGGTTTCTTTTATAAGAAACTAGACTCATTAATCTTTAATTACATAATTTATTCAGCTTCTAAATCAACTCCCACAATTTATGGTGATTTTTCAAAATCACGTTACTGCTGCTGTCCCAAACAGATTTATTACAAATTTACTCTTTCACATATTCTTTGCATTCACATTATTTAAACATATATATCACCAATCAATTTCATCACAATTCTATAATTTCACTTAAGCATAATCTCAATACAATACATCATGCTCAATGATTCGCACACAACCGTTCAAATTAGCAATTATAAGATGGTTCTGCACATAGCCCACCCTTATCGATAATTTACGATGGTTTTACCCTTACTCACATATATGACATAGGCATTTTCATCTATGCTTCTCATTTCACATTCATGATTCAATTCCAATCGATCTAACATGCATAAGTATATATCACATACCTGGCCAACTTAATGTATTGAACAAATTCAATTGCCGATTTAACATAAGGTCTCATAGTCTTAGACTTTTATCAAATCACCGACATTTAGCCTGCTGGATTTAAACCCGAATTCATCACCGGCACGAAGCCTGCTAGACTTTAAGTCTGAACTCATTCACCAGCATTTCGCCTGCTAGGCTTGAAGCCCGATATCATTTTACCGGCATTATAGCCTGCTAGGCCCGAAGCCCGATAATATTATTCACCAGCTTAAAGCTTGCTAGGCTCAAAGCCCGAATATCACCATTATAAAGTCGTCTCATAAACAATTCATATAATATAGCATGTATACCTGTTCACTTTGCTCTATTTAATCATTCAATCACAATTTATAATTGCCCTTTGAATCATTTGATATTTTGCACACTAAGTGTCATTCTCAATATCTCGCACACTAAGTGCCATTCTCAATATTTCGTACACTGAGTACCATATTTGATTGCCTCGCACACTAAGTGCCACATTTTGTCGATATGTTGTCAGACATTAAAATATTCACGTATATACAATTTATGCGATATTAAAGCATTAGAAACATAAATTTAACAATGCTTATTGCATACGAACTTTCCTCATTCATAGTAACGACAAATTAGATCGACGAATCCGATACTTCGTTTTTCCCTCGATATAGACTCGTACGAGGCTTAACTTGATCTAATCAATCAAATTCAACTATTACAATTCATATTCTATTCATTTTAACTCAGTTTCATATTTTGGTAAAATTACTATTTTACCCCTAAAGTTTCACTTTATTTAATTTAGTCCCTAAGCTAAAAAAATGCAAATTAACCATTTTTAACCATAATTAAGCTTAACTAAATATTCATGGTATTAAAACAGCCCATAAATTATTTGATGGCAAAATTACATTTTTGCCCCTGATATTTCAACTTCTTTACAATTTAGTCCCTAAGCTCGAAAAATTAAATTCATTCAATTTTGGCCAAACCCATGCCTAGCCAAATTTACTACAACTTCATAAGAACCCATATTTTCATTTATTCACACTTTCAACCATATAATTTCAATAATTCACAATTTAATCCAAAATTGACATTTTTACCAAAATTCACTTTACAAAACATGTATATCCAACAAAAATAATTTATTTTCCATCATCAACTATCAAAATACTCATGCATTCAACAATGGAAACATTCAAATACTTTAACAGTTTTGAAATCAGAGATACGGGCTAGCTAGAATACGAAGCAACGATCTCAAAAACATAAAAATTATCAAAAACCGAACACAAAACATACCTAAATCACTTCATGCAAGTGCCGAAAATAAGGAAGCTTCAATGGCTTTCTTTTTCTCCTCCATATTCGGCCAAGAAATAAAATTTGCATGGACATTTTATGTTTTATTTTTATTTAATACATTTTAATATTCCATTTACCTTTTTGTCCTTTATAATAATAGATAATTTCATATATGCCAAACCACCAATCTCCACTATCATAAAGTAATGGTTTAATTGATAAATAGGGACTTCTACTTTAGTAAAACATGGAAAATAAACACTTAAACAATTAGAATGCAACTTTTGCATTTTACGCGATTTAGTCTTTTTTTCTTAATTAACTATCGAAATGATAAAATTTTTCAACAAAACTTTAATACCATCTTTTTTCCACTCCGTAAATATTTATAAAAATATTTATGACTCGGTTTATAGAAATGAGGTCCCGATACCTCATTTCCTAAACCCACTTGACCTTAAGGTCATACCACTTGAACTTAATAAATCACTTATAAAACAAATATCACAATATCAAAAACATTTTTTTAAAATCACAATTAACTCGTAAATATTAAATATAATATTTACAAACCTACTCGTCGGATTTGGTGGCCCCGAAACCACTGTTTCTCTTAATCCTAAAAACGGGCTGTTACAGATGGTATTAAACGGTACATTAGCCTTGCATAAGTTGCTAGATTATTATGATTAAATTGTTTCAATGTAGTAATATGTTGTTACTTATCTTAATCTTATACTTGCTTATGAAATTTGATTAATTGTTTGAATTGACATTGGAATATGTTCAAGAGATTAATTGATTTAATAAGTATGTATGTGCATTAGTTAACAAAATACCAAGTTGCCGTGAAATTATTCGTAACAACATGAACATGGGTTTAGTAATTCTAAGTTAAGGATTGTAATTTATCTAACACATTTATGTCATATTGATTAAAACTTGTCTTTTTTTTTTAGAAATTGCGTATTGGAATTTTTACTTTTACTTTTTTTAGTTAATTTACTTAGTTAATTTTCAGTTTTTATGAACACTTATTCAAATTAACATATTTTTCCTTCACCAAATTGTATAAAGTTGCATTTCATAAATATTTTCTTTCACAATTGCTGTGGGTACGATAACTCGACATGTACTTGTCACTTTATTACTTGTTGCGATTGTGTACACTTGCACATTCTATCGTTCCAAGCTTTTGGTGTCGTTGTCGGGGACTGTTTTAAAAGACATTGTTTGTAAAATTGTTAATTTTGGATTTTGGTTATTTTTTTGTTCAATTTTAATTTAATAACTTTTTTGTGATTGTTTTAGGTGTTTATGAGTATTGATCGAATTATCACCTTACCCCCTGTAGATCTTGAAATTGATAGGACTTTTTGACAAAGAAGAAGACAAGCAACTCAAAGAAGGACCGAAGAGATGAACCTTGAGAACCAAAATCAAGGGAATAAAGCAAATCATGCTCAAAATCATATCCTTATTGCTGATGATAGGGATAGAGCTTTAAGATAGTATGCTATGCCAGAGTTTCATGAGCTTAATTCGGGTATTAGGAGACTCAAAATTGAGGCACAACAATTCGAGTTGAATCCAATCATGCTTCAGATGCTTCAGACAGTGGGCCAATTCAGTTGAATGCTGACTGATGATCCTCACCTTCATCTTAGCTTGTTTATGGAGGTGAGTCACTCCTTCAAGTTAGCTGGAGTATCCAAACAAGCATTAAGATTAATGTTGTTCCCATATTCACTAAAGGACAGAGCTCGAGCCTGGTTGAACTCATTACCACCAGATTCCATTATCACATGGAAGAGTTAGCAAAACAATTCCTTATGAAGTATTTCCCACCTAGCAAGACTGCTAAGTTGCGGAATGAGATCACTACTTTCCAAAAGATGGATGACGAGTCTTTGTATGAGGCTTGGGCAAGATTTAAAGAACTATTACGAAGATGCCCTCATCACGGAATCCCTTATTCCATCCAATTAAAGACGTTCTATAATAATCTTAATGCTCACTTGAGGATGGTAGTAGATGCTTCTGCTAACGGTGCTTTCTTTTCTAAGTCTTATAGTGAGGCTTATGAAACCATTGAGAGAATTGTGCCAATGACCAACCAATCAAGTATCGTTACGAAGACGAGTAGCAGAAATACACAAAATGGATGCTCTCCCTTCAGTTACATCTCAGGTATCCTCGATATCCTCAATGTTTAAAAACTTTATTAGTAACGGGTTCAATAATTTTGCAGCTTAGCCACTGAATTAATTCAAAAATATAGCCTGTGTTTATTGTAGGGAAGGGCACTTGTTCAAAGAATGCTCATCAAACCAAGAATCCGTGTATTACATGCATAACCAGAGCCAAAACCGAGGAAGGCAAGGAATGCAATCAAATTTTTATAACCCATATGGTAAAACCACCCTAATTTTTCTTGGAGTAACCAAGGGACTGGACCCAGTAACACTTACACCCAACCCAGACAAACCCAACAATCTAGATTTACCCAACAAGCTCAGAAGCCAACTCAAGCTAAACTATTCAATGACTTAGAAAACCTATTGAAGGCATACAAAAAATGATGCCTTAATCTAAAGCCATACAACTACATTGAAAAACCTGGAAACCAAATGGGCTAGCTGGCAACTGAACTTAGGAACCGACCATAAGGCACCTTGCCTAGTGATACGGATAATCCAAGAAATTTGGGGAAAGAAAGCTTTGACATTGAGGAGTTAAAAAAATATTAAAGCCCAGCATTGTCAAAGTTGATGCTCGAGATAAAGTGGAAGTTCAACCAAGTGTTGAAATTCCAATTTCACCAGAACCAGAATCTACAAAATATGATAAAGTAACTTCTGAACCAGTCAATTCCGATAAACTAGCACCTTTGTTAGATGTAGAAGTGCCACAACAGACAAAGTGCCCAATTCAAGTTAAGAATCCTCTACCACCCTACCTGTAACACCCCAAACTCAGTCTGGAAGTTTAAGCCGAACTTGGACGAGTTACACTAACGCATTAAAAATTAATTTCTTTTTGGAACTTTAACTTTGAAAACCAAAAATTAATTTTTGTTGGTTTAGGTGATTTGATAGTTTTGTGTTAGAAATTGACTGGTATGGATGAGATTATCAAAAGGAAAGTAAGGTGAATCTGAAGACTATTTACAAACCCAAAAGATCAAATCATAGTTATTACAGTGCAAGACAATTTGAGTTCCCGTACACCGTCCAATCCTAAATCCAATGTTTTCCTTAACAGATAAGGGTAAGATAAAGGGTGAGTTACCAATCACTGCGTATAACCAGACTCAATACAAATATGAAGAGCATACCACATAAATCGTAGTAACGCAAAGAGCTTAAGAGCAGTTGTATAACTAGTATGAGCAAATCTAGAGTCTCACAGAGATTTAATGAAAAGTAGTACAATAGAACAAATCAAAACAGAATAGAGAAGAACAAAACTGAATGGTACAGACAGAGCCGAGCATAGCAGAGTAGAACAAAGCATGTATATTTATGCAGTTGCAATATTTTTCAACTAGATCAGAATGCAAATTTATCAAAAAAATCCTACCCAACTTCGCTACACACTGAAATAGAATTCCTCAGAACTCGTCCAACCAGATCACACCAACAGATAATTGTGGACAGTGCCACTAGTATTTTGCAATTAAACTGTCAGATCGAATACATGTGGTCACGCCACTATAGTACAGTCGAACTACCGAGACAGAAGGGCAGATAAACCACCGGATTATTAAACTACAAGAACTTCCTACTTTTACATCAACCCAAGTCCCATGCAGTGTGTCATGGCATGCTTACGCAAATTAATGAGCATGTAAATCATGCTATCTCTTAACAAAAGAATCAATAAATATGGGAGTTCATGTTTTGTAAAACAAACTTATCAAACCTCAATAGACCATATTAGATTTCCATGAAGTCACATGCATGATTATAAATCAGAATCAGTAACAATCAGTCTAATGATCACGTGATTCATAACAAGTAATAAATATTTATAATGAAGATCAAACCTAGACTAACTATTATCACGATGAAAAGGAAAGTGCACCTATCGAACAATAGTATAGTAATGGCAAGACAGGGATATCCTATCCAAGGGAACCAAAAGTACTAGTAATAACTATCTTTTTATTATCTAGCCTGAGAATAAAAGGGCTTGTTTTAATTAACTAATTATTTAAACAAAGAACACACAGAGAAAAGAATTGGGAAATTGCTGTTGGGAAAATCGATTGACTTGAGACAATACCTAAGGAAAAATCCACCTAGACTTTACTTATTATTCTGGCTCCGAATCGGACGATTTATTCATTCAACTTGTTCCGTAGAGATCCCTAAGTTATATTATTATCCCTATTCAAGACTAATAACGTCTAATCCCTAGATTGAGTAACCGTGAGTTTTCTCTAATTAACACTCTAGGGTTGCATTAACTCGGTCTATGGACCCCTTATTAGGTTTCACCCTAATCTGACAAAATCTTGTCCCCTTATTTCTAGGCGCGCAATCAACTCCGCTTAATTATGGTAAATGTACTCTTAGACAGGGTCTATTCCTCCTCTAAATAAGATGTCTTGAATCAGTATCCTGGGATATCAAAACAAGAATTAAGTACACATAATTAAGAACAAGTTAAATAATTATCATACGATTCAGAAAACAATAACAAGATTCGTCTTAGGTTTCATTCCCCTTAGGTATTGAGGGGATTTAGTTCATAACTAAGTAAGAAAACATCTCAAAAGAATAAAGAATACAAAACATAAAGAAAACCTAAAACTCCTGAAGGGGAATTGAGGAGAGATCTTCAGTCTTGATGATGAATCCGGCTTCTGAGATGGATTAATCGGCTTCCTTGGGGTAATTCCTTACCCCTCTTCTCCGTCTCTCCTTTTCTCCTCCTCTAGTGCATATTTATAGGCTTTGGAATGCCTAGAAACCCTCCAAAGTAGCCTTTTCGAAATTGGACTTAACTTGGGCTCAGCAGGGACACGCCTGTGTGACACGACCGTGTGACGTGATTGCCAGGCTGTGTTCGATCCTTTAAATTGCACACAGTCGTGTGGGTCAATGGCCAGGCCGTGTGAATTGTGAAAGCCTTGGTCAACACCCTCGAAAGATACGGGTGTGTGAGCTGCCCGTGTGGCAAGGCTTAGGCAGTGTCATCTTCTCGATTTGGTCCGTTTTGTCCCTTTTTGGCTCGTTTTTGGCTCCTTTTGACTCTTGGTGCTCTTCTGAGTACAAAACATGAAATTAAAGCATTAGGAGCATCGAATTCACCAATTCTAATGAGAAATCATCTATAAAATGCATTAAACATGGGGTAAAAATATGTATAATTTACGATTTATCAAATATCCCCACACTTAAGCATTTGCTTGTCCTCAAGCAAAATTCTCAACTCATAATCAAAATAAATCCTTCTCAACTTATAATTTCTATCAATAATATCTCAAATTAATCCATAGGTAATCATACATTGAGAATTTAACTAAAAGAACATAAAAGTTTCAATCATTCCAAGTTGAGCATTTTATCCCTAAAATATAGGTGTCTTCCCTCATCTAAGTAATTACCTTTAATACAGAATATCATAGAGTTTTATATCCTCACTAAAGATTCACTCAAATCACTCGAAGCGTTTAAAGGACAATAAAGGAAGCACTCAATAGTCAATAATGGAAAGTCATTACCATAGGCTTGCATGAAAATCAAATCTCCACCACTTTAATTTTAAAATGATACATCAATCAAAAGGTCTTTAGAGGGTTGTAATGAGGATTGGTTAGGGGGTGTGGTCACAAGTTGAAACAAAGGGTTAGAATCGAAATTAAATTGAAAAGTTGCCTAACTAGAAAAAGAGTTAATCTTCACTTGCGTACAACAGAGCTTCTCTCAGAATATGAAATTACAGATATGCATACATAGTTGTGTTTCTTTTTGTTTTTTTTAAGAACAAGTTAAATAATATAAACTAAATATCAAGAACAAAACATAGCTAGGTAATCCATTCAACTCAAATCTCGACAAAAATAGGGATTAATTTAGGGGATTTCAACAATAATGGGTTAAAGATTAATATTAAGGGTAATACAAGAATTAGATTGTTGGGCTCAAGGGGGTTTACTAGGGGTTAATCGTGGAGGTATGCTTTTCATGGCATAAGTGGGTTAATCCTAAGTGCCTTAATCATTTTGATATATCAAATCAAATGGTGTGGTCTCGACATGCATAATCAAGCAAGTTCTAGAATAGCAGTTCAATACTGACGCACTCAAAGCAATAATAAAAGTGAGCATGAAAGGATGAATAGATGGTCAAAAGGCTAAAAATCTCACAAAAAATTATGGCTTTTTGATGTTTAGACTCATGAATTCTAATTCGAAGTAATACCTAGACTTGGGGAAACAACCTATCATTTAATTTCTTAAAAATCAACTTATCATGCTTGATTCTCTAATGTCTTAAAGTTTAAATAATCAATGCATAAATCCCTATGTTTTAATTCAAGATATATCAATCAAAATCATAAATCGATTAAAATTTATCCTAAATATGATATGCGAGTTTTTCATGAGAACAAGGTGATTATTTAGGGATCTTTTTTTGATAGTGAAATAAATACCCCCACACTTAAGATGTACATTGCCCTCAATGTACAATGATAGATGTTAGAGAATAAAAATAAGATAGGGAGAGAAGTGAAACTTCCTGTATGATAAATTCCTCGAACTTAGAGTTTTAGAGAGTGATCGGTTTGAGAGTGGAGAAGGATACTCCGGTAGTCAAAGAGGTTTATTAGGCCATAAGTCCTGCGCCAAAAGAATATTATATCTAGTGGTAGCTATGGTCATGGTCGAGTAGGACATGGCAGTCGTGGAGAACTTTCCCCGGTGGAGTTGTAGTTCCTATGTGATGATGAGCTTAGGAGTTCTATATAACTATGGTAAAATCAGGAACTTTTTAAGAGATATTAGGAAGTATAAGGATTCGAAAAGATATAACCGAAATAAAGAATAAAAAATAAAATTCTAAAATCTAATAAAAATAATAGAAATAGTTTCAATAATAAGTAAAAATAGTAAATAATAAATAAATATTTCTAAACATCTTCATCGCTGGATGATTCGCGAGGTGGGACTGGCGATGAGATGGGAAGGTGCTGACAACTCTACTGTAGAGTAGCATCAATGTTGTCAAATTGTTGAAAACACTGAAGCCTGAATCGGGTGAGGTGCTCAGAGATCTTAGCATACGAAGCTGCCACATGAACTGGACGAGAGGGTAGTGGTGGCTGAGAATAGGGATCAGGGAGTGGAGAAGGGGAGATTTCGGCTAGGGCTTTTGAAAGGAAGAAGAAAATGAACAGTGATTTGCTTATATAGGGGAGGGCCACACGACCTAGGGCCACGCCAGTGTACTTATGAGGGTGAGCCTGTGTGTTTCGAATTTTTCAATTTTAGGTCGTGCTTGGCTATTCTCCCATGCCTGTGTGTCTTGGGTGTGTGTGGTACATGGCCATATCGCACGGCCGTGCCTAGCCTTGTTTGCTTCTCTCCCGCCCATGTTAAGGTACCACGCTCGTGTATTGTTATCCATGGCTTAACGACACGGGTGTGTCTCATGCCCGTGTCGAAGAAACAGAATCAAGCCTTGTCCCTGGCACGCCTGTGGGTTTCCATTCCCACGCTCGTGTACGTATCAAGTTCACCCATGGCCATGTCGCACGGCCGTGGGGATTTATCGCATCCCGTGTTTTGAGGAAATCATTTACCCTATTTTCGCACGGCTGTATTGCACGACCGTGTTTGCCTCCGTGTTGGGTACACGACCTTAAGCATGATCGTGTTACCGGCCGTGTGGTGCTGGGAACTTGTGCTTCAAATACTCTCTTAGTGGCCTAAATGTTTAAAACTTGAATTTAAAATAATTTAAAATAGTTAGTACTCGGGTTGCCTCCCGAGAAGAGCTTGTTTATAGTCTAAGCTCGATTGTTGCCTTGTTAGTATACTTAGGGCGGTTTGTAGAGTCGTTGCTCCTCTCTATTGACTTTAAAATCCTCACCATTATAAAGTTTGAGACATTGTCCGTTTACTTTGAAAGTGTCATATGATGGGTGACTTACCTCTATCGTGCCATATAGATAAATAGATTGAATTATGAAAGGTCCTGACCATCATGATTTTAGTTTCCCGAGAAACAATTTGAGTCTTGAGTTGTATAGTAATACAAGATCTCCAATTTCAAATTGTTTCCATTGCTTTAAACGAACGTCATGGCACCGCTTTGTTGCTTCGTTTTATAGGTGTGAATTTTCGTATGTATTGGCTCGCCATTCATCTAGCTCGTTCAACTACATCAACCTATTTTTTCCTGCAAGTTCAGGATCAAGGTTTAGAAATTTAATAGCCCAAAAACCTTTATGCTCTAGTTCGAATGGGAGATGAAAACTTTTTCCATAAATAAGTCTGTAAGGTGATGTCCCTATAGGAGTCTTAAAGCGGTTCTATAAGCCCATAAGGCATCGTCTATTTTTGTTGCCCAGTCTTTTCTGTTTGATTCTACCATTTTTTCAAGGATCCGTTTGAGTTCTCGGTTTGCTACTTTAGCTTGTCCATTAGTTTGAGGATGGTATGAGGTGGCCGTTCTATGATGAACTCCATATTTCTTAAGGGTATTTTCAAATTGGGTATTACAAAAATGAGTGCCCCTGTCGCTGATAATTGCACTAGGTGTTTCGAATCTCGAGAAGAGTTTTTTAAGGAAACGTACTACCACTCTAGCATCATTAGTAGGTAGAGCTTGAGCTTCTACCCATTTGGACATGTAGTCAACTGCTACTAAGATATATTTATTTTGAAATGAACTGGGGAATGGGCCCATGAAATCGATACCCCAAACGTCAAATATTTCATAAGAAAGCATATAGGTTTGAGGCATTTCATCACGTTTAGATATGTTACCTGTCCATTGGCATTTGTCACATAAAGTAACATACCTGATAGCAACTTTGAATAACGAAGGCCAATAAAAACCTGATTCAAGTATTTTATGTGCGGTCTTTGTTCCACTATAGTGTCCTCTGGTTGGCCATGAGTGGCAGTGTTCCAATATTTTTGATATTTCTGATCCTGTAACGTATCTTCTGATGACTTGATCTGCACATCTGCGAAACAGAAATGGATCATCCCAAAAGTAGTTTTTTACATCATTAAAGAATCGCTTCTTTTTCTGGTGTGTTAACCCTTTTGGGATAATGTTAGCAGCTAAAAAATTCGCGATGTCTGTAAACCAAGGTACCTCGGATTTAGATATAGCAAAAAATTGTTCTTTGGGGAACAAATCATTTATTTCCACGTCATCTAGTTCTCTGGTATTGGTTTTCTCGAGCCTAGACAGATGATCAGCTGCTAGATTTTTAGCTCCTTTCTTGTCTTGAATTCCCAAGTCAAATTCCTGCAAAAAGAGAATCCATCGGATGAGTCGAGGTTTTGCATCGGTTTTAGTTAAAAGATAGCAAACGGCGGAATGGTCAGTGTAAACAATAACTTTAGACAATATGAGATATGATCAAAATTTATCAAAAGCAAAAACCACAGCTAGCAACTCTTTTTCCGTAGTAGTATAGTTTTTTTGTGTAGCCGTTAAAGTTTTGCTGGTGTAATAGATAGGTTGAGAATGCTTGTTTCTTCGCTGTCCCAGTATTGCACCTACTGCAAAATCACTTACATCACACATTAGTTCAAATGGCAAGTTCCAATCAGGTGCAATTATAATTGGAGCATTAATTAATTTATCCTTTTAAGTATTAAATGCTTCTAAACATTCCTGATCGAAGTTAAAAGGTATATCTTTTTCTAGCAATTTAGTTAAAGGCTTAGTTATTTTAGAAAAATACTTAATAAATCTTCTATAAAAACCAGCATGTCTTAAAAAGCTTCTAATAGCCTTAACTGAACTAGGAGGTGGTAATTTCATGATTGTTTCTACTTTAGATTTATCCACCTCAATCCCTTTACTAGAAATTTTATGCCCTAGTATAATACCTTCTTGAACCATGAAGTGACATTTCTCCCAGTTAAGCACAAGGTTTGTTTCTTCACATCTTATTAAAACTCATTTTAAATTTTTAAGGCTGAGATGGAAACAGTTACCGAATACTGAAAATCATCCATGAAGACTTCCATGATATCTTCCATGAGTTCATCGAATATAGCTATCATACAACGTTGAAAAGTAGCAGAGACATTACATAGTTCAAAAGGCATTCTACGATAAGCGAACGTACCATATGGGCATGTGAATGTCGTCTTTTCTTGATCTTCAAGAGCTATTGGGATTTGGAAGTAACCAGAGAGTCTATCTAGGAAGCAGTAATACATGTGTTCGGATAATATTTCTAACATTTGGTCAATGAATGGCAAGGGGAAGTGATCTTTTCTTGTGGCATCATTTAGTTTCCTATAGTCTATGCAAACTCTCCATCTTGTAACCATTCTTGTTGGGATTAGCTCATTCTTCTCGTTGGTCACAACCGCCATGCCTCCTTTCTTGGGGACAACCTGCACTGGACTTACCCAAGAACTGTCAGAAATAGGATAAGTAATTCCTGCATCTAGAAGTTTAATTACCTCAGCTTTTACAACTTCCTTCATGCTGGGGTTCAGACGTCTTTGAGCTTGCACACATGGTTTGTATTCATCTTCCATTAAAATTTTGTGGGTGCAAAAAGAAGGACTGATTCCTTTAATGTCAGAAATTTTCCATGCTATGGCCTTCTTATGTTCTTTTAATTTTTGGATTAGTTCCTCTTTTTCCTTGGGTTGCAAATCAGAAGCAATAATAATTGGTAATGTAGAATTATTTCCAAGGAATGCATATTCTAAATGGTTTGGTAATTGTTTAAGTTCCAGTTTCGGAGGCTCCTCAATTGAGGGTTTTTGCTTAAGTTCATCGTTGATCTTAATACCCTCATATTCTACTTGTCTTGACAGATGGTTATTAAATTCCTCACCTATCTCCTCGTCTTGAGCTGGACACGGTTCTGTCGTCTCCTCTTGTATAATGTCCTGAAAAGAGTCTTGAGTAATATGATCAATAAAGTCAATGAAATAACATGAATCATCTTGTTCCCTAGAGAATCTCATAGCATCATAAATTTTAAAGATCATTTCCTCGTCACCTACTCTAAGTACCAATTTACCGTCACCCACGTCAATCACGGCTCTAGCAGTGGCTAGGAATAGGCACCCTAAAATTAAGGGTACTTCCACATCTTTATCCATGTCAAGCACAACAAAATCAACAAGGAATATAAATTTATCTACTTTTACGAGTACGTCTTCTATAATACCCCTGGGATATTTAACAGATCTATCGGCTAATTGGATACTCATCCTAGTGCGTTTAGGTTCCCCAAGACCAAGCTGTTTGAACATTTTATAGGGCATCAAATTAATACTAACGCACAAATCAGCTAGTGCTTTTTCAATATTCAGATTACCAATTAAGCAAGGGATAGTAAAACTTCCTGGATCTTTTAGTTTGGTTGGGAGCTTATTTTGGAGTATGGCGGAGCACTCCTCGTTGAGTTCTACTGTAGATAAGTCCTCAAACTTCCTTTTATTTGTTAAAAGCTCCTTCAAAAATTTTGCGTATGTAGGCATCTGCAAGATAACTTCAACAAAAGGTAAGTTGATATGTAATTGCTGAAAAAGTTCAAGAAACTTACCGAATTGTGCATAAATGCGATCTTTTTTTAATGTTACTGGATATGAAACCGGTGGTGAATATTCCTCCGGTACTGGTTTTCACTATTTTCGAGTTTTTCTTCCCTCCTTTCGCTTTCGACGGCTTCTTGTGCTAACTTTTTCAGATTTCGCTAGCACTTTCCCACTCCTTAGTGTAATTGCTTTGACATGCTCTCTGGATTTGGTATTACTAAATAAATTTCCTGGTGGTCTTTCTGAGATTAGTTTAGAAAGCTAGCTTATCTGAGTTTCTAGTCCTTGGATCGATGCTTGTTGATTCTTAAGTGCTGTCTCGGTATTTTGGAAACGGGTTTCTGACATTGATATAAATTTTGAGAGCATCTCCTCAAGGTTCGGTTTCTTCTCTTGTTGATAAGGTGGCTGTTGAAAACTCTGAGGATTTTGTGGCTTTTGATTTCCTTGTCCACCCCTGGAGAAATTTGGGTGGTTCCTCCAACCTACATTATAAATATTACTGTATGGGTTATTTTGAGATCTAAAGATATTATTACCCATATAGTTGACTTGTTCCTTTTCGGTTGTGGGATTGAAGGATTGATATTCTGTATGCACACCTCCTCCGCTTGAGTCACACCTCATTACTGGATGTACCTGCGTACAACCAAGAAAACTATCAATCTTTTTATTGAGAAGTTCTACCTGATTTGACAGCATAGTAACTGAGTGGACGTTATAAACGTCGGCTGTTTTTGTTGGCTTAGTCCTCATGACTTGCCACTGATAGTTATTCAGTGACATTTCTTCTATAAATTCATAGGCATCTTCCAGTGTTTTATTGTTGATGGTTCCTCCAGCAACTGTGTCAATCTTTTGTCTTATGGAGGGATTCACACCATTGTAGAACTTTTGAACTTGCAGCCAAAGTGGTAACCCATGGTGAGGGAACCTTTTCAGTAAGTCCTTGTATCTCTCCCATGCATCGTAAAGTGTTTCTAAATCTATCTGCACAAAAGAAGAGATATCATTACGTAATTTAGCCGTTTTAGCTGGCGGAAAATATTTTAGTAAAAATTTCTCGGTCATTTGTTCCCAAGTAGTGATAGACCCTCGTGGTAACTAGTTCAACCACTGTTTAGCTTTGTTTCTTAGTGAAAAGGGAAATAACTGAAGAAGAATGACATCATCAGAAACGCCATTGATTTTGAATGTATCGCAAAATTCCAGGAAATTTGCCAAGTAGCGTTGGGATCTTCATCCTGCAAACCATCAAACTGAACAAACTGCTGTATCATCTGAATAGTGTTAGGTTTTATTTCAAAAGTATTTGCAGCAATTGCAGGTCTAACTACGTTAGATTTAGTTCCTGTTAAAGAAGGTTTAGCATAATCATACATAGTACGTGGAGCAGGATTTTGATTAGCAGCAATTGCAGGAGGTAGCTGATTCCCTTGGTTTTCAGCCATCTCATCGGTTGGGTCTTTAGTATCGTCTTCTCACTCGTTCTCCGTGTATCGTAAGCTACCCCTTATTTCTCTTTGATTTTTGCGAATTGTACGATCGATTTCTTCGTCAAAAAGTAATGGTCCCGACGGGTTTCTTCTAGTCATAAACTATAAAAACCTGCCAAGAGAGAGAAAAAAGTAAATTAATAAAATAAAATAAAATAAAATTTCAAGAAAAATAAATGCATAAATTAATAAAAATTTAGTGTTCCTAATATTTCAATTCCCCGACAACGGTGCCAAAAACTTGATCGCGTGATTCGTAACAAGTAATAAATTTTTATAATAAAGATCAAACATAGACTAACTATTATCACAACAAAAAGGCTAGCGCACCTATCGAACAATAGTATAGTAATGGCAAGACCGGAATATCGTACCCAAGGGAACCAAAAGTACTAGTAATAACTATCTTTTTATTATCTAGCCTAAGAATAAAAGGGTTTGTTTTAATTAACTAATTATTTAAACTAAGAATGCACAGAGAAAAGAATTGGGGAATTGCTTTTGGGAAAATCGATTGAATTGAGACAATACCTAAGGAAAAATCCACCTAGACTTTACTTGTTATTCTGGCTCTGGATCGGACGATTTATTCATTCAACTTGTTCCGTAGAGATCCCTAAGTTATATTATTATCCCTATTCAAGACTAATAATGTCTAATCCCTAGATTGAATAAACGAGACTTTTCTCTAATTAGCACTCTAGGGTTGGATTAACTCGATCTATGGATCCCCTTATTAGGTTTCACCCTAATCCGACAAAATCTTATCACCCTATTTCTAGGCGCGCAATCAACTCCACTTAATTATGACAAATGTACTCTTAGACAGGGTCTATTCCTCCTCTGAATAAAAGTATGTCTTGAATCAGTATCCTGGGATATCAAAACAAGATTTAAGTACACATAATTAAGAACAAGTTAAATTTTATCGTACGATTCAGAAAATAATAACAATATTCGTCTTAGGTTTTATTCCCCTTAGGTATTTAGGGGATTTAGTTCATAACTAAATAAGAAAACATCTCAGAAGAATAAAGAATACAAAACATAAAGAAAACCCAAAACTCCTGAAGGGGAATTGAGGAGAGATCTTCAGTCTTGATGATGAATTCGGCTTCTGAGATGGATCAATCGGCTTCCTTGGGGTAATTCCTTACCCTTCTTCTCCGTCTCTCCTTTTCTCCTCGTCTACTGCGTATTTATAGGTTTTGGAATGCCTTGAAACCTTCCAAAGTGGCCTTTTCTGAATTGGACTTAACTTGGGCTCAGTAGGGACATGCCTGTGTGACACGAACGTGTGACGTGATTGCCAGGCCGTGTTCGATTCGTTAAATTGCACACGGCCCTGTGGGTCAATGGCCAGGCCGTGTGAATCGTGAAAGCCTTGGTCGACAACCTCGAAAGACACGGGCATGTGAGCTGCCCGTGTGGCAAGGCTTAGGCCATGTCATCTTCTCGATTTAGTCTGTTTTGTCCCTTTTTGGCTCGTTTTTGGCTCCTTTTGACTCTTGGTGCTCCCCTGAGTACAAAACATGAAATTAAAGAATTAGGAGCATCGAATTCACCATTCTAATGAGAAATCATCTATAAAATGCATTAAACATGGGGTAAAAATATATATAATTTACGGTTTATCATCTAACATGTTCAAATATTGTGTATTCTTCATCAACAGAGCAACGTAGAGGCATACCAACAAACTGAACAGAGTACAAATCGTACCTGATAATTCGCACACATAGACAATAGTACATTACATTCTAACGGGTCCAACTCACTGAGGTACAAATATAACAGATATACGTACAGATCACAAGTTGTTCATCATCAGTCTAACACGCATATATCATTCATATATCATCTTAGAGCATTAGATAGTCCTTTTACGATCAAATTTAGATTATAAATACATTGTGGAAGCCAGTGCTTGTGTTGGGTAACACTCACCGCCTCAAAAATAAGATTCAAATCCTATTCATATGCCATACGACTTGGATACACGCCCATGTCATCTGCCCATGTGGTTCTAAATCATAAATAGTGAGTTACACAGCCTGGGCACATGCCCATGTACCTGGCCGTGTGGCATCGACAATCTCATTTTTCGACAAATGAAAATGTAGAAAAATAAAGGTTTTGGCACCCATCTGATACGAACTCGATGCAGGAGAAATAAGGATGAATTCCCATCCCGACTAATGAATTGAACTAGAAAGATAAGTCAGATCTCATATAGAATCAGTGCAACGTAATGTAATAAAAGGAACTGTTACTTTGAAAGGAAGAAACCAAAACGAATGACTAAGTATTGGGAATGAATGACAGAAGAAATATGGCAGGAAAAGAAAAGAGCAAAATGATGCAGAAACTTCACCAGAGGTTTCTGGAAGGTTTTAAATAACCAACTGACTAACTACCACCAGCTAAAATGCAAAAATAAAACATTCCCTAATGCACATGCTGGAATTCAAACACAGGACCAAACAAAATACAGAAGCCCATTGAACCAGTAGGCTCATTCAAAGGTAAGGGTTTAAGCAAAATGATAAAATTTCCAGAAACAAGATTCGAACCCAGAACCTCACACACATACCTAGAACACTTGACTACTAAACCAAACCAATTTACTTGTAATGAATTTCCAAAGCCTAAAATCAAATCAAGGGATGGCCTCTTTTGGTTCAAGAAGTTCTTAGACGTACTTAAGTAACTTCATATCAACATCCTACTGGTAGAAGCACTTGAGCAAATATTGAACTACATCAAATTCATTAAGGATATCCTGTACAAGAAATGAAGACTTGGAGAATTTGAGACGGTAGCTCTAACGAAGCAATGTAGTGCATATCTACAAAATAAACTACCCCCAAAGATGAACCCTGGATGTTTTACCATACCTTGCAACATTGAAGCAACTTATTATGGTAAGGCACTATGTGATTTGGGTGCAAGCATCAAGCCCATGTCCATATTTGAAAAGTTAGGGATAGGTGAGGTTAGACCTACTACAGGCACAATTCAGTTATCAGATCGATTCTTAGCACATCAAGAAGGAAAAGTAGAGGTTGTATAGGTATGTGTAGACAAATTTATTTTTCTTGCTAACTTTGTTATTTTAGACTTTGAAGCAGATAAAGAGGTACCAATCATCCTAGAAAGGCCTTTCCTAGCAACTGGAAGGATCCTTACTGATGTGCAGAAGGGCGAGCTTACCATGCGTGCTCAGGATAATTATGTAATGTTTAATGTTTTTGAATCTATTGGATTTCCTAACACAGTTGATAATTGTTATACAACATCTGAGTTAGAATAATTAGCCATGGAATAGGAACCCAACTCTGTTGATGACCCATTGGAACAACTTTTGATACCAGACTTTCCAAGTGATGAAGTAGGGGAAGAATACTTAGCTTTGCTAGAAGCTAACCAGAAGGGATATAATCCGCAATCCCATTTTGAATCTTTGGAGTTAGAAAGCAGAGATTATGTTCAACTGAAAGTGTCAATTGAGGTGCCATCGAAATTAGAACTTAAGGTACTTCATTCACATTTAAAATATGTTTATTTAGGTAACGCCTCTACTTCGTCTGTGATTATTTTAGCCCAGCTAACTAAAGAATAGGAAAAGAGGCTTATTTTAGTGCTAAAATAATTTAAGAAGCCTATCAGATGGATTGTAGCCGATATTCATGGTATTAGTCCATCTGTGTGCATGCACAAAATCATCCTAGAAGATGGCGAAAAAGGAACAATTGATGGACAATGGAGACTGAACCCCATTATGAAGGATGTGGGAAGGAAAGAAATCATTAAGTGGTTAGATGTGAGTGTAATTTACCCCATCTTAGATAGTTCATGGGTTCGTCAGGTCCAATGCATGCCAAAGAAAGAAGGTAATACGATCCTAGAGAACAAAAATTACGAGTTGTTACCGACCAAAACGATTACGAGTTGGAGAATTGGTATAGGTTACCGAAAGTTAAATAAGGGGACTAAGAAAGATCACTTTCCTTTACTATTCTTGGATCAAATGTTGGATAGACTCTAAGGGCAAGACTGTTACTGTTTTCTAGATGGGTACTCAGGGTACAATCAGATAACAATAGCATCAGAGGATTAACACAAAACAACATTTACATGCCCGTACGGTAAATTCGAATTTAAACACATGCCATTTGGTCTATGTAATGCACCTACTACATTTCAAAGATGTATGATAATTATTTTACTAGCATGATGGAAAAGTTTTTGGAAGTTTTCATGGATGGTTTTTTATCGCGATTTTCATGACAGGTAAGTTCTATATATATTTAAAATTAATTGTTCTTGAAACTAACTATTATCACGATGTAGGCAAGTGTACCTATCGAACAGTAGTATAGTTTTAGCAAGACTGGAATGTCGAACCCAAAGGAACTAAAAGTACTAGTAATGACTTTTTATTATCTAGCCTACGAATAAGGGGGTTTTGTTTTAACTAACAAATTATTTAAACTAAGAATTCACAGAAAATAGAATTGGGGAATTACTTTTGGAAAAACGATTGAATTAAGAAAATAACTAAGGAAGAATCCACCTAGACTTCACTTGTTATTCTGACTCCGAATCGGATGATTTATTCATTTAACTTGTTCCGTAGAGATCCCTAAGTTATGTTATTATCCCTATTCAAGACTAATAACGTCTAATCCCTAGATTGAATAATTGAGACTTTTCTCTAATTAACACCTTAGGGTTGCATTAACTCAATCTATGGATCCCCTTATTAGGTTTCACCCTAATCTGGCAAAATCTTGTCACCCTATCTCTAGGTGCGCAATCAACTCCGCTTAATTATGACAAATGTACTCTTAAACATGGTCTATTCCTCCTCTGAATAAGAGCTTATCTTGAATCAGTATCCTGGGATATGAAAACAAGAATTAAGAACACATAATTAAGAACAAGTTAAATATTTATCATACAATTCAGAAAATAATAACAAGATTCATCTTAGGTTTCATTTCCCTTAGGTATTTAGGGCATTTAGTTCATAACCAAAAAGGAAAACATCTCAGAAGAATAATGAATACAAAACATAAAGAAAACCCAAAACTCCTGAAGAGAAATTGAGGGGAGATCTTCAGTCTTGATGGTGAATCCAGCTTTTGAGGTGGATCAATCGGCTTCCCTTGAGCAATTACCTACCTCCTTTTCTCCGCATCCCCTTTCCTCTCCCTTTAGGGTGTATTTATAGGCTTTAGAATGCCTAAAAACCCTCGAAATTAGCCTTTTCTGAACTGGACTCAACTTGGGCTCGGGATGGACACGCCCGTGTGACATGCCCGTGTGCGACTACTTCAGGTCGTGCTCGAACCTGTTAGAATGGCACGGGCGTGTGTTCTACCCGTGTGAGTCGTGCTTCGATTTTTCCAAATTGCAACGGCCGTGTGGTCTACTCGTGTGAGGAAGTCCAGGCCGTGTTGATTTCGTACGTTGGTCTATTTTCTCCGTTTTTGGCCCGTTTCTCTTTCCTTTCGCTCTCCTATGCTCACCTAAGTATAAAACATGAAAGTAAAGCATTAGGAGCATCGAATTCACCAATTCTAAGGAAAAATCATCCTTAAAATGTGTTAAGCATGGGGTAAAAATATGTATAAATTACAATTTATCAATTTTTCAATTTCTGAAGACACTTACGATGATTGCTTAGCCAATCTTGCCACAGTACTAAGGCGGTGCAAAGAAACATACCTAGTACTCTACTAGGAAAAGTTTCAGTTCATGGTACGAGAATGTATTATTTTAGGGCATCGAATAACGAGACAAGGAATCGATGTAGATAAAGCAAAGGTGGATGTTATTGAGAAACTCCCACCTCCAACATCTGTAAAGGGTGTTAGGAGCTTTTTGGGACATGCCGAATTTTATCGAAGATTTATCAAAGACTACTCCAAAATTGCTAAACCCTTATGCAAATTATTGGAGAAGGACACAACATTCAACTTTGAGGAAGAATGTTTGAAAGCTTTTAATGATTTGAAGAATCGATTAGTTTTGGCACCAATTATCTTCACTCCAGATTGGGATTTTCCATTTGAGTTAATGTGTGACACAAGTAACTTTGCAATAAGAGCTGTGATGGGTCAGTGAAGGAACAAGGTTTTTCATCCCATCTACTATGCAAGTCAGACTCTGACGGGAGCTCGACTGAATTATACGTTAATAGAGAAAGAGTTACTTGATATTATTTTTGCTTTTGACAAGTTTGGATCTTATCTTGTAGGTACCAAAGTGACTATCTATATGGATTATTCGACAATTAAATATTTACTTGCCAAGAAAGATTCCAATCTGAGGTTAATTTGATGGGTACTTCTACTCTAAGAGTTTGATCTAGAAATTCAAGATAAAAAGGGGTAGAAAACCAAGTAGTAGATCACTTATCCAGATTGGAGCCACAATAAAGAACGTCATCTCTTGTACCCATCAAGTAGACATTCCCGAATGAACACATACTTAAAGTAAATCATGTCCATAACATCCATTGGTTTGCTGATTTTGCTAGCTATTTAGATTGTGGTTTGATGTTGATTGATAAGACGTATTAACAAAGGAAAAAAGTTTCTTCACAATGTGAAGTACTATTTCTAGGAAGAACCATATTTGTTCAAAAAGTGCACAGATCAAATGATAAGGAGATGCGTGGCAGAAAACGAGGTACATGGAATTCTATATCATTGTCACACAGCTCCAAGTGGGGGACACTTTGGAGGTTCACGTACTGCAGCAAAGGTATTGCAAGCCAGATTCTTTTAGCTAACTCTATTTAAAGATACGTATGCCTATGTAAAGTTGTGATCGATGCCAGAGGGCTGGAAATATCACTAACAGAAATGAGATGCCCTGAACAAACATCATTGAGGTAGAATTTAGGACACCACTATACCCAGTCCGACTATATGGACTCGGTATAAGACTATTACATTTGGTGCCAAAGCGGTTTTGTCTAGACATTGTATAATTCAATCATTCATATATAGTGTGTTAACTTATTTAATCCAAATTAACGAAAGTTCGTGTGCGTTTGGAAATGATTTAAAAATAGTTTTTACTCAAAACAGAGGCAAAATATCGATTCTTAAACAAAAGGTATCGATATTTTATGAAAGGTATCTATACCACTGTAAATTGAAAAATATATAGGATTTTTTCTATGTAATCTATCACCTTTTTACTTAAATTTATTGTTAAAACTAAGTAATTATTTAATAAATTAATGAAATATGTGAAAGTATGAAATTAGGACATGAAAATTATTAAAATGTGATTTTATGCTTTATTATATAATTTTCATGCATAAAATGGTTTATTTTATATTTATTTGAATATATTATATTTTTAAGACATAAAATGGGCAATGCATGACTAAATTAAATAATAAAATTTAAAAATTATATTTAATAATTCATTTTAAAATATTTCATTAATAATTTGAGTTTTAATTAATTATTTAAATTGGATAAATTTTGTAACACCTCTTACTCGTATTCGATGCCGGAACAGGGTACGAGGCGTTATCAGACATAAACTCACACAATCATACAAAACCGAGACATGAATTTCTGTCAAATTTAAAACTTTTCATTCATATGTATATCGTCCCTTATATGGGCCCCCGAGGCCCAACATACATTGGGTGTGGTTCGGGACTAAATCAAGAACTTTTTAGAACTTTTACAACACATAGAAAATTTTATTATTTTGGGGAGTTAAACGCCCGTGTGGGTGGGTCGTGTGGTCACACACGCCTATATGGCTTGGGACACGCCCGTGTCCTCAGCCTGTGTAACTCTTTGTTTATGATGTCATCAGCAAAATAGGGGCACACGGCCAAGTCACACGCCGGTGTGCTAAGGCTGTGTCCTTTACATGGCTGAGACACACGATCGTGTCTCTGCTCGTGTGTTTACTACTGGACATTCTATTTTACTTAATTAGGGTGTAGGGGATACACGGTCGGATCACATGCCCATGGGGCTGACCGTGTGTCTACCCGTAAATTCTCCAAGCCAATTGCCACCCTTATTTGTACAAACACATAAATGACTTCAAGGGCACTTAACATGACATAATTGAGCACTTAAAACATACACATACAAGACATGATCATGATCATTCCATCTTTACTAATACATGCATAAAATTTCATACTTTGTCAAGCCAAATTTATAAATTTGCATGCACTAAGAGTTGAAGTTTACTTCCATTTAACATACTTATGTCGTAATTATTATCATGCCACTCACTCACAATTCCATCATCAAACATCCATAGTCACATCCACAATTCATCCATGCCAAACAATTTTAACCACATCATGTATGACCTTGGAACATGCATGCATATACGAATATGTTTACAACCAAATAATCAATGTGAACCATATCTCATGGCCATATACAAAATGAATCACCAAATCACTATAAGCCAACACACTTGGCCAAATTAATAATGACATAATTAATCAAAAGACAAAGTCCCTATACATGCCATAAACCTAAAATACTTGTGTTCACTTATACCCAAGTGACAGCTTGATAGTGTGATGGCATCTCTGGCAGTATCCAACCTGAGCTAGCTAAATTAACCTATAAGACATGGGAAAGGAAGGGGGGTAAACTATATAGCTTAGTAAGTCCATATGAAAATAATGAGCAACTCATGCCAGTCATATGCTATGCTTGACGATATAAGAACAAGTTAAGATAAAAATAGCTATAAATCTCAAGGTTGTAATATAACCTATTCACATGTTTACTCTCTTTTGATTTATCAAAATAATTTAACATTACTCGAGTTTCAGCCTAGCAGCCATAATTTCTCCATTGTAGCATGTCTTATAATTGGCAAATTATTTTAAACATCTTAGTAAAGGTACACGTTACTTATGTATATTCATGTTTTCATGCATATAGCACAACATATTTCAAATTATAATAACTATTTCTTTCCATACTTTCTTAACTGTTTTAATAGGCAATCAGGCCAATATTTCCTTTCACTCATAACCGATAAACCACAATTCAAATGAACAACATTTACTATCTCACCAATCAATTGGGCCCCCAAGGCCTAACATATAGTCATCAATTGTGTTTCCATGCATTTATACATCATGACCATAAATCAACAATCATAGGGCTATCTCAAAGTAACTTTCATAGTGATCATAACTCACAATATGTAACACCCCAAACCCGACCTAGACGTTATGGCCTAATCTGGCGATGTCACATGATAGCGTTAAGATAAAATAATTTTCCATTTGTTTACACTTGTTAACCCCAAAATCGTTACTTCTACTTATTCACTTTTACAAATTTCGTTGCGGAAGCTTTTAAAAGTTGTTTCAAGTAAATTGCGTGTTTATAGAAAACTTAGTCTTTTAGAAACTGAGTGGGAAAGAATTTAGAAAGAAGAGAGGCGGGAAAAACAAGAATTTTGGTAGCAAAAGAAAGGTGAAAACGATAGAAAGGAAGAACAAGAGGAGAAAATCGGTAGAGAAATTTTTGGAGAAAAAGAAACAGAATTTCAGTAATAGGAAAAAAATACAATCAAATCCCGATAACTACCCCATTCCCCCCTAAAAATGCTCCACCTGAGTCCCCACTCATTCCACTAATCAGAATCCCATTTTACTCAAACACTCATACGGCACAAGCAGTAAAATAAATCCCTTATTCACACGAGGATTCTAACTCTGGACCTCTAGGCATTAAACATTCCACTTAACCATTAAACTAGTAGGCCCATTGTGATATATTTTATTAACATTTATTTTAAAAGCCTACTGACTAGAGATAGGGGTTTATTCATTTAATAGAAAAAATTTTCCCAAGCTAGGGCTTGCACCCAAGACTTCTCAGACACTCCCAGAACACATAACCACTGAAGCAGATACACTGTTGTGTCAAATTTTAACAGAACCAAAAATATAAATTTTGGGGCGTTACAACTTTACCCCCTAAAAGAAAATTTCGGCCTTGAAATTTACTTGATTAGAATAAGTGAGGGTATTGCTGACGCATCGCATCTTCAAGCTCCCACGTGGCCTCCTCAGTGCTATGATTACGCCAGAGAACCTTAACCCGTGGAATCGATTTCCTCCTCAGAACCTTTACAACCCTATCCAATATTTGTACCAGCTCCTCCTTGAAAGTCAGATCTGGCCTAACCTCGACCTCCTCAATTGGCACAACATGTGTGGGATTAGAGCAGTAACCCCTTAACATAGAGACGTGGAACAAGTCGTGAATCTGATCCAACTCTGGAGGTAGCTCAACCTGGTAAGCAACTGGTCCCACTCGTCTCAGAATACGGTAAGGCCTAATAAATCTAGGGCTCAGCTTACCTTTGTGACCAAACCTCAGAACGTTCGTCCAAGGCGAGACCTTTAGAAACTTGAAGCCTCCCACAGAACACTCAATCTCTCACCTCTTCAGATCAGTATAAGACTTCTACCTACTAGAAGCTACCTTTAGACGGTCCCTAATTAGCTAAACCTTATCCTTAGTCTCAGAAACTATTAGAAACTAGCTCAAGGCCCAGAACACGCTGCTCACCTAACTCAGTTCAATATGAAAGAGTACGACACTTACGACCATACAGAGCCTCATAAGGTGCCATCTATATACTAGACTGATAACTGTTGTTATAAGCAAACTCTGCTAGCGGGAAGTACTCCTCTCAACTGCCGCAGAAATCAATCACGTAACTCCTTAACATGTCTTCCAGTACCTGAATCACCCTCTCTGACTGACCATCTGTATGAGGATGGAAAGAAGTAATGAAGTCCGATCTAGTACCCAGAGCTTTATGAAGCTTCTTCCAGAATCGAGACGTGAAGTGAGGATCCTTGTCAGAGATGATCGAAACCGGTACCCCATGCAATCTCACTATTTTAGACATACAATTTAGCCAACTTTTGCAGAGAGTATTCAGTGTGAACAGGTATGAAATTGGCGAACTGGGTCAATCGATCCACGATGACTCATATTGAATCCTTCTTAGTGGGCGTTAAGGGCAACCCACTAATGAAGTCCATAGTCACTCGCTCCCACTTCCAAAGTGGAATCTTAACTGGCTGAAGTAACCCCGAAGGCAACTGATGCTTAGCCTTAACCTGATGACATGTCAGAAACTTACCCACAAAGTTTGTAACCTCACGCTTAAGACCTGGCCACCAATATAACTCATGAAGGTCTCGGTACATCTTATTTCCACCAGGATGCTTAGCATAAGGGCTACTATGCGCCTCTCACAGTATAGATTGCCTCAATCTGGTATCTTTTGGAACACAGATTCCTCCACAGAAACTGAGTACTCCTTTATTATTCAGTCCAAAATCCATAGCATCCATATTCTAAACCTGTCGGAAGCGAAGATCCAATGACTCATCCTCCATCTGTTTATCCTTAGTCTTATCCATCCATGTCGGTTTAACTTGAAACTCGACCAACAAACTACCATCCTCAAATAAACTGAGGCGAGCAAACATCGCCCTCAGATCAGTCATGGCTCTATGGCTTAGTGCCTCGGCCACCATATTGGCCTTACCCAGATGGTATTCGATCGTACAGTCATAGTCTTTAAGCGGCTCAATCCATCTACGCTGCCTAAGATTTAACTCCTTCTAAGTGAAAAGATACTTGAGGCTCTTGTGATCCGTATAGATAAAACACTTTTCACCATATAGGTAATGCCTCTAGATTTTAAGTGCAAAAACCACTGCAGCCAACTCTAGGTCCTATTTCGGATAATTAGCCTCATGAGTCTTAAGCTAATGAGACGCATAAGTTACCACCTTACCCTCTTGCATCAACACACATCCCAAACCAATATGTGATGCATCGCTATAGATAGTGAACTCTTTTTCAGACTCTAGCTGTATCAAAACAAGGGCCTCAATCAGTACAGTCTTGAGTTTCTCAAAGCTCTCTTGCTATGCATTAGTCCAGTTGAAAGGCACATCCTTGCGTAGCAACTTAGTCAAAAGTGCTGCAATCGGTGAAAACCCCTCTACAAATCGTTGATAATACCTACCAATCCCAGAAAACTATGGATTCAGATACAATTTTAGGCTGCTTCCAATCCAAGATAGCCTCAATCTTTCGAGGGTTAACTCTAATCCTCTCAGCTGAAACCACATGTCCTAGAAATGTTACTTCATGTAACCAGAACTCACATTTATTGAATTTGTCGTACAATTATTTCTCTCGCAGAATCTATAGAACCACTCTGAGGTGTTCATCATGCTCATCCTCAGTCTCGAATAATCTAGTTTGTCATCAATAAATACCACTATGAATTGATCCAAATAGGGTTGGAACACTCGATTCATCAGATCCATGAAAGATGCTGGTGCATTCGTCAGTCCAAATTGCATCACTTGGAACTCGTAATGTCTATAACGAGTCCTAAATGCCATCTTATGCACATTAGCGTCCTTAACTCTTAACTGGTGATACCTCGATCGGAGATCAATCTTCGAGAAAACTGAAGCACCTCGAAACTGGTCAAACAGATCGTCTATCCTCGATAGGGGGTACATATTCTTGATGGTTAGCTTATTTAGTTGCCGGTAGTCGATACACATACGCATGGATCCATCATTCTTTTTCACAAACAACACTGGTGCTCTCCATGGAGACACACTAGGACGAATGAATCCGCGATCCAATAACTCTTGAATTTGAGCCTTAAGTTCCACAAGCTCTTTTGGTGCCATTCTATAGGGAGCGATAGGCACCGGAGCTGTACCGGGAAGAAGCTTGATCCCAAACTCTACTTCACGATTCAGAGGTAACCCAGTAACTCTTCTAGGAAAATGCCCGAAAAGTCCTTAACCATTCTGATGTCATTAACCGAAGCATCCCCAAAATCTGAAATATTGATGTAGGCCAAATACGCCTCATACCCCTTACGAACCAACTTTTCAGCCCTTAATGCAGAAATCATATTTGATAAGTAATTCCGACATTCCCTGATTACAACTATCTTGTTGTCCTCCTCAGTTCTCAGTACAACCCGTTTAGTAGAACAATCCAAGCTCACTCGGTGTTTAACCAGCCAATCCTCCTAGTTTTAAATCGAACTCTCCAAAAGGAAGTTCCATCAGATCAGCCAGAAAGATAGTCCCTTGAACCTCTAGAGGGACATCCCTAAATAGTTTATTTATCCTTACTGATTTCCCTTACGGACTCAGTACTGTCACCTCACTTGTAGTGCTCTCAACCAGGATACCCAAATTCTCGCACACAGTACAGGCTATAAAAGAGTGAGTGGATCCTATGTGACAGCCCTAATTCGGCCCTAGTCGGAATGTGGTTTCGGGACCACAAAACCGAGTCATAAAATTTAGTTAAAATTTTATTTGCATATCTTATATGTGTGATAGTACTTGTATAAAAATTTGATGTTTTAATTTTATATTAGGAATGTGAATTTTGCTTGAAAGGATCTAGTTGAGAGACTTAGAAAATTATGATAGGTAAATAAGTAAGGACCAAATAGTATTAAAATAGGAAAGTTTGGGTTTGCATGTCAAAGTGCCCAATTCATGATAAGTGGCCGGCCAAGCATGGTTCCATTCCTCCAAGTTTATGTTGTTTATTATTTAATATTGGTAAGTAAATTAGAATAAATAAAAGAAAGGAATTAAAAATGAAAAAGATGAATAAAATAAGGGAGGAAGAAGGAGTGTTCATCCTTTTCCTTATTACAATTGCCGTACCTAAAGAAAGAAAAAGAAGAAATTGAAGTTAAGGCATTTGGTCACCTTTAAGTTGATTAAGAAGCTCTTGAATATTCGGTGCCTAGGGGAAAAGTTTCTAAGAAGTTTGGCCATGCATGTAACTAGATTGAGGTATGTTTGATATTATTCTTTGAGATTCATGTATATTTTAAGTTGTAAGTTTGAAATCTACCTAGCCATGGTTCAAATTTTGTTAATTGATGGAGATGATATTCGGCCATGAATGTTACATTCTTGGTTGGTATTTTGATGTCTTTGGTGATGAGGTATGAAGATGGCTGATTTTGAGTGTTTAATAAAAAGGATACATGAATTATTGTTAAATAATGGTCGAATGTAGCATGATTAAAGATGTGAATAAACTGAAGTTAAGGAGGTTGTCAATGAAAAATATGAGTTGGATGAGTTTTAAAGAATAAAAATTTAGTTGACTAGAGGTCAAGGACATTCGGTCAAAGGCTTGTGTGCTAGCAAAATCGGCCTAAATGTCGTTTTGATGTGTTGAATTGAGTAAGCTAGATGTTGGAACACATAAGGATTCGGCCTTCTAAAACAATAGAGATAAGTGTATGAAAGGCTAAGTTTAAGTAGTAAGGCTGAATAGGTTGTAGATAAGGCACTTGCGAGTTCTTGGCCAAGCAATTGACAAATTAAATTAGAGTTCTTGTGACGTATAATGTCAAGTCTAACTTGGTATATTTGGCCACCTAATTAAGTACATCGGTGGTGTTGAATGTAATCTTACACATTCGGCCATATGGGGTAAAAATGGGTCGAGTGTTCATGAGATGAAATTAGGTGTTTAAATGATGTTATAGTTGACATTGTGCATATATACATGCATTCGGCCATCTAATTGAGTATGAAGGTGGTGTTAAATCTAATTGTGATGCCCATTCCGAAGTATATATATATACATATATATATACATAAGTATGCCCATTCGTGATGTTACCTTTAATTATGTGTATAATCGACTAAATGGGTAATTAGTGAGGATGGTTGCCGAATATACAGACATACATATGCATGTGTAATTGAATTATGAATGTTTAGCAAGATGGTTAAACTAGTTGATTTATTGATTAAGCTCAAGGAGTTAAAGGAGGAGAATCAAGCAAAGGCAAAGAAAAGATCATCGAGTAGCCGAGTTGGAACCGTCTTACCCAACACAAAGTAAGTCACCAAGCATATATTTTGTATTGATCTAAATAGACATAATGTCTATGTAATTATGCCGAATGGAATGATAAATTTATATACATGTATGCATGTGGTGATGAAAGTGTTGAATGAAAAGAAAAGAGGTGAGATGTATTGAGTTGTTGATCTCGGCACTAAGTGTGCGGGTATAAACATTTATGATCATGAGATTGGCACTAAGTGTGCGGGTTTAAATTGTACAGCACTAAGTGTGTGAGTTTGATTATATAGCACTAAGTGTGCGAGTTGATTATATAGCACTGAGTGTGTGGACTTAATATATACTTTTGAATCACTATGGACACTAAGTGTGCGACATTATTGAGTTGATCACGGATAGCGGATCGGGTAAGTACCTTGAGTTCATGGCTAATAGGCGCTATGTTTATATTTGGAGTTGAGCTTGGTAAGTTTGAACCTATGTGACAATTATAATTGAAGTCACGTACATAAGATTTATCGTGGAATAGGTGAAAGGTCGTTTAGTTGTATGATTGTAACGAAAATACAATGATGTATGAAAATGCCTCAAATATCCTATTGATTAGTATATGGAATGTGAATGCATGACTTGGTATGAGATCGAACCGATAGGTCTAAGGAACTATGGTATGGTTCGGTATGGATGGAGTAACTAGCCTTGTTCCATTTTGTTTCCTCTTGTGATAATGTTATTAATGGGTGGTAGTGCATTGCTTATGACTTACTGAGTTATATACTCACTCGGTGTTTCCTTGTCACCTATTTTAGGTTTCTTGGACTCGTCTCTTTTTGCGTGATCGGGCCGTCATCGAAGTCATCACACCGGCTAGCAACTTTTGGTATCTTCTTTTTAGTCGGTCTAGGAGAACATTTCGGCATGTATAGGCTAATATGTTTTGTTGAAATTTGGTATGTAAACTTTTAGCCATGCGAAAATGGCATAAATGTTCGGTTGGATTTGGTTCTATAATGTTAGGTCGTAAGTCTTGGAAATTCGATTTTTATGCCATATGTCATGGTTGATTATTTTTGGTGTCAAAATTCATGATATGGCAATAGTGTAGTAGGGAGATGTTTGACAATGATTAGCCCTTGGCATGGCTAGTCATGATCATAATTTGTGATATGTATGATGAATTACTAGTTAGATCAAGGAGAAATCACGAAATAGGCATAGTTGCTTTAGTAACAGATGCTGGCAGCAGCAGTGACGTGAGATTGAAAAATCACTAAAAATAGTAGGAGTGGAATTAATTAATGAATAAATTATGTAATCAAAGCTCGATGAGTCTATTTTCATATAGAAGAAACGAAACGACCATATGAGCTGTATGTTAGGAGATAATTAAACTCTTGTGAAACAGGACCAGAGCGATTTCTGGATTCCCTGTTCCGACTTTGGAAATTCATTATAAATTAACCAGAGATAATTAGAAGTCATGCCATATGTGCATAGATTCCCCTTCGAGTCTAGTTTCTATAGAAACAAACAACATCAGTAATGAAGCCCTGTACAGGGAGATATCTAAGTTGTAATGCGAAAAGGTCAGTGTAGTCGATCCCTGTAACATGGGAGTTTTTGACTAATAAACTGTACTAATTGGCCCAACTAAAAATTCTAGAAAAAAATATGTAGATGGGAATATGAGTCTAGTTTCATGGAAAATTTACGGAACTAGATTTCGAGTTTCAGAACTCAAGATATAATTTTTAAAGCGACTAGTATGCAGATTGGCAGCTTGTCTGGGAAATTTTTTTTAAGTGGTTTGAAGTCTGTTAACACCTCGTGTTCGACTCCGGAGACGGCCTCGGGTTCGGGGTGTTACATCCTATATCTATCAATGCAGTATATAGTACATAATAAATAAGAAACGTACTCGAGATGACATCCGGAGCATCTGCCTCCTCACAGCACCGAGCAGCATAAACTAGAGCCGGTTGTCTTGCCTCAGCCTGGTGCTTTCTAAACACTGCCCAATCCATTACCACCTTTGGCCTGACCGCGGCCTCTCGGTGGCTGCTGAACTATTTTTGGAGGTGGTGTAGTACCAATATCCGAGGCTTGCATCTGGTTGGAACTCCGCGACAATCCCTAATACGGTGCTCTAATGAATCGCACCTCCAACAAGCCCTATTTCTTGTCCAACACTCGCCCTGATGACGTCTACAACAGCCAATATAAGTGGGCTGTCCAGTAGCAGCTATAGGAGCCCTAACTCTAATCGGCCATCAACTCTAGCCTTTTTCTTGGGCCTCTGAATGGAACTCGAGGGCTCCGATTCCCTCTTATTCCTACCTTTTTCTCTGTTTTGGCGCTCCGCGTGCTTCATTTTTTTGGCGATCTTCGCCTTATCAACCAGTGCAGCAAAATATCGTTCCCTTTGTGAGCTATCAGAACCCTTCGATTATCCCTGAGGCCATCCTCGAAGCGAACACATCACTCATACTCAGTCACCATCATACCTCGCACATAGCAGTTCAGTCGTAGAAATTTGGCCTCATACTCAGCCATTGATCTATCACCATGGTTCAAACTCAAGAACTCTCTCTTACGGGTATCCACATAATTGGTACCCACATACTTCCCCTGGAAGGTAGTCTTGAAGAACTCGTAAGACAGTCGATCGGGCTGAGTGCCCTCCTTAACCATAAGCCACCACTGGTAAGCCTCATCTCTCAACAATGACACTGCACCCTTTGGTTTCTGCTTGGGGGTGCAGTTCAGATCGTCTATGATCCTCTCTATGGCCTCAATTCAGTACTCAGCCACATTAGGGGCAACCCCAGTGACACCCCTGAATACCTCAACTCTATTAGACCGAAGTCGCTCCGAAACTGACCCCCGATCTTTAGCTCTAGTATTAGGCCCAACGACCCTCTCCAAAATCCTCAACATGGTCTGGGATAGTGTATCGTCCCCAACCACTCAATCACGAGACCCTGACCCTGACCTAGTCTCTGTAACCGGCGACAATGGCATCTCGATAGAGTCTAAATTCAGCATATAGCCCAGTGAAGAGGACTCAGCTCGAGCCCCTCTACGGCCTCTACCACGGCCTCTTGTACCTCATTCACGAGTACCTCGAATGCTTATTATCGAATCGCGTTTATCTAGATTTAACAGTTTTATGCATCAGTTTACATTTTCAGTAATTGTTTAACAAAAGTTTTATGCAGAAAAGTATCAGTAATTCGAAATTCGTTTTTGTACAACATAGTGTCTATCAGTTTAGCTATAGTCTCAGTATACACTATTTTGAGTGTTTTCTGTACAGTCCATCTATAGTAGTCTCAGTATATACTACCTATAGCAATTTCAGTCAAAACATATAACAGTTATAGAAAACTTACAGAATCGGCGTCAGAGTCTCAATGTACTACCTAAATCCATAGTCGAGTTTTGCAACCTGGCTCTGATACCGCTATATGTACACCCCAAACCCGACCTAGACCTTATGGCTGAATCTGGCGATGTCACATGATAATGTTACGATAAAATAAATTTCCATTTGTTTACACTTGTTAACCCCAAAATCGTTACTTTTAGTCATTCGCTTTTACCCAAAATCGTTACTTCTAGTCATTCGCTTTTACACATTTCATTGCGGAAGCTTTTAAAAGTCGTTTCAAGTAAATTGCGTGTTTAGAGAAAACTTTACCTTTTTGAAAACTGAGTTTTTAAAAGTCTTAGCAATTACGAATCCATAAAAAAAAAATAACCCTAATTAAGTAAAAGTCTCAGAAAGTCCGCAATTTACATTAAAAATTACCCAGAATATGATTAAAATTTAAATACCCAAAGTTGAAGTAAAAGTTTAGGTTCGTGTGGCCACCGCCAAGTCCTCCGCTGCACCGATTCATCAAGTCTGGAGATTACCTGCACAGATTAAGCAGAAGGGGTGAGTTTACGTAAACTCAGTGTATAATTCCCGGTGCAAACAAACAGACAGTGTACAAAATAAACTGAGTCTGGGCCTAAGCCCCATTTTTAGTATTAGGGACTGTATCAGTTTGGGCTTTAGCCCATCTCAGTACAAAGGCAGTCATGTATTTGGGCCTTGGCCCATTATAGTATTAGTAATTAGTTCAATAACAGATTATGCAGCAAACAAGTCCTACCCAGCTAGCCTCTACACACCGTCTCCGTCCAACCCTACACTATGTGGGGATATAATCAACCCACCTATCCCAACACTCCAAAATAGTACCGGAAGCAGCACTAGACAGTAATTTGCAGCTGAGCTGCTAGTATATTAGGCTCAAAGCCTTTCAGTACACTTCTCCCACATCTATCATCCCATCCCCATGCAGTGCAACATCCAGTCATGGCATGCTATCACATAGTGTCATGCATATACTTAGTACAATATTCTAATCATGCTCAGTAAATAGTCATACATATATCATTCAGTCAAATAGGGATCAAAGTATTGCTTACCGACCCTATAGTAGGTTTACAGTTGACTCGGGCGACCCGTGCAACCTTAGCAAACAAATCTGTAAATTGGGCTCACACGCCAATGTGATTTGCCCGTGTGGGCCCACATGCCTGTGTAGCCCACTCGGCCTAAATTGGCCTTTGTCATGTGGATCACATGACCTGACCCAGAATCCCACACGCCCGTGTGGCCCACACAGCCCAAATTGGTCGAGCTCGTGTGTCGCACACGGCCTACATGGCGATCAAATGCCCGTGTCTTGAGCACAAGGCCTGGCTCGTCGACCACACGCTCGTGTTCAGTCACACGGCCTATCACATGGGCAACCACACGCCATTGTGGCATCGATAAAATATTTTTTTTACTTTTCGTCAATCCCCGTCTTCGATGTTTTGGGTACACACCTAGTATCGTTGGTGCTAAAGCGTCCACCAAACACTCCAGAACCTATAGTTGAAAAAATAACACTAATTTAATCGATTATATAGCGATCTAAAATCGAAGTCGAACCGAGGTTTTTATCCAAAAAGTGACCAATCCTTACCTTCCGTCGAAGAATAGTAGTTTCCATAAAAATTAACACTCTACCGAGTGATTAAGAGCCTTTGAACCCCCTCCTAAATGGCATAAAAAATGTCACTTGTCAACGAACAGTTAATAAAAGTTAACCAGATAACAAATTTACTTAACTAACACTTACAAACGATCGCAACCAAAGGAAGAACGACACAAAACTGAGTAGGAAAGCATTTAGCAAGAAGAGAGGTGGGAAAAACAAGAATTTTAGCAGCAAAATAAAGGTGAAAACGGCAGCAAGGAAGAACAAGAGGAGAAAATCGGTAGAGGTCTTTTTGGAGAAAAAGAAACAGAATTTCGGTAATAGGAAAAAAATACAATCAAATCCCGATAACTACCCCATTCCCCCAATTTACTCCTAAAAACACTCTACCTGACTCCCCACTCATTCCACTACTCAGAATCCCATTCTACTCAAACACTCATAGGACACAAGCAGCAAAATAAATCCCTTATTCACATAGGGATTCGAACTCCGGACCTTCAAGCACTTAACACTCCACTTAACCACTAGACCAGTTGGCCCATTTTGATATATTTTATTAACATTTATTTTAAAAGCCTACTAACTATAGATAGGGGTTTATTCATTTAAAAGCAAAAATTTGCCCAAGCCAAGGCTTGAACCCAAGACTTCTCAGACACTCCCAAAACACATAACCACTAAAGCAAATACACTATTGTGTCAAATTTTAACAGAACCAAAAATATAAAATTTGGGGCATTACACAATAACATGAAGTCAATACTTAAAATCTTTACATACATACCTGTACCATCTCGTAACATAACCACTTACTTTCTCATCTTTGGCATACCCGTTGAACACTTGGAATACTAAATGGATACACGGGAAGTCTTTGCACATAAATGCCACATATGTAGCTAAAGCTACCTCATATCTCATACCACATGAATGCTCACTCTCGAGCAAATCTCGGGCCCGCTCACACAAGCTGACGGTCAAGATGTAACTATGCAGTGCTGCTCACACAAGCTGTTAGGTGTCCGCAACACATGCCGGACTACCCAGCCACTGGTAGACGTATGAGACCAGCACCTGAATCACATAATCACACATATTTCATAAATATCCTTTGTGATGTCACTCGTATCCTATTCTATTCCTAATGTTCAAACGAGATTTTTCTCACTTATTTGAATTTCGTCAAATAAAACCATAGAACCAATCATTTATTTCATACATTATCAAAGAATTTATAATATTTAAAATACAAACATAACATAGCATTATTTACATATGAACTTACCTCAACACCAAAATGGCAAAAAGAGACCTAACCATCAATTACTCGTCTTCCCTCGTTCTAGGCCCGAACTTCATTTTTCTTGATCTAAAATATCACATTTAACTTATTTAATCATTATACTAATCAATTCGACCCAAAAATCATATTTGGCAAAAATTACATTTTCCCCTAAATTGTCATATTTACACTTTTGCCCCTCAACTCATAAAATAATTTTCATTCAATTTCTTTTTACTTTAAGCCAAGTCGAACCATTTTTCATAACTATAATAGCCCACAATTTCCATTAAAACACACTTTTATGACACATTTTATAACTTTTACAAATTAGTCCTTTTGGCATTTTTACTGAAAATTACTTAGTAAAAGTCGTTTCTCTAACCATAAACATGTATTTTCTACCATTAATCATCAAAATACAAACATGTTCATAATGGGTCAAAACTCTAGACTTTAACCATAACTCAAATTAATGGTTGAAATAGATAGATCTTGTTACGAGGATTTCAAAAACGTAAAAATCATTAAAAACGGGGCTAGAACGGACTTACAATCGAGCTTGGAAGCTTGGAAAACCCTAGCCATGGTTTCTTCATGTAAAATTCGGCCAAGGAAGAAGATGGACAAGAAATTTTGGCTTTTATTTTGTTTATTAAGTCATTTAATTACTAAATGACCGAAATGCCCCTAACTTAAAAATATTCTATTTCACCTATTTCATGTCCATTTTTGTCCAACAAATTATTAAATGGTCTAATTACCATTTAAGGATCTCCAATTTAAAATTTAATAACAATTGGACACCTCTAGCTTCTAGAACTCAAATTTTGCAGTCTTTATGATTTAGTCCTTTTGACTAAATTGAGTGCCCAAACGTTGAAATTTTCAAACAAAATTTTCAAAAAATCATTCCGTGAAATTTTAGACCATAAAAATATAATAAAATAAATTTTCTTATGTCGAATTTGTGGCCCTGAAACCACTGTTCAGACTAGACCCAAAATCAGGTTGTTACATTGGTCATTTAATTTATCTATTTATTTTTGACAGGTCTGATAGCTTTGCTGGATTACAAAAAAACCGTCCAAATTGAAGACCAAGTCAACCCAAATTCGGCTACACATGGTTGTCCTCATAAACCACTTTTTGGTTTAATTACACAAGATCCTTGCAATGTTGAAGAAATTAAAGATTTACCCAAAAGATTTACATTTGACTGAGTCTCAGTCCTGAGTTGTTCTAGCATTTTAATTACTTAAAAATCAAGAAAAATTCAAACTCAAATCCAGCAAGCATGGCCAACCACTCATTGGAAAAGCTTGAAGAGACTAAACCTCTCTATTTTTAGCAAAATACCCTTCTCACTTCACCTATAAATAAGACCTCATTTGATCCCTCATCAATCATCAATCATCCCTCATCCCTCATCCCTCATCCCTCATCATTCTCTCTTCTCTCTCAATTCTCTTTAGCATTTTCCATTTCCCATGCCTAGCATCATCTCTTCATAGAGATTTTAGCAATTAAGCCTCTTATAGAGCCCTTGGTCGGCGACCTTGGAGAGCCATCAGCAAAGGAGCAAAGCGAAGGAGTAAAGGAGCCTTGCTGGTTAGAGTCTTGGGTGACAGCCACTGTGATTTGGGTTTAATCTTTCTTTTCTTTAATTTAATCTAAAAATGTTTGCTATGTGTTCCTTTTTCTTGTTTACAACAATGTTATCTTAATTTTATTTAAGCTAGGATGATTTCTTTGATTAAATAATATTTATTTGATTCATGCTTATAATGTTTGTGCCTCAATCGATCATGTTTTCAATTCAAATCAAGTCTGCATTTTGTTCATACGTGATTGAAATGTACCTGAATTAGCTGAGCGATCCTAACCAGATGGCAGCTAGTGGACACATAATTGAAATGTGCATGCTCAATTTAAATCCTAACCCGATTAAATTGCAGGTTGCATAACAACTTTAACCAAGCTCTGTTATCTGCATAGTTTTTAAATTTGTGTGATTAAACTGTTTCAAACTTAACACGTCCCTGTTACCTTAGAGGAATGCTAAGAAACCTTTAGTAAATAAGGATCAGTAAAATGCGTATTTACTAAGAAAAGGATTCTGAAAGGACCTAATGTGGTTTCCAAACTCATGAAAGATCAAGTTGCCATGGAACTTTTTTCCGAATGTTATTAAGCATGTTGATAATAAATTGAGTTTAATTAAAGTAATTGTCTTAGTTTATTTATGTTATAATTGTTGCAAATTGTGTTTAATTTTGCTAAAATATATTACATTCATATAGTTTGCATATTTAGCATAATTTACATTGGGGATCATTGCATTTAGTTTAATATATTTAATTTTAATCATCACTTCTAAATCATATTGTGTTTTTATTTACCAAGTTGTTAATATAATTTTACAGTTAAGTGATTTAACACAAATACAATCCCTGTGGAGACGATAACTCGATACTTACTTATTACTTGATAACGACTATGTACACCTGCACAAACCTACACGTTACAACCACTGCACAAAATCAATACCAAAATAGCATTTTGAAACTCCAAAAATTCAAGTTTTGATGAAGGTATCGATACCTAGGCTTATATCGATATCCACATTAAAAAAGATACCAAAATTGCTCTATGTTTCTCAAAAAAAATTATTTTTGGGTCAAGGTATCAATACATTTTCCTCAAGTATCGATACCTTGGGTTATGATGACACAAAAACAGTCGGAAAATTTGCTAAAAAGCCCCTTGCACTAATTCAAAACATTCAAACACTTCCAAACCAATTCAATTATCCTCAAACTCATTAAAATTCACCACAAAATCTATATAATAACATCATATATGAATGCATATGTTAAGCTATTATAAATTCATTTCAAAAGCTAACAAAATATGCTATTAGGTTACCAAAATAACAAGGTTTCCAAAGTTTGCATTTTAGTCCGTCTAGTATTCACCTATACCAAGAACCTATGTACATGCCATACTAACCCCAAAATTCATTCCTACAACCTTGCCTCTTGGAATGGTGATGATATGGGATGCACGCGACCTCGATATTAGCCCAACGAGATCTACTTCACCTACGCATTAGAGAATTAACGCGATAAGTCTGTAAAGACTTAGTAAGTACTTCAAGATTTTTAAAATTTCCAATTAATAAGAATATAAAATAAAATTATATTCATTTTATAGACATATAATTCACATCAATTTAGTCCTTAAAGTTTAATACATTTTTTTTAAAAATCACACTTATCATTACTTACTGTAACCCATTAATTGATAATAATCCAATGTAGACTAGCTGAACACTTATGATATATGGAAATAAATCGATAATGCATATAATATATCACTAAGCACAAAGTGCAAATAACGATAAGCACCGAAGTGCAAATTAATAACGATATGCATCAAAGTGCAAATTTTTACAGCAATAGGCATTGATGTGCAAAATAATACAATAAGTGCACTAATTTTCCTTCATGGCATGCCATCAATATCTCAATAGTCCGGGACTCGTCTACATGGATTTTTATTATTATATCATTTTTATTCATTCACATGACAGAAAAGAATATAACTTTGTATTTTTCACGATTTAGTCCTTATCACAATAATAACACTAAAACTTGTAAATTCTCTTCATTTTTACTATATACAACACTATAATTTTTACATAACTTCATTTAAAATCACTTTCCACATATTCATAATATTCATAACATATTTTAATTTCTTTCAATTTAGTCAATTTTCATTATCACCATAATACGTCATATAATGGTACACCTAAAGTCAAAACCCATAACATTTACATTACTTACCCCTACTAAATACTTATTATGATATCATTAATTTAGTAATTAAACTACTTAATTAACATAACTTAAACAAAATTACTACCTGAAGTACTTACAGCTAAATTTGTGATGATGAGTTTTTCTTCTCTTCTACTCCTTGGCCACTTCTTTTCCTTTCCCTTCATTTTTGTCCTCAAACTTCTTCTCTTTTTCTTCAATTTCATAACAACATATAATATTTATAAGTTGAAACTAAAATTAAATAACTTTTCTATGCTAGATTATGAAAATAAACATGTATGTTATAAGAATTTCCATCATTCTTACCTTAACTTTTTGAAAACCCAAATCCCTAACTCATGTATTTCTCTTTTTTAACCCATCTATGGAAGTATCTTTATGAAATAAAGTTGCTCACTAGTCTTCTTTTTAGCTTTTACTAAAGAAATTTCAAAACAAAAAAAATAAAGGTTTGAAGCTTGGATGGTTCAACAATGGAGGAAGGACATGAAAGGAAATAAAAGAAAAGTTGGATGGATTTGGGGGGTGAGTGGCGGTTTGGTAAGTTGGGAAAAGATGATATCTTTCATCTATCCTCCACTTTTCCACACATTTCCTTTTAAAAATATCTCACCTTGTTATTAAATGGTCAATTTGCGAATAAGTCCTCAAGCCATCCATTTTTACACTTTTACCCATTATCATTACACCTTAAAATATCTACTTGGCTATTTACCATTTTATCCTAATTCATCTTTTATAATTTCTAGGATGACTCATACTTCACCTGGTTAAATTTCTTCTTAATCCATTCTTCCTTTCTACTACCACTATGTATCTCCTAACTTTCTAAATTCCTATTTACACCACAATAATTTTTATACTCTTTCAATTTAGTCTAAGCTTTTATTTAAATCTTTTCTATCTCAGAAATATTTTTTAATTTCCTATCGGGTCTAGATACTTCCTAATTTAATACGAAAAATCCCTATTTAGTAAATTTCAAAATTTCTCCACTATTTATTGACTTAGTCCATTACTGTACCTAGCTCCTAATTTATTACTAAAAATCCCTAATTATTCGATGTTTTGGGTATTGACTTTCTCAATTTGTTCCCTCATTATTTTGGTTCCAAGTATATATTGGTAGCAGTAGACTACATATCTAAGTGGGTTAAGGCCAAGGCATACCCGATGAACAATGCCAAGGTTGTAATAAAGTCTTTGCAGAAACATGTGTTCACAAGGTTTGGAACTCCTAGGGCTATCACCAGTGATGAGGAGTCCCATTTTGTGAACAAATGGTTGAAATGGTTGCTCAATAGACATAGAGTGAAGCACAAGGTTGCCATAGCTTACTATCCACAAGTTAATGGGCAAGCTGAATTAGGGAACAATGAAATAAAAGGTATACTTGAGAAGTTAGTTTTTTCAAACCAACGAGATTGGTCCAAAATAGTGGATGACGCTTTATGGGCCTATAGGAAAGCATACAAAACACCCTTAGGGATTGGAGTTAGAACATAAAGCCTATTGGGCTCTCCAACAGCTCAACTTGGATCTTAAACTTACTAAAGAAAAATAGATGCTTCAACTTAATGAGTTAGGAGAATTCCGAATGTCTTCATATGAAAATGCAAAATTATTCAAGGAAAGATTAAAAAAATGGCATGACGAGCACATTCGAGTTTGAGAATTTGAAGCTGATCAGCAAGTCTTGTTGTTCAATTCCAGATTAAGGTTTTTTCCAAGTAAGTTAAAATCACGTTGGTCTGGTCTATTCACTACTCATCAAGTCTTCCTATAAGGGGTTGTTAAACTTCACGGAAAGGGAGGTAATTTCAAAGTTAACGCTCAACGCTTGAAACATTACTGTGGGATAAAATTGAGTGGGATAAAACCTCGTTCATTTTATCATATACTTAAATTTCTATTTTTCTTTTAAATAAACGACTTATGTTATATTTTCTAGATTAGTATGTTAAAATAGATTCTGTCTAGGAGATTGGAACTTAAAGGGGACTGCTTGTGACCCCTCCAATCTTTTCTGAGAATTTATTCCAACATAATCTTCCAAGAAAGTATTTTCTAAGTAACAAATTTTTTTTAATTTTTCAAATAAAAGGGTCAATTTTGATTCAAGTTTTAGTTTGCAGCTCAATTTTCAAATTATCTTTAAGGCTAGATACTTAATTGAGTTATTTGCAATAATTGATTGTCCTGTTTGTAAATATTGAAATTAACTGTCTTCTTCTGTAAATATTTTGAAAACGGCTAAAATAAAGGTTTTTAATTTTTTATTTTTTAAGATGATAACAACTAATATATAATTATATTTTATATAATATATATTAATTGTTATTAACCTTGTAAGGATTAGAATTGTTTAATATTTTATCACTATTTTATTTAAGAATTTTTATTTCTAATAAATAAGATAATATCAAGTAATATATTAATATACTTTATATTATATATTAATTGTTATTGTCCCTAAATAGGATTAGGATTTATAGTATTTTATTATTATTACTTCTAATAGTTTAAGTTGAACACCTCCAAACTCACTTTAAATACCACATTTCCATACACCTTTTTCTTCCATCATCTTTAACACCATCTATCCTTCAAACTACCTAGAGCCGCAAACCCCATCTACCATTATTGGCAACTACCCACAGCATCTACTGGCAGCCGCACACCCAACAACCACCATCGCAAGCACCATCGCTCCCTTGCGCACCCTGTTGCACAAAAGTCTTCGTGTGCCATCGCCGCTGCTTCCAGCATTGTAGCACTTGCAAGCCATTACTGCTTTTTACCTCTAGCTCGTGCGCACCCTTGCATCACACACACACTAACCGTACGACCTTTTGTACCACGCCACCATTGCAACTAGCCAAAATCATCAAGTCACTAGGTACTCACCCTCCAACCATCCCTAAACCGACACTTTTAGCTCCACACTCTTTTTATTTAAATTAGGTTTTTTATTAGTTTTTACAAAGGTGGTAAGAAAAATTTTCTCCTAAATTTTAAATTGATTAAATTTTTTAACTTTTCAATTTATTGAATTATTAATATTTTATCTAATTAAATTTTTTGGAAAATGTTATTTGTTTCCATCTTATGTGATCTTCAGGTTAAATCATGCCTCGCAAAAGAACTTGTGCCTCTGTCCAAGTTGAAGAATCACAAAACAAATTCCATAGTGAAGAAGCCAAAGCAAGATACGACAATATTTTGAAAAATAAACAAATGCTCCCCAAAAAAGGTTTTACAGTGAAAGCAAGCAACTATACTAATTTCATGACGAGCATTCGACAAGTTGCTAAAGCTTTAAATTGGGAAGTGTTTTGTAAGAAAAGACTGAGTGCAGATGAAGAGCTAGTCCATGAATTTTACGCAAATTTGACCTGAAGCGAATTAACAGAAGTTTCTATCCGAGGAGTCAAGGTACCAATAAACTCAAACACTATTAATGAATTTTTTGATTTACCTGATTTTGAAGACGATGAATATTCTTCCTTAATGGACGATATTGAGGTCGAAAAATTGCAAGAAATTCTCATGGAACTTACAGTTTTGGGTTCTAAATGGATTGTGTCAAAGCATGAAACTCACACTTGTCGTAGAGAATATTTGACACCATTAGCAAATGTATGGTTTTATTTTAGTTGGTTCAGCCTTATGCCTATTTCACATGGGACTACAATTTCAGTAGAACGAATTGTTTTGCTCTACTCAATTATGACAATAAAGACCGTTGATGTGAGAAAAATCATTCTGGGAGAAATTTGAAATTGCGCAGCTAGACATTCTGGTCCAGTATACTTTCCCCTTATGATAACAATTTTGTACTTGAAAGCTAAAATTCTTACAAACGTAAAGAAAATAGGTTATAACCAAGGCACAATCACAGAATGGGACCTCTCGCGAGTAGTAGGAAATTGTGTTCTGCAGCAACGATTTGGATCGAGTAAGGATCCCGAAGAAGAAGAAGAAGAAGAAGAAGATCCTACAGTGATCGAACCAATGCGACCAGTTGAAATGTTGATGAGGAAGAACCAATTGAACTAATAATAGAACCTGTCATGGCTACCTCAACGTATAGAACTCATTCATCTTGCCCAAATCTTTGTGATGAGCTGTCAAAGTTGATGGACATAATTCAACATATGCAATGACAGCAACAAGCTTATTGGAGATATTAAAAAACATGGGACAACTCAATGAGAAGCACTTTTACGAAAATATTTCATGACCCGTTTATTTTTGTGCCTAAGTTTCTAGATTTTATATTTGAACCATGGACTCCAATGTCGAAGAGAGAATGAGATGATTCAAGCAAAAACAAGGATGATGGAGCAAAGGATGAGTCAGATTCTGAGGGATCTGCAAATAAATAAAAAGGGGGATCTTTACTTTATTTTACTTCTTATATTTAAAGTTTTTTTAGGATTAGGTTTTTTTAGGATTTTATTTATCGCATAATAAAATAAGAGGTGGAAATCATCAATAAAATTGAACTAAATGCAAAATAAGAAATGTGGTAATAGATATGTACATGCCTAGGATTGGATTTACTTTGGAAAAGCTTGGTGTTTAAAGAGTCAAACTTAACTCACCTCCTTTTCCTTGGGCCCTACCTAGTGTATAGTATCTATTCACTTCTATATTTTCATTCTCTCTATTGTTTTTAACAATGGGGACATTGTTCATCTTAAGTAGGGGGACCAAAAATTGAGAATGTTTTTTTTTCATAATACATTATTCTTATAATTATGATTAAGTTATATTTTGTTAAAAAATTTGAATTTTTGTTAATTATGTTAAATTCTAGTATAAATAAAGTTCTATTATCTCAATAATTGCTATGTTAGCTGAACTATGACATAAATGTCACTCTTAATAAATTTGGTAAATCATACCATAAAATTTTTAATTCTTTAGGAGAGCTAGGCATGCATGAAAGTTTAAGTCTCTAGAATTGACTTAGTAATTTATTGAGGCGAAATCTTAGGAAGCATGAAAATTTGAAAATGACATAGGAAACTTTTGTTTGGACCGTTTGAGCCTTTCAAGCCAACCTTAATGAATATTTATCCCTTGAAACCCAACTTTGAGACTATATGGCCTAATTTTATTTGAACCATTGCAATATTAAGCCATCACTTCTCTCATAATTTTATCTAAATTGTCTCAAACACTAGACTCAGTCTATCCAGAATATTCTCTGAAAATAAGTTTGAGGGAGTTGAAAAGAAGTCTTAAATGATCAAAAAATTGTAATACATATAGTAATATGCTTGAAAAGAAAGAAAGAAAGAAAGAGCATATGTACTTGAAAGAAATAAATGCACAAAGAGTATGTGTGAACTGAAATGCAAAATGAATTGGTGTATTTGAAGGTATTTATTTCGAAGGTCCAATTTAAGCTTACTCTAGGTTTTTTTTTTAAATTTAAATTTATCTATCTTTTACTTGCCTCTAGCATAGCCATATTACAACCTATTTAAAAGACCTTTCGATTCAAATTTATGTGTTGCCTACATTAGTAGAGAGAAATATCTAAGTTCAACATATGAATGTATAACTTAAACTTAATAATTGCAGTTTAGTTTTAAATAAGGGAATAAAAATTAGTTGGTAAAAATTAGCATATCTTTATTGAGAAAACATTTAGTCTATTCTTTCTATCATGGTAATGATTGAGAATAATTTGAACAGTATGTATACTTGAGCTGCATAATTTCAAAAATCTTGTTCATGAGCATAATTACACTACTCATTGTTGTAGGGAAAATGTGTTCCAAAGATTTTCTTTCAATGGTGATTTCAAGCAATTTCTCTTTACCATCTATGCATTACTCGGGACAAGCAATGAATTAAGTTTGGGGGTGTGGAAACACAAATATATATAGACTTTTTCAGCATCTTTTGAGCTTTAATTCATGCAGTTTCGTATTAATTTTTGTCAAAATTCATGCTTTAATTACAAAATAATTAATTTTCACTTAAATTATTAACATATTGAATTTTAATTATTTTTATAATTAATTTACACAAATTTGGTTTATTTTCAATAGTTTTTGCACAAAGAGTGAAAATCAATTTGGCAGTCACCTCGAGAGGCTTGAAACGTTGGAGCAAATTTTGTATCGAGTGAAACAAGAGTATGGTTAAATAATTTTCTAGCCATGGATGGTCCAAAAATATGTATTGAATATATCATATAATTAATTTTGGTCCAACATTAATTGGGTTAAAAATTAATTATAAGTCTAAAGAAGAAAAAGGTCCTAAAATATGTTAAGAAGAGAACTGATCCACCAAGGGATGTGGAGGCCCAAACTGTCCATATAACCTGACCCAATCAGATTATTTATCTAATTTTATTAATTTCAAAATAGCCCTTGAAGTTCACCTTATTTCTTTTCAAATCCCTCCTTTCTTGCCTTCTATTTTTAGCCACAAGCTAAAAAGAGCAAGTATGAATCACTCAAACTTGCACCAAGCATGACTGAACAAGGGAGAGGGAGTGACTAATAATTCTTTACTATTTTTAGCATCCATTCTGACCTATAAATACCCCTCTTCCCTTCTTCATTTGACACAACTCATTTCACACACATCTCTTCATTTCTTTCTTCCATTTTCTTCATTTTTTCCCATTTCCTTTGTCCTCTTCCCTTGTCGATTTCCACTCCTGAAAGACAACTTGCATCCCCTTTGGAGTAGCAATATTCAAGTGTTTTTGAAAGCATTGAATTGACAAAACGTGTATAGAAGAAGAGGAGCGCACTGGTCTAGCTTCGGAGAAACACCAGGATTTGTTTCCTAGTTCCATTCTCTTTAATTTTTCTTGTTTATGTTGTGATTATGAACATGAATATTTGTTGTGTTGTTATTATTGATTTAATTAAAATGACTTAAATTTAATTTGTGTTAGATTGACTGTATTATGTTCACTTAAATTACTAAGATCATGTTTGTGTTGTTATTAAGGCTTGGTAGATTGTTCAATTAAATAAAACCATACATAGGTTATACTTGTATTACTATTGTAAGTGTAACACCCACAACCCGGCCTAGAAGTATAGACTGAAACTGTAACATCCCAAAATAGGGCTTAAACAGAACAGTGTTGCAAAACCACGGATTTTGAGATAGAAAAGTTTATTCTGATTAATTTTTATAATTTACCAAGTGATTAGATGCATGTGTTAGAGTATCGCTGGAAAATTTTATAGATAGCATGCTTAATTTGCCTACTAGGGCTTAATTGCAAAAGTTGATAAATATGAGTTTCAGATGCTAAAGGATTAAATTGAAGAGTATAATTGAAGTAGAGGTCCTTAAATGGTAATTAGACCATTAGGTTTTCATGGAAAAAAATGGACATACATAGATAAAAATAACTAAAGTTTTAATGAAGGGTATTTTAGTCATTTGGTAATTAAAAGATTTTAAAAAGAGAAAAAGATGGCAAAATGTGCACATCTTCTTCATTAGGCCGAAATTTCAAGGGTTCTTAATAGCTAGGGTTTTGGCAAGCTTCCAAGCTTCATAGTAAGTGATTCCAAGCCCTGTTTTTAATGTTCTTTATGTTTTTGAAGTCCCGGTAACTTGATTTAGCTTATTCTAGCAATAATTTAACCTAGGGTTCATATTTGGAAAAATACCCATAGGTGAAATGTGTTTATTTTGATGTTTTATGGTAGAATCTGAAGCTTGAAATTATGTTAAACGACTTGAGCTCAGCGATTTTAAGCGAAAACGAGTAAAACGACATAATCGGTAAAAATACCTAATGGTCATAAGTACATGTTAGAGTGGGAATTTGATGTTGCCGTAGGTAAATAAATGAATAGCATGTCATAAAACATAAGAATTAGGGATAAAGTTTCATTTCTGATCCTTGGGGAAAAAGTGTAAATATGTAAAAGTTTAGGGGCAAAATTATAATTTTTCCAAAGTTAGAGTTAATGACTGTTTTGATAAATGTGAATATTAGATAAGTTAAATTTGCTATTATAGATCAAGAAGAACGAAATTCAAGGTTAGACCGAGGAAAGAAAAAGGTTGAGGACTAAATCAAAATATTTGATCGTATTTTGTATCAAGATAAGTTTGCGATAAATAAATACAATGTTTTATTGTTTATAATTAATGATGTTATTTTTCAGCATCTATATATTTATTTTGTAAATTTATCCCTCTATGATTCAAGCAAGAATTGACGGAGAAATGATACTTAAAAGTCTCGGTTGAACCTTAGGAATGTGTAGGATACAAATGTCATGACATTAGGGTTTAAGGATACCAAGTAAGACCATGCCAAGGCATGACATTGGTAAGTTTTACAAGGCAAGGAAATCATGTAAGACCATGTCAAGACATGGCATTGATAAACTACTATAAGGCAAAGATCCCATGTAAGACCATGCCAAGGCATGGCAATGGTAAGTTCCTAAGGCAAGGATACCACGTAAGACCATGTCAAGACATGGAAATGGTAAGTTTAAAAAGGAAAGGTACACGTGTATCCTTAATATTCCAAATGGTTCAACGAAAAATTCAAAGAGTGTACCAAAGGGAAGGTAAGATAAGTCCATGTTCGAAAGGTTTAGGTTATCTGGATAATTCATTTAGAATGTTGTTATTTATTTACATGAAAACTTACTAAGCTTTATGCTTACTCCCTTTCTTTTCTCTCTTTTTTATAGTATCGTAAAGCCAACTCAGAAAATCGTAAGGACATCGAGATCGCCTCACACTATCAATGAGTTATCTCAGTATTTTGTGACTAGAAATACTTTAAGTTATGGCATGTATAGGGACTTGCCTATTTTGTGTGTATGTCCTTATGATATGATTAAAGAATGGCGTGTGAATACTTGGTAATGATTAGCTTATGATATAGCTAAATAATAACATGTTTTGGTATTATGTATGCCTAAATGAGGTTTAATGCAAAGAAACTATGAAAGAGGAAGAGTTGGCCATGGAACAGTTAGGAAACAGCAGCAGTGAGGTGGTTTTGAAAAATCACTAAAAAATTTAGAAATGGAATTAAAGGTGAATGAGATATAGAATTAAATCTTATTGAGTCTATTTTTATAGAAAAGAAACAGAGCAAGAAAAGGAAGTTTATATTCTGAGATATTTAAATTTCTGTAAGACTGGTTCAGAGTGACTTTGTGATCCCCTATTCCAAATTTTGAAAATCACTAGAAATTGTACAAAAGGAATTATAAGTCAAAGTTTATATGTCTAGATTCCTTAGTGACTCTATTTTATTAAAAACAAATAGAAACATTAGCCAATTTCTGCATAATGAGATAATCTATTTTTAGTGAAGAGAGGTCGGGTTCACTGAATTGCAAAAAAAGAGAAATTTTAATGAATAAAATGTACGAATTGGTCAAACCAAAAATTCTGGAAAAACTATGGTAAGAAGATATACGAGTCTAGTTTCATTGAAAATTTACGGATTTAAATTTCAAGTTTCGTAACTCGATTTATAATTGATTTAGTGACTGTTACACAGATGGACAGTTTTATTATAAATAGTGAAATAAATTGTTTTGATTTGTGTAAGTAATCGAAATTTTTTTAATGTTCTCGGTTTGGTCCCGAACCGTTCCAATTGCATGTTTTAGGGCCTTGAGGGCCTTTTTTAGGGATTTATTGGATGAATGTGAGAGAATTAATATTGTTTTTAAAGAGTAATTTTTTTATGCCCCGAACAGGTAAGATAAGTCTAGTAACGCCTCGTGCTCGACTCCGGCGACGGTCTTGGGTAAGGGGTGTTACAGAAACCCGGATGTTACATTGATCATCAAAGTGATCGTAGGAAAATTTTACAACATGAGTTACCTTAAATTCCGCTACAAAACATTTCTATATCTTTTCGAATCAAAACATTTATCCATTTAGTCTTCAATCAGAAAAATTTAGGCTAGGTTTAGTTTATGAACAAAATAGGACTCACGAGATAAATCAAAAACAAAATTTGAACCACAGTGCTTACAAAACCTCACTGTTCAAAAACTGAATAAAAAAATAGAAACTGAAAGTAAGAACTGATAATTTATTTTTCGACGAGACTGTCTGAGACCTCCGTGTACGAAGTCCAGCATCAGAAATTAGAAAAGTACCTAAAAGAGAAACACTAAGGGATGAGCTACTCGACCTCAGTGTGAGTTCAAATCGGGACTAAAAGCAGAATTACAAAATTCAAACCAATAGCGCAATAGATTTACGGATATTCACTGAGTCAGAAAGTAAACTTGGAACTAACGTCCCAACAGAACATAACACTCAAGCACACCAAGTCATACACAGACAGACAAAATACAGTCAGATAGTCTAGCACCAAGAACACTTAAATAGATGCGTATGAAATTGAGTCAAGTAACAAAACCCACCCATCCAGCCAACACACCTTTTCGTCCCCTGATCACACCCCATAAGAGCTGATTAAGCTCATCCAACCAAAACACACTACATAGGACCCTGAAGGGCCCATCTAACCCTACACACTAGATATGTGGACTAAGCCACTCAGATATTAATATGCAGCAGAGCTGGCATATGTGCTTTACAATGCAATGCAATAATCTGCTGTACAGACATGTTGCAGTTTAAATTGCCAGATCAGATCAGAATCAGTCTCCTTTCTCTTTGCAATCTCACCCAAAACATTACTTTATGCAAGTGTTTGTATGCATACAATCTTATAGGATAGTGACACCTTAACAGACATTCAGATAGAACAGATATGCATACACACACCCAGTTAACTGGATTCAGAATCAGACATCTCACACACATCAGTCACAAATTACACATGAACAGAAACCCATATCAAAGTCTTATTCACCTTCACTAAAGCCTAGCCAAGAGTCGAAACACATACAAACACGATTTTAGATCAGAACACACACAAAACTAGTATAATTGACTTAGGATCACACGCCTGTGTGCTCTGGCCGTGTGGGAGGTTAGATGCCCGTGTGAAGAGGGGTACATGGCCATTTGGCCAAGGCACAAACCCGTGTGGACCAGGGACATGGCCGTGGGAACAGGCCGTATAACTCACTGTCCAATTGTGCTAAAATAGAGTACAGGGCAGATGCGGCCGTGTAAGGGTCTCACATGCCCGTGTGCCCACTATACACAGCCGTGTGTCCAAAACACACGCCTGTGTGGGAACCTTAAATTCCCAAATTAGCCACACGATCGTGTGGCACCACATCACTAAAACCTAATTCCCAAACACACACATCTGTGTGCCCAGAGGACACGGCAGTGTGAAAATCGACTAATTTTCCCCAATTCAGCCACACTATAGTGTGGCTAGGCTATGTGGCACCAAAATTTGCCAGAGAACCGTAATTCCTAAAAGCACACGGACGTGTGAACCGACACACGCCAGGGTTGTAACACCCCTTAATTGTGTCCGACACCGGGACAGGATACGAGGCATTATCGGACTTAAACATACACATACATGTAAAACTAGGCCATAAAATTTCGACCAAAAAAATTCAAACACATGCATATCATCCACTATACGGGCCTACGAGGCCCAAAACACATATCGGGGGTGGTTCAGGACTAAACCAATAACTTCTAAAAATTTTACAACACTGAGAGAAATTTTCCATGTTTAGAGAGTCACACGCCCGTGTCTTCAGCTCGTGTAAATCTCTATTTATGACGTCAGCAATGAAATGGGGTCACACGGACAAGTCACACGCCTATGTGCTAAGGCCGTGTTCCCTACACGGCTGAGACACATGGCCGTGTCTCTGCCCGTCTGGCCAGCACTTGGGCTATTTTCCAAGCCTTGGTCATCATACTTGTGTTTCTCATACTCATTTTATATCAAGACTAGACATACCAAATCATATTCATTTGGCCTTGTCATCTTCACTACCACTTATACCCTTATACCATGGTTGTCTTCATGCTGATATTCTCAACTTAGTCATCTAACATTCATAGTCATGTCTAATTCATATCCTTAATGTCACATATCACACACTCACATTAACATGTTTCCATAAGGCATTCCACACTTATTCCATTCTTCATTAACAAATGATTCATTATAAGCCAACTCAACTGGCCAAATCATGAAACACATATCATAAAGTACTAAGTCTCTATACATGCCACTCACTTCAAAACACTTAAAGTTTATTAATACCCCAACTTGATAATTTGATAGTGTGATGCTGCCTCTAACGATCTCCAACCCTGAGCTAACCTGACAACATTAAAGAAATGGAAAGGAGGGGGTAAGCTTTATAGCTTAGTAAGTCCGTACGAAAATAATAATAAACAATTTATTAATGTACTTTTTCCAAATTCTTACAACATATTCTCATGGTAACACAGTCGAAGTTTCACATAATTTCACTATTTGCTCATATTCCAGTCAAGCTGTCTACTCGAGTCATAGTCATTAAATTATTAATATCTTGAGCTACAAAACTCCAAATTAAGATCCACTAATTTTCCCTAAAACTAGACTCACATATCTGCTTACCATAAAATTTTCAGAATTTTTTGTTTTGACAATAAGTAAATTTTATTTTTTAAAATTCTCCCCTGTACTACTATTTGACAGTTTCAACCCTTTTTCACTAAAAATTAATTATCTCATCGTATGGGATTCCGATGATTTTCCTGTTTGTTTCTATTGCAAATATATTCATTAAAAACTTATTCATATAAGTTCTAACCCATAGTTATTTTTGTACAATTTTTAGTGATTTTCCAAATTTAAGATAGGGGAGCACGAAATCACTCTGATCCTGTCTCACAAAAATCCAAATATCTCATAATATGAAATTCTTTTGCTTACACTGTTTCCTCTACGTGAAACTATACTCAATAAGCTTTAATTTCATATTTTATTCAGTCTCTAATTTGATTTCCACAATTTTTTTGGGGATTCTCAAAGTCAGAATACAGCTGTTGTCCAAAACTATTTTAGTGCAATATGATGATAACTATCAAAAGTTCAATTTCAACTAATCATGAACTCACCATTTCATGGATTCCATGTTCAATTACACAATGTAAGTTAGAATGATATTGCAACAAAATTCATAATCATAATTCATACATCTTAGCTCACCGAGGTCTCCACATTTCATAGTCTCAATAATTGTAAGCTTAGTGTTCATACCTGTACCCTTTCCACACTTTTCACATATTACTCCACTTCTTAACCATAATCTTGAATGGCCCGTTGAACCACTCGGAATACTGAACGATGTTCAGAATCATCATACACCAAAGAAAGTACCAAAGACATGTCCCAGAGATGGTCTTACATGGATCCACATGTCGACGCCATATCCTAGATATGGTCTTATACGAAGTCTCATATCAGTGCCGATGCCATGTCCCAGACATGGTCTTACACTAGCACACATATCATCGCCAATGCCATGTCCCAGACATGGTCTTACACTGGCACACATATTAACACTGATGCCATGTTCCAGACATGGTCTTACACTAGCTCTCATCTCTGATGTCAATGTCATGTCCCTGACATGGTCTTACACGGGATCTCATTAACCATGGTGTCATGATGTCCGAATCCTAAGCATTCCTCAGGGTCACCTGGGGCTTCTTCGAATACACATCTCGTCGAGACTTGTCCCTAGGATCGAATCATATATCTCATAATGGTAATTAAGCTCATGAATTCACATAATGTTAATAATCATGATAATCGCTTTTTAACACAAATCACAATTCATCACATTGTCATCACACATCATAGACATATTGTAGATCACTTCTTATACATAGCATACAATAACCTTTAACTCAACAAGTTCAAATCAACTTACCAATTTAGATTCAGTCACAATCAACAATAACATTATCGTAGGTACTTGTCAAATTCTCGTCGTATGCATCCGTATGACAACTCATTTAATTTATGAGACAATAAAATAATTTACAATTCAAGTATGAAATTGCATTATTATTATCAGACGAACTTACCTCGAATCCAAGCACGACTAATTATTCCATTTTAGTCATAATCTCGTACCTTACCAATTTAAGTCCAAATCTTGTTTTCCTTAATCTATAATATCAAATTTAGCTTGCTAATTAGTCAAATTATTCATCGTGACCCAAAAATCATATTATGGAAAAAATATATTTTAACCCTTAAACTTTTTCATATTTACACTTTTGCCCCTAGGCCCGTAAAATGATTTATATTCAATTTGTTTGCACTTTATGCCTAATCAAATCCTTCTCATAACTATAGCAGCCCACAATTTCCACTAAATCACACTTTTCTGACATTTTTATATTTTTTTACTAAATGGTCCTTTTAGACATTTTCATCGAAAATCACATAGTAAAACTTATTTATTAAACACCGAACATTCATTTCCTACCATTAGACATCAAAACACATGCATATCACTCATGGGTAAAATTTTAAACATGAATCCTAGCTCAAAATAATGGTAGAAATAGGTAAATCGAGTTGTGGGGACCTAAAAAATGTAAAGAACTTTAAAAACGGGGCTAAGATGCACTTACTATGGAGCTTGGAAGCTTGAACCAAACCCTAGCCATGGCTTCCATGGTAGATTCGGCCGGAACTAGAAGAGGATGGAGAATTTGGCTTGTTTTGGCTTTTTAATTCTTTTAATTATTAGATTACCAAAATGCCCCTAACTTAAAAATATTTTATTTCACCTATTTCATGCCCATTTTGGTCCAAAATATTAACCAATGGTCTAATTACCATATAAGGACCTCCAATTGAAAATTTCATAACAATTGGACACCTCTAACATGTAGAACTCAACTTTTGCACTTTTACGATTTAGTCCTTTTAACTATTTGAGTGCCCAAACGTCAAAATTTTTGAACGAAATTTTCACAAAATCATCATGTGAATTTGTAGACCACAAAAATATAATAAAAATAAATTTTCTTACGTCGGATTTGTGGTTCTGAAACTACTGTTCCTACTAGGCCCAAAATCGGGCTATTACAACTTTCTCCCCTTTAGGGATTTTTGTCCCTAAAAATCTTACGGAAATGAGGTCTGTGTTTTGCATAATCTCCTTTATTCATAACTTCGTTAGAGAACCTTTAATAATACTAAACTTTTAGTTCCTAACACTTCAATCCTTCGTTCCAAGGTCATGAGCATTTCTTCGTTATACAAAACATCAACTGAGTCTTGACTTATGTCGGAGAACTCATATACACGAAAGATCTGATCCATACCATCATAACCCACATACACATAACATACTTGAATCCTTTCGAATTCGAAGTGTGAAACTAGCCAGTTCATCACGGCCTTACATTCTCTATAATTTCATATGGCCCGATAGTTTGTGAATTCGATCTCTTAGTTGTCTATAAATTTTCAGAGCTTCCTTTAACTTTCCCAAGAAATTACGATATAAACCTTGGATCTCAATCCGATCAATGAAGACTAGCATTCAAAGAAATTTGACAACTTCAAAGATACATAATTCCATTTTCCTGTCAAGTAAGAATTCTGTACATGCCGAAATGATTTGCAATTTTGCTAAACAGAGGACAACAATTCACATAACATCTCTCTTTTTCAGAGACGGGGATAATCTAGATATGAAATCTATAGTAGCTCTTTCCCATTTCATTCTTGTATCAATATTGTACTCCCTTAGTTCATGAATTACTAACGCATTTCCCAGCTACACAGACATACAATAAAACTTCAATTTTCAGTCTTGAACCCAGCTAAGACCGAACCGTCAATAGACAAGATCAACCGTATAACCATCATTCTCAATGAAATCAAGGATTTTCAACCCCCATACTAGTAACTGCATTTTGCTATTCTCAAAGATCAAAAAATAACTAACTCACCATCTTTCAATGGTTCAAATTATCTATGCTATCTCAGATTTGAATCTTTCCGTAACATCAGATACTTTCAGCTATTACGTTTCTTTCTAGCCTTGAAACACATCCCAATTTATTCAATATTGTATCTCAAAAAATCGGGAACTTTATGCCCGAGGCAGGCTATTTCAAATCTAATATTTTAATTAACAATACTTCCAACCATTTTGAACCTTACTAGCATGTAACAGACCATCCAGATTTTTATGAAGGCAATAACTTTATTAATCAGTACGACTTCAACTCGTAATAATGTCTTTTAAAACATACATTCTTCATTCTGAATGCCCGTCTTTTACTCATAAAGAAATGAAATTCTGTTTCCAGACTTGGAAATAGACTCAGATATAAATATCTCATTTAATCCTTCAAACAAATAACCTATACAGTTTGAAAAATTGAGTCGATCTTAATTATCAATCAATAATAATTCAAGTATTCCCCTCACACTGATGATAGAACAATTCAAACATACAATCTTATATAATTCTTTCACAACACAAGTCAAAATTCTTTATAAACTGTTTCAACTCAAACAAAACATAAAGCTTATTTCTAATCCAATATAAATCAAGATTACTAGTAAAAATGAAAACTAATATACAATCTGAACTCGAACTATCGCAATCTATACTTTGGCCAATTTCAACCCTTTTTTATAAAGACTATAAAACCTCATATCAGTATCACCGTGTTCCTATGATCAGACTAGAGATATAGCTATATAGACATATTTAGTTCCGACCCATGGATATCCCACGCAAACAAATCACGTTTTATACATTTTAACATTAGGAATAAAAGGAAAACTAAGACATTGGCACTCAAGATATGTAGACATATACAATTTTCGAGAACACAACCCAAATGAAACAATAAAGATCTCTATGATCCTTTCAAAGAAAAGAAATCCAGAAGAAAATACCATTCAGACTCGCTGAAACCAAATGCTACAAGGACAATGCATTTTCCAGATATATACTGAATAGAGAAACAATCATTAGAATCAGAATCATAGCATCATATGCATTTTATCATCGATTTCCAACAGAGGGATGGTAATAGAATACCAGGGAGAATTAAAGCAATGCAAATTATAGACCATTCAGACTAATAATGCTTTCGTATGCTATCATGTTTATAAAATGTTCCCTACAATAAGGATTTGATCAGAAGTTAGATAGCCATATGAATACCTCTGAGAACAATTGAACACATAGAATACCCTAGAAGAGATGGTCATAATATTCTCAATTGCAACTATTATACTCAGAAACCTTACTATACAAACATTATTCCTTTCATTATTTCTGATCACCTTTATATTTATTCTACCGCTAAACTCTTCGGTTTCTCACTGGGGAACTCATTCAGCATAATTCTCGTGAAATTTCACCATAAGACACCTCATTGGCAAGGGGGTGAGGTCGTAAAGCCTCTAACTCGACTCTTATATATACGCATATGTAACTTAACATTCATCATCATCATAATAATGTCATCATATTTATATTCTAAACCTTTATTCATACCTTTATAAACCTCAATTCATCATAAGTATACTCTGCTCATATACTTTAGCATCGTTACCAACATGATCGGGTGTAGCTCAGTTGGAGAGTATCTTTGTCTAAGCGAGATAAATCTCATCTGCATCATGAGACATCACACTATCACAAATTATATGTGGCATGTATAGTTAAACTTTCACACATGCTAGGTTAGTCCAAGAATGGACTAAACCATAGCTCTGATGCCACTAAATGTAACACCCCTTACCCGTGTCTGATGCCGGGACAGGACACGAGGCATTATCAGACTTAAACATACATATACATGTAAAATTGGGCCATAAAATTTCAACCAATTCAAAAACATTCAAACACATGTACATCGTCCCTTATACAGGCTTATGAGGCTGAAAATACATATCGAGGGTGGTTCGGGACTAAACTAAGAACTTCTAACAATTTTACAACACTTAGAGAAATTTTCCATGTTTAGAGAGTCACACGGCCGTGTGCTCACACATGCCCGTGTAGCTTGGGACACGCCCATGTCCGCAGCCCATGTAACTCTCTGTTTATGACGTTAGGAATGAAATGGGGTCACACGGCCAAGTCACACTCCCGTGTGCTAAGGTCGTGTTTCCAACACGGCTAAGACACACGACCGTGTCTCTGCCCGTGTGGCCAACACTTGGGCTATTTTCCAAGCATTGGTCAACCCTAATTCCTTACACATTTATACAACATCAAGGATATATAACATGGCATTCATTTAACAATTAAACATCCTCAATTAAGTCACAAACATAGCATTTGCATGCCATCATACTTGTGTTTCTCATACTCATTTTATATCAAGTCTAGACATAAAAAATCATATTCATTTGACCTTGTCATTTTTACTACCACTTATACCCTTATACCATGGTTGTCTTCATGATGATATTCTCAACTTAGTCATCTATCATTCATAGTCATGTCTAATTCATATCCTTAACGTCACATATCACACACTCACATTAACATGTTTCCATAAGGCATTCTACACTAATTCCATTCTTCATTAACATCATTAACTTACTCTAAATTTACACTTTTATACCAAAAATATGGTCACATCTATTGATCAAAGTTCATCCATCAAATATGCATACCATATCATACATTTATCGATACCAAGCCATCACAACATGCACATCATCAAGACATTAGATCAGTCATGCAAAATCAATTAGGTTTACAACCCAATGATCAAATATGAGTCATATCTCATGGCTCTATACAAATGAATCATTATAAGCCAACTCAATTGACCAAATCATGAAACACATATCATAAAGTACTAAGTTTCTATACATGCCACTCACTTCAAAACAATTAAGATTTATTAATACCCCAACTTGATAATTTGATAGTGTGATGCTGCCTCCAACGATCTCTAACCCCAAGCTAACCTGACAACATTAAAGAAATGGAAATGAGGGGGTAAGCTTTATAGCTTAGTAAGTTTGTACGAAAATAATAATAAGCAATTTATCAACATGCTTTTGCTAAATTCTTACAACATATTCTCATGATAACACAATCGAAGTTGCACTTAATTCCATTATTTGCTCATATTCCAATCAAGCTATCTAGTCAAGTCATAGTCACTAAATTATTATTATCTTGAGATACAGAACTCCAAATTAAGATCCACTAATTTTCCCTAAAACTAGACTCACATATCTTCATACCATAAAATTTTTAGAATTTTTTCTCTAGCCAATAAGCACATTTTATTCTTTAAATTCTCCCCTGTACTGTTGTTTGACAATTTCAACCCTTCTTTACTAAAAATTAATTATCTCATCGTATGGGATTTGGATGATGTTCTCTTACAATTTTTAGTGATTTTCCAAAGTTTAGATAGGGGAGCACGAAATCACTCTGACCTTGTCTCACAAAAATTCAAATATCTCATAATATGAAATTCTTTTTCTTACATAGTTTCCTCTATGTGAACTAGACTCAATAAGCCTTAATTTCACATTTTATTCAGTCTCTAATTCTATTTTCATAATTTTTTGGTAGATTTTGAAAGTCAGACTACTGCTGATGTCCAAAACTGTTTTAGTGCAATATGATGATAACTATTATAAGTTCATTTTCAACTAGTCATGAACTCACCATTTCACGGATTCCATGTTCAATTACATAATGTAAGTTAGCATGATATTGCAACAAAATTCATAATCATAATTCATACCTCTTAGCTCACCAAGGTCTCAACATTTCATAGTCTCAATAACTATAAGCTTAGTGTTCATACCTATAACCTTTCAACACTTTTCACATATTACTCCACTTCTTAACCATAATCTTGAATGGCCCATTGAACCACCCGGAATACTGAAGGACGTTCAGAATTATCATGCACCAAATAAAGTACCAAAGCCATGTCCCAAACATAGTCTTACATGGATCCACATGTTGATGCCGTATCCCAGATATGGTTTTATACGAAGTCTCATATCAGTGCCGATGCCATGTCTCAGACATGGTCTTACATTGGAACACATATCAATGCCAATGCCATGTCCCAGACATGGTCTTACACTGGCACACATATCAACGCCTATGCTATGTCGCAGACATGGTCTTACACTACCACACATATCAACGCCGATGCCATGTTCCAGACATGGTCTTACACTAGCTCTCATCTCGGATGCCTATGCCATGTCCTAGACATGGTCCTACACGGGATCTCATTAACCATGGTGCCATGATATATGAATCTTAAGCATTCCTCAGGGTCACCCGGAGCTTCTTCGAATACACATCTCGTCGAGACTTGTTCCTAGGATCGAATCATATATCTCATGATGGTAATTAAGCTCATAAATTCACATAATGTTAATAATCATGATAATCGCTTTTTAACACAAATCACAATTCATCAAATTGTCATCACACATCATAGACATATTTTAGATCACTTCTTATGCATAGCATACAATAACTTTTAACTCAACAAGTTCAAATCAACTTACCAATTTAGATTGGTCACAATCAACGATAACATTATCGTAGGTATTTACCTGTCAAATTCTCGTCGTATGCATCTGTATGACAACTCTTTCAATTTATGAGACAATAATATAATTTACAATTCAAGTATGACATTTCATTATTATTATTATTATCACACGAACTTACCTCGAATCCGAGAACGACTAATTATTCCATTTTAGTCCATAATCTCGTACCTTCTCAGTTTAAGTCCAAATCTCATTTTCCTTAATCTATAATATTACATTTAGCTTGCGAATTAGTCAAATAATTCATCGTGACCCAAAAATCATATTATGCCAAAATTACGTTTTTGCCCCTAAACTTTGTCATATTTACACTTTTTCCTCTAGGCTCGTAAAATGATTTTTATTCAATTTCTTTGCACTTTAAGCCTAACCGAATCATTTTCAACTGTAAAAACCCACAATTTTCACTAAATTACACTTTTATGACATTTTTATATTTTTTTACAAAATGGTCCTTTTAGACATTTTCACCGAAAATCACTTAGTAAAAGTTGTTTATGTAACACCCAACATTCATTTCCTACCATTAGACATCAAAACACATGCATATCACTCATGGGTACATTTTTAAACATGAATCCTTGCTCAAAATAATGGTAGAAATAGGTAAATCAAGTTACGGGGACTTCAAAAATGTAAAGAACATTAAAAACGGGACTAGGATGCACTTATTATGGAGCTTGGAAGCTTGAACCAAACCCTAGCCATGACTTCCATGGTATATTCGGCTGGAACAAGAAGAAGATGGACAATTTGGCTTATTTTGGCTTTTTAATTCTTTTAATTATTAGATTACCAAAATGCCCCTAATTTAAAAATATTTTATTTCACCTATTTCATACCCTTTTTGTCCAAAAAATTAACCAATGGTCTATTTACCATATAAGGACCTCCAATTGAAAATTTCATAACAATTGGACGCCTCTAACATGTAGAACTCAACTTTTGCACTTTTTACGATTTAGTCTAAAAGACTAAATCGAGTGCCCAAACGTCAAAATTTTCGAACGAAATTTTCATGAAATCATCCTGTGGATTTGTAGACCATAAAAATGTAATAAAAATAAATTTTCTTACGTTATATTTGTTGTCCCAAAACCACTGTTCCAATTAGGCCCAAAATTGGGCTGTTACACGTGTGGTCACCCGCGTGGTCACGATACCACCCTAAAATAGCCCTGAAAATCGTGCTTTCACCCTCACAACACTTTCCCTCCCTTGATATCTCAAGATTATACCAAAACTAGCAGGTTCTAAGCATAATACAACGGTACCACATCGAAAATAATAGATTGGTGAACAGTTACCCACCAATTTTTGACTCTTCAAAGAGTCAAATTAAAATTCGTAAATAAATATAGAAAGAGTACGAAACCCACACCTGATTCACGATCGACCAGAACCCGCCTCGATGACCAAAAAATTGAAGCTCTTCGAAAACCACCACACTATCACTTTTTAAAAAAGAAAGAAGAAGAAGCAAAAAGAAAACAAAAGAAAAAACAAGAAAAGCACGTCCATAGAAAGAGGAAAAAATAAAATCAATAAAATAAATAAACAAATAAAAGATATAAAAAAATAATTATAATAATAACACTCAGTAAAGAAAATAATTACCTAAACCTTTAAAACAAGACAAAAATAATCCCTCAAAACACCTCTAAGGACTCGAACCCAGGACCCAAAGGCACACTAACACACTACCACCCACCAGACTAGCAGGCCCATTCTTACACTATAAAATAGAAACTATACATAATAGCACACCCTTCTCTCTAGCCTTAACCACAAACTCAAAACTTCTAACCCTAAAATTCGAGGTGTTACAGTAAGGTAACGAATGGATTAATTATTAATCATATTGAAATTGGAATTAATTGACACAATATTTAATTGGTGCATGTTTAATCTTCTAAGGTAGTTGAAGGTTAAATTAGCAATGGTATTAAACGATACATTAACCTTGCATAACTTGCAAGATTATTGTGATTAAATTGTTTCAATGTAGGAATATGTTGTTACTTCACTTAATCCTATACTTACTTGTGAAAATTGATTAATTATTTTAATTGACATTGGAATATGCTCAAGAGATTAATTGATTTAGTGAGTAAGTATGTGCATTAGTTAACAAAATACCAAGTTGTCGTGAAATTATTCGTAACAACATGAACATGTCTTTCGTACATTGGAATTTTTACTTTTTCTTTTTCTTAGTTAACTTAGTTAATTTTTAGTTTTTATAAACACTTATTCAAATAAACATATTTTTCCTTCACCAATTTTTTTTAAAGTTGTATTTCTTAAATATTTTCTTTCACGGTCCTTGTGGGTATGAAGCCAAACCAATTTCAACCATTTTCACACCTTCAAGCATGCTTAAAACATACCTAAATATTCAACCTAAGTGCCTAACCAATATGTACTTATTGGCATCACATTTCATACACCAAACTAAATTCACATTCAAAGGTCACAAGCTCTTACCTTGTACACATGCCAAACATGCCATTTCATCCATTCCATTCACATGCATCTTTCCATATCTCAACCAATTCCACTAAGCATGAACCAAATAACCAAAGACGCTTATTTGGACATATAGAAGGAAAAATAATAGATAAATACACATCCACAAGTATGCTTAAACCAAAGTTTGAACAAAATTATCATAAAAAAGTAACTCAAAAGCTCCTGGTACATGCCATTCATAACCCAACTTCAAAATGATTAAAATTCTACTAAGTTAACAAATGGATAGTGTGAATGCTCCGACCTTCTTCCAGCCGACTGAGATTTCTGATGATCTACAAGGAAAGAAAATACCTAACGCAAGTAACCAGTGCTTAGTAAGCTCGTATAACGTAAACTTAAACTTACTGAATATGTATTTATTTAAACCATTCATGCATAGATTCATTCATTAAATCATGAGCATATATTTCTTTCCTATACAACACAAACCTCATAAGGTTAGTAAGTACAATAATGAAACCTATAATCTCAACATATAATGGAACATATAATAATAAACATGTCAAATATACCTTTCATTCATCCCATCTCCAATAAGCATCACTATTTCATTTCAAAGCATTCATATTAACATTTTTCCATTTCATCTATCAAGATCATAACATTTTATATAAATAAGTTCATTCGTTTAAGCTTTTATTACCCATTGAATGAAATGAAATAACATCGGATACTCATGAAACTGCTCACACAAGCTGTGACTGTAACCGTATATGCTCACAGGAGTTGTGAAATGGGCCTGCTCACACGAGCTATGGAGAATCCACAACAAATTCTGGACCTTAGCCATCAGTAGGACATCCAAGACTACCACTTGAAACTGTAAATAACCCCTAATAACATTGTAACAACCCATTTTTAGTGAAATTGGAATAGTGTTTTTGAGACCACAAATATGATGAGAAAATGTTTATTTTATTATTATTTTCATGTTTACGGTATGCTAGCAGTGTCGTGTAAAAAGTTTGTTAAGAAATTTTGACGTTTGCATGCTTAATTGAGTAAAAAATGACTAAAACGTAAAAGGTGCAAAAGTATGGTTCTATTAGTTAAAGGCATCTATTAGCCATGAAATTAAATTTTTAAGGGATTTAAATGGTAAATAAAGCATTATTATTAATGGAAATATATGAACATAAATTAGATTATCCTTATGTTAAAAGATAAGGTTAATTAAGTAATTAAATTAATAAGTTACTGTTAAAATAATAAAAACAAAAGTGTCATCTTCCTAACTGCCATCTACCAATGAAATTGAAGAAGGAAGAATCCATGGTTAGGGTTTGAAACTTCGGTCATTTGATTACCTTGCATGTAAGTGATTTGGAGTTCGTTTTTAATGATTTTTATGTTTTCGGGGTTGTTGTAGCTTAATCTAGCTAACCCAGGGACTCATTTGTAAAAAAATTAAAGGTTTAGGGTTTTTCCATGAATGTTCTTGCATGGTTTTCTAATATTGATGAAAGATTATGAGTCCTTGTTGTTAAATAAATAAGTTTTATAAAGCGATTTTTCATGAAATTATCATTTAGGGACTTAGCTATAAAAGTAGTAAAATACCATGATAAATTTATGAAATGTTGAATTGTATGAGGTTGTATAAGTCCTTAGGTAATTCGTCTAGCATGAAAAGTGGATGAATTTGCATAAATGCCAATTTATGAGCTTAAGGACTAAATTGTAAAGAAGTTGAAATACTAGAGGCAAAAATATAAATTTGCAAAAGTATGAATTTTGGATTAAATTGAATAGTAGGAATAATAAATGGATTGAATTTTCTTATTTAGATTAAGATAAACCTCGTATGGATCTAGATTGAGGAAAAACTAAAGCTTACAATTAGTTGATCTTATTTCGACATCTTTGTAATCGAGGTAAGTTCGTATGTTTAATTAACATAGTAATGTTATTTTGATATTTATGAATTGTTCTATATATCATGTATTGAAATGATGAGAACCCAACGACATTTCGACGATTATCGAGTCCCGTTTGAATCTTAGGAATATATAGTATACAAATGACATGTCATTAGGGTTACCATGTTTTGGGAGTCGATCCTAAATGACCTATTGATGGCTAAGTTCTGACATTTGTTACGGATACTCATCAGCTTGTGTGAGTGGCATCATGTAGCTACATTCCAACCATCAGCTTGTGTTAACAGACCCATTTATGGCTCGAGTTAGCAATGATGTAAAGGAAAAAGGAAAGAATGGTTTCAACCATATGTTCAACGCACTTATTGTGAGCTACGTCTGAAGATGATCTAGAGAGAGTCGAGTTCTAGTTAGAAAACACAATTAGGGTTTTCGATGAGTTATCTTGTACACCTACAGAGTGAGTGAAATGTGTTGCTTCCTTATTGAAAGACTCAACCTATCAGTGGTGGAACACCTTGATTTCAGTTGTGCCGAGAGATTGAGTAGACTGGGAATTCTTTTAAACTAAAATTTGAGAGAAGTATGTGAGTCAGAGGTTTCTTGATAAGAAATAAAAAGAATTTCTCGAGCTTAAAGAGGGTCAGATGTCAGTATTTGAGTACGAGAGGGAATTTGTTCGATTGAGCAAGTATGCCCGAGAATGTGTACCGAACAAGATTGCTATGTGTAAACGATTTGAAGATAGGCTGAATGAAGACATAAAGCTATTAGTCGGGATTTTAGAATTGAAAGAATTTGCTGTATTAGTTGATCAAGCGCACAAAATTGAAGATTTGAGTAAAGCTTAAAGAAAAGCTGATTATGAGGCTCATGATTCAGGTAGGAGATTAGCATAGGAGATTAGCAAGAAAATCATATCAATCACCGTCAAAGAAGTTAAAAGAATATCATAATCGTTCGTTAGCTTCGGTGGGTTATTCTAGTAAGGATCGTGGGACACAACATGCAGCTTCAAAACCTCATGTTGCATTTGTAGCAAGTGTAGACAGTGTGAAGAGTAACAATCCTGAATGTCAACAATGTAGATGTCGACACTTTGGTGAGTCCAAGATGAAAGACAGGGCATGTATTAAATGTGGTTCATATGAACATTTTATCAAAGATTTCCCGGAAAGGTCCTAAAAAGAAAAGGCTCAGATTGTTTAACCGAGCAACACTACTTTGAAAGGTAGAACAATAAGGAACACTGGAAATACAGGAAATAGCCACAGTGGGACAAAAACTCTACTGTGAGAACTGAGGCACGAGTGCCGGGTAGAGCTTATATGATCTATGCTAAATGTTATCACTGGTACATTTTTTATCTTTGATATTGATGTTACTGCTTTGATTGACCCGGGGTCAACACATTCATATGTATGAACGACTTTAGTGTCAAGTAAGAAATTACCTTTCGATTCTACTAATTTTGTGATTAAAGTAATGAACCCCCTAGGTCAGTATGTGTTAGTTGATGAAGTTTGTAAAAACTGTCCTTTGATGATTCGAGGTTGCAACTTTTCGGCTGATTTAATGTTACTACCCTTTGATGAGTTTGACATGATTTTGGGTATGGATTAGTTGACTCTGGATGATGCCGTTGTAAACCGTAGATGAAAGCTTATTGTGTTAAAGTGCTAGAACAATGAAAACCTTCAGATTGAATCGGATAGATCGGGTAGTGTATCTAATGTGATATCAGTTATGTTAGCACAAAAATATGTCAGAAAAAGCTATGAAGCGTGTCTTGCTTACATATTTGATTCTAGAGTATCTGAGTTGAAGCTAGAATCAGTCCTAGTGGTATGTGAATATTCAAATGTGTTTTCAGAGGAGTTATCTGGGTTACCACTGATCAGAGAGGTTGAGTTTGCTATTGAGTTAGTGTCGGGAACATCTCCGATATCGATAGCTCATTCAAAATGGCACCTAAAGAATTGTAAGAGTTGACAATGCAGTTGCAAGAGTTGACATATAGGGATTTTGCTCAACCCATTTTTTTTCCTTAGGGTACACCTATTCTATTTTTTAAGAAAAAGGACGGGTCTATGCGATTATGTATTGACTATCAACAGCTCAACAAAGTTACGATCAAGAATAAGTATCCATTGTCGAGTATTGATGATCTATTTGATCAATTGAAAGGTGCGATAGTATTCTCAAAGATTGATCTTCCTTTTTTTATTATCAGTTGCGAGTTAAAGATTCAGATGTGTCGAAAATCGCGTTCAGGAGCAGGTACGAACATTTTGAATTTCTTGTGATGTCGTTTGGTTTGACTAATTCACCTATAGTATTTATGGATTTCATGAATAGAATTTTCAGACTGTATTTAGACAGATTCGTGGTGGTATTCATTAATGATATTTTGATTTATTCACGGGATGAGACAAAGCATGTCAAGCATTTAAAAATTGTTTTGCAAACTTTGCGCGAAAAATAATTATTCGCTAAGTTTAGCAAATTTGAATTCTGGCTTCGGGAAGTTGGGTTTTTGGGACATGTTGTATCGACAGATGGCATTAGAGTTGATCCAAGCAAAATTTCAACTGTTGTAGATTGGAAGCCTCCGAGAGATGTATTTGAACTTAAAAGTCTTCTAGGTTTAGCCAGATATTACAAAAGATTCATCAAGGGATTTTTGATGATTGCTACACCATTGACAAGACTATTGAAAAAAGATGTTAAATTTGAGTGATCTGTTAAATGTCAGCAAAGTTTCAATCAATTGAAAGCACTGTTAACCGAGGCACCGGTGTTAGTTCAACTAGAGTGGGGTAAGGAATTTTTTATTTATAATGATGCATCGTTAAGTGGTTTGGACTGTGTTCTAATGCAAGAGGGTAAAGTGATAGCGTATGCTTCTAGACAATTGAAACTGCATGAAAAGAATTTTCTGACGCACGATTTAGAACTTGCAACAATTTTGTTTGCTTTGAAGATTTGGTGACACCATTTGTATGGAGAAAAATGTTATATCCTCACGGATCATATAAGTTTGAAGTACTTAATGTCACAAAAATATTTGACTTTGAGACAATACAGATGACTCAAGTTATTGAAAGACTATGATTTGATCATTGATTATCATCCAAGAAAGGCTAATGTCATTACTGAAGCTTTGAGTAGAAAATCTCTGTTTGCTTTGCGAGCTTTGAACACACGATTGACGTGATTGATGATGTTTAATTTTAGATGAGTTGAAAGCTAGACCGATGTTTTTACAGCAAATTTGCGAAGCCCAAAAAAGTGATGATGTGTTTATAGCTAAACGAAAATAGATTGAGACGACTTCTAATTCAAACTTTTAGATTGGGTTCAATGATAGTTTCTATTTTAAAGGAAAAATTTGTGTGTCGAGAAATTTTGATCTCGTTTAGAAGATTTTGCAGGAAGCTCACAATAGTAGCTTGTTTATTCGTCCTGGTAGCAATAAAATGTTCGGTGATTTTAAACAAATGTACCGGTGGCCAAGTATGAAATGTGAGATCTCAAAGTTCGTATCAAGATGTTTAGTTTGCTAGCAAGTTAAAGCTGAATGCCAAGTACCTTCTGGTTTGCTATAGCTAGTGGTGATTCTAGAGTGGCAATAGGACCATGTCAGATGGATTTTGTATCAGGATTGCCTCTATCTCAAAGAAAGAAATATTTTTTTTGGGTCATTGTTGACCATTTGATGAAATCCACGCATTTCATTCTAGTGTGTACAGATTATTCACTCGAGAGATTAGCAGAGTTATATGTTGTTGAGGTTGTCAGACTGCACAGGGTGTTAGTTTCTATTATTTTTTATAGGGATCTGTAGTTTACATCTAGATTCTGGAGCAAGTTATATGAGGCTCTAGGTGCTCGTTTGCATTTTAGCATCGCGTTTCATCCTCAGACCAATGGTCAGTCCTAGTAAGTGATTCGGATACTCAAGGATATGTTTCAATGCTGTGTTTTAGAGTTTGAAGGTAACTGAGTGAGATTTTTACTGTTCGTTGAATTTGCATACAACAATTGTTATTAGTTGAGCATCAAAATGGCACCGTATGAGGCTTTATATGGTCGAAAATGTCGAACTCCATTGTATTAGACTAAGCTTAATGAGAAAAAGCTTCACGGGGTTGATTTGATGCAAAAAAATAGAAGAAAAGGTTAAAGTAACACGAGACAGTTTGAAAGAAGCTTCAGATCGACAGAAATCTTATGCGGATTTGACAAGAAAAGACATTGAATTTCAAGTTGGTGACAAAGTGTTCTTAAAAGTATCAACCTGAAAGAAAGTTCTTCGATTAGGCCGTAAAGGAAAGATATGTCCGCAGTTTATTGGGCCGTATGAGATTATTGAAAGAATTGGACCGGTAGCTTACAAATTAGCTTTGTTATCAGAGTTAGAAATGATTTACAACATATTTCACATATCTATGTTACGATGATATCGATCAAACCCTTTGCATGTAATTTCACCTGTTGCAGTTAGGATTTAGCCTATATGACGTACAGTGAAAAACCAATCAAAATTTTAGCTCGAGAGGTTAAAGAATTGAGAAATAAAAGCATAACGTTAGAGAATATCCTTTTGCAACAACACGGTATAGAAGAAGCTACCTGAGAATCAGAAGAATCTATGAAAGTGCAATATCCAAACCTCGTTTCTGGTAAGATTTTTAGGGACAAAAATTCCTTTAGGGGAAGAGTTGTAACAGCCCGTTTTTAGCATAATTGAAATTGTGGTTTTGAGACAAAAAATCCAACAAGAAAATATTTATTTTATTATTATTTTAATGTTTATGGTATGTGAGTAGTGTCATGTAAAAATTTCATTAAGAAATTTTAACGTTTGCATGCTTAATTTAGTAAAAAGGACTAAAGTATAAAAGGTGCAAAAGTAGGGTTTTATTAGTTAAAGGTATCTATTAGCCATGAAATTAAATTTTTAATGGATTTAAATGGTAAATAGGCCATTATTATTAGTGGACATATGTGAACATAAATTAGATGATTTTTATGTTAAAAGATAAGGCTAAATAAATAATTCAATTAATAAGTTAATTTTAAAATAATAAAAACAAAAGTGTCATCTTCCTAATTGCCATCAACCATCGAAATTGAAGAAGAAAGATGCCATGGTTAGGGTTTGAAAGCTTTGGTCATTTGATTACCTTGCATGTAAGTGATTTTGAGTCTGTTTTTAATAATTTTTATGTTTTCGGGATCGTTGTAGCTTAGTTTAGCTAACCCGGAGACTAATTTGCAAAACTGTTAAATGTTTAGTGTTTTTCCATGAATTTTCTTGCATGATTTTTGAATCTTGATGAAAGATTATGAGTCCTTGTTGTTAAAAAAACAAGTTTTGTAAAGTGATTTTTGATGAAATTATCATTTAGGGACATAGTTGTAAAAATAGTAAAATACCATGATAAATTTATGAAATGTTGAATTGTATGAGGTTGTATAAGTCCCTAGGTGATTCTACTAGCATGAAAAGTGGATGAATTTACATAAATGTCAATTTACGAGATTAAGGACTAAATTGTAAAGAAGTTGAAATATTAGAGGCAAAAGTTTAAATTTGCAAAAGTATGAATTTTAGATTGAATTGAATAATATGAATAATAAATGGATTGAATTTTCTTATTTAGATCAAGATAAACCTCGTACAGATCTAGATCAAGGAAAAACTAAACCCTTGGATCACTTGATCTTATTTCGACATCTTTGTAATCGAGGTAAGTTCGTATGTTTAATTAACGTTGTAATGTTATTTTGATATTTATGAATTATGCTATATATAATGTATTGAAATGATGAGAATCCAGCGATGTTCCGATGATTATCAAGTCCCAATTGAACCTAAGGAATATATAGGATACAAATGACATGTCGTTGGGGTTACCATGTTTCGGGTGCTGGTCCTGAATGTCCTACCAATGGCTGAGTTCTGACATTTCTTGTGGATACTCGTTAGCTTGTGTGAGCAGAATCATGTAGCTACATTCCAACTGTCAACTTGTGTGAGCAAACCTATTTATGGCACGAGTGAGCAATGATGTAGAGAAAAAGGAAAAGGAATGGTTTCGACCATATGTTTAGCACACTTTGTGTGATCTTCCCGCATGTCTGATATTATTCTAAGTGGGTCAACGGGTATGAAAAGTTAAAGAACGGTAAGTTTTCCTATGACTATGTTATGAACTTATAGACAAGTATGAATTTATAATGACCAAAGTATGTATAACTATACTTATGGAAAGTATGAATTCAATTGTACAATGTTCATGGAATCTATCTTACCATGTGATGATTTTGTTAAGTTATGTATTACAGCACTAACTTGTGTTGTTGATGATGCTAAGGCTTGTGCCAAGCTTATGTTGGATTGATTCATGTTTAATTTATAAGGTTCTGAATTGAAATGGTAAGCTATGTTCACGATTTACGAAGTTTCTAAGCATTATATGCTGACATAGTTTTCTTTCCTATGTTTTATAGATTATCGGAAGCTCAATCGGTTTGGAAGCTTGTTAGAGACCTATCACACTATCCAACAATTATATCGGTAGATTTTGATATTTTGATCAAGGTTATAATGGCATGTATAGGTGGACTTGTGTTTAATGATGTAGTTGTTTTGGCATGTATAAGTGTTATTATAGCTGATGTACTTATGGTATTTTGGTGCCTTGATTGTTGGTGTTATTATGGCCAAGATGACGAATGTTTTGAATGAAAAATTTGGTAGGTGATGGTGTATTTTCGATGTGGTCAATTAAGGTATGTTTTGAATTGAAATAAGTTAGATGTGTAAAGTTGATGAATGGCCAAGTATGCATATGTTTATATAGGTTTGATGGATTGTATTTGAGGTGCCTTATTGGCATATTGGTGTATGGATTATTGGTATAGAGATTTGGTCATTTGATGTATTTTTTGGGCATGTTTTAAGATCTTGGTTATATGTGCAAATGGCTTGTAGGTACATGCTTGAATGGGTGAAAGAAATGGCTTAATTTTGGTAAATTTCTTGTCCACACGGCCTAAGACACGGGCTTGTGTCTCAGCCGTGTCTGACACACGGGGGTGTGTCTCAACCATGTGTGACACACGGCCTTGTGTCCCCTATAGGTTTTTAAAGGTTACAAGTTAGACAGCTACACAGCCTAGCACACGACTTCGCACACGGGTGTGTGAGGCCATTTCAAAAGTTACATGGCCTGGCACATGAGCGTGTGGCTTAGCCGTGTGACCCAAGTCAGAAAGTTACATGGGCACGAGCACGGGTTGGGACACAATCGTGTGTCCCTATTTCAAATTTTACACGGCCTGAGACACGGACGTGTGTCTCAGCTTAGTGAGTCACACGGCCGTGTGACCATGCAGTTTGAATTTTTTTAAATTTTCCCTAAATGTTTCAAATGTTTTCGATTTAGTCCCGAATCGTTTCTAAAGCATTTCTAAGGCCTCAAGAGCTCAAATAAGGTATGATATGCATGAATATGAATGTTTATTCTATTTTTAATGAAATGTTTGGAAATGTATGTTTTTATGTTACGGTTTTATCGTAATGCTTCGTAACCCTATTCTAGCAACAGATACGAGTTAGGGGTGTTACAAACATGTCATTTGTATCCTAAGCATTCACGAGGTTCATTCGGGTCACTTTTTGTTTCCAAAACATTTAACTTTATACAAATTATAGTTTATCAATCCACATCCATATAGTTCTCATTTTTTTCAAACATAACCGTCAATTTAGCCTTTAATGCAATTTGATCCAATTTACCAATTATCACATAACAATCATTTTAAAACTATACAAAACATAGATATTATTAACATTTCATCCAAAACAGCAATTTAATAAATTTAATCATCATACAAACTTACCTAAACAACAACGATCATGAACACGTTGTCGACGACTAATCTGTTAACTTAGCTTTTCCATGGTTTGAGTCTGATTGATTCGTTTCTTAATCTAAATAATAATTTTCACTCAATTAATTAATTCAAACAACTAAAATTATTAAAATTATTCTTATAAATCCATTGATTAGAAAATTACAAAATTACCCCTAAAATTTACACTTTATACAATTTAGTCCCTTACCTCAAAACTTACAAATTAACTACATTTAATCACAACTCAAGCTAGACGAATTTTCTAGGGCCTCTCTACAGCCCATATTTATCAATTTAATGAAGTTTTACTATTTTATCAATTTAAGCCCTAAACATTAAAATCATTAAAAACTACTTTACAAAATAATCCTATTTAACAACCAAGCTTATTAATCTACCATTAAACTTAAAAAATCACTTCAAACTCATAAATGACATAATCTATAACATTTAACAATTTTACGTATTACCCCTCGAGTTAGCTAGATTAAGCTAAAATGAACTCAAAAACATAAAAATCACTAAAAACAAACCTCAAAATCACATACATACAATGAAGAGATCTTGGTCGAACCTCCTTTATTTTATTTTATTTTAACTATTCTTTTAATTTTAATAAATTATAACATATAATTTACTCAAAAACCAATACTAATTGTGTATACCATTTAGTTAAGGTATATTTGCCACATAAACCCTTGTACCTTTCTTTTTTAGCCAATTAACTAATAGAAACTAACTTTTGTAGTTTTTATGATTTAGTCCTTTTCACTTAATTAAGTAACTGAACATTAAAATTTCTTAACCAAATTTTAATATGACACTAATAAATATTCGTAAATATTAAAAAAATAATATTTACTGACTCACTTGTCGGAATTGTGGTCCCAAAACCACTTTTTTCGACATCACTAAAAATGAGTTCTTACGTTATGTATTCTGGATGAAGCTGATTTGAAACAAGATATTCTGTGAGAAGCTCATAATAGTGTTTATGCAATCCATCCTAGAAGAAACAAGATGTATAATGATTTAAAACCACACCATTGGTGGTCAGGCATGAAAGGAGACATAATTAAGTTCATATCAAAGTGCTTAATGTGCTAACAAGTGAAAACAGAACATCAAGTTGCTTCTAGACTCTTGCAACCATTTCAACTCTTGAGTGGAAAAAAGAGTGTGTCACTATGGATTTTATAGTATGACTACCTTTGACACCAAAAAAAGGATTCAATCTGGGTTATTATTGATAGATTACCATGTCAACTTACTTTAGACATATTTGGGTTGACTACTTATTAGAGAAACTGGTTGAACTTTATATTGTAAAGATTGTGAAGTTACATGGTTTGGCATTATCTATTATCTCTTATAGAGATTTGAGATTTACTTATAAACTTTGGAGCAAATTGCATAAGGATATTGGTACATGCTTGAGCTTTAATGTTTCTTTTCACCTTGAAATGAATAACCAATCAAAGAGAGTGATAAATATTCTTGAAGATATGTTGAGAAGTTGTGTTATTGATTTTGAGGATAGTTGGGAAAGGTACCTGCCATTGGTTGAATTTACCTATAATAACAACTGCTATTAGTCTAACATTCAAATGGCACCCTGTTAGTTTTTGTACGAGAGGAAGTGTAGGACTCCTCTGTGTTGGACCGAGTTGAGTGAAAACAAGTCACTAGGACCCGAGTGAAAACATACTGAGGATCATTTAGGACCGTTTGAAAACCGCATTCGACCATCCAAAGTGTTACACAGGTTTAAAAAGAAAAGATATATAGTGTGGGAGACAAAGTATGTTTGAAATTATCACTGTAGAAGAAAGTACTTTGATAAGGGTGGAAAGGAAACTTGAGCCCAAGATTCATTAGATCGTATGAATTACTTGAACGTGTTGGGTTGGTAGCGTACTAACTAGCACGACCTCTTGAGTTGTAAAAAATTCACAATGTCTTCCATGTCTCTATGTTGAGGAAGTATAGGTCTGATCCTTCTTGTAACACCTCTAACCCATCTCCAATACTAGATTAGAGTTATGGAGCATTACAGAACAAAACAGAACCTTTAACTTTAAATTAGAACAAATAATTCAACGAAAATAAAAGTTCAACAATTCATTCAACTCATAACAAATATATACATTTAGGCCTTAACTTGAGCTTTTGGGGCGTAAAATACACTTCAAAAGCAATAAGGGATCAATTCGAATAAATCAGAATATCTTTGAAAAAACACAAAAAAAAATTTAAATAGGGGTCACACGGCGGTGTGGCCAAGCCGTATGACATAGCCTAGACCGTATGGGTATTTGAAGTAGGAACACATGGCCGTGTCTGAGCCCGTGAGTCTGTCTATGTGTATTCAAGAAAAGGGCCACATGACCATGTTTGAAATTGTTTTGGGAGACACGGCTGTGTGGTAGACCGTGTCTCAGACTTTGTGTAACCTGCACATAAAAATTTTCAAACACACGGAAGTTTGGGTTGGTCGTGAGTGGCACACAACCGTGTGACAACTCGTGTCCTCGGTCGTGTGCTCCATAATTAGCCCCTAAAACAATCCATTTAAAAACCAAACCTTGCTAACAAGCTACTCCATTTGTACATACATTAAATGGACATAAACACACTTCAAACATTCATAAACATACCAATTCAATCAACCTAAATCTTCTAACCAATATGCAATTCAAAGGCACCTCATTTCATGTCAAAACAAAATCAATTAAGCACAAGCTATAATGCCACATCTTAATCACAAAACATACGTATAAATGCTATATAATGTCAACCATCATCAACCCATTTCACCATTCAAAATAAGCATACCAAAATGACCATTTTCACATAGTTTTTAACATGTACAAGCCAACTATACCATATATGCATATAACCATTTACAAAAGTGACCTAAACACAACAAAAGTGTAAATGACATTAAACCTTATACATGCAATTTATAATTATAGTTAAAATTAACCAAAACTACCAAAGTGATCGCGAGAGATTGTGATAAGTCTCTGAAAAAGTTCCAACCAATCGAGCTTCTGATGATCTACAAAATAACGAAAAACAACTACGTAAGCAACGAGTACTTAGTAAATTGGTATAACAGAATTTAAACTTACCATATACATTAGATAAAAATAAATAAATATAGATTCAATTCATTGTTAGCCAAATGCCTTTCCCATGCACAATAACTCATAGAGCTTGTTGGTGAAACATTGCACTTAAAAACTTCATGAAAACATGGCATGAAACATATCAAAGTTTCAACTTCCTCAACCATATACATCTTATACTATGCAATTGCATTTACATTACGTTTCACATTTCATCTTCATATATTTTATTTTTGTACTAGCATAGCTAGTAATATATATATTTCTATTTCAACATTAATTACATGTTGAACCAAATGAAATAACTTCGGTTAATTAGAAAAATACTCATATCACCATTTGATTCTCTAAACACACTACAATCATAACTATAAAACATATTTATAGATATACGATGTAACAACCCGAATTTAGGCCTAGTCAGAACAGTGGTTTCGGGACCACTAATTCAAAGTTAGAGAAAGTATTTTATTATTAGTTTTAAGTTATAACATGTTTATATTAGTGCATGAAAAATTTGGTGAAGTAATTTTAGTGATTGCATGCTTAATTGTGAAAAAAGACTAAACCGCATAAAGTGCAAAAATCCTATTTTGATAGCTAAAGCGGTAAAATAGCTAGAGAACCTAAATTAGAGGTCTTTAAAGGGCAATTAGACCCTTTAGAATGGCATGGTCGGCCATAGGAGACAAAGGTGGGCAAAAGTAAAAAATTTGGTGAAATTAGGTGTTGAAATTGAATAAAATAAAACAAATAGTAAAAGTTGTCATTTTTTTCATCTCTCTCTTTCTTCTCCGCCGATTTTTCTCCAAGAAAATGGCCATGGAAGGTTTAAAAATTTTCAGCAACTTAAAGCCTTTGCAAGTAAGTGATTTGAGGGTTTTTCTTGAATATTTTTGTACTTTTGAGGTCCTTGCAGCATGAGCTTTTTAACAAGGGGACTATTTTGCAAAATGATTGAAAGTATAGGGTTTTTCCATGATAGTAAACATATTTATTTCTGAAATTTTATGGAAGAATATGAGTTATATTTGTGAAATAAACAACTTTTGTGAAGTAGTTTTCATGGAAACCCTAACTAAGGACCATTTTGCATAAGTTGTAAAATAGGCGATAAATGTGTGAGATAATGAGAATTGTAGGCTACTCCTAGCATGACAAGTATTTGGTTAGGCTTGGTTAATGAGAAAATGTGATAAAAATCGATTTTTGAACCTAGAGGTAAAATGGTCATTTTGTAAAAGTCTAGGGGTAAAATGGTTAATTTGCCCAATTATGAATTCTCAAGTGTCTAGAGTAATATGCTGATGAGATGAATAAATTTCTATCATTTTAGATCAAGACTTACAAAATTCGGGCCTAAACCAGGGAAAAGCAAAGCTAGCAGACTAAAATCGACTAGTCGCCTACATTTTGATTACCGAGGTAAGTTGTATGTTAATAATGCAACTATATCTTTATGACGTGCAATTGAATTGATATGGCATAAATTGTTTTAATTTTTACTATGAGAATATATGTTGAGGAATTAGCATAGTAGAGACTTTCGTTGAACATTTGGAATAGACTTGGATATTTGTACCGTGATAATGAGTGATATGTGTGCTAGTGTAAGACATGTCTGGGACATGCATCAGCCACAGTATGAGAGCCAGTGTAAGACATGTCCGGGACATGCATCAGCCTCGAGATATTTAAGCCAATGTAAGACATGTTTAGGACATGCATCGGCTTTGAGACAAGAGCTAGCATAAGACACGTCTGGGACATGCATCAGCCTCGCAGTAGACAAGCTAGTGTAAGACTTGTCTGGGACATGGCATCAGCTTGTCGTGTGTTAGTGTAAGACTTGTCTGGAACATGGCATCGACACCGATAGATGAAAGCCAGTATAAGACCTGTCTGGGACATGGCATCGGCCTCGCTACATAAAAGCCAGTGTAAGACCATGTCTAGGACATGGCGTTGGCATCTTAACACATGTTAGGGCTATTGAGTATCCGGTAGTATTCTAAATGGTTCAAAAAAAAAGGTTTATGATTTATATCGAAATGAGAAGAGTTATGATCATGTGATGAGTGGTACAGGTATCTAATTGAAATGTATGAGATATGGGTTCAATATATGCAATACAAGTTGTATTGGACGGTGATGAGTAAGTTGTATTTACGTCTACTTATAGTGTTCATGAATAAGCTATGAAAGGTTATGAGCATATTACCTTATGATAAGTAGTTTTTGTTTATTTTCATGCAACTTACTAGGCTTTATGCTTACCCTATTTCTTTCCATTTTCTTATAGTGCCGCCTAGTTAGCTGTGGATCAACGGTTGTCAGGGGCATCGATCACACTATCAATCAAAGCACTTGGTATAGTTAGATCTCTTTATTTTGATTATGGCATGTATATGACTCTTTGATTTTGTTTTAGTGTCACATTATTTTGGGGCAAAATGTGTTGGTTTGCTTTAACATTTGACTCATTTTGTACAAGGCCATCAAAGATGGCTAACATTGAAAGTTATTATATGAATGTAAAGTAGTATTTCTTGAATAAGGAATTGTCAGTATGGTTGAAATATATGAATCGTATATACACCTTAGCTATGGTTGTTTGGTTGTGAAATCATGCTAATTTAGACTTTGATTATGTTGGTTGTTGTTATGTTGTGTTTCAGGGTGGCAAAGGGCTTGGTAGATAGCCCTATGTTGTCCACACAGGTAGACACACGGGCGTGCGTCTAGGCCGCTTGTGACACACGGCCAGCCCCATGGGCGTGTTGTCCACCCGTGTGTCCCTTGCACATAAAAATTCTAAGTCAGTATGCATGGTAGTAAACAAACGAGCAAAGACACAACCGTGTGTCTCAGCTGTGTAGAGGACACGGCTTACAGCCATGGGCGTGTGCCTTGGCCATGTGCCTTAAATGGGATGCTGACGTCAGAAACATAATGTCAAGGTTTTTAGACATGGGCTAGGACACGGGCGTGTCATAGCCGTGTGAGGGACACGGACCATAGACACGGGCCTGTGTCAGGCTGTGTGAAAACCCCTGTAGGTTCGAATTTAAAATTGAATTCACACGGACGTGTCCTTAGAGGGTTAGGTCGTATGTGTCAGACGGGCCATCAACACAGCTGTGTTAAAATGAACACACAGGCGTGTTACCCTTCCACACGGGCATGTGCCCTATTTCAAGGGTTATTTTTATTAAGCCAGATTAAGGACCTGAGTTAGTTCTGAATGGTTCCCAATGAGAGTTTGAGGCATCGTAGGGCCATATAAAGAGCTTGTAAATTAAAAAGGAAAAGTTTTAAATTTAATCAAGTCTTGGTGACTCAGAAACGAATGTTTGCATGTGGTTAAGTATGGTAATGCCTCGTGCCCAGTCCCGGCCTCAGACTCGGGTAAGGGGTGTTACATTTAGTGGTATCAGAACATAATTTAGTCAGTTCTAGGACTAACCTAGCGTGAGTACGAGTCTAACTATACATGCCATAATTGTATATTAATAGTGTGACGATTCCTGACGAGATAAATTGTGTTTTATTTATATAGTAAATGGATCTTGGCGTAGCTATGGCGGATGACCTAAAAGTAATGCGCCGACTCCTACTGAGGGGACTGCGCCAGTAGACAGTAAGCCTGTGACAGCAGAGGGGCTAGAGAAGCTTACCTCCACATGATGGATGCTTGGTACACAGAGTTTTTTCGTGCGAATCTGAACACTCCACCTCCCCCACCTCCCTCAATTCTTCAACCTATTCATATAGCTCCTCAAGGAGAAAAGATAGCTAGGAGAGAGAAACCTCCAGTAGACAAAATCCTAAACACAGGGCTGAAGAATTTAGGGAAAATATTGATGATGACCTAGAAAGGGCCGAGTTTTGGTTGGAAAATACCATCAGGGTATTCGATGAATTATCGTACAGCTGGAAGAGTGTATGAAGTGTGTCGTGTCGCTCTTGTGAGACTCATCTTACCAATGATGGAATACCCTTGTGTCGGTTTGTACCAAGGGAAAGGATTACATGAGAGTTTTTCCAAGAGGAATTCCAGAAGAAGAATATCAGTCAAAGGGTTATAGATCAGAAGAGGAAGGAATTTCTAGAATTGAAACAAGGCCAGAAGACAGTAACAGAGTATGAACGTGAGTTCGTGAGGCTCAGCAAATACGCTAGGGAGTGCGTGAAGCCATCATGCGTAAGAGATTTAAGGACGGATTCAATGAAGCATCCGATTGTTAGTTGGCATCTTAGAATTAAGGAATTCGTGGTGCTCGTGGAAAGAGCATGTAAGGTCGAGGAATTGGCCAAAGAGAAGAGAAAAGTTGATATTGAGTCTCGAGACTCAAGAAAAAGACAGATGGGAAAATCATAGTAGACCTCATCTAAGAGATCAAGCGAGTTTCCTACCCAAGCCAACGCGTCATTGGGGTTCTCAAATAAGAGCAAGAACAAGTAGAACACGGCTTCTAAAGCTCAAACTACTTCTATCGCGAGTGCGGTAGTGTTCGACCAAATAGGCCGGAGTGTTCACAAGGTGGTAGATGTCATTTCGGCGAATGCCAGACGAATGAAAGAGGTTTCTTCAAATGTGGATCACTAGGCCACTTCATCCGAGACTGCCCTGAATTAGATGAGAAAGAGAAAAAGCCAGAGATGAGGGCGAGTAGTGCTCCCTTGAAAGGTAGACCACAAAAGAACCCGAGCAGTGGGGCTAGCAGTAAAGGTGCCCCTAGAGATTCAGCTGTGAGGTCCGAGGGCCATGCGCCTGCAAGGACTTATGCCATACGTGCCTGTGAAGAGGCAGAGCCTCCTGATGTGATCACGGGTACCTTTTCTATCCACGATATTTCTGTTGTTGCTTTAATTGATTCGAGTTCTACCCATTCTTATGTTTGCATGAAATTAGTGCCCAGTATGAAAATGCCAATTGAGTTTATGGAATTTGTAGTAAAGGTGTCAAATCCATTAGGCAAGCATGTGTTAGTTGACAAAATATGTAGAAATTGCCCTTTGACAATTAGAGGTCATCGTTTCCTGGCTAACTTGATGTTATTGTCGTTTAATGAATTTGATGTAATCCTTGGAATAGATTGGTTGACTTTTCATGGGGTTGTAGTGGATTGTGGACGAAAAGTTATTGAGCTAAAATGTGAAGACAGGAATATTCTTCAGGTTGAACCAGGTAAACTGGGTGGATTGCCTGAAGTGATATTGTCTATGATGGCAGAGAGATATTTAAGAAAAGGGTACGAGGCTTACCTTGCCCTTGTATTGAATACTTAAGCATCTGATTTGAAGATCGAGTCAGTGTCAGTGGTATGTGAGTTCACGGACGTATTTCTAGAGGAATTGCTTGGATTGCCTCCCGTGAGGGAAGTTGAATTTGGAATTGAGTTGGTCTTCGGTACGAAAATCATCTCGATTGCTCCTTATAGGATGGCTCCTATGGAGTTGAAGGAGTTGAAAGTTCAACTACAAGAGTTAACTGACAAGGGTTTCGCGAGACTGAGTTTTTCCCCATAGGGTGCTCCGGTACTTTTTGTAAAGAAGAAAGACAGGTCGATGAGATTCTTGATCGTGTGATTTCGTGATAGGTTTTAAATATTTATAATTACTCGTTCTTGAAACTGACTATTATCGCGATGTAGGCAAGTGTACCTATCGAACAGTAGTATAGTTTTAGCAAGACTGGATTGTCGAACCCAAAAGAACTAAAAGTACTAGTAATGACTGTCTTTTTATTATCTAACCTAAGAATAAAGAGGTTTTTGTTTTAGCTAACTAACTAATTATCTAAACTAATAACTCACAAAGAATAGAATTGGGAAATTGCTTTTGGGAAAATCGATTGAATGAAGGCAATACCTAAGGAAAAACCCACCTAGACTGTTCCATAGACATTGGACGATTTTGCCTAAGTTATTCAATCTCGGCATTGGACGATTTATTCATTTAACTTGTTCCATAGAGATCCCTAAGTTATGTTATTATCCCTATTTAAGACTAATAACGTCTAATGCCTAGATTGAATAACCGAGACTTTTCTCTAATTAACACTCAAGGGTTGCATTAACTCGATCAATGGATCCCCTTATTAGGTTTCACCCTAATCCAGCAAAATCTTGTCACCCTATGTCTAGGCGCGCAATCAACTCCGCTTAATTATGAAAAATGTACTCTTAAATTGTAACGCCCCCACGCCCGAGACCATCACCGGAGTCGAGCTTGAGGGGTTACCGAACATAATTTATCAATTTAAGAACTTCAAATCATTTCTTTCTACATTCACAGCTTTTCTAGCTACTCGCGTCACAGTTACAAGAAAAATCATATCTCGAGTTACAAAACTTGAAATAAATATTCGTAAATTTTACCTGAATCTAGACTCATATATCTATTTACTAATTTTTTTCTAGAATTTTTTATTAGGCCAGTTAGTACAGTTTATTAATTAAAGTATCCCCTATTTTAGGGTTCGACTGCTCTGACCTCTGTGTATTACGAATCAGATATATCTCTATAAAAAATTTCAATGACTATGAGGTTTGTTTCTATTAAAACTATACTAAATAAGGAATCTGTACATATAAATAAAAACTTCTAATTATTTTAGTAAAATTTATTATGAATTTTTAAAGTCAAAACAGGGGATGAATAAATCACTCTGGCCCTGTTTCGTAAAAGTTTAAATATCTCATAAAATATAATTTATATTCCTTTTTTGTTCAATCCATATGAAAATAGACTCATTAATATTCAATTTCATAACTTACTCGTCATTTAGTTCTATTTATACTATTTTTAGTGATTTTCCAAATTCATATCATTGCGGCAGCAATATTCTGTTTTAAGGCAAGTTTCATCTTTCCATGAATTTTTATGAACTAGATAACCTGTTAAACTTCCATGATATCAAACATGATCTAAATTAGCCATCACCATGACTTATCAATATCAAACATTTTCTCAACCAAACATGGCCATATCATAAAATTATTTACACAAAATAGGTATTTTGCTATACATGCCATACTTAAGTAGTTGTACAAGCCATTTACCAAGATAAAAGTCCTTTGGATAGTGTGATAGAACTTTCGACCTGTCCCGATTCCTGAGCCGGCTTGTTCAAAACTACAGTGAATGAAAAGGAAGGAGTAAGCATAAATGCTTAGTAAGTTCATATGTAAATAACAAGTAACATAACAATACAAATATACCAAACAACTTTAGCATGGTACCACCAAAACATATATCACATCTTTAAACATCATTCATTATCTTACCACCTTATCGTTGTTGTATCTATTTTCAACCCGAGGGTTAAGAACATCCCTGTCCAAAGTGTCCATTTCACAACACTTACCCAAAACGTCACTTATATCTTAAGTGCTCTTCCATTAAACTAGAAATTTCACCCGTTGAACACATCGGAATATAACTCGGATACATGGATAATTTGCACGTAAGTGCCACATATGTAATCAAGAAATCATGTAACCCGCCCCTAAGTGAACTCGGACTCAACTCAATGAGCTCGGGCGTTCGTATCCATAAATGAACTCAGACTCAACTCAACGAGTTCGGATGCCTAGTTACATCTCACGAACTCGGACTCAACTCAACGAGTTCGGACATTTGCATCCATAAGTGAACTCGGACTCAACTCAACGAGTTCGGATGCTCAACCATCCTAGTGACATGTCACTTGTATCCTAATCTATTCCTAAGGTTCAAACGGGCTTTTTCTCTCGATCTTACATTTTCCGTCTTCCATGGAATATCAGAACCGATACTTGGTAGCAATTCATATTTATCAAGTAGTAAACATAATTTGCATATTACTCAACATTAACCACAAAGCATAATATTTCACGATTAAAAATCAGCATATCATATAATTAACATTAATAACTTAAAAATAACATTTATGCTACATTATTTACACATGAACTTACCTTGGTACCAAAATATAAAGATTTTGCAATTTAGTCCACAATCTTTTCTTTTCCTCGATCACGACTTGAATCTCGTTTTTCGTGATCTATAATATCAAATTAATCTTATTTAATACATACATTTATCAAAACAGCATTTAATACGAACTTTGAAAAAATTACACTTTTGCCCCTAAACTTTTGCATAATTACACTTTTGCCCCTAGGCTCGGGAATTAAACTTTATTCCTTATTCTTATGTTTTATAACATGCTGATCACTTTTCCCTTCTATGGCAACATCAAATTCTCTCTCTAACTTATACTTGTGACTATTAGGTATTTTTGCCGATTAAGCCCTTTTACTCGTTTTCACTAAAAACTGAGTAGCACAAGTTGTCTAACATAATTTAAAACCCCATATTCTATCATAAAACATCAAAATACACAAATTTCACCTATGGGTATTTTTCCAAATATAAACCTTAGGTTGAATTATTGCTAGCATAAGCTTAATCGAGCTTCCGGGATTCCAATAACGTAAAGAACATTAAAAACGGGGCTTGGAATCACTTACTATGGAGCTTGGAAGCTTGAAACAAACCCTAGCTATGGAGAACCCTTGAAATTTCAGCCTAATGAAGATGATGGACAAAAATTGGCTTTTAATTTTGTTTTTAATTCATTTTAATAACTAAATGACCAAAATACCCTTACTACTAAACTTTCCAAAAATTCCTTCCATGTCCTAATTTTGTCCATGAACTTAAAATTGGTCAAATTTCTATTTAAGACCTCATTAATATTCCAAAACAATTTCATACTAAAAACTTCTAGAATGCAAGTTTTGCAACTTATTCGATTTAGTCCCTACTTTCAATTTAAGCACTTTAGGCATAGAATTTCATCACGAAATTTTCACACAATCATGCAATCATATCATAAACATAAAAATCATTGTGAAATAATTATTTCTATCTCAGATTTTTGGTCACGAAACCACTATTCCGATTAAGCCCTAATTCAGGATATTACATAAATAGGGTCTATTCCTCCTCTGAATAAGAGCTTACCTTGAATCAGTATCCTGGGATATCAAAACAAGAATTAAGAACACATAATTAAGAACAAGTTAAATATTTATCATACGATTCAGAAAATAATAACAAGATTCATCTTAGGTTTCATTCCCCTTAGGTATTTAGGGGTTTTAGTTAATAACTAAACAAGAAAACATCTCAGAATATTAAAGAATACAAAACATAAAGAAAACCCAAAACTCCTGAAGGGAAATTGAGGAGAGATCTTCAGTCTTGATGATGAATCCAGCTTCTAAGATGGATCAATCGGCTTTCTTGGGGTAATTCCTTGCCCCCTATTCTGTGTGTCCCTTTTCTTCCTCCTCTAGGGTATATTTATAGGCTTTGAAATGCCTAAGAGCCCTCAAAATTAGCCTTTTCTAAATTGGACTCAACTTGGGTTCGGCAGGGACACACCCGTGTGTGATTACTTCAGGTTGTGCTCGAGCCTGCCAAATTGACACAGCCATGTGGTTCGCCCGTGTGAGGAGGTCTAGGCCGTGTTGATTTCATACTTTGGCCCATTTTCTCCGTTTTTAGCTCGTTTCTCGTTCCTTTCACTTTTCTATGCTCTCCTAGGTATAAAACATGAAATTAAAGCATTAGGAGCATCGAATTCGCCAATTCTAATAGGAAATCAACTATAAAATATGTTAAACATAGGGTAAAAATATGTATAAATTATAGTTTATCAATTGTGTATAGACTACCGATGGCTCAACAAGGTAACCGTGAAGAACAAGTACCCTATGCCAAGGATCGATGATTTGTTCGATCAGTTGAAAAGAGCCATTGTGCTTTCTAAGATCGACTTAAGGTTGGGCTACTATCAGTTAAGGGTTAAGGAGCAAGATGTACCAAAAACCACGTTTAGGACGAGGTATGGACCCTATGAGTTTCTTGTTATGCCCTTCGATTTAACAAATGCTCCTGCGGTGTTTATGGATTTGATGAACCTCATTTTTCAACCGTATTTGAATAAGTTTTTAGTGGTCTTTATCGACAACATACTAATTTACTCGCGTGATGAGAATGAGCACGTGGAGCATCTAAGAACTTTGAGAGGTAAACAATTATATGCCAAGTTCAGTAAAAGTGAATTTTGGCTTAAATAAGTTGCATTCCTAGGACACATCGTGTTGGGAGATGGAATCAGAGTTGACCCAAGCAAAATCTCAGCCATTGTTGAGTGGAAATCGCCGAGGAATGTGACAGAGGTTCGAAGCTTTTTGGGCTTAGCTAGATACTACAGAGGATTTGTAAATGGGTTTTCAATAATAGCTACTTCGATGACAAAGTTATTGCAAAAGGACCTCAAGTTTGAATGGATAGAGAAGTGCCAACAAAGTTTCGAGAAATTAAAGGCCTTGTTGATCGAGGCTCCAGTTTTGGTGCAACCAGAATCGCAGAAAGAATTTGTGGCTTATAGTGATGTCTCCTTAAATGGATTGGGGTGTGTACTCATGCAAGAAGGCAAGATAATAGCCTATGCCTCAAGACAGCTAAATCCACACGAGAGAAATTACCCGACCCACAATTTGGAGCTAGCAGCTATAGTGTTCGCATTGAAAATTTAGAGGCACCATTTGTATGGTAAGAGATGCTAAGTATTTACTGACCATAAGAGTCTAAAGTATTTGATGACTCAAAAGGAGCTGAATTTACAGCAACGACAGTTGTTATAGTTGATAAAGGATTATGAGTTGATTATCGACTATCATCCAGGAAAGGCAAACGAGGTCGTCGATGCATTGAGTAGAAAATCCTTATTTTCTTTGAGAGAAATGAACGCCCAATTGGCCTTGTCATAGGATGGTTCAATTATTGTCGAGATGAGAGCTAGACCGACGTTTCTCCAAGAAATTTGTGAAGCTCAGAATAACGATGGCAAATTACAAGCCAAGAGAACTTAGTGTGAGTCAAGTATTGTATCAAATTTTCAGATTAGAACCGACGGATGCTTGATGTTCCAAGACAGAGTTTGTGTACCCAAGGATAATGAGCTTATTCAAAAGATTTTACGAGAGGCGCATAGTGGTTGCTTATCTATCCATTCGGATAGTGTGAAAATGTATAACGACTTGAAGAAAATGTACTGGTGGTCGAGGATGAAAAGAGACATTTTTGAGTTTGTTCCTAAGTGTCTAATTTGTCAACAACTGAAGGCTGAACAACAAGTATCTTCGGGATTACTTCAGCCTATCATGGTCCCCGAGTGGAAGTGGGATTGAATTACTATGGACTTTGTGACGGGTTTGCCGATAACCCCGAGGAAGAAAGATGTTGTGTGGGTTATGGTTGATCGACTGACGAAATCGGCTCACTTTATCCCAATACGTATAGACTTCTCACTTGAGAAGCTAGCTGACTTGTACATTTCCAAAATTGTGAGACTTCAAGGAGTGCCCTTATCGATTGTTTCAGATAGAGACTCGAGGTTTACCTTGAGGTTTTGGAAGAAGTTACAAGAGGATTTGGGAAAAAAACTAAATTTTAGCACAGCATTTCACCCGTAAACCGACGGTCAGCTTTTCAAATACTAGAGGACATGGTACGGTGTTGTGTTCTCAAGTTTCAAGGCAGTTGGGAAAGGTATTTACTACTGGTCGAATTCGCCTACAAAAACAGTTATCAATCAATTCTGAAAATGGCACCTTATGAGGCTTTGTATGGGCGTAAGTGTCGAACGCCTTTATATTGGATCGAGCTTAGAGAGAATCAGATTCACGGGTCGACTACTCAAGAAAAGGTTAAAGTGATTCGTAATATTCTAAAAGCTGCATCGGATAGACAGAAATCCTACTCGAATTTCAAACAAAAAGAGATCGAATTTCAAGTCAGAGATAAAGTGTTTTTGAAGGTATCCCCGTGGAAGAAGGTTCTCTGATTCGGAAGGAAAGGAAAATTAAGTCTACGGTTTATTGAACCTTATAAGGTGACTAAGAGATGGACCAATAGCATACCGATTGGCTTTACCCTCAGAATTGGAAAAGATTCATGACGTGTTTCATGTGTCCATGTTACGACGATATAGATCGGATCCTTCGCATGTGATTTCACTGGAAGAAATTGAAATAAGTCCGAATATAACCTGTAGTGAAGAACAGATTAAGATTTTGGATCGAGAGGTCAAGAAGTTTAGGAATAAAAGTGTAGCACTCGTAAAGGTTTTGTGGCATAGACAAGGAGCCGAGGAAGCCACGTGGGAACCTGAAGAGACTATGAGAGATTAATACCCAAACTTGCTCACCGGTAAGATTTTCAGGGACGAAAATCCATAAGGGGGGAGAACTGTAACAGCCTGAATTTGCGCCTAGTCAAAACAGCGATTTCGGGACCACTAACTCGAAGTCAAAGAAAGTATTTTATTATTAATTTTAAGTTATATCATGTTTATATTAGTGCGTGAAAAAATTGGTGAAGTAATTTTAGTGATTGCATGCTTAATTGTGAAAAATGACTAAACTGTATAAAGTGCAAAAGTCCTATTTTGATAGCTAAGGGTGTCAAATAGCTAGAGAACCTAAATTGGAGGTCTTTAAATGGCAACTAGACCCTTTAGAATGGCATGGCCGGCCATAGGAGACAAAGGTGGTCAAAAGTAAAAAATTTGGTGAAATTAGGTGTTGAAATTGAATAAAATAAAACAAATAGTAAAAGTTATCATTTTTTTTCATCTCTCTCTTTCTGCTCCAACGATTTTTATCCAAGAAAATGGCCATGGAAGCATGAAAAATTTTTAGCAACTTAAAGCCTTTGCAAGTAAGTGATTTGAGGGTTTTTCTTAAATATTTTTGTACTTTTAAGGTCCTTGTAGCATGAGCTTTCTAACAAGGGGACTATTTTGCAAAATGGTTGAAAGTCTAGGGTTTTTCCATGATAGTAAACATGTTGATTTCTGAAATTTTACAGAAGAAATGAGTTATAGTTGTGAAATAAACAACTTTTGTGAAGTAGTTTTCATGGAAACCCTAACTAAGGACCATTTTGCATAAGTTATAAAAGAGGTGATAAATGTCTGAGATAATAAGAATTGTAGGCTGCTCCTAGCATGAAAAGTATTCGGCTAGGCTTGGTTAATGAGAGAAAATGTGATAAAAATCAATTTTTGGACTTAGGGGTAAAATGGTCATTTTGCAAAAGTCTAGAGGCAAAATGGTCAATTTGCCCAATTACGAATTCTCGAGTGTCTAGAGTAATATGCTGATGAGATGAATGAATTTCTATCATTTTGGATCAAGACTTACAAAATTCGAGCCTAGACCGGGGAAAAGCAAAGCTAGCGGACTAAAATCGACTAATCGCCGACATTTTGATTACCGAGTAAGTTATATGTTAATAATGCAACTATATCTTTATGACGTGCAATTAAATTGATATGGCATAAATTGTTTTAATTTTGAATATGAGAATATATGTTTCGGAATTAGCATAGTAGAGACTTTCGTTGAATATTTGGAATAGACTTGGATATTTGTACCGTGATAATGGGTGATATGTGTGCTAGTGTAAGACATGTCTGGGAAATGCATCAGCCACAATATGAGAGCCAATGTAAGACATGTCTGGGACATCCATCGCCATCGAGACAAGATCTAGCGTAAGACATGTCTGGGACATGCATCAGCCTCACGGTAGATAAGCTAGTGTAAGACCTGTTTGGGACATGGCGTCATCTCGTCGTGTGCTAGTGTAAGACCTGTCTGGGACATGGCATCAACACCAATAGATGAGAGCCAGTGTAAGACCTATCTGAGACATGGCATCATCCTCGCTACATGAAAGCCAGTGTAAGACCATGTCTGGGACATGACGTTGGCATCTTAACCCATGTTAAGGCTATTGAGTATCCAGTAGTATTCCAAATGGTTCAACAAAAAGGTTTATGATTTATATCGAAATGAGAAGAGTTATGATCATGTGATGAGTGGTACAGGTACCTAATTGAAATGTATGAGATATGGGTTCAATGTATGCAATACAAGTTGTATTGGATGGTGATGAGTAAGTTGTATTTACGTCTACTTATAGTGTTCATGAATAAGCTATGAAAGGTTATGAGCATATTGTCTTATGATAAGTAGTTGTTGCTTATTTTCATGCAACTTACTAAGCTTTATGCTTACCCTATTTTTTTCCATTTTCTTATAGTGCCGCCTAGTTAGCTCGTAGATCAGCAGTCGTCAAAGGGATCGATCACACTATCAATCAAAGCACTTGGTATAGTTAGATCTCTTTATTTTGATTATGGCATGTATAGGACTGTTTGATTTTGTTTTAGTGTCACATTATTTTAGGGCCAAATGTGTTAGCTTGCTTTAACATTTGACTCATTTTGTACAAGGCCATGAAAGATGGCTAACATTGAAAGTTATTTTATGAATGTAAAGTAGTCTTTCTTGAATGAGGAATTGTTAGTATGGTTGAAATATATGAATCGTATATATACCTTAGCTATGGTTGTTTGGTTGTGAAATCATGCCAATATAGACTTTGATTATGTTGGTTGTTGTTATGTTGTGTTTCAAGGTGGCAAAGGGCTTGGAAGATAGCCCTATGTTGTCCACACAGGTAGACACACGAGTGTGTGTCTAGGCTGTCTGTGACACACAGCCAGACCCATGGGCGTTTTGTCCACCCGTGTGTCTCCTGAACGTAAAAATTTCAAGTCAGTATGCATGGTAGTAAACACATGGGCAGAGACACGATCGTGTGTCTCCGTCGTGTGGAGGACACAGCCTATGGCCACGGGCGTGTGCCTCAGCCGTGTGCTTAAAATGGGATGTTGATGTCAGAAATAAAATGTCAAGGTTTTTAGACACGGGCTAGGATACGGGCGTGTCATGGCCGTGTGAGGGACATGGGTTATAGACACGGGCGTGTGTCAAGCCATGTGAAAACCCCTGTAGGTTTGAATTTAGAATTTAATTCACACGGGCGTGTCCCTAAAGGCTTAGGCCGTGTGTGTCACACGGGCCATCAACACGGCCGTGTTAAAATGAACACACGAGCGTGTTACCCTTCAACACAGACGTGTGCCCTATTTCAAAGGTTATTTTTATTAAGTCGGGCTAAGGACCTGAATTAGTTCTGAATCATTCCCAATGAGTGTTTGAGGCCTCGTAGGCCCATATTAAGAGCTTGTAGATTAAAAAGGAAAAGTTTTAAATTTAATCAAGTCTTGGTGACTCGGAAACGAATGTATGCATGTGGTTAAGTATGATAATGCCTCGTGCTCAGTACCGGCCTCGGACTCGAGTAAGGGGTGTTACATACGATATATATAATCATTCCATAGTATTAATATTCATTACCAAACCATACTAATCCAAACCATCATCTCACATTCAAACTTATAATAAATTTTACACCATAACATGTTACCTGAATAGCGACTGGCTGAATAATGAAATACCGACCTTTTCATTGATATCTTCTTTGTATATTGTCCTTTTCAATATTTTCATTTGATATCCTTTTTGAATATCGCCCTCAACCTGTTATTAGAACCTGGTGCCTGACGAATAAACTATATCAAAGTATTGCACCCAGCGCTAGTCGGATAAATCGATGATAGATGTGCCCTTCACTAGCCAAATAAACTTACAACATCTTGTGCCAGTGCTAGTTAGATAAACTGAAGATAGGTGTGCCCTGCACTAGTTGAATAAACTGACACCATCTTGTGTCCAGTTCTAGGCGAATAAAGTGACGATGTCAAATGTGTGCCCAGCACTAGTCGAATAAACTGACAACGTTTTGTGCCCACCGCTAGTCGGAGAAACCGACAAGTACATATGTAATTACATAATCCATAATTCCTCATTTCATAATTTAACCATTTGCATATATATAGATATAATTAAAGTATTTAAAATAAATAAATAGACTTAGACTTCAAAGACTACAAACTTACTTCGACTAAAACGGTTGCTAAAACGGAGTCGACAACTTTAGTTTTTCCTCGATTTAAATCCAATTATAGCATTTCTTGATCTAAATAATAATTTCCATTCAATTGATACAATTCCAACACTTAAATAAGAAATTTTATTCAACTTAGTCCTTCCACCATTATTGTACAAAATTACCCTAACATTTTACCTTTTATGCAATTTAGTCCTTAAACACAAAACTTGAAATTTCACCCTTTTTTAAAGAAAATTATGCTTGTCGAATTTACTAGGGACTCTCTACAACCCATATTTATCATTTTTTATAAAAGTTTCATGAAATTTTACTATTTAAACAATTTAATCACATTAAAATCATCAAAAATCACTTTAGTAATCCATCAATTACATTCACAAACACATCAAAATTATTCAAGGAAGGTCCCTAAACTTTTAATCATTTAACCAATCGATTCCCGAGCTAGTTAGATTAAGTTAATACAAACTCAAAACATAAAATAATTAAAAATGAATAAGAATTTCATACCATGCATTCAAAATAAGGCTTGGCTGAAACTATTGCTTCTCCAAAGATGGTGATTATGTTTTGAATAGCAAAATGGGGAAGATGATATTGATTTTTGCGTTGTGTTTTGTTAAACATTTTAATTTAAATATCAAATTACAAAGTTAACCTTTTAAAACTATTAAAATTACTCCAAATTTTTTTCCACTAACCATAAATATGGTATAATTGCCATCCAAGTCCTTTGATTTACCTTTTCAAACCTATTTGACCCTTTTAACTAATGGAAATCAACTTTTGTAAATTTTACAATTTAGTCCTTTTTGTTTAGTCAACTATTTAAGTGTTAAAATTTTTAACCAAATTTTAATATGACATTAATAACACTCTTTAAATTTTTAATAAAATATTTACGACTCAGATTATAGAAATGAGGTCTCGATACCTGATTTTCTAAAACCACTTGACTTTAATGATTTACTACTTGAACCTTATTTTTCGTTTAAATAGCATAAATTACCAAACAAAAATTGATTATAATATTATATTTGGCTCATAAATATTGAACAACAATATTTACGAATTCACTTACCGGATTTGGGGCCTCGAAATCATTATTTCCAACACCACTGGAAAACGGGTTGTTACACTTCTCATGTTACAACTCCTGAGGAAGTGGAAATTCAGCCTGATCTGACACATTTGGAAGAGCTAGTGATAATTTAGGCTTGAGAAACCGAAGAGCTTAGGAGCAAAAGGATTTCGTTAGTAAAAGTGTTATGACACAATCATAAAGTTGAAGACTCATGGGAAGTGAGCATACAATGAGACGGTCATATCCATAAGCTTTTTTACTCAAGTAAATTTTGAGCACAAATTTCTTATAATGAGAGAGTTGTAACCCCCTAAAAACTTTCCAATTTCACCCTACTTGTTATATCGAGGAATTTAGTAGAATTTTGATATGATAAATTTGAATTTCTTATGGATTAATTAATTCTAAATTTTTTAAAAGCATGTAGAACTCAATTTATGTTAACTGAACTATATCTTGACCAATTGAGTAAAAATACGAGACTAGGGGCAAAAAGGTAATTTTTTTCCATCGAGGATAAATTAGATTTTAAAAAATATATGAAATTAAATATTAGAATATGAATGGACTTGTGGTAATGAGATTAGGATTGAGGTTTATAATTGACTTTTATGTGTTAATAATAACATTTCTATCATAAAAGTGTGCTAAAATATGAGAAATAACTTCCCATCTTCTTCAAGAAGTAGCCATCCATAAAGAGAAAGAAGCTTCTCCAGTTTTCTCCATTCTCTATGCATTTCTCTTTGCATTTTTCAACATTTCTTTGTGAAATCTTCTCTCCAAAACCTTTATTTAGTCATTTCTCTCATATCTCTATCATCCAAGTAGTTAGGGTTTGAACCCTATTAAAAGAAATTTTAATAGGAAGTTTAATAGGAGTGAGAAAGGAGGTGATTAAGGTAAAGTTTTTAAGGCTTTCATATCACACATGCATCAAATCATGTTTATTATAAGTTATTAAGTTGTTGAGTCATACTAATGGCTATTTAATGATTTCTTGTTAACGATTATTTGTTATTTATGAAATAGATTGATGAAGAGACAAAAATAAATAAATAAAGGGAAGGAAAAGATAGTATATTGAGGTAGAAATAATTTTTTTCCATCATCTTGAGAATTTTGTATTGGTGAGATTTTATGGAAATCTCTCAAATGTTCTTATTTTATGTTTAAATTGATTTATTCATGTAACAACTCATTTTTCAGTGGCGACGGAACAGTGGTTTCGGGACCATAAATTTCTATCGTGTCGACTCATAAATATTATTTATAGAATATTTACAGAGTCATTAAAGTCGTGTTAAAATTTGGTTAAAAAATTTTAATGTTTGGATAACTAATTAGGGTAAAAAGACTAATTTGTAAAAGGTAAAAGGACTAATTTGCATTTAGATGATCAAATAGCTTAATTACTAAATGAGGAAGGACCTATGTAGTAATTAGCCCTAGTTATTATTTTTGGACAGCAATTGGAATAAAAATGATAAAATAACATGTATTTTAATGGAAAAATAGTAATTAACATTAAAAATAAAACAAAATAATTAGGAAAGATAGCATTTTCTTCTTCATTTCTTCAAATTGATGCCAAAACACCACTTAAGGGGGCTCCACGCTTCGATTTCATCTTCCTTGTGCATGTAAGCTCAATTCTCGCCTATTTCTTATAATTTTTATGTTTTTAATATCGTTGCAACTAGGTCCAGCTAGCCCGTATCTTCGTTTTTGAATCTATTAAAAAATTTAGAAGTTTTCATTGATGAATCTTGAATGTTTTTTATGATAATTATGTGTTTGAAGCTTTGATTGTAGTATTTGGTTGTCTTGTGAAGTGGTTTTTATTAGATTTTGATTTAAGGATTGAATTGTTAAAATGTCAAAATTTCAAGGTTTATTGGTGAATAAGAGGTGTTTTACAGATTTTTTAGAAGCCTTGAATATACAACTGTAAATTTTGACTTGATAAAATGGTTAATTTGATGATTTTTGTGTTAAAGGACTAAATTGAAAAATTTGTAAAAGTTAGGGGAAATTGTGTAATTTAAAAAAATAAAAGGGTATGAATGTAAGATAATAATTGAGAATTTTATATTTTATATCAAGACCCTATTGATTTACGTGGAAAAGGGAGAATTGTGGAATAGTTCCTAAACTTCTACAACTATTACAACTCAGTCCAAGTAAGTTCGTACGAATTGTAATTTAATATCTATATGAATTGTATGATGACATGATATGAAATAGTGGATATAAATTATTCTATTAATGTTGTAAGTTGTTTGGGAAAATGTTGTTGATATCAATACTTGGGCTGGATGAACGCGAGATAGAGTACAACTGAATGGTGGCGTGTTATGCGAGGATGTAGTGGAGGTTGATATGGAGAGCTTTATATTTTTTTTCCTGAGTATACTGATGTTCAACATTTGTTGTGAACTCTTGTGTTATACTAACCTGATCTGGCGTGTTATGGGGGTGGATGTATAGCTTATGGGCTAGACACTTAGTGTCGTGGCATGTTATTGGTTAGATTAGCTCTTATAAGCGATTGGTGTGTTATCGGGTGGATTAGCTCTTATAAGCGATTGGCATGTTTCAATTGGATTAATTGTGTACTTGTATTTGCAAGTCGTTCATCAAGTCATATATCATTGCATTATAACCTATTTAATGATTTTGAATGGCATGACATGTATTTAACATCTTAAATTGACACGTTGTGGACATATATATTTTCCTAGAAATTATTATTTGAGCTTTAAATTGAGTTATGCAATTCACCGATTTGACATTGTGGATGACAAGAAACACTTGTTGTTGAATTCTTTTTAATTGAATTGTTATATTTACTTCGGTAAGATTATTCTTTCTATACGTCGAACTTACTAAGCTTTAATAAGCTTACTTGTGTTAATTTATGTTTCTTGTAGACACTTTTGAATGTTGGACAATCAGATCAGCACTCAAGTCACACTATCCATCCGATTTTGGTAGCTTTTGAACGTTTGTTTTGGATTATATGGCATGTAATAGGCTTGTTTAGTCATTACTTTTGTTTTGGTATGTATATACTTAAAGAATGAGCTTAAGTGCAAGTAGAGAAATTTTTGTTATATATTTGAATGAAGGAAGATGTCTTTGGTACAAATTTATTGCATATGTTTGATTAATAGGTTATCATGCATTGTTTTGAATTCAGGTGTCTATGATAGACATACTAGTTAGAAGTTTTAAGTTGTGTGAAATGGCATGTTTTGGTTGATAATTTGTATTTTTGTATAAGTGTGTATACTTGTGGTATCAATGAGGGTACATTGGTTAAGCACTTAAGATGGTTGAATTAGCATGAATTAATCTTGTTTAATGGCATTTTGATTGACCTAATAGCTAGTGTAACAACCCGATTTTGGGCCTAGTCGAAACAGTAGTTTCGAGACCACAAATTCGACGTGATGAAATTGATTTTTATTATATTTTTATGGTCTACAATTTCACGGAATGAATTGATGAAAATCTCGTTTGAAAATTTTTGACGTTTGGGCACTCAATTTAGTCAAAATGACTAAATTGTAAAAAGTGCAAAACTTGAGTTCTAGATGCTAGAGGTGTCAAATTGTTATGAAACTTTAAACTAGAGGTCCTTAAATGGTAATTAGACCATTGGTTAATTTTTTGGACAAAAATGAACATGAAATGGGTGAAATAGAATATTTTTAAGTTTGGGGCATTTTGGTCATTTAGTAATTAAAAGAATAAAAAGGGAAAATAAGCCAAAATTTTTTTTCGTCTTCAACCCTTGGCCGAAACTTGCATGGACACCATGGCTAGGGTTTTGTTCAAGCTTTCCAAGCTCCTTAGTAAGTCCATTTTTGCCCCGTTTTTAATGATTTTTACGTTTTTGAAATCCTTGCATCATGATCTACCTATTTCTACCACTTATTTGAGATATGATGAAATTCTAGGGTTTAATCCATGCTAGAAATTTGTGTATTTTGATGATTAATGGTAGATTATGCATGTTTATTGTTAGAGAAACAACTTTTACTGAGTAATTTTCGATAAAAATGTCTAAAAGGACTAAATTGTAAAAGTTATAAAATATGTAGTAAAAGTGTGTTTTAACGGAATTTGTGGGCTGTTATAGTTATAAAAGGAGTTCGGCTAGGCTTAAAGTACAAAAAAATTTGAATGAAAATCATTTTACGAGCCTAGGGGAAAAAGTGTAAATATGACAAAGTTTAGGGGCAAAAATTTAATTTTTCCATAGTATGATTTTTGGGTCACAATGAACAATGTGACTAATAAGTAAGCTAAATGTCATCTTATAGATCATAGAAAATGAGGTTCGGACCTAGAACGGGGAAAAATGAGTCATTTACGATTAGGTCCCTCTTTGCTATTTTTGTTGTCGAGGTAAGTTCATGTGTAAATAATGCAATGATATATCATGTTTTAATATTTTATTAATGTATGAGTGTCTATGTTTAATTATTATGACGAGCGTATCAACAAGTTCGACGAATATGTGATATCAAGAAAATCCCGTTTGAACCTTAGGAATAATTTAGGATACAATGTGACATGTCACTAGGTACTATATGTGTTGAGCTCATGAGATATGTGATATGTGTCTATGTGAGTCCGAGTACTGGTCTTGTACGTTCTACCGGTGGCTGGGTAGCCCGGCATGTGTTACAGGTACCTGTCAGCTTGTGTGAGCAGCCCGAGTAGTTACGTCTTGACTGTCAGCTTGTGTGAGCATGCCCGTGATTAGCTCGAGAGCGAGCAATGTGTGATATGTGATATGAGGTAGCATGTGACTACGTATAAAGCACTTTGTGCAAGCTTTCCGTGTATCAGATAGTATTCCAAGTGTTCAACGGGTAAATCAGTGAGTTATTTAACAATGACGTCAATGATGGGGAAACACGAGAATGTGCAATAAGTCAGTATAGGTATATACTTATAACTCATGAGTAAAGGACTCGGCATACAATGAATATGTGGTAAAAATGCATACGAGAAAGTTATGCTTGTAAAATATTGATAATCTTGTGACCGAATAAATTATAACCATGAGATTATGATAGATTATAATAATGTGTGTTCATATTGTTGAACATGACAAACACTTGATGAGATTTGAAGATAATCATGTGTTGGGCGTATGAGCTTAATTGAGTTGTGATATAGTACGAGGTACATACTTAAGATGTGATTTAATAGATATGAGAAAAAGGAAAGACAAGCATAATCGTCGATTAAGGTCATTATGAAAACATAAAGAGAAGTGAGCTATAGATATGTGAAAGATGGTTAATCTATATGTTGAAATTATGATTAATCATAAATGATGTGCATGTTGTGAAGTGAGTTGAAATAACTTGTTAATAATGTGATATGCTATAATGGGGAGATTATGGTTGCTAGTTTAATACCAAGACATACAATTAGTGTTTGCTAGATAAAAGAGTAAGCATTATGAATAACTAAGTGGTAATCATGAGATTAGATGCAAACTGTAATAATACTATCCTTATGGATGGATAAAGTAAATGAATATTAATAGTTGTTTATTATTTGCATATGGATTTACTAAGCTTTGAAGCTTACTCCCTTTCCTTTCCCATCTCTTATAGGTTAATTTAGCAAGCTCGGGTTGGAGGCCGCCGGAGATGCCATCACACTATCAAGCTATCATGTGGGTAAAAAAATGAATACCAACCTCTTAAGTTTATGGCATGTATAGGGACTTTGTCTTTTGATTAATTATGTCATTGTTAATGTCGCCAAATGTGTTGGCCTAGAGTGATTTATGGTCCAATTTGTATATAGCCATGAATGATGGCTTATGTTGATTATATGATTATGTAAGTGCCTATGTCTTTGAGATGTGGTTAGTGATTGTGTGTATGTATTGGTATGATGATAAATAAGGTCTAAATCAGTAAAACGGAAGCAAACCTATAATTCTTAATGCATGTGAATTTGTAACACCCCTATCTCGTATCCGTCGCCGGAATAGGTAAAGGGGCATTACCGGACTTGAAGCTCATATCCGAACAGTAAAAATTTTGAATATATTTTTTTTATAAAGAACGTTCCTTTAGGTAAATACTAAAGACAGTCAGGGATACAATTTAACTGCTATAAGTACACATTCAAAAGATGTCATTTTCGCATGGCTTATATACATTAACCAAAATATTCTTCGGCCACTGGTCTATTCTTTACATGCCATAAAATAATTCAAAACATAACAGTAACAAGCAGTGGATAGTGATAGTGTGACTAGTTGCTGACGATCCCCGAGCCTGTAGCTTCCAAATGAGATCTATAAAACAGAGGAAACAAAGTAAACGGAGTAAGCATTACAATGCTTAGTAAGTTTTAAGCAGTGTCAACAGATAACATTCAAATTATAACATAGTTGTTCGTATTTTTATTTCACTCTTCCTTCGGGCATACCATCCCTGTGACAGCCCAAAGTTGACCCTAGTCGGGAAGTGGTTTCGGGACCGCTAAACCGAGTCACCGAAATGTTTGAATGTGATACTTATTGTCTAGAATATGTAATTATGAATGTGTGAAAATTTCAAGCTTCAATTTGGTTGATTTCATGTGAATTTAGTCAATAGGACTTATGTGAGAAAATTCTAAAATGTGATAGGTCAATGTGTGAGGACCTATTAGTGCATGTGGACAAAGGGGGGACTTGCATGTCAAATTCCCCCCTACTAGTAGTGGCCGGCCATGACAAGCATGGTAGACCAAGTTTGATGGCCAAGACATGTCATAGACATGTTTTGTTGGTGCATCATGGGTGGAAAAAAATAAAATAATAGGCATGGAAATTAAATAATGAAAAGGAGTATGATGATTACACAAAAAAAAAGTGTGTAGTTGATTCTTTCCCCCCCCATTGCCGTGAGCTAAAGAAAAGAGAGGAGAAGATCTTTGTTCATCCTTTTCTCACCTTCATTTAGCCTAAATTAGAAAGAAAAACAAAGAAAAAATTTTCTCATCCTTTGGTTCATCCTTGGCCAAAAATTTTAAGGAGGAAAGAAGAAGAAAGGTGAAGAGATTCGGCCATGCATGTAGCTAGGCTAAGGTATGTTTGATGATGTTCCATGAGATGCATGCATGTTTTAGTTGTTAGCTTGAGTTCTACCTAGCCCATGGTCTAAATCTTGCTATGTGATGGAATTGGCACTTGACCATGGATGCATCATTCTTGGTTGGTGTTTGATGTTGTGGTGATGAGGCTTGAGGATGAGTTAAGATTCGGCCTAGGTGGAGGTTGTGTTAATGCCATTGCGAGCAAAATATGAAGCTTGTTAATGATGCATGTGATGATGGCTTGATGATTCTTGAACCTCCTTTTTAGCATTTTTGTGTGAGCACATATGTGCATTGGTTGCTAAATGGAGAAGAATCGGCTAGCAAGATGTGTGCTAAGGCCGAATGTAACTTTGCATGTTAATGAGCAATGCATGTGTTAAATTGATGAAAAAGGGGGAGGATGCTTTACTAGTGTGTATATGTGTGTATTAAGTGTTGAAATCGACCCCAAAAATAGACATGCATATTCGGCCAAGGGGAAAGAAATTAGCTAATATGTTGTGTTGATGCATGATTTTTGCATGTATGAGACTTTAATGTCTAATGTATAAATATGGGCTAAGTGCCTTGTGTTCATCTTTTTGATGCCTAAATGATGAAATCAATTTATTTGTTTAATTAAGCTCAAGAGCAAAGGGGAAATAAATCCGAAAAGGGAAGGAAAAAGTGGTTGAATAGCTAGCGGAATCGTTCGACAACACCCGAGGTAAGTTCTTGAGTAAGAGAGCTTAAATTACGATGTGATTAAATCATGCTCTATGTGTGGCTATTGAGCCGAATGTGCAAGGACGATATGTGCCTTGTGTTTGAGTTTCGCAAATGAAAATGAAATATGAATGTGCCATGAATTATTGTTTGATGTGCATGATTAATTGAATGCTGTCCGGGCTAAGTCCCGAAGGCTTTGTGCTAAGTGAATATATCCGGACTAAGATCCGAAGGCATTTGTGCGAGATACAAATTCCGGGTTAAGCCCCGAAGGCCTTTGTGCGAGATACTAAATCCGGGTTAAGTCCCGAAGGCATTCGTGCGAGTTGTTAAATCCGGGTTATGTCCCGAAGGCATTGTGTGAGTTACTAAAACCGGGCTATGTCCCGAAGGCATTTGAACGAGGAGCTATATCCGGTTAAATCCCGAAGGTACGTGATTTGGTAATGAATGAGCTTGCTGTAAAATTCCAGCGAATACTCGAAAAACATCCCAATATGGGGATATGTTACATATGTGTTGAATTTAATCGAGCCCTTACAAATAAATGTTCGCTCAGTTGATAAACGAGCTACCGGCCTTCGGCTAAGTTAGTCTATTGTGTATGTACATAAGGGTTGTTAATGTTGTGAAGCAAGTTTGATATCGGTAAATTGCGTATTGTGAAATATTCCGTTTAGCTAAATGTGTGTTATTCTTTGTTTATGCTGGAATTCCTTGCTCAAAACTTACTAAGCATAAATTGCTTACTCGTTACACTGCTCCTCTGTTTTATAGATTTTTGGTTCTCCAGCTATCGGACTCGGGATCTTGAAGTCGAAGTCGCCCACACTATCAAAGGCTCTTTTGGGTACTATTTTGGTTGAATTTTGATATGGCATGTATAGGACTACCCATTGTTGTTTTCGAGTACTTTATGAAATGTATAAGTGTACAGCCATGCGAAAATGGCTTGTAGAAGTGGAGTATGGCATTAGACCATTCGTGTTTATGAATGTATAGATGGTTTCATGATGTAACTATAGTTGGAATGGAAGTGTTGAGCAAATGATCAGCCATTGGAATGGCTAAGTATGATCATATGTGGGCATATGTATGACAAGGCCCTAGTTGGTCCATGAAACCCCGAAAATAGGTAAGGTTTACTTTGAAAACAGAGGCTGACAGCAGCAGTGGTGTGGATTGGAAAAATCACAAGAATTCGTAGGAGTGGAATTAAATAGTGAATAAATTATTTAATCGAACCTTGATGAATCTACTTTCATATGAAAGTAACGAAACAATCATATGAACAGTACAGTAAGAGATATTCGGGTTCTTGTGGAACAGGGCCAGAACAGTTTCTGGATTCCCTGTTCCGATTTTGGAAATTCACTATAAATTGACCAGAGATAATTAGGGGTCATACCATATATGTATGGATTCCACTCTGAGTCTAGTTTCCATAGAAACAAACGGCATCAGTATTGAAGCTCTGTGCAGAGAGATATCCAAGTCGTAATGGGAAAAGGTCAGTGTAGTCGACCCCTGTAACATGGGAGAATTTGAATAATAAACTGTACTAATTGGCCCAACCAAAAATTCTAGAAAAAAATACATAGGTGGGGACATGAGTCTAGTTTCAGGGAAAAATCACCAAACTGATTTTCGAGTTGTGAAACTCAAGATATGATTTTTGAAGCGACTAGTACTCAGACTGGGCAGTGTCTGGAAAAATTTTTCAAAGTTTGTTAACATCTCGTGTCCGACTCCAGTGTCGGTCTCGGGTTCGGGGTGTTACATTAAATTGGTATCAGAGCTACGGTTTAGTCGATTCTAGGACTACCGTAATGTGTTAGGTCTAGCTATACATGCCATTTTATGTGATTACTTGATAGTGTGGTGATTTCTGACAATTGTAAATGTGTTTATAGTAATGGATCCCGATCGTGACCGAGAGGTAGCTGATTATCTTGAGAGTGTAGCGCCTGCTCCCGCACAAGGGACAGTGCCGGCAGACTCTCAACCTAATGCTAGTAATCCGAATGATGAAGCTAGACAAGCATTCTATAGCGTGATGAATGATTGGTTCAACCAATACATTCGAACTAATATGGCTGTTCCACAACCTCCATTCCCGACAAATACTACCCCCGCACCTACAATACCACCGGTAACGGACCAAATAAGGTCAAATAAGCCCCCAGTTGACAGAATTCGAAAACATGGGGCTACTGAATTTATGGCTATGGATAGCGATGATGCCGAGCAAGCTGAATTTTGGCTGGACAACACTATCCGGGTACTCGATGAGCTATCTTGTACACCCGATGAATGCCTAAAGTGTGCTATCTCCTTGCTACGTGATTCTGCCTACTATTGGTGGAGTACTCTGACTTCTGTTGTGCCCCGAGAGCAAGTAACTTGGGAGTTTTTCCAAACTGAGTTTCGGAAAAAGTATATCAGTCAGAGATTTGTTGATCAAAAACGGAAGGAATTTCTTGAGCTTAAGCAAGGCTCCATGTCGGTTACTGATTACGAGCGAAAATTTGTTAGACTTAGCAAATACGCTCGGGAATGTGTTTCATCCGAAGCTATTATGTGTAAACGCTTCGAGGATGGGCTGAATGAAGATATAAAAATGTTCGTTGGCGTTCTTGAAATACGAGAGTTCGTGGTACTTGTTGAACGAGCTTGTAAAGCCGAAGAGCTTAGAAAAGAAAACCAAAGAGTTGATGAGGGAACTGGAGAGTTTCGTAAAAGATCCTCGGGAAGGTCTCTTCAACAGACATCGAAGAGATTTCGAGATGATGCGGGCCAGTTTAGAGGCACTTCGGGCCTTTTTAGACGAGATCGTGATCGACCCCCTGTGGGTACACGAGGCACTTCAGTCGCCAGTGTTGGGAATGAACGTCGAGATAGAACGAAATGTCGATATTGCGGTAAATGGCATTCGGGGAGTTGTAGATTCCCTGACCGCTCCTGTTACAAGTGTGGATCAGTTGACCACTTCATTAAAGATTGCCCGAGGTTGTTTGAACAGAATGAAAATCAGAGTGGGAAACCGGGTGCTACCACTGCTCAAGGTAGACCATCTGGAAATACGGGCAATGCTAGTGGTGGTCAGAGAGGATCTAGAGATGATATAACCAGATCCGAAGCTCGTGCGCCTGCTAGAGCTTATGCTATACGTGCCCGCGAGGATGCTTCTTCGCCTGATGTTATTACCGGTACATTCACTCTCTTTGATACTAATGTAATTGCTTTGATTGACCCCGGTTCTACTCATTCTTACATATGTGAAACCTTAGCATCCAGTAAGACTTTACCTATTGAGTCTACTGAGTTTGTAATTCGGGTGTCAAATCCCTTGGGTCATTACGTGCTTGTCGACAAAGTGTGTGAGAAATGTCCCCTGGAAATTTGAGGTTCCTGTTTTCCGGCGGACTTGATGCTTTTGCCGTTTGATGAATTTGATGTTATCCTTGGTTTGGATTGGTTGACCGCGCATGATGCGATTGTGAATTGCAAGAGCAAGACTATTGATTTGAGGTGCGCAAATAACGAAGTAGTCCGAATTGAGTCTGCGGACTTGGAGGGGATGCCAGCTGTAATATCAGCAATGTTGGCACAGAAATATGTAAGAAAAGGGTGCGAAGCATACCTTGCGTATGTACTTGATGACAAAGAATTAGAAAAGAAACCCGAATCTGTGCCGGTGGTTTGTGAATACCCGGATGTTTTTCCGGAAGAATTACCGGGTTTACCACCTGTTCGGGAGATAGAGTTTGGTATTGAGCTTGTACCTGGGACTACGCCGATTTCGATAGCTCCGTATCGTATGGCACCAACTGAGTTAAAGGAGTTGAAAGCTCAGTTGCAAGAACTGACGGATAGAGGTTTCGCTCGACCAAGTTTCTCACCTTGGGGTGCACCAGTATTGTTCGTGAAAAAGAAGGACGGAACCATGAGGTTGTGCATTGACTATCGTCAGCTGAATAAAGTGACGATAAAGAACAAATATCCGTTGCCGCGCATCGATGATTTGTTCGACCAACTGAAGGGAGCCTCAGTGTTCTCAAAAATAGATTTGAGATCGGGCTATTATCAGTTGCGAATTCGAGATTCAGATATTCCTAAAACTGCCTTCAGAACGAGATATGGTCACTACGAATTCTTAGTGATGCCGTTTGGGCTCACTAATGCCCCTGCAGTATTTATGGATTTGATGAATCGGATCTTCAGACCGTATTTGGATCGGTTCGTAGTTGTGTTCATTGATGACATTTTGGTCTATTCAAGAGATGAGACCGAACATGCTGAGCATCTGAGGCTAGTGCTGCAAATTTTGCAGGATAAGCAGTTATATGCTAAGTTCAGTAAGTGTGAGTTCTGGTTAAGAGAGGTTAGCTTCTTGGGTCATGTGGTATCCGCGTCAGGTATTCGAGTTGACCCGAACAAAATTTCAGCCATACTGGACTGGAAACCTCCGAGAAATATTACTGAAGTTCGGAGCTTTTTGGGGCTCGCCGGTTATTACCGACGATTTGTGAAAGGTTTCTCGATGATAGCCACACCAATGACGAAGCTACTTCAAAAGGATGTTAAGTTCGAGTGGACGGAGAAATGTCAGAAAAGTTTCGACCAACTGAAAACTCATTTGACTGAAACTCCAATTTTGGTGCAACCCGAATCAGGTAAAGAGTTTGTCATTTATAGTGACGCATCCCTACTTGGGTTGGGTTGCGTATTGATGCAAGAAGGTCGAGTCGTGGCCTATGCGTCGAGACAATTGAAGCCACACGAGAGGAATTATCCGACCCATGATCTCGAACTAGCTGCCATCGTGTTTGCTTTAAAAATATGGCGACATTATCTGTTTGGTGAGAAGTGCCATGTATTTTCGGATCACAAAAGTCTCAAATATTCGATGACTCAACGAGACTTGAATCTGCGACAAAGACGTTGGCTTGAGTTGTTGAAAGATTACGAGCTTGTCATTGATTACCACCCGGGAAAGGCTAACGTGGTTGCGGACGCCTTAAGCCAGAAGTCATTGTTTGCTTTACAAGCGATGAACGTGCATTTGTCTGTTCTACCAGACAATGTGTTAGTAGCTGAATTAAAAGCTAAACCATTATTGACTCACCAAATTCGTGAAGCTCAGAAAGTCGATGATGAATTGGTTGCAAAACGGGCTAAGTGTTTTCCGAACGAGGAATCGGAGTTTCAAATTGATGATGATGATTGTTTGAGGTTCAGAAATCGTTTGTGTGTTCCAAGGAATTCGGAACTCATTTCGATGATTCTGAACGAAGCCCATTGTAGTCGAATGTCAATTCACCCGGGGAGTACGAAAATGTACAACGATTTGAAACGTCAATTTTGGTGGCATGGTATGAAATGGGACATCTCCGACTTTGTTTCGAGATGTTTAATATGTCAACAAGTGAAAGCGGAACATCAAGTACCTTCAGGATTACTCCAGCCGATCATGATACCCGAGTGGAAATGGGATCGAGTCACAATGGACTTTGGGTCCGGACTGCCCTTGTCACCAAGTAAGAAGGATGCGATATGGGTTGTTGTTGATAGACTGACTAAGTCGGCTCATTTCATCCCCGTACGTATGGAATTTTCATTGGATAAACTAGCTGAATTGTACGTTTATCAAATTGTGAGATTACACGGGGTACCTGTTTCTATCGTGTCGGATAGAGATCCGAGATTCACCTCACGATTTTGGAAGAAATTGCAAGAAGCTCTGGGTACCAAGCTGCATTTTAGCACTGCTTTTCACCCCCAAACCGATGGTCAATCCGAGCGGATAATTCAGATACTTGAGGATATGTTGAGATGTTGCATCCTTGAGTTCAGTAGTTCATGGGAACGGTATTTACCTTTGATTGAATTCGCTTACAACAATAGTTTTGAATCAAGTATTAAGATGGCACCTTACGAGGCTTTGTACGGTCGTAAATGCCGTACACCATTGTTTTGGACCGAGCTCGGTGAAGGTAAAATTTTCAGAGTTGATTTGATTAAAGATGTTGAACAGAAAGTAAAGGTAATCCGTGAAAGTCGAAGGTAGCCACGGATCGTCAGAAGTCGTACGCAGATTTGAAACGAAAAGACATCGAGTATCAGGTGGGAGACAAAGTGTTCCTTAAGGTTTCACCTTGGAAAAAGATACTCAGGTTCGGCCGTAAGGGCAAGTTGAGCCCAAGATTCATTGGGCCGTACGAAATCTCCGAACGAGTTGGTCCGGTTGCGTATAGATTGATTTTGCCCCCGGAGCTTGAAAAGATTCATGACGTCTTTCATGTTTCGATGCTTCGACACTATCGATCTGATCCATCGCATATAATTAGCCCATCAGAGGTTGAAATTCAAGTCGACATGCGCTATGAAGAAGAACCGATGCGTATCCTAGCTCGTGAAGTGAAGGAGTTGCGAAACAAAAGAGTTCCGCTAGTAAAGGTGTTATGGCTCAAACATGGGATCGAGGAAGCTACTTGGGAGACCGAGAGCTTGATGAAAGAACGATACCCAAACCTATTTACCGGTAAGATTTTCGGGGACGAAAATTTCTTAAGTGGGGGAGAGTTGTGACAGCCCAAAGTTGACCCTAGTCGGGAAGTGGTTTCGGGACCGCTAAACCGAGTCACCGAAATGTTTGAATGTGATACTTATTGTCTAGAATATGTAATTATGAATGTGTGAAAATTTCAAGCTTCAATTTGGTTGATTTCATGTGAATTTAGTCAATAGGACTTATGTGAGAAAATTCTAAAATGTGATAGGTCAATGTGTGAGGACCTATTAGTGCATGTGGACAAAGGGGGGACTTGCATGTCAAATTCCCCCCTACTAGTAGTGGCCGGCCATGACAAGCATGGTAGACCAAGTTTGATGGCCAAGACATGTCATAGACATGTTTTGTTGGTGCATCATGGGTGGAAAAAATAAAATAATAGGCATGGAAATTAAATAATGAAAGGAGTATGATGATTACACAAAAAAAAAAGTGTGTAGTTGATTCTTTCCCCCCCATTGCCGTGAGCTAAAGAAAAGAGAGGAGAAGATCTTTGTTCATCCTTTTCTCACCTTCATTTAGCCTAAATTAGAAAGAAAAACAAAGAAAAAATTTTCTCATCCTTTGGTTCATCCTTGGCCAAAAATTTTAAGGAGGAAAGAAGAAGAAAGGTGAAGAGATTCGGCCATGCATGTAGCTAGGCTAAGGTATGTTTGATGATGTTCCATGAGATGCATGCATGTTTTAGTTGTTAGCTTGAGTTCTACCTAGCCCATGGTCTAAATCTTGCTATGTGATGGAATTGGCACTTGACCATGGATGCATCATTCTTGGTTGGTGTTTGATGTTGTGGTGATGAGGCTTGAGGATGAGTTAAGATTCGGCCTAGGTGGAGGTTGTGTTAATGCCATTGCGAGCAAAATATGAAGCTTGTTAATGATGCATGTGATGATGGCTTGATGATTCTTGAACCTCCTTTTTAGCATTTTTGTGTGAGCACATATGTGCATTGGTTGCTAAATGGAGAAGAATCGGCTAGCAAGATGTGTGCTAAGGCCGAATGTAACTTTGCATGTTAATGAGCAATGCATGTGTTAAATTGATGAAAAAGGGGGAGGATGCTTTACTAGTGTGTATATGTGTGTATTAAGTGTTGAAATCGACCCCAAAAATAGACATGCATATTCGGCCAAGGGGAAAGAAATTAGCTAATATGTTGTGTTGATGCATGATTTTTGCATGTATGAGACTTTAATGTCTAATGTATAAATATGGGCTAAGTGCCTTGTGTTCATCTTTTTGATGCCTAAATGATGAAATCAATTTATTTGTTTAATTAAGCTCAAGAGCAAAGGGGAAATAAATCCGATAAAGGGAAGGAAAAAGTGGTTGAATAGCTAGCGGAATCGTTCGACAACACCCGAGGTAAGTTCTTGAGTAAGAGAGCTTAAATTACGATGTGATTAAATCATGCTCTATGTGTGGCTATTGAGCCGAATGTGCAAGGACGGTATGTGCCTTGTGTTTGAGTTTCGCAAATGAAAATGAAATATGAATGTGCCATGAATTATTGTTTGATGTGCATGATTAATTGAATGCTGTCCGGGCTAAGTCCCGAAGGCTTTGTGCTAAGTGAATATATCCGGACTAAGATCCGAAGGCATTTGTGCGAGATACAAATTCCGGGTTAAGCCCCGAAGGCCTTTGTGCGAGATACTAAATCCGGGTTAAGTCCCGAAGGCATTCGTGCGAGTTGTTAAATCCGGGTTATGTCCCGAAGGCATTGTGTGAGTTACTAAAACCGGGCTATGTCCCGAAGGCATTTGAACGAGGAGCTATATCCGGTTAAATCCCGAAGGTACGTGATTTGGTAATGAATGAGCTTGCTGTAAAATTCCAGCGAATACTCGAAAAACATCCCAATATGGGGATATGTTACATATGTGTTGAATTTAATCGAGCCCTTACAAATAAATGTTCGCTCAGTTGATAAACGAGCTACCGGCCTTCGGCTAAGTTAGTCTATTGTGTATGTACATAAGGGTTGTTAATGTTGTGAAGCAAGTTTGATATCGGTAAATTGCGTATTGTGAAATATTCCGTTTAGCTAAATGTGTGTTATTCTTTGTTTATGCTGGAATTCCTTGCTCAAAACTTACTAAGCATAAATTGCTTACTCGTTACACTGCTCCTCTGTTTTATAGATTTTTGGTTCTCCAGCTATCAGACTCGGGATCTTGAAGTCGAAGTCACCCACACTATCAAAGGCTCTTTTGGGTACTATTTTGGTTGAATTTTGATATGGCATGTATAGGACTACCCATTGTTGTTTTCGAGTACTTTATGAAATGTATAAGTGTACAGCCATGCGAAAATGGCTTGTAGAAGTGGAGTATGGCATTAGACCATTCGTGTTTATGAATGTATAGATGGTTTCATGATGTAACTATAGTTGGAATGGAAGTGTTGAGCAAATGATCAGCCATTGGAATGGCTAAGTATGATCATATGTGGGCATATGTATGACAAGGCCCTAGTTGGTCCATGAAACCCCGAAAATAGGTAAGGTTTACTTTGAAAACAGAGGCTGACAGCAGCAGTGGTGTGGATTGGAAAAATCACAAGAATTCGTAGGAGTGGAATTAAATAGTGAATAAATTATTTAATCGAACCTTGATGAATCTACTTTCATATGAAAGTAACGAAACAATCATATGAACAGTACAGTAAGAGATATTCGGGTTCTTGTGGAACAGGGCCAGAACAGTTTCTGGATTCCCTGTTCCGATTTTGGAAATTCACTATAAATTTACCAGAGATAATTAGGGGTCATACCATATATGTATGGATTCCTCTCTGAGTCTAGTTTCCATAGAAACAAACGGCATCAGTATTGAAGCTCTGTGCAGAGAGATATCCAAGTCGTAATGGGAAAAGGTCAGTGTAGTCGACCCCTGTAACATGGGAGAATTTGACTAATAAACTGTACTAATTGGACCAACCAAAAATTCTAGAAAAAAATACATAGGTGGGGACATGAGTCTAGTTTCAGGGAAAAATCACCAAACTGATTTTCGAGTTGTGAAACTCAAGATATGATTTTTGAAGCGACTAGTACTGAGACTGGGCAGTGTCTGGAAAAATTTTTCAAAGTTTGTTAACATCTCGTGTCCGACTCCAGTGTCGGTCTCGGGTTCGGGGTGTTACAATCCCTTTACCGAATATGCCCATCTCATCATATATAATAGGCAGATAAATTCTCACTTGATAGTGATCTCTTATAAACATAGGTACATTACATATTTTCACCTAACTTTCCACATTGACCAAACGCACAATAATCATAGAACAGTCTTATTGCTTTACTCACATATGCATCACATAACGACCTTGTGATTTAGTCCAAATCAAGCTTAAATATAATCTCAAAATACATACCTGACCAGCTTAACGCATTGAACGTATTTATTACCAATTGTTACTGTGAAGTCCTATAATCTTATGCGTTACTCGAATCTTCAGCGAAACCTTTAGCTCGAATAGTTCCCGCGCGTAGTTATCGAGTCTTACCCGGACAAAATCTCCACACGTAGTCATCGGGTCTTACCCGGACATAATCTCCACACGTAGTCATCGGGTCTTACCCGGAATATATTTCCAAGTTTCATGTACATTTAATCACATGTTACAACATTCACATCGACTGTTATATTTGTAATTCATTTGCCTCATCAAATATCTAATAATACACACCTTTCACATTTGGTCATTCGGCCACAATATACACACATCTCCTACATATTTCACACTAGCCATTCGGCTTTACCACATATACATATCTCATACATATTTCACACTAGCCATTCGGCTTTACCACATATACATATCTCATACATATTTCACATTAGCCATTCGGCTTTACCACACACATATATTTATCTTGTACATCAATTTCAGCAATAGCTTATAAGCAACTCAAATAGTTTCATCAATGTTTACAACAAATTCACATATTCACTACAAGTTGTTTTCCTGAGCAATAGTCACTAAATTATTTATAACTGGAGCTACCAAACTCAAAATCAATTGCCGTTAATTTTCCCTGAATATAGACTCATATATCTTCCATCCATAAAATTTTCAGAATTTTAGGTTTGGCCAATCAATACCAGATGTTTCTTAAAGTTTCCCCTGTTTCACTGTTTGACTAATCTGACCACTCTTCACTATGAATCAAATTTCTCATTGTATAGAATTCAAAATATGTTCTATTTTATTTCATTTGAGACTAGACTCACTAAGGAGTCTAAGCATATAAATTTTATCTTATAACCATTTTTGTACAAATTATAATGATTTTCTAAAAACAGAACAGGGGATTTCGGAGTCATTCTGACACTGTCTCACACAACTTTAAATATCTCTTTATAGGAAATTTCTTTGCTTACACGGTCTCTTTTATAAGAAACTAGACTAATTAAGATTTGATTACATATTTCATTCAGCCTATAATTCCACACCAACAATTTATAGTGATTTTCTAAAATCACGTTACTGCTGCTGTCCTAAGCAAATTATTACAATTTGCTCTTAAATTTCCAAGTCCAAACACTTATGAACTTACCATTTGAGTTTAAGACATATCATGGCCACATCATATCTTATTAAATCAACTCATTATGATTGAATTTACTCAACGTTTAATCACTTAAAACTTACCTCAGAAGTTGTCGAACGATTTCAACGGCTATTCGATCACTTTTTCCTTTCCCTTATCCAACTTTGGTCCTCTAAGCTCTTGAGCTAATTCAAACAAATTTAACTTATTAAAGTCTCATTATGCTAGCTTATGGCCGAATATGACAAGGAGTTTGATAGGTCATATGGCCACCTTTAGCTCAAATACAAAATGGTCATACGCATTTTTAATCACATTGAGCAATTTAATACAATTAATCTAACATTTCCTCATGTGCACCTTTATGACCGAATACACACATCATTAACCTAATATCAATTAACTAAGCACTTTAACAAATTCTCCTTGAGCCGATTATCTAAGTCAAGATAGATTCATCATTATGCTCGCCTATAACCGAATACATGCAACACCAATCTATCTCATGTGGCCGAATATGCATGTCTATGTTGAGGCCAATTATATGCTTAATACTTCCTACAAATATGGTTACTTGTATTGACTACATACCATTTTGTTTCAAGTTCAAAACTCGGCTAATACACATATACACTAGTAATCAAATACTAACATTTGCACTTCTCCTTACTACCATTTTTCATCCAAATAACATGAACAACAACCATATTTCTCTTCTACTTCCTACCATGGCCGAATGCATCAAGACACCATACCATTTCAATTTTGGTCATGGGTTAAACAAAGAACTTAATGTCTAACTCAAAAATGCTAAAAAGAAAATCCAAGAGTCATCAATCCACCATCACATGTATCATTACAAAGCTTCACATTTAGCATGCAAATGACATCAACACAAATCCACCTTAGCCGAAACTTAACTCATCTTCATGCCTCATCACCACAACATCAAACACCAACCAAGAAGACAACACCCATGGCCGAATATCATCTCCATCACATAGCAAAGATTTAAACCATGGGCTAGGTAGAACTCAAGCTAACAACTAAAAACATGCATGAATCTCATGGAACAACATCAAACATACCTCCTCCTAAACACCAAACAACCGAACATGAAGCAAGAAAATCCTCTCCTTCTTCCTTCCTCAAGTCACGGCAATGGAGGAGTAGCCTAGCTCATTTTTTTTTCTTTTTCTCTTTCTCCTCCTACTAACCACTATTATTTTATTACCCATGCTCCTTATTTTATCATTCCTCCCATAAAACACTAACATAACATGTTTATGACATGTTTTACCCATCACATTTTGTCCACCCTCATTGTCATGGCCGGCCACTACCAATTAAGTGGGGAAATTGACATGCAAGTCCACCCTTTTTATTACATCACTAATAGATCCTTATAGATTAACCTATCACATTTCAAAAGTGTCACACATAAGTCCTATTAACTAAATTCACATGCAATTAACTAAATCGAAGCTTAAAACTTTCACACATTCATATTCACATATTTTAGACAATAATTATCATATTCAAATAATTTGGTGACTCGGTTTAGCAGTCCCGAAACCGCTTTCCGACTAGGGTCACTTTAGGGCTGTCACAGAATTGGTAAGTTTGGACTTGACAAAGTTGGGGTCTTGTGTATGTATAAGTTGATATAATATTGCCATGATCAAGACTTGTTGATGATGTCTAAGTGCTTAATTATGCCATGTTAAGTGCCTTTGAAGTCATGTATCTTATTGTGCATATAAATGTGGCAATTGGCTTGGAAAATAGCCTCAAAGTTGTCCACACGGGTGGACACACGGGTATGTGTCTAGGCTGTGTGTGACACACGGTCTGCCGTATGGGCGTATGATCCGGCCGTGTGTCCCCTACACCCTAATTAGGTAAGACAAAATGCTCAGTATTAAACACACGGGCATAGACACGGCCGTGTGTCTCATGCCATGTGGAGGACACAACTTTAGGACACGAGCGTGTGCCTTGGTCGTGTGAAGTTTGCACCTAATTTTTGGAATTTATTTCACCACACGACCTAAGCACACGGACATGTGACTTGGCCATATGACCCTATTTATTTGATGACGTCATAAATAGAGAGTTGCACGGGCTGAGGACATGGGCGTGTCCCAAGCCACATAGGTGTGTATGACCACACGGCTTACCCACACGAGCATGTGACCCTCCAAAATAGGAAAATTTTCTAAGTGTTGTGTAAGTTCCGATAGTTCTCGATTTAGTATCGAATCACACCCAATGTATGTTTTGGGCCTCGAAGGCCCATAAAAGGGGCAATATGCATGTGAATGAAAAGTTTTAAATTTGAACGAAAATTTAGGTCTCGGTTTTGTATGATTGTGTGAGTTTATGTCCGGTAGCACCTCGTACCCTGTTCTGGCATCGAATAAGGGGTGTTACAGCTGGTATATGGATTACTTAGAGTCCAAGAAAACTTGAAATGGTAAACCTGATGTTTAAGGTTTATTTAGGTGCACACGGCCTGGGACACGGGCTGCCACACGGCCGTGTGATTTAAGTCAGTGTGTTACATAGCCTAGCACACGATCGGTGACACAGCCGTGTGACCCAACTCAGTGAGTTACACAAGCTAGGACACGGCTGTGTGTCCCAACTTCAAAAGTTACACGGCCTGGCAACACAGCCGTGTGTCCCCTATTGTTGAAATTTTTCATTTTCTTGAAATTTTCTAATTTGTTTCAAATTAGTCCCTGAGGGTTTTAATATTAATTCTTTAGTCCCTAAAGCTCGATTTAGTCCTCGTAAATGTAAGAAATTATTGTAATTCAATTACTTTATGGTATTGGAGAAATTATATTGAAATGATCCTGATTTTACTTGTTTATTTCTGTTAACTTCTTGTAGCATTCCTGTGACCCTATTCTGGTGACGAAAATGGGTTAGAGGTGTTACAATTCACATTATAATGAGTATGATATTGTATATTTATCTTTAAATGATTTTTAAAATATGATTCAGACATGTATTTAAGATTTCAACTATGTCGAAATAGTGTTACAAATCGATTTAGGACTGAAACTCTTGATTTAAGTTATAGTGTATTTTGCCGTAAATATTGTTTCTAAACTATAATTTAATCTAAGGTGCAAGTTACGGCTACTTTAGAAATACTGAAACAAGATCCTAATAGCTTAGATAAGTAGTTAGGATAAAATTGGTATGCCAATAGAGGACATCTGGTTATAACTGATAGGAGATGCTATTTTGACCGTGGTTTAGCCTCCAGGCGTAGCACCTTGGTGCATTCTATTGTTGTACTATTCTGGTCTTCGAACATTAGCGTTACGATGTGTCACTATTACTATGGTGTGTTGATTGGTTAGTCCCTAATATCCAATCCTGATTTTTCTAAGCATACTAAAGGCTGAATTTAAACTAATCCGATTTCATGAATTGAGGATTTGGTTATTTGAATTGGTTAAGTGAATATTTACACATCGTGTGTGTGTGCGTATGTTTTCTTTGAAATTGGGATTGCTTCTAGTTATCAAAATATGAATTGAAATGTCATTACTATAACTCTTTTTTTAAAATATTATTTTGAATGGTGTCTGAACCACTATCCTGGAGCTAAGTATAATGAGTATTTAAGCTTTATGCTTAACGCACTATTGTCTTTGCACTTAGGTATCAATATTTTGAAGCTTGACTCACCTTGCGAATCACTACCCCACGCCATTGCTATCATCTTTAAGTTAGATATTCTTATATTTGTAATTTTAGCTCCTAGTGGCATGTCCTAGAAGGTCCTTGGTTTATGCATATACCTTAGTTTCATATTACTCTTAGTCTTGTAATTGTGATAGATTTACCCAAACTTTATTTTATACTTGGATTAAGGGTAAGGGTCATTGGCGATCATGACATCTATCGATGAACATATATGCTCATAGTTTTGCTTTACCTAGAGCATTGATTTGGTTGAGTATGAAACTCATAGTGATTGGCATTATAAGTGTTTTATCATGCTAAGCATGGTTTTTGATTATTCCATATTACTTTTAGTCTTGTAATTATGATGGATATGTCCTAACTTTATTTTATACTTGGCTTAAGGTTAAGGGTCATTGGTGATCATGACATCTATCGATGAACATTTATGCTCATAGTATGAAACTCATAGTGATTAGCAATATAAGTGTTTTGCTATTCTAAGCATGACTTTTTATTATTTTGATAAGTTACTATCCAAATTTAGTATGTTTCTTGTAATATCCTGATTTTAGGCCTAGTCGGAATAGTGGTTTTGTGACCACAAAATCGAGATAGAAATAATTATTTTATGATTATTTTGAGGTCTATGATATGATTGCATGATTGTGTGAAAATTTCGTGAAGAAATTTTATGCATAAAGTGTTTAAATTGAAATTAGGGACTAAATTGAATAATTTGTAAAACTTGCATTCTAGAAGTTTCTAGTATGAAATTGTTTTGAAATATTAATTAGGAGGTCTTAAATAGCAAATTTACCATTTTCTAAGTCTATGGACAAAAATTGGACATGGATGGAATTTTTGGAAAGTTTAGTAGTAAGGCCATTTTGGTCATTTAAGGGTAAAATGAATTAAAATACAAAATTAAAAGCCAATTTTGCTCATCTTCAACCCCATGGCCGAATATAGCAAGGAGAAACCATGTCTAGGGTTTTTCAAGCTTCCAAGCTCGATTGTTAGTCCATTCTAGCCCCGTTTTTCAAGTTCTTTACGTTTTTGGAGTCCTGGTAGCTCGATTAAGCTTATGCTAGCAATAATTTAACCTAGGTTTTATATTTGGAAAAATACCCATAGGTGAAATTTGTGTATTTTGGTGTTTTATGATAGAATATGAGGTTTTAAATTGTGTTAAACAACTTGTGATACTCGATTTTAAGCGAAAACTAGCAAAAGGGCTTAATCGGTAAAAATACCTAATAGTCATAAGTACATGTTAGAGTGAGAATTTGATGTTGCCATAGAAGGGAAAAATTATCAGCATGTCATAAAACATAATAAAATAGGCTGAAGTTTAATTTACGAGCTTTGGGACACAAGTGTAAATATGCAAAAGTTTAGGGGCAAAACTATATTTTTTCCAAAATATGATTTTGGGTCAATTTGAATAATGTGAGTCCTAATTAGACTATATTTTAAATGATAGAGCAAGGAAAACTAAAATTTGGGCTAAAATAGGGAAAATACCAAGTTGAGGACGAAATGGTAAAAGTAGCCATTTTCGCATACGAGGTAAGTTCATATGTAAATGTTGGTAACATAGTTATTATTTTAAATGTTTTTATGTTATTTAAATGATATGATAATTATTATGAAATATTATACTCGTGATAATTGTTTGATAATATGTCAAATTGTGTGATATACTTGGAAAATGTGAAATACTACCGAGTATCGGTATTGGCATTCCGTAGAAGATGGTTGAGACACATGATTGGAAAAAAGGTCCCGTTGAACCTTAGGAATGGATTAGGATACAAGTGACATGTCACTAGGATGGTTGAGCATCCGAACTCGTTGAGTTAAGTCTGAGTTCACTTATGGATGCAAATGTCCGAACTCGTTGAGTTAGTCCGAGTTCGTGAGATGTAACTAGGCATCCGAACTCGTTGAGTTGAGTCCGAGTTCACTCATGGATGCGAACGCCCGAGCTCTTTGAGTTGAGTCCGAGTTCGCTTATGGGCGAGTTACATAGTAGCTTGGCTACATATGTGGCACTTATGTGCAAACTTTCCATGTATCCGAATTATATTCCGATGTGTTCAACGGGTAAAATTTTACTAAAGCGGAGGAATACTCGAGATGAAAGGGATGTATTGGTAAGTGTTGTGAAATGAATACTTTGAACAGGTATGTACTTAACCCTCGGGTTGAAAACTCGATATAACAACAATATGGTAAGATGATAAATGAAAATGTGATATGAATGTCTCGGTGATGATTATGCAAATGATGTTTTATGTTTGCTTATATAGTTATGTTACTTGCTATTTGTATGTGAACTTAGTAAGCATTTATGCTTACTCCCTCATTTTCATTCCTTGTAGTGTTGACAAGCTAGCTCGGAAATCGAAAACGGTCGGAGGCACGCTCACATTATCCGTATACCATCTTGGCATAATGGCTTGTATATTTTGAGTATGGCATGTATAGCATTATAATCTTTTTGTGTATATGGTCTTATGATATGGTTATTGAGTGGTATGGAAATTCTTGGTAATGATTAGCCATTGGAATGGCTAATCATGATCATATTTGGTGTTATGTATGCTAAATTGCTAGCTAATCCATGGAAACCATGAAATAGGTAAAATTTATCATAAAATAGATTCAGACAGCAGCAGTGACGTGAGTTTGAAAAATCACTAAAAATAATAGAGATACAATTCGATGATGAATAGTATATGGAATTGAAGAATTATGAGTCTATTTTCATATGGATGGAACAAAACAGGTATATGAGTTATATTTTATGAGGTGTTTAAATTTTTGTGAAATAGGGCCAGAGCAATTTCTGGATCCCTTGTTCTGACTTTGGAAATTCACCATAAACTGTTCAAAGATAATTATTGAGTCTAGTTTTATTAGAAGCAAACGGTATAGTCATGGAAACTCTATACAGGGAGATATTTGATTCGTAATACACAGAGGTCAGAGCAGTCAAACTCTGAAATAGGGGAGACTTTAACTAATAAACTGTACTAATTTGCTCGACCAAAAATTCTATAAAAAAATTAGTAAATAGATATATGAGTCTAGTTTCAGGGAAAATTTACGGAATTGGATTTCGAGTTTTGTAACTCGAGATATGAATTTTTAAGCGACTATGGCGCAGATTGTTAGCTTGACTGAAAATTTTAAAAATAAATTGTTTGAGCTGTTTAAGTAATGAATTAAGTCTATTAACACCTCGTGTTCGACTCCGGCGACGGTCTTGGGTACGGGGCGTTACATTTCTCATGATGGTTATACATATTACTATAGTTTCCTTGAATATAATTCATGTTTCTCTAAGTATAGAGGTGTTTCTATAACACCCTAAAATTTTCCAATAGTCCATACAGGACCATTCTGATGGTTCTGTCCATGTATTCGATGAGGAATTCAATTTTATTGGATTTAAGGAATTTCTATATTGATGAGAATTCATTAGGGTACATGTTGAGACATTTTTAGAGTTTCAAGCTCGATTGGATAAAATACGAGATAAGAGAACTTGTAAGTTTTCGATCGAGGGTATTTTGGTCATTTGGGACATAAATATGATTAAATATTAAAGATATAGTGATGAGATAATTTTTTCGATGGTTAAACATGAACTTAGCTTTAAATTTTCATTAGGACCACACTTTTTATTAACCTTTAACTTGTTGACCAAAAAGCTTCATATTTTAAATATTATAAAACACAAAAAAGGGGGTAAAATGATCCTCCATACCATAAGTGAGAAGAAAACACCATCATTTTTCAAAATCCTTCACTTTCTACCCATGTTTACTTCAATCTCCTACCATTTTTCTTTGATTTCTTGCAAAATCATCCTTTAGAAACCATAAGGTTCTCCACCAAACTCATCATCCATACATCTAAGGTTTGGTTGTAGCATGTGAAGGTTGAGCTTGAGAAGAAAGGAAGAGATTTAGTAAGGATTCATGGTTTTTTAGCATTTTATCATCTCATTACATGTTTAGAAGCTTTACAATAAATTTTTGAGCCATTAATATGGCTATTTAATGCTATTGTAACATTTTGAAAGTTGGGGAAATTGTTGTTTTGTATAAAATTTAAGAGAAAGAAGTTACTAGAGATAGTCCTAGCAAAGGGAAAGAAAAGGTGGTGGATTGAAGGCCTCCGAGAAGGCTCTATCCATTTCTATTGCTTTTAGGAAAGGTAAGTTCTCATGGAATTTTTTATACTTTCATGTTGTTGTGTGTGCTAGTTATTTTAACTTATTGAATATGAATATAGTATAAAATCAATAATGTTGACATGACAAGTAAGGTAAAATGAAAACATAGTCGTCTGTTAAAAAGGAATATTAGTTTATTTTTATAATGAGAAAGTAGAAATGGGATATTATATGTGTAAAATGGTATGAGTGACTTTCACAATGTGAATGTATGTTAGATTTATAATGCTATGTGTTGAAAGTATAAGGCAATCAAATGAGTTCTGTAAAGTGGAAGCCATGAGTATTTATGAATGAGTATTTATAAAAGTATAAGAATTAATGGTAAATGTGCACTTGGTTCTTGTGCCCATGTAAACTTGGTATAAAGGTTAGGATACGGCTGACATGCCAATTAGGGTTCTATGTGCATTTATGTACGTATTATTATGGATTTGAACATATATCATGTCATTCGATGGTTTAGCATTTGTTGCGAATCATCAAATGTACACTGTCTCTTTGGAGACTATCTTGGTGTGGTTGAGGGATGTACATGATGCCTTCGGGCTTTGCACTTATGTGTCTTAGTGTGGTGTAGCTCTATGCTCTTATGAGCATTCTTGGTGTAGTGGTGGATTCCCGTAAGTCCATGTCCATTTTACTAAGGTTATATTGAGCAAAAAGCTTTTTTACGGATAGGTACTTGATTTTAGAAAATGAATATAAAATGGTTGTGCTATGGAACTTAAAGAAAAGCTAAAAGTATTAACAAGTGTTGCCATGATATATATTTGTGTTCCATGAGATGATAAGAATATAACTAAACATGTTATATGTACTATAAAAAAATATGTTGATTGACATTATTATAAATTCTTATGCCTAACTTGCCTTATGTAATGTAATTGAGAATGTTGTAGTAAGTATAAATGTTCTTATGGAATTTGGTATGCTCACCTCCAACAAGGTAAGTATAGTGAATTCTATTTGAACTTACTAAGCATTATTTGTTTACGTGTTGTTGTTTTTGTGTGCGTAGATTGTTTATCGAGAGAGACATCGAAGCCTACCTCAATCCAGGACATCACACTATCATCGAGACCTACAAGAATATGAAGGTGAAGTATTTTTAGTTTTGGCATGTACTAGGTGTCTACATAAGTAAATATGTTAATTTCATATTACTTGGTCTTTGTGTTGAAGGTTATTCAAATTTGAGCTTGAAAGCCAACATTTTATTTCCCTAACTTATCCTTCTTTTTGTTAACTAATGATATGCATGAATACTTTACTTTTTAGGTCATTGGTTGTGATTTTCAAGTGTTTCGTAATAGTTTCTATGTATAATTTAAGGTTATTTAAGTAGGTTATATGAATAACATGAATACAAGGTCATCGCAAAAATTTTGAAGTGTTTTTGGCTGAACTCAATGAGTCACGTCACGGAGCCTAATGTCATGACTTTGAATTTCTCCTTGTTACGACTTCATTTACTTAGTCAGTCACGCTGCAACATCACACCTATTTCAGCATTGCGCTGTTTTAATTTATTTTGACTTTTTGGGGCCCGTTTTAGGTTCTGACCACCTCCAATTGACTACGAATCAGTTCTAAATGGTTTTCTAAATTGTTTTTTAAATATTCTAATTTTTCTAAAACATATTTTAAATATTTTATAAAAAATTTATAAACTTTTAATTTTTAAATAAATTTAAGATTTATTACTTGTACATGCTTCGATGGCATCTCCCATTCGTAACAGTTGTTAGGAACGAGTGAGGGATGTTTCATTTAGTGGTATCAAAGCTTGAGTTTAATCGATTCTGGGACTAAAATGAAACTTTGCATTGGGTCAAGACGTACATGCCACAATAGTCTATGATAGTGTGATGTAATTCTAACTTGAATTAGCTTCAAATTCCCTTATACATCACTAATGTTAATTGATTCCCGAAGAGCGATTAACAAAGAGGTAGAGAGCAATGCTCCCACCCCAAACCAATATGTCTCGAACTGACAAGGCCATCAGAGAGTTAGCGGTGAAGCTAGAAATGCCTTCTTTCACATGATGAACCAATGATTTGATCATTAATTGGGAGCCGCTCTATAACACCCATAACCCGTCTCCATCTCTTGATTACGGTTACGGAGCATTACAAATAACTAGAAACATTTAAACATCAAAGCATTCAATAGGTTAATAATACTGTAAACAATTCATTCATATGCATACCATCCCTAAATCGAGCCCTCAAGGCCCTAAAAATAGCTTAGAAGCAACTCAGGACTAATTTGAAACAAAATGGAAAGTTTAGGAAAAAGTTGCAAAAATTGGGAACAGGGTTCACACAGTTGTGTGGCCAAGCCATGTGGAATCACCCCAGGCCGTGTAACTTTCGAACAAAGGACACACGACCGTGTCCTAGCCCGTGTCCTCACCCGTGTAACCCACTAAGTAGGGTCACATAGTAACTGTCGCACGCCCGTGTGCCAGGTCGCGTAACTCTTTGAGTTGCCCCACACGCCCATGTGTCAAGTCGTGTGCTAGGACATGTAACTCACTTACTTGAACCCTCATAAATCCTCAGATAACACACGGCTGTGTCACGTGCCCGTGTCCTAAGCCGTGTGAACCTAAAATTTACCTAAAATCAAGCCATTTCAAAACCATTTCATGCATAACTTTTCAAACCATTTAAACACACATTCAAGGGTACAAACACCATTCAAACTTGCATAAACATACCATTTCAAACATCCTAAATCATCTAAAAAATATGCCATTCAAAGGCACCACTATATACCAAAACATAAACTAAAAAAACTTGTCATTGTACCAAACATAAATACCTAATTCAAACACGTACCAATCGTAGCACATTTACCACTTTGAAGAAATTCAAAATATACCATAAAAAGCCTTATAAACATGAATAATAAGGTAACCAAAATGACATAATTTGATAAAGCACCAAATGGTACCAAATCAACATAACTTTCAAAACTTATACAAGCCAAAACACCATTAACACATTCACCAAAATACGATTACGAAACACCTATATATTCCATTATAAACCTTGGTCAAGATGCTCAAAAACTACCAAATTGACTACTGGATAGTGTGATAGATCTCCGACGAGCTTCCAACCAAATCGAGCTTCCAATAATCTATAAAACAAAGGAAATAAACTACGTAAGCAATGAGTGCTTAGGAAGCTCGTATAAACCTTAAACATAACTTACCGTTTCTGTACTACAATTCATAGAATAAGTATAAACCAAAACCAATGCTATAAGTTTATTATGAACCTATACAACATCATCAAACTTACAAGTTAGTATACTTGTTCATGATATATATGAAATCAACCATAATATATGTGGTTTACCATGTACAAATATAACATTTTACAAAATCAATGACACCACAATGTCATGATTCATTGCATTTGCATACTTACCATTTTCTTTTCCTTTTCTTACCTTTTGAACCAACTAAAATTTTATCAGATACTCAGGAAAGTTCACACGAAGTGTGCCTATACATATAACTGTAACCTTTCCTTTACATCAATGCTCACATGAGTTGTGAAATGGGTCTGCTCACACAAGTTGTAGGTCAAAATGTAAGCTACACTATAGGACATTCAAGACCAGCACCCAAAACATGAAATCCTTAATGACATGTCATTTGTATCCTAAGAATTCCTAAGGTTGAACCGGGATTCGATGTCCATCAATTCGTCATAGCATTGATACATTTATATATCAACCCATTTACATTAAAAATAACATAGTAAACATTTAATTTAGATAACATTAAAATGATTACTGTTCATACGAACTTACCATGATAACTAGAGCGTAAAAATTAGATCGAACTAATCTGAAGCTTTAATTTTTCCTCGGTCTAAGTTCGAACGTGTTTTATCTTGATCTACATAGGTAATTTCAATAAATTAAATACTTCTAGTATTCAATTTAATCCACATTTCATATTTATGAAAAATTACCAATTTACCCCTAATATTTTAACTTTTCACAATTTAGTCCTTTAGCTTATAACTTAAAATCTAAACATTTTAATCAAAATCCATGTTAATCAAAGGTGCAAGGGACTTTGATACAATCCATATTTACCATCATTTCACAAAAAAACCCTAGAATTTATATCTTTAACAAATTAATCCCTATTTCCAAAATTCATCAAAGATCACTTAACAAAACTTGTTTATTTTTCAACAAGGATTCATAATCTATCAATTAACATCATAAATCATTCAATAGCATTCATGGTAAGTCCCTCATCATTTAACATTTTTACAAATTAACCCTTGGGCTAGCTAGATTAAGCTAAAATGGACTCAAAAATATAAAAATCATTAAAAATGGGGTTTGAACACAAACCATGCTAGTGAAACAATGCTTGACCGAACCCTAGCTATTCCTCTATTGAAGAATCGGTTAAGAAGAAACAAATGTGAGGAAGATGATGATTTTAGCCTATTCATTTTTAACTTTATTTATCATTTTACCCTTTAAAAACAATCAAAATTTCAATAAAACCTTGTCCATAACTATCCACCAATTCATTAAATGGTCTATTTACCATTCAATTCTGTTTACTTTTATCTCCATATCCATTTGACCTTTTAGCTAATAGAACTCAACTTTTACACCTTTTACAATTTAGTCTTTTTTACCTAATTAACTATTTAAACATCAAAATTTCTTAACGAAATTTTCATACGACCTTAATATAGTCCCAAAGACATTAAAATAATAACAAAATAATGACCCTTAGTGACCACCTCATCTTCCTACAGCACATGATGTTCCTTTCTCCCAAACCCCGGCCTTGCCCCTCGCTCTTAAGCTTGAGCACCGACCTCTTCCTGAAAATCATTTTGTTATGTTCTTAGCAGCGAAAATGTACCATTACTAGTCAAATTATTAATTTAGCCATATATCATGCATAGTCCATTTCAACATATTTATAAAAATTTGTATCTATACAAAATATGCATGTCATGCATGCATGAAAAATCTTAAAATCTTGAATAGTCCCAAACCAAAAATTAAAGAAACTTTACAATCCAAAACCAAATAATAATAATAAAATAACCAAAAAATATATATTTAAATTAAAAGAATAGGACGAAGTAAAGTCTAAAATCCGCCATACTTGTAACACCTAAATACTCGTATCCATTGCTGGAGTAGGGTCACATAACATAACCTACTCAACTCCTCTATAGAACACTTCGTGTATCAGATTTGCACTTTTAAGTTTCAATAATTTCGAATCCAATGTAATTAAATAATTATAACAATAATAGCATGTTTCCATGAGTAACTTCTATAGTATGCGTATACAAAAGGGTAAAAGTGTAAAGTCTTAGGCTTAATGAATAACATCATACAACTAAAACTTTTCTATTCATTTGGTGATTTTTCTCCTCTTGACCGAATACACATACATAATATATATCTCAAATACTTAACATGTTAGTTCAAGCATAACAAAATTACACTCATATCACAAATATGAACTTATATGTCAAGTTGATTAACACTTCAAGATTTATATCTAAACCGTTATCAAATCCATACATAGGACTTTAGCCATATTCGCATGGCTTTATATACAATACTAGCAAAATAGAAAACCTCCCAAAATATTATCCTATACATGCCATAATGTCTACTAGAGTTTTAAACAAAGGTACCAAAAAGGTTGTCAAAAGATACGATGACTTCATAATGGTTCCAAGCTTTCCTCGACAAGATAATCTATACAAAACCAATAAACACATCAAGTGAGTTATTAACTCAGTAAGTCTTAAGAAATTTCGAGAATGTAATAACCTGATTATCTTAGCAAAATAAAATTTCAATCCAATACTAGCCGAATTCAACCATGATATCACAAGGAAATCTTATGTCACATACGTACATTATGAATTTGGTACATACTTACTCGAATTCACTATGTACTCCTACACCATTTAATCACAAATTGAAAATACCATGGTAAATATCATATACAAATCATTGGTGTATATGTAAATGACATACAATGTCCAATTATTTAAATAAAGCACAAACCAAGTCGCTCCATCTATCAATCCAATCTCCAATCCATTTAGATTCATTTATCACTACTTTATATCTTTGTTCAATTATATACTAATTGAGCCGATTACCTTTCTCTTTTTTCTCTCTTCCCAAGCATTATATATTAATACACATATTAGAATCAAATCCCATCTCTAGTATCCATGTACATTTCATTACTCCCAATTTGATGTTTTAATGAATTTTCATTTGCACAAGTAGTGCTCCACGATCGATATTGCACACTTAGTGGTCGATTTGAAAGTCCGTACACATAGTGCTCTTACTTATTTGTACACATAGTGCCACGTTTTCTCGCACACATAGTGCCACTTTTTCTCGCACACATAGTGCCGCATAACCTTGCACACATAGTGCTGTATTTTCTTATCTATAGCTACCACAATATCATAGATAGGTCAATATTTTCACATTCGATTTTCAAAAACTCATACATACCATGGTTTCTTATCCAACTTATTTTGTGTCATTTATGTGCAATGTTAACCGTAGCTTAAATTACTTAAGGACCTACTTTTTTTTAGTCAGATGAACAACTCCGATCGGCTACTGAACCGCTTTCGCTTTCCCTTTGGCCAAACTTGGCTCCCTTTGATCTTGAGCTCCAACTCCAACTAGCAAAAGAAGGTGCCGAATTGCCTTAGTGTAATTTCTCTTTTTCTTTCCTTTTGTTTCGGTTTTGCAAGAAGAAGAAGATGAACACTAATGTTTCAATTTCTTCTTTTATTCATCTTTTTTTTAATTCATATTATTTATGATGTTTTAATCACTTATCAATATAATATTTTAACTAAATTAAACTTAGTAGAGGGACATCATTACTTGGCCGGCCACTTAATGCATATTAGGCATTTTGACATGCAAACCCAAACTTTCATACTTTGAAATTATTTGGTCTTCACACATTTACCTAACATATTTTCTAAGTTTCTCAACTAAGTCCTTTCAAGTGAAATTCACATTCATATGACTAAATTAAAACATCAAAATTTTCACACATGCACTATCACACATAGAAGATATGAAAATTAATTTTTAATAAATTTTATGACTCGGTTTTGTGGTCTCGAAACCACATTCCGACTAGGGTCAAATTAAGGCTGTCACAACTCTCCCCCACTTAGAAATTTTCGTCCTCAAAATTCTTACCAGTGAATAAATTCGGATAATGTTCTTTCATAGAGTCTTCGAGCTCCCAAGTAGCTTCTTCTACTCCATGTTTGACCCATAATACTTTTACTAAAGAAATCTTCTTATTCCGCAATTCTTTCACTTCCTGAGCTAAGATATGGATCGGTTCTTCCTCATAGCTCAAATCCGATTGAATCTCAATTTCAGATGGATTAACCACATGTGAAGGATCAGATCTATACCATCTAAGCATCGATACATGGAACACATTATGAATCTTTGCGAGTTCAGGTGGCAGAACCAATCTATAAGCAACCGGCCCTATCTGTTCTGCTATCTCATACGGTCCAATAAATCTTGGGTTCAATTTGCCCTTACGACCAAATCAGAGTACTTTTTTCCAGGGTGAGACTTTCAAAAATACTTTATCACCAATTTGATACTCAATATCTTTGCGTTTCAAATCTGCATATGATTTCTGACGATCCGATGCTACTTTCAAATTATCACTAATCACTTTCACTTTTTCTTCAGCTTCTCTGATCAAATCAACCCCGTATATCTTATTTTCACTGAGTTCGGTCCAATACAGTGGTGTGCGGCATTTACGACCATATAAAGCCTCGTATGGTGCCATCTTGATACTTGATTGGAAGCTATTGTTGTATGTGAATTCAATCAAAGGTAAATATCGTTCCCACGAACCACTAAACTCGAGAATGCAACATCTCAACATATCTTTGAGTATCTGAATAACTCGTTCAGATTGACCATCTGTCTGGGGATGGAAAGCAGTGCTAAAATGTAACTTAGTACCCATCGTTTCATGCAATTTTCTCCAGAATCGGGATGTAAATCTGGGGTCTCTATCAGAAACAATAGAAGTAGGTACTCCATGTAGTCGAACAATTTGAGAAACATATAATTCTGCCAATCTATCGAGTGAAAAATCCATACGAACAGGGATAAAATGAGCGGACCTCGTCAATCTATCAACAATAACCCAGATTGAGTCTTTCTTGCTCTACGTCAATGGTAAATTAGATACAAAGTCCATCGTTACTCGATCCCATTTCCACTCAGGTATCATGATCGACTGTAGTAATCCCGAAGGCACTTGATGCTCCGCTTTCACTTGTTGACATATCAAACATTTAGAAACAAAATCGGAAATGTCTCTCTTCATACCATGCCACCAATATTGTCTTTTTAGATCATTGTACATTTTCGTGCTACCAGGATGGACCGACATTCAGCTACTATGGGCCTCACTCAAAATCATCAAAGTAAGTTCTAAATTTCTCGGGACACATAATCGACCTCTGAATCTTAAACAATCATTGTCGTCAATTTGAAACTCTGAACCCGTATTAGAATCACATTGAGCTCGTTTAGCAACCAATTCATCATCGATTTTTTGTGCTTCACAAATTTGCCGTATTAAGACAAATGTGCATTCATTGCTCGAAGAGAAAATAGAGATTTTCAACTTAGGGCATCAGCCACCACGTTTGCCTTACCTAGATAATAATTAATGACAATTTCGTAATCCTTTAATAATTCAAGCCACCGTCGTTGTCTCAGATTCAAGTCTCTCTGAGTCATTAAATATTTTAGGCTTTTATGATCAATATAAACATGACATTTCTCTCCAAACAGGTAATGATGCCAAATTTTAAGAGCAAACACAATCGCAGCTAGCTCGATATCATAAGTTGGATAATTTTTCTCGTGAGGCTTTAGTTGTCTCGAAGCATACGTAACAACTCTACCCTCCTGCATCAACACACAACCCAAACCGTTCAAAGAAGCATCACTGTAGACTACGAACTCTTTACCAGACTCTGGCTGAACTAACACAGGAGCCTCCGCCAAAGGGGTTTTCAGTTGATCGAAACTTGTCTGACACTTCTCTTGTGACACCCCTAATTTGACCCTAGTCGAAAAGTGGTTTCGGGACCACAAAATTGAGTCATAAAAATAATTAGCCGTCATATTTTATGTTTATTATATGTGAATATGAATGTGTGAAAGTTTTTAGCTTCGATTTAGTAAATTGCATGTGAATTTAGTTAATAGGACTTATGTGTGACATTTTTGAAATGTGATAGGTTAATCTATAAGGGTCTATTAAAGCATGTATTGAAAATAATGGTTTTGCATGTCAAATACCCCTTTTTGTTAATAGTGGCCGGCCATGATGATGGCATATATTAAAATATGTATTAAATTTTAGTTAAATGGTTATTACTTTATATAAAAGAAAGAAGAAAATTTTGGTTATGTTTTTGTTCTTCTTGCCGTGAACTAAAGGAAGAAAAAAAGGGGGAAAAGAAGCTAGGCATTCGGTCTTCTACTTGCTTAATTAAGGTAAGTTTTAGGTAAATTCTTGAGATTTTATGAAATTTTAGTTGATGGATATGTCTTTGATTGAGCCCATGTGTGAATTTTGATCCTTGTGGTGATTTGGGCATTCGGTTAAGGTAGGAAACTTAGAAGATGATTTCTATTCCTTATGTTTTATAAGTTGGGAGCTTAAATTAAAGTTGAATAAGGGGAATATGTGTATTGAGGTTTTAGTAATATGAAAATTCGGTTATGAGAGTGTGTGTGTGGTCACTTGCCGAATGTGGGTGTTAAGGTTAGTAGGTTGGCTTAATTCTTGTATTAGAAATCTATTTGAGAAATTAGATAGGCTTTGGATGGTTGAAGTAACGAAATTAGAAACTCATGAACTTGATTTAAATACTTTAAATTTATGGTAGTTAAATGGAATAGAAAGGATCTATTCGGCCATGGAGGTTAAACACATTGTTAAATTGTTGAATATATGCTTTGGTTGTTAATGAATATTCGGTCTTGGTATGAATCTCATTAATAACATTTAGTTATTAGATTTGGTATAAAATACTTATTGAAATGGTGGAATTGGATAACTTACTTATGGATTTTAGTTATGAGAGTCTTTTGTAAGTAGAGCTAGAGGGTTTAAAGGGTGGTGTTTAAAAATAAACATGTATATGGACCCTATGTATGTACCTTGTAATTTTATTGTAAACTTTTGGTTTAACTCGTATCATATTAATTGCTAAAATACTAGCTTGTGTGGAAAATTGTGTATGTTTTTATGTGCCGAATGTGAGTTAAAGAAAATGGAGCTCACTATGTGTATCATGGTCAACCTTTGATAACTAATATGTCTTGATTCGTAAATTGAGTTAAAAGATTATATATGTTCGATCTAGCCTAAGCTAGGCTTGACTTGTAACATAGTAATGATTGACTGAACGTATATGTGTGAGATAGTGAGGATAATTGTATTTCTTGCTTTGATTAAGTGAAGTATATGAAGTTGATATACTTAATTTACTCAATTAAGCTTAAGAGCACATAGGGACAATTTCGGATAAGAGAAAAAGCTACCTAACCAAATAGTCGATCTGTAATCGTTCGACAAATTCCGAGGTAAGTTCTTAAGTATTTGAGTTTGATTCCTTTGCAAGTTTTAAGTTTTTAAATGGGATGAATATGAATTAAGTATATACGTCAAGGTCAATGACTTTTCTAAATGATGACATATATGATATTATGTTTTAAATATGTGAATGAGAACTTTACAGAGTAAATTGTATAAATCTGCTAGGGGCAGCAGCAGTAGCGTGTTTTGGAAAAATTACCATAAATTGTGGGAGTTGAGTTAAAGGCTGAATAAATTATGTAATTAAATCTTGATGCATCTAGTTTCGTATAAAATAAATCGTGTAAGAAAAAGGGGTTGCTGATAATGAGATTTTCAAAGTTGTGTGAGACAGAGTCAGAATGGCTCCGAAATCCCCTGTTCAGTATTTGGAAAATCATTATAAATCATACAAAAATGATTATAAGATAAAATTATATGCTTGGACTCCTTAATGAGTCTAGTTTCAAACAAAATAAACGAAAACATATTTTGAATTCTGTACAATGAGAAATTAAATTCTTAGTGAAGAGTAGTTAGAGTAGTCAAGCAGTAAAATAGGGGAAACTTTAATAAAAATCTGGTATTGATTAGCCAAACCAAAAATTCTAAAATTTTTTTGGATAGAAGATATACGAGTCTATTTTCATGGAAAATTAACGGCACATCATTTGGAGTTTCGTAGCTCCAGTTACAAATAATTTAACGACTATTGCTCAGGAAAACAGCTTGTAGAGAATATGTGATTAGGTTGTAAACGTTGATAAAACTTGTTTTAGTTGCTCATAAGCTATTGATTAAACCCATACGTGAATTCTAATTTGTGACATTATAAAATGATATATGAGTGTTAGATGGATCCTTGATATTAAAATTGTGAAATTGTAAGTTTATAAGTATTCGAATATGAAATGATAGTATGGCTTGAAATTGAATTATTCATTGGAAAATGATAGATGTAGATTCAGACAAGACAAAGTGTATACATGAAAGTTTATGTGGTGTATGAAGTATATTTAGATAATTGTGATGTGAATATATGAAAATTTATATTTTGATTCAGAATTTTATGTGATGAATGTGAATGTGTATATATGAGATAAGGCCGAATGGCCAATGTGATGAACGTGAAAGTATATATATATTGAGGCCAAATGACAAACTGTGGAAGGTGTGTTTTATTAGATATTTGATGAGGAAAATGAATTACAAATATGATAGTCGATGTGAATGCTGTAACATGTGAATAAATATGCATGAAACTTTGTGATGTAAATCCGGGATTTAAGACCCGATGACTATATGTGGTGACTGTCCGGGTTAAGACCCGCTGACTTCGTGTGGAGATTTCATCTGAGCTAAAGGTCTCGCCGATAATCCGAGTAGAGTTTAAAGCTATAAGACTTCGCAATAAGAATTGCTTATAAATATATTCAATGCGAAAGGTTAAACAGGTATGTACTCCAAGTTTATATGTGAGCTTCATTTGAACTAAATCATAAGGTAGTTATGTGACGCATACGTGAGCAATCTATGAGACTATTCCTATGATTATGTAACATCGGATCAGTGTGAGAGGTTATGTGAAATTATACAATATATCTATGTCACATGAGCTCACTTTTATGTGAAAGTTTATCTGCCTATTGTATATGATGAGATGTGCATATTCGGTAAAGGGATGGTATGCCCGAAGGAAGAGTGAAATAAAAATACGAACAACTATGTTATAATTTGATTGTTATCTGTTGACACTGCTTAAAACTTACTAAGCATTGTAATGCTTACTCCGTTTACTTTGTTTCCTCTGTTTTATAGATCTCATTTGGAAGCTACAGGCTCGGGGATCGTCAGCAACTAGTCACACTATCACTATCCACTGCTTGTTACTGTTATGTTTTGAATTATTTTATGGCATGTATAGAATAAACCAGTGGCCGAAGAATATTTTGGTTAATGTATATAAGCCATGCGAAAATGGCTTCTTTTGAATGTGTACTTATAGAAGTTTAAATTGTATCCCTGACTGTCTTTAGTATTTATCTAAAGGAATGTTCTTTATTTCAAAAAAAAATAATTCAAAATTTTTACTGTTCTGATATGAGTTTCAAGTCCGGTAATGCCCCTTTACCTATTCCGGCGACGGATACGGGATAGGGGTGTTACATCTCTGACCACTCAAACTTGATATCTTTCCGGAGTAGTTTCGTCAACGGTGTTGCGATCATCGAGAAACCTTTAATGAATCGTCGATAGTACCCAACGAGTCCCAGAAAGCTCCGAACTTCAGAAACATTCCTCGGAGGTTTCCAATCAAGAATGGCTGAAATTTTTTTCGGATCAACTCTAATACTCGAAGTGGATACAACATGTCCCAGAAACCTGACCTCTCTTAGCCAAAATTCACATTTACTGAATTTTGCATACAACTGATTATCTCGCAAAATTTGAAGTACAAGCCTCAAGTGTTCGGCGTGTTTGGACTTGTTGTGAGAATAAATCAGAATATTATCTATGAACACCACCACAAATCGATCTAAATACTGTCTGAATACCCGATTCATCAGATCCATGAAAATCGCAGGGGCATTAGTGAGCCCAAACGGCATCACTAAAAACTCATAGTGTCCGTATCTTGTTCTGAAAGCAGTCTTAGGAACGTTAGAATCTCTAACTCGCAACTGATAATAGCCAGATCGCAAATCAATCTTCGAAAACAAGAAAGCTCCTTTCAACTGGTCAAATAAGTCATCTATCCGCGGCAACGGATATTTATTCTTTATCGTCACTTTATTAAGCTGATGATAATCAATACACATTCGCATAGTTCCGTCTGTCTTTTTCACGAATAGGACTGGAGCACCCCAGGGTGAGAAGCTGGGTCGCGCAAAACCTCTGTCAGTCAACTCTTGCAATTGAGCTTTCAATTCTTTTAACTAGGTCGGTGCCATACGATACGGAGCGACCGAAATCGGTGTCGTACCCGGAACCAATTCTATGCCCAACTCTACTTCTCTAACAGGTGGCAATCCCGGTAATTCTTCAGGAAACACTTCTGGATACTCACAAACTATAGGCACAGTGTCGAGCTTTCGTTCCGATACCTTGCTATCCAGTACATATGCAAGATAAGCTTCATAACCCTTTCTCACATATTTTCAAGCTAACACAGAAGATATCACTGCCGGTAACCCACTCAGATCACTAGACTCAACTCGAATCATTTCACCACTCGAACATCGCAAGTCTATAGTCTTTCGCTTGCAATTTACCACAGCGTCATGTTCGGTTAACTAGTCCATTCCGAGAATAATATCAAATTCGTCGAAGGATAACAGCATCAAATCCACCAGAAAACAGAAATCTTTAATTATCAATGAACATCTCTTGCATACCTTATCAACTAACACATACCGACCCAAAGGGTTTGACACTCGTATCACAAACTCAGTAAACTCAACAGGTAGAGTCTTACTGGACGCTAATGTTTCACATACGTAAGAATAAGTCGAACCATGATCAATTAAAGAAAGCCCACTAGTACTATAGAGAGTGAATGTACCAGTGATAACATCAGGGAAGGATGCCTCCTCTCGTGCACGGATGGCATAAGCTCTGGCGGGGGCACGAGTCTCAGATCGAACAGCTGTATCAGAAGTCCCTCTCTGATTACCACCCCTGCCTCCTGTATTTCTCGGTGGTCTACCTCTAGTTGTTGCACCACTCGATCTTGCACCTTGCATCTTATTTTTCTCATCAGGTTCCGTGCAATCTCGAATGAAATGATCTCGCGAACCGCATCTATAACAGGCTCTGTTAATAGACTTACCCCAACATTCACCTACATGTCGTCTTCCACACTGTGGACATTCGGGTTTTTCTTGCCGATTGTTGCCAACACTAGCAACCGAAGTAGCTCGAGAGTCCGTTGATGGTCGCTCCTTAATAGAAATTCCTGCAGTCGTCTTTGATCTATTAGTATCATCTCTGAACTTCTTCGCAGCCGAGAAAGAAGTTTTACCCGCTGATCTTTTATGAAAGTCCCTAACTTCAGATTCAGCTTTCTTTTTCTCCTTTCCAAGCTCTTCAGCCTTGCAAGCTCGTTCAACCAGTGTTACGAATTCTTTTATTTCTAGAATACCCACCAGTAGCTTTAAATCTTCACTCAATCCCTCTTCAAATCTTTTACACATGGTAACTTTATCAGTTACACACTCCCGAGCATATCGACTGAGTCTTACAAACTCATGTTCATATTCGGATACCGTCAAACGGCCTTGTTTAAGCTCCAAAAATTCTTTGCACTTTTGATTGATGAATCATTTACTAATATACTTCTTACGAAACTCCATCTGAAAGAAGTCCCAAGTAACTCATTCCTTCGGAACAATCAAAATCAGGGTTCTCCACCAATAGTAGGCTGAATCTCGTAATAAGGATATAGCACACTTTAGATACTCATCGGGTGTGCAAGACAGCTCATCGAAAACACGGATGGTATTATCAAGCCAAAACTCAGCCCATTCAGCGTCATCAGTAGCTGTGGCTCGGAATTCCTCGGCCCCGCGCTTCCTAATCAAATCAACAGGAGGTTTACTCAGCCTCAAAGGATCAGTAGTTGCTGGTATTATAGGCACCGGAGGAGGATTATTTAAATTCGGGAATTGTTGAGCAGCCAGGTTTGTTCGGGCATATTGTGCAACCCAATCATTCATCATGGTAAAGAAGGCATGCTTAGCCCCATCATCTTGATTACTTGCAGATGGTTGAGCTTCAACAGGCACTGTCCCTTGCGCGGGAGCAGGTGCTACACTCTCAATGTCATCCGCTAAGGCTCTCTCTGGATTGGATTCCATTTACAAATCAAAACAACAATTTCAACCGTCAGAAGTCATCACACTATCATTTACTAACATTATGGCATGTATAGCTAGACTCACACGCGCTACGGTAGTCCTAGAATCAACTAAACTGTACTCTGATACCAATAAATATGTAACACCCAAATACCCGTATCCATTGCTGGAGTAGGGTCACATAACATAACCTGCTCAACTCCTCTATAGAACAATTCGCGTACATAAGAATCAGATTTGCACTTTTAAGTTTCAATAATTTCGAATCCAATATAATTAAATAATTATAACAATAATAGCATGTTTCCATGAGTAACTTCTATAGTATGCGCATACAAAAGGGTAAAGTGTAAAGTCTTGAGCTTAATGAATAATATCATACAACTAAAACTTTTCTATTCATTTGGTGATTTTTCTCCTCTTGACCGAATACACATACATAATATATATCTCAAATACTTAACATGTTAGTTCAAGCATAACATAATCACACCCTTATCACAAATATGAACTTATATGTCAAGTTGATTAACACTTCAAGATTTATATCAAACTGTTATCAAATCCATACATAGGACTTTAGCCATATTCACATGGCTTTATATACAATACTATCAAAATAGCAAACCTCCCAAAATATTATCCTATACATGCCATAATGTCTACTAGAGTTTTAAACAAAGGTACCAAAAAGGTTTTCAAAAGATGCGATGACTTCATAACGGTTCCAAGCTTTCCTCGACAAGATGATCTATACAAAAGCAATAAACACATCAAGTGAGTTATTAACTCAGTAAGTCCTAAGAAATTTCAAGAATGTAATAACCCGATTATCTTAGCAAAATAAAATTTCATTCCAATACTAGCCGAATTCAACCATGATATCACAAGGAAATCTTATGTCACATACGTACATTATGAATTTGGTACATACTTACCCGAATCCACTATGTACTCCTACACCATTTAATCACAAACTGAAAATACCATGGTAAATGTCATATACAAATCATTGGCGTATATGTAAATGACATACACTATCCAATTATTTAAATAAAGCACAAACCAAGTCGTTCCATCTATCAATCCAATCTCCAATCCATTTAGATTCATTTATCACTACTTTATATCTTTGTTCAATTATATACTAATTGAGCCGATTACCTTTCTCTTCTTTCTCTCTTCCCAAGCATTATATATTAATACACATAGTAGAATCAAATTCCATGTCTAGTATCCATGCACATTTCATTACTCCCAATTTAATGTTTTAATGAATTTTCATTTGCACAAGTAGTGCTCCACAATCGATATCGCACACTTAGTGCTCGATTTGAAAGTCTGCACACATAGTGCTCTTACTTATTCGCACACATAGTGCCACGTTTTCTCGCACACATAGTGCCATGTAATCTCGCACACATAGTGCCGCATAGCCTTGCACACATAGTGCTGTATTTTCTTATCTATAGCTACCACAATATCATAGGTAGGTCAATATTTTCACATTCGATTTTCAAAAACTCATACATACCATGGTTTCTTATCCAACTTATTTTGTGTCATTTATGTGCAATGTTAACCGTAGCTTAAATTACTTAAGGACTTACTTTTTTTTTAGTCGGATGAACAACTTTGATCGGCTACTCAACCGCTTTTGCTTTCCCTTTGGCCGAACTTGGCTCCCTTTGATCTTGAGCTCCAACTCCAACTAGCAAAAGAAGGTGCCGAATTGCCTTAGAGTAATTTCTCTTTTTCTTTCCTTTTGTTTCGATTTTGCAAGAAGAAGAAGATGAACACTTATGTTTCAATTTCTTCTTTTATTCATCTTTTTTTTTAATTCATATTATTTATGATGTTTTAATCACTTATCAATATAATATTTTAATTAAATTAAACTTAGTGGAGGGACATCATTACTTGGTCGGCCACTTAATGTTTATTGGGCATTTTGACATGCAAACCCAAACTTTCATACTTTGAAATTATTTGGTCCTCACACATTTACCTAACATATTTTCTAAGTTTTTCAACTAAGTCCTTTCAAGTGAAATTCACATTCATATGACTAAATTAAAACATCAAATTTTTCACACATGCACTATCACACATAGAAGATATGAAAATTAATTTTTAATAAATTTTATGACTCGGTTTTGTGGTCCCGAAACCACATTTTGAGTAGGGTCAAATAAGGGCTGTCACAGTACTTCTGCATGCCAATTTCGATCCTAAGTTCAATCATTACCTGAAAAGTTGAGATAATGGGTTGAGCTTAACAAGCTCAGTGTGAGACTAAACAAGTATTAAGCATTCATATAGACTAGCACAATCAAACGTTATCAATAATAATTTTCAAACGCATATGATCGTGAAAAATGCACATGTGAGATCCTACCCATACCATCCGCTACACACCACAGGTTCCACTGAACTCGTCTGCCAAACTCCAACGTATGTGAGCAATGGTCGATGTGGTAAAACCACCAATAATAAACAATGCAGTGAAACTGCCAAATCAATAATGTGACATAATCGCCAATCCTTTCAGTACTCCAAATGCAGTGCACTGACTACAAATATATGCGAACTTAATATGCCGCTGGTACTCCACGAAACTCCTTCGTCAACCACAAAATCTCATCCCAATGCACATGCAATATGCCATACAAATTCATACATAATCATATTCCAACACTTTTCACATTTATTTGACATGTTCAACATGTCCTCAATAATCACATACTTACAGAAAAAGGAAGTAGTGTTCCAATTTTCAAATTACCATTAAGATGGTATCTATCAATATCGTTCAATTCGCATACTTTAGGAATTTCATTGTACACCAATAACAACCTCACGTATATATATCATACTAAATATTTCATGCATTTAAATTAAGCACAAATATAATATATCAACATTTCATACCATTCAATCAAACATTCTCATATCACATATTCATACAATCAAACTAGAAATTTTGCCAACACATCAGTCTTTTAAGGCTTGAAACGTACCTGGTTCGGCCACTTGCAAAACTAATAATTTGGCTACTATATCAAACCAATCAGCAAGCTAATTTATCAAATATAACATGACATTTATCATTATTAAACAAATTTTACAAGGTTAGGTCCCATATCTTATTTTTCACTTCCTCATAGCACCCTAGTGAATCTTCCAATTTTCCTTAATAAACCTTTATACGATCCTAAACCAAAATTCAGTATAAATTCAATAAATTTACGACTTAACCAACTCCCAATTACCCACTTATGGGTTCAAACCAATTGCCGAATTAATAACTATTTTACTAATTCAACTAGTTCAATTCTTTACCTTGTATTGATGCGAACCGTACATACGATCGTTCTTCGGGCGTTATCATTGATTCAAGGCATTTGAGTCAACACATAATTCCATAATATACTAGAAAATCAGTAGCTAATAATTAATAAGTTCTTTCATTTAATCAATCCGTAACATTTACCCTACAACTATGTCGAAACAACAATTAATTTTACGCTTAATTGCACTTACGCTTCCCAATTTGTGAGTTTCGAATGCCCAAACGATCAAGAACACTTTTCCATAATTGACGTAAGTTTAGTAGCTAATTAGGAGGGTTCAAGAACTAAAACTAAAGCTGGAATTAATTGGTCAATATTCAAGAAACAAAATAGCTCCCTATTCTACACATGCGCACAAACCACCACCCATGGTGGCCGAAATTTGGGCTGAATTTTAAAATGGTTTGAGACCTCCTTAAAATCTGGAAAAATACCTTTAAAAATTTAAAATCTTGAAAATTCCATATCTTTAAATTTAGGTTTTCAATGGACAAGATTAGTTAAGAAATTGAAGAGAAAATATACCTTATACAAGCTAGTCGGGAGAAATGACAATGGCACATTCTGGGCGATGTTTGGGATCAATCTTGGAGTTCAAAATTTCAGATTTGAGGCTGATTTAATTGAGGAAAAATTGAAGCAATATAGTAAAGAATATGGTGCAAAATCTTGATGCAAAAAGAAGAAGAAGAAGAAGATCATAAAAGGGGAGGTGTAAGCAATGGCAACAATGGAGGAAAAAGGGAAAAGAAAAAAAAAGTAAAGATGAAGAGAGGGAGAGGGAGAGGGGGTTAGAGATGGCTAAGGTAGAAGAAAAGTGATTAAAAGGCTGATTATTTTGATAAAAAATTGTATTTATACCTTGGTTTACTAGGCTTGGATGCCAACCTATAAAACGAACAAGGGAATTTGCAAAAAAATTAATTTATTTATTTGTAAGAGTTGAGACTTGAACTTGGGATCTCCAACTAACTTGCAAGCTTTCACATTTAATGACTAACCATTAGATCAATTCCCTATTTTTGATATATTTTTAAATTTTATGGAGCTAAATTTGGGTTGGAAAATGGTTTTGAGATTATACCAAAACAGATCTAAGTAGAAGAAATTTTATTCTGCTAATGAGTTTTGATGCAAATCTTAAGGAATCCACCCGGTTGATCACGATAAAAAAAACTCAACAACATTTTTTGAGAGTTTCAAATTTCACAATAAGTTGCTACCTACTATGAAATTCGGTCAAAACTATGATAAAAAGGAGAAATGTGAGAGTTACCTTTCTATTCAAAACATTCCATTTTGAATAAAGTTAGAAATCTTTCTAGAGGATTTTTGGGGATTACCTTTAAAATTAATCATTTTTCTAAAAGATGTTAACATAAGTTAAATTGCAAAATCTTTATATATCTAAATTTATTTGTAACACCAGGACAGGGTTCGAGGCGTTACCGGACTTAAATATAAACCAACATACAAAACTGAGCTATAAAATTTTGTCCAAATTTAAAACTTTTCAATCACATGCAAATTGTCCCTTATAAGGGCCTACGAGGCTCAAAAAATAAATCAAGAGTGGTTCGGGACTAAACCAAGAACTTTAGAAAACTTTGAGAAAACTTAGAAAATTTTCTTGTTTTGGAGAGTCACACGCCCGTGTGGGTAGGCCGTCTGGTCACACACGCCCGTGTGGCTTGGGACATGCCAATGTCCTAAGCCCGTGTAACTCTCTGACTATGACGTCATCATACAATTAAGGTCACACGGCCAAGTCACAGCCCGTGTGCATATGCCTTGTGGTGAATTAAATTCTCAAAATTAAGTGCAGAGTTCACACGAACTGGGCATACACCCATGTCCTGAGGCCGTGTCTGTGTCTGTATCTTTCACACAGCTGAGACATACGACCGTGTCTCTGCCCATGTTTTTACTTCTGGGCATTTTGTTTTGCATTAATTAGGGTGCAGGGGACACACGGCTAGACCACACGCCCATAAGGCAAACCGTGTGTCACACACGGCTTAGACATATGCCCGTGTGTCTAACCGTGTGGACAATTTCTAGGCTATTTTCCAAGCCATTTGCCACCCTTAAGCACTCACGCAGTTAAACAAACTTCATGGCATAAAACATGGCACTTTTATCATATGAAGAATAGACATTTAAGTTTTTAATGAGCCAACGTATAACATATTCAAGTTAGTAGGTTTACCCAAGGTATTCCTCACCAATTTCATGAAAAATCATCTTTACTATCCTACTTCAAAGTTATACATTTGTACCACATTTATTGCGATAAGCATTAATCATATCTCATCCATTAAACATACATGCCATCCATCACACTCATTATCATAAACAATCACCAGCCACATCAAACATCCATCAAGCAGCCACAACAAGCATAAACACATTTGCATGCATACATAATTGATCAGGGTTACAACCCAAATAATCAATATGAGCCACCTCTCATGGCCATATACAAAATGAACCATAACATCATCATTAGCCAACACATTTGGCTAATCAATATGACACATAACAAACAGACCAAGTCCCTATACATGCCATATTCAAAATGCTGAGACTAACTATACCAAATTTTTTAATTGAGAGTGTGATCGAAAACTCCGACATTCTCTGATCCCCGAGCTAGCTTGGCGACACTAAAAGGGAAAGGAAAGGGGGTAAGCTTTAAAGCTTAGTAAGTTCACATGCAAATATAATGCAATTTAAACAAGCATTAATAATACATTTAACTTAATGAACATAGACTTGCATTTTATAATCAAATCACTTAAACTTATTCATCATATATATATATTCTTACCACAAGTTCATCACATCCCATGATGTTCTCATGAGTTCGATATACATACCTGTGCCCACTTGCTTATAACAACTTACTTTCTTGTCTTTGACGTGTTCATCAAGATTACCCATTGAACTTCTCTTTAGACTACCCGTTGAACACTTGGAATACCATTGGATACATCAGAATCTCGCACCTAAGTGCCTCATATGTAGCCAACGCTACCTCATATTACATATCACATGTTGCTCATTTTTTAACTACTCACGGGTCTGCTCATACAAGCTGTCGGTCAGGATGTAACTACACGGTCTGCTCACACAAGCTGTCAAGTATTCGCAAAACATGCTGGACTACCCAACCACCGGTAGAACATACAAGACCAATACCCAGAACCCCATAACATGTGCACATATATCATGAACTCAGAACACAACTCATGAGCTTAGATCACATTGTTCCTAGTGACATGTCACTTTTATCCTAAACTATTCCTAAGGTTCAAACAGGATTTTCATACTTATCTCTTCACTGTCGGACTTGCTCAAAATATCGACCTCAATGTACATAGTATCAATCATTTTCTCATGGAAAGATCAAGACATAATCATAACAACAATAAAGCATTTAAATTTAGAAAATAACAAAAGCATTGAACATAATACATATTGCATTATTCACATATGAACTTACCTCGGTACAAAATGATAGAAACAAGCCTAATCCTAGTAAACCTTATTTTTCTCCCGATCAAGACCTGAATCACATTTTTCTTGATCTATAATGCCAAATTTAACATATTTAATACATAAATTATTCAAATCAACCCACAACACATACTTTGGTAAAATTACCTTTTTACCCCTAACTTTTTACTTATTTACACTTTAGTCCATAGGCTCGTAAAATTAAATGTATGCATTTTCTTGGTTACCCAAGCTTAGCTGATTCATATTCTAACTCATATCAGCCCACATTTCTCATTTAATAACATTTCTACTACCTATTTCTACATCTTTTACAAAAAAGTCCCTTTTAGGTGTTTTCACTAAAAATCACTTAGTAAAAGATTTTCATCACACATCAAACTTTCATATTCTTCCATTAAACATCAAAATACAAACATGTCACACATGGGTCAAGTTTCATACATGAACCCTACTTCAAAATATGGCTAGAAATGGATAGATCATGCTTCAAGGATCTCAAAAATGTAAATAACATCAAAAATGGGGCTTGGGAGCACTTACAATCAAGCTTGAAAAGTTTAACAAAACCCTAGCTATGGCTCTTGGAAATTTCGGCTAGCACTTGGAGAAGATCAGCAAATTTTTTACTTATTTTCCCTTTTTATTCTTTTATTTACCAAATGACAAAAATTCCCTTTAAGCCTTTCTTTCAAATTTTTCCTATTCATGCCCATTTTTGTCCAAATTTTTTAGAACTTGGTCAAATTGCTATTTAAGGACCTCTAATTAATAATCCAATGAAATTTCATTCTTGAAGCTTCTAGAACACAAGTTTTGCATCTTAGTCAAATTAGTCCCTAACTTCAAATTTGACACTTTAGGCATAGAATGTTTTCATGAAAATTTCACACAAACATACAATCATATCATGTACCATCAATAATCATAAATAATTATTTCTATTTCAAATTTGTGGTCTCAAAACCACAGTTCTAACTAGACCCTAATTCGGGATGTTACATTATTAAATACTATTATTTAATAAATTCATTAAATTAATTTTCAAACCAAATAAAAGTGGAAGCATGAAAATGAAATAAAAGTGGATGGAAAACTACTTTGTCATACTCGATCATGGTGAATGGGAGGTATAAAATGTTGGCCACTTTTCTTTAAATTGGTTTAAAATAATAGCTTAAAAAGCATTGAGAATGTTCATGAATTCGGAATTAAAATCTGTTATGTAATACCCTACACGCGATCCAATCGTCAAGCCCGACCTACGGGATGCCACATTCTTTGTCGGAGTAACTACGACCAAATACAATCCAAATTCACAGTTAACACATTATTTAGTTCAAAACATCTTTATAATATAATAAATAATCAAATATGAGTCGTATACGAGCTTACGATAGCTATTTGACTAAAATGTAAAAATTTCAAACTATAGGGTTGATGTCGTGACTATAGGGATTCCAGGTCGGAACGTAACTCGTTGTCGATTTCTCATTAAAACATTAAAGGTCCAACATCGCAACATGACTGAATATTTTCATAAGAACCATATGGTACCAATTTCCCACAACCTGCACATAATTCATTTACACATTTCAACCTCAAAAACATTAGATATACTTGGAACATTCCATATTGTATCATTCAACTAGCATTATTATCCAAAATTCTCAATTTGAAAATTCACATTTACTAACCATTGTTTCCAAAATGACCATTTCAATATAAACTAACTTAACCTTAAGTACATTTCATCTATCGAAAACAAAAGGAATTATACAAAAATTATTGAGTTGAGGGCTGCAAATTGGATGTTGAATAACTTTTCATAACTTTGAGATCCACCTATACCTACACACGAGGTAAACAAACTGTACGCTAAGCGACAAAGCTCAGTGGCACCTTCATGATTCAAGCCATTATAATGATAACATTAACCATATAAACACAACCAATATATGTCCTATATTCAACCAATTCAAATGTCGTACATATATCAAATACTAATATAATGAAAATTTTCACTTGACTAAGTTTATGTTCACATATCAAATCATTCATGTTCTTCACATATCATAGTTATTTCATTCATTTCATACAATTTATTCAAATTTTTTCTCATTCTTTCTCAAATCTATTGATTTGTTTCATTACTATATTAGACCTCTAGGCTCGTATAAACCTACTTTCATGATCTTTCACATGTTATCTTTAGTCAAAATTTGCATATATGCACGCATAGTACTATTTGGTATCATCATTTTCAATTCAACATCATTTACCAAGTTCATATTTTATAATCCCTATTAGTCAGACTCAGACTCAAGACGGTACACAAATCAATCAACCAACACACCAATCTAACACCATAGTATAGAATCAGATAAACCAAAGCAAATATATTGGCACACAAAATGCATAAACCCATACAAAATCTATACCTATGGCAAACCAACTATATTCGATTCTACCCGAACAGTTAATAGGGTACCACTGACCCAATCACATTATATAAACCAATTCACATATCATAATCTCATCTCATTTCATTATCATTCATATATGTCCAATATCACATAGCATGATTCACACCATAATCATATCACATATCATATATCAATTATATCATACTCCTTTCTACTGTATTAATTTCAGTCCAATTTCTCAGCATTCAACACCATCAAGTATTAACTAAATTATATGATGGTAACATACTTACCTTAATAGATAGATTTGCAACATTCACACACACTATAACACCCCTTGCCCGACCCGATCATTGGGTCTGAGTTATAGGATATTGCATGCGTTGTTGGAGTAACTACCGTCAAATATCCATCAAAACATCATTCAAACATTCATTCATACTATAAACACCTTCACATCATTATATGCAATCATTATTGAGTCCCAATCAAGCTTATGAAAACTCTTTTGTTGACCCAAGCATGAAATAAGACTAAACTAAAATTTTTCAAAAAGTGAGAAGAGGGTATGACGATGTCCAGGGTTTGGTACCACAATACCAAAGATAGTATCCAAACATCAAAATATATCAGGTGGATATTGCAATATCCAAGGCTTGGTATCGCGATCTCGAAGGCAGTAACCAAACTTCCCAACTTGAAGATCAAATTGCAAAGTTTACAAAATAATTTGGGATTGATATCGTGATATCCAAGGTATGGTATTGCAATACTGACTAAAAATAGTCAACTAAGCCCTTTTGTAAAATACCACTTTGGTACAAATTCAATACTTCCAAACAACCTATTCACTATACACATCAGTTCACCAATTTGACTTGATTCAATCCCTAATAAAAACATACCAAATCAACCAAACACCATTTCCATCCAAACATTTCAACATAAGATCATTTTGATACAAAACATACCATTTCAACTTATTCATGTAACAGCCCAATTTTAGGCCTAATCAGAACAGTGGTTTCGGGACCACTATTCTGAGGCCGGAGAAAATTATTTTATGTGTTATAATTTAATTTTATAAGTGCTTGTAAATTTTGGTAAGTTAATTTTAGCGATTTCTAGTCCAATTTCGAAAAATGACTAAATCGCGTAAAAGGTAAAAGTTGTGTTTTAATGCCTAAGGTGTTAAATTGCTTTGTGTCTTAAATTGGGGGACTTTAAAGTGAAATTAGACCCCTAAATGAAGCATGACCGGTCATGGGGGACAAAAATTGTTGAAAAGTCAAAATTAGGTGAAGTTGGTCACCAATTTTGACTAGTTTTATTATTAACAAATCAAAAAGAAAAAGTTATCATTTTTTTTCTCTTCTCCTCCACCGAAATATGCAGCAAAGAAAGGGGTTTTGAAGCTTTGAAATATCATCCACTTACATCCCTTGCTAGTAAGTGATTTTTAATGTCTTTCTTGATGATTTTTACATTTTTGGAACCCTTAAAGCATGAGCTTTCATATGAGGGGTCTAGTTTGCAAAATGATGAAGAGTCTAGGGTTTTGCCATGAGAGTAAATGTGTTTTTTTCTGTGTTTTTATGGAAGATTATGAGTCCTAGTTGTCTAATAAACAACTTTTGTGAAAGAAATTGCATGAAAACACCTTAAAAGGGCTAGTTTTCCAAGTTGTAAGATAAGGTGTTAGTTTGCCAAGTTGTAAGATAAGGTGTTAGTGTTTGTAATAATGATTTTTGTGAGTTGCCATAGTTATGAAAATGGTTTATCTAGGCTTAAGGAGCAAAGAAATGATAAAAATCATTTTATGAGCCTAAGGGCAATTTGGTAATTTTGGCAAAATATAGGGGCAAAATTGTAATTTTTTCCAAAGTGTGTCAATGGACTAATTTGATTAGTACATTGTTTTAATAAGCTAAATGTGATGTTTTAGATGTTGAAAGTCGAGATTTGGACTTAGAACGGAAAGAAATCAATTAAGGGATGATTACGTCCTTTTCACCTTTACCGTATCAAGGTAAGTTCGTATGGTAACAATAATGCAATATCATGCTTGAATTGAAATTCTTTATTGTTATGGCATTAAGTGTATGATCTAAAATATTAGAAGTTTGTATGAAAGTAATGCTCAATTTCATTATGATGTGCTTAATACTTGATATTGTACGAAATGTGGATGTATGCCTCTATTGGAATTGACTTGTGAGGATTCAATGAAAATGTGATGATATGTGTGCTAGTATAAGACCATGTCCGGGACATGGCATCGGCACTAACATGAAACCTTGTATAAGACCATATTCGGGATATGGCAACGATATGTGGATCCATGTAAGACCATGTGAGGGACATGGCCTTGGGCATCCTATTCGGCGTATGATAATTCTGAACATCCTTTAGCGTCCCGAGTGTTCAACGGGTAATGTAATGGATGATGTGATGAAAGCTCTAAGGAGAGCATGTTAAAGAAGGTATGATTATATATATTATCACGAGTTGGTATTGTAATAGCCTAAATTTCAACGATGTCAAAAATAGTGGTTCGAGACCATCAAATTCGACAAATAAACTCGTAGATTATATTATTTAATATTTATGAGCCAAATGTAGTTTTTAAAACATCTTTGGAATAGTAAATTGTGTTTTATAAAGATTTATTTGGTCAAGAAATTGAGAAAAAGAGGTATTGAGATCTCGATGTTATAAACCGAGCCATAAATATTTTTATAAATATTTACGGAATGTTAATAAGGTAGTATTAAAATTTCGTTAGAAAATTTTGACGTTTGGGTGGTCAATTAAATAAAAGGGATTAAATTGGAAAATGTGTAAAAGTTGCTAAAAGGATTAAATAGCTCAATTGTCAAATGAGGAAGGACCTAAAGTGAAAATAAGCCCAACGGAGATATTTTGGGCGGCAATAGCTGAGAAAAATCAGGAAATGGGTGAAATAAGGGCAAAATTGGAAAATTGCCAAAATTTGCTAAATAAAAATGAGACTAAATTGGAATATCTAGAATTCTCTTCATTTCTCTTCATATTCATCAGCTGAAAAACAGCCATGGAAGGGGGTTCAAGCTGGTTTTCATGCTTTAGCTTGATGTAAGTTTAATTCTTGCTTTCTCCTTGAAATTTCTATGTTTTTGGAATTTTACAATTGGGTCCAACTTACTATTTCATTAGTTTTCGATTCCATGGCTAATTTTTAAAGTTTTTATAGATGAGTGCTGAAATAATATGATGAATAATCATAGAATTGAAGCTTTACTTTTGGTATATGATGATTTTATCAAGTAAAATTGATGGAAAATTCATTTTAGGACCTAATTAAGAAAGAGTTTGGAATTAATGTCCAATGCTAAAGTTCTAATTTTTAGGGGTTATGAAGAAGTTTAAAATGATAGACTAAAGTATTAATTGAGAAAAATTAGCTCAATTGAGGGGTTAATTGAGCAAGGACTGAATTGTATAAACTGTGAAATTTGGGGCAAAATGGAAATCAACATTTTTCATTAAAACTGTTTTGGACAGCAGCAGTAGTGTAACTTTGAAAAATCACCAAAAATTTTATAAATCGAATTAGAGGATGAATAAAATATGAAATTAAAGCTTATTTAGTCTAGTTTCTTATAAAATAAACTACGCAAGCAATGGAATTATGACTCATGAAATATAATAAATTTTATGAGACAAGGTCAGAATGATTTCGGGTTCCCCTGTTTTGACTTTGGAAAATCATAAAAAAATTGGATAAAAATAATTACAGGCTTAAATTTATATGTTTAGAATCCTTAATGATCCTATTTTCCATAGAAATAAACAAAAACTTCATTTGAATCTTGTACGAGGATATAATTAATTTTTAGTGAAGAAGAGTCGGAACTGTTAGACAGCAGAACAGGGGTAACTTTAAAGAATAAACTGTACTTATTGGCTAAACCAAAAATTCTGAAAATTTTATGGTAATAATATATATGAGTCTAGTTTCAGGAAAAATTATCGTATCTTAATTTGGAGTTATATAGCTCCAGATATAAATAATTTAGTGACTATGACACAGATGGACAGCTTGAATATTCATAAAAGTAAATAACAAAGATTATAGATAATGTTACTTACAAGTGTGTTATATACATTAAGGATGTGGAATGGAGAGGAGGAGGAGAAAAATATATATGAATATCCAACTAGCATGGCTAATTTGCATGTTTTAGGTTTAAGGACTGAATTGAATAAAAGTAAAACTTCAGGGGGTAATTTTGTAAAAATGTCAAAAATGACCAAATTGAAGGGAATGAATTTTTTTTATTATCTAAATTAATAAATTGAATGAAATTTTCAATTTAAGATCGGGTGAAAATTGGGAAAATGGTAAATTACCAAAATACCCCTTAATCTTGATATTTCTGCAATTTCGCCAAATAAGTTCGTGTAACTTGAATTATATTCTTAAATGCTTGAAATGCATGTTTTTTTTATATGAATATGATTTGAATGTTCATTATATGGAAATTTATGAAACATTGATATATTTGAAAAAAAAAGGAAAAAAATCATGGTTGAATGGAAGGAAAATTCGATGGATCTCTGAAAAGGAATTGACGGTAAAAAGGATCTAGCCCGGACGGGTGATCCTATCCTGATATAGCCCTCCCAAAGAATATGAGGAAAATGGATTTAGCCCGGACGGGTAATCCGAATTAGGGTCTAAATTTAGCCTGGACTGGTAATTCAGATACAAGCTCATTAGAGTAATTGTCGTTGCAAGGGATTTAGCCTGGGCTGGTAATCCCGACAATACTCTATGAGTTTAAATTACAGGGGACTTAGCCTGAACTGGTAATCCCACTGTAAGGATGAGGTTCGCGGGAGTGTGCTCTCTGATATGGAATGTGTAAGACCAAGGTTGAAAAATAACATGGCAACGTGATATGGAATGTGTAAGACCATGGTTGAAAGATACCATGGCAACCTGATATGAAATGTGTAAGACCATGGTTGAAAGATACCATGGCAACGTGATATGAAATGTGTAAGACCATGGTTGAAAGATACCATGGCAACCTGATATGAAATGAATAAGACCATGGTTGAAAGATACCATGGCAACCTGACATGAAATGAGTAAGACCATGGTTGAAAGATACCATGGCAACATGACGAAGATAAATAAGACCATGGTTGAAAGATACCATGGCAACATGACGAGAAAATGAATAAGACCATGGTTGAAAGATACCATGGCAACATGACAGAAAACGAGTAAAACTATAGTTGAAAGATACTATGACATCATGTCGAAGATAAATAAGACCGAGGAAGAGAAACGCCAAGATATCTATTGAACAATCGATTTTCAGGTAATATGTATAAGATGGAATGGTTATATGAAATGGTTGTGTGAAATGTTTACAGGAATTGGTCATATGGAAATATATGTACAAAATAGTTGTATGAAATAATTAAGAAGATAGATAAATGAAATAAGTATGGGTACATAGAATTTAATTTATGTTAAGTTTAATACGAACTATTACCGAAATAAATATATACAAGATATAAGGAAATGATGGTGCATGAAATATTGACATAACGAAATGAATGATATATGCTTATGAAGAAACAGTAAGAGAATAATATATTTTGTGATATGTACATATATAATTATCTTTGATATGTTGATACAAGGAAATTATGTAAGTTGAGACTATTATTAAATTCAAGTGTGATATGTTGAGAAAATAGGTATATCAATGTTGAATTTATATGAAATATGTGCAAGTATACTAACAATGTTGTTGTTTGACGCTTACACAAGTGTCAAGCTATTGATTGAATGGTAACATGTTTAATTATAAGGAGCATTGAAATGGTAAGTACTTAGATGAAAATATAATTTAAGATTTTGCGAAAATTTTTATGATCTCAATTTTATTCCAGTTGGTTTCTAATGTATGTTTTGGGCTTCGAGAGCCCAATAGAGAGACGTTATGATTATTTCAAAATATGAATAATAAATGACTCAAAATTATCTAAAAATGTTCAGTAAACTCCAGTAATGCCTCGTACCCTATTCCGGCAATAAATACGGGTAGGGGGTGTTACAGGTATAGGTATGTACACTGAGCTTATGAGTAATACATTGATATGTGATAATCTATGATGTATATAGTATTTGGTGAATACTATGGAAATGTCATGATTTGGAATAAGTCTTTGATATTTGATGATAATGAGATTATGGGTCCATGCTTATGATGCATAGCTATGTGTTCTTACCATGATAGATGATATGATGTTGTATTAATTTGGTGAACAATAATTGTGAATGAATAAATTAGCCTGGACAGTGTTGTGCTATTGCAGTGGTGTAACTTTGAAAATACACGAAAAATAGTAGAAAATGAGTTAGAGCTAAATAAAATATTAGAATAAATCTTGTTCAGTCTAGTTTATTATAAAAGAAACCATGTAAGCAAAAGAATTTCCTATAATGAGATATTTGAAGTTGTATGGGACAGAGTCAGAATGACTTCGAGATCCCCTACTTTGATTTTAAAAAATCATTATAAATTTTACAAAAATGTTTATGATTTATTATTTATATGCTTAGAATCCTTAATGAGTCTAGTTTCAATATAAATAGACGAGCACATTATTCGAGTCCTAAGCTATGAGATAATTGAACTTTAATGCAGAAGGGTCTGAACTATCAGACAGTGAATCAGGGGTAACTTTGAGGAATAAACTGTACTAATTGGCTAAACCAAAAATTTTGGAAAATTTATGGTAGAAAGGATAATGAGTCTAGTTTCAATTAAAATTAACATAACTTAATTTAGAGTTTCGTATCTCCAGTTATAAATAATTTAGTGACTATTACTTAGGAAGACAGCTTATTGTGAACTTGAGAATATGTTGTAATTTGATAAAACATGTTAATGAGTTATTTATTGTTTTATATGAACTTACTAAGCGTAAAGCTTACCCCCCTTTCTTTCCCACGTTCCCTAGGGTTGTAGGTTAGCTCAAGTTGGAGGCCGTCAGAGATATTATCACACTATTGAGTTAACGCTATCAGCGTATGGAAATCCTAGTGTTTCGAGTCTATGGCATGTATTGGGTTTTAATGTTGAGTATGTGATATTATGATTTAGCCAAAGGTGTTGGCTTGTATTGATAAAGTGCTGTAGCCATGTGAATTGGCCTATGTTGGCTAATGATGTTGTGGGCCTAAATGTTTATTCATATATATATGTATGATACTATCTCTTGTGATGTGGCTTATAGCATGTATGCCTAGAGATTGAATGAGATTCATTTATGAGTTAGTAACTGATGCAAGATTAGGTAATTGGTAAATAGTTAATAATGCCTCATTACTGGTTTGTGGAAATGATTATGTATGCTTAGTGATGGACATGAGGTTTATAGATGTTTAAGAGCTCATTGATGCCATGTTGTATGTTATTGGATAAGTATGTGTGCATATGTTGTGAGGGTGACAAATGGCTTGGAAAATAGCCTTGTAATTGTCCACACGGGCGTGTGTCTAGACCGTGTGTGACACACAATCTGCCCCCATGGGCGTGTTGTCAAACTGTGTGTCCCCTGCACCTAAGTTTTTCAAGTCAATATGCATGGTAGTAGTACACGGGCAAGAGACACGGCCATGTGTCTCAGCCGTGTGAAGGACACGGTCATAGGACACGGGTGTGTGCCTTGGTCATGTGGTTTTGGCAGAATGTATAGGTTTTTGGAATGGGTTCGGGACACGGGCGTGTCCCTAGCACACGGGCGTGTCCCTAGCACACGGGCGTGTGCTCTATACCCACACGGGCGTGTGAAGCCTTGATGCAAGAGATTTTCTAAGTTTTTCATGAGTTCTTAGTTAGGTCTCAAACCACCCCGGATGAATGTTTTGGGCCTCGTAAGTCCGTATATGGGACAGATTGAATGTGAAAAGAAAAGTTTTTAAATTGATCAAAATGTTACGTCTCGGTTTTTTTTGTAATTGATTGAGCTTAAGTTAGGTAGCACCTCGAACCCTGTCCCGGCGTCTGATGCGGGCGAGGGGTGTTACAATTCATTTGTAAATCATTCATTCAACTATCTAACAATTCAATATCATCTTCCAATCTATGTAAATCCATGTTCAAACATGCCATTTTAATCACCAGACATTACTCATATACATTCATCAAAAACACACCAATTCAACCAAGTATTAACCTTAGCAAATTCAAGAATTAATAAGGTTTCAAACAATACCAACATTCAAGGTCCAACAATTTCGTAACGCCTATCTGCACGCCACAAAACCACACTTTAAAATAATTAAAATACTATTGAATCAATAACAGGATAGTGTAAGCTTCCCGACGATCAGCTTAACACATTTTGCAAGTTGACAATCTACAGAGAAAGGGAAAATAATGGGGTAAGCATATTGAATGCTTAGTAAATTCATAGGCATTAAATAAAATCTTACTTCATTTTACAATTTAACACAACAAGTTGTTCACCTTGACAAGTTTATCTAAACATAATAACCACAAATCAACAAGGTGAGTTCAACAATTAACCATTCCATATAGCAACTCAAACATTTAACATTTCAATTCAATGTCATTCTCAAAATCAAGTCAACATTTAATAAATTGGACAACAAACTCATTTCATCCCATTGCCATTTTCATTATTCATTTTCCTTTCTAGCCCGATGAACTCAAGTGAACAGATTCAGATACATGGGTAACTACACCACACAAGATTGCTGGTCCGAGCAATAGCTACACCATATTAGGGCACCAAAGTGTAAAGCCCATAGACAATCGTACGTATAATCATATATCAATACATCCTTCCATCACACCAAGGTCTCCGTAGAGACATATCAAAAGTCGATCATCTTCAACAAAAGCTGGATCCCGAACAAATTTGTAATGATCTCCGTAAAATAAATTATCCTATACAATCACATATACCATAAAGGTATGCATATAACCCTATTGGCATGCCAATTATATCCTATCATTTATTACGTTCACTAGGACATATTTAACACATATAACCATTTCTTTACAATTTAGTTCATATCTCACCTTTTGTACCAAATCACAAACAATTCAAAATACAACCATTCATTCACAAATTCATATGAACTGACCTAAAAAAAATGTAACAGCCTGATTTTGAGGCTAGTCAAAATAGTGGTCTTGGGACCACAAATTCAAAGTCAAATAAATTATTTTAGATTCATAGCATGTTTATATTAGTACATGAAAAATTTGATAAGTTAATTTTGACATTTGTGAGTCCAATTGCAAAAAAGGACTAAATCGCATAAGGTGCTAAATTTTTATTTTGATATCTAAAGGTGTTATTTTATTAGAGAAGAAAAATTTGGGGATTTTGAAGGGCAATTAGACCCCTAGAAATAGAGTGGCCGCCCATATGAGACATATGTGGTCAAAATTTTCAAATTTTGCTTGGTTAGGTGACCAATTTTGACTAAAATAGAAATAAATTAAAAGAAGGATGATATCATCCCTTACTCATCTCTTTTCTCCACCAAAAATCAGCCATGGAAGGGGGTTTGAGAGCTTAAAAATTTTCAGCAACTCGAAGCACTCACAAGTAAGTGATTTCCAAACCCTCTGTTGATGATTTTTGCATTTTTAAGACCCTTGAAGTATGAGCTTTCAAATGAGGGTACTATCTTGCAAAATGGTTGAAGGTATAGGGTTTTTCCATGAGAGAATTTAGGGTGTTTTCTGAAATTTTATGGAAGAATATGAGTCTTAGTTGTGTAATTGACAACTTTTGTGAAAGGTGTTACCATGAAAACACCTAAAGGGACTATTTTGCACAAGTTGTAAAATAAGTGATAAATGTGTGAAATAGAGAGAATTTTGGGTTTCTATAAGAGTAAAAAAGAGTTCAACTAAGCCTAATATGTGAAGAAATTCGAAAAAAAATCGATTTTCAAGCATAGAGGTAAAATGGTCATTTTGCCAAAGTTTAGGGGCAAAGCAGTCATTTTATCGAAGATGTGAATTTTTAATTGCTTAATTTTATGTAGTGATTAAATGAGTGCATTTTTATATTTTAGATCAAGAATTTCCAAATCCGAACCTAGACTGAGGAAAAGCCAAGCAAATCGACTAAACTGACCAGTCATGTACGTTTTGTAATCCAAGGTAAGTTGTATGTAAACAATACAACTACATTGTTATTGTATGTATTGAATTGTATTGAGTTAATATAGCATGAATTGTTTGGTTGTGAATTTGAGAATGTATAATGATAATTGAGATAGTGGAAATTCCGTTGTAACCTTAGGAAGTAAATCGGATATTCATGCCATGACGTTTGGGTCATTTGTTTGTGAGCTAGTGTAAGACATGTCTGGGACATGCATTGGCCACATTATGAGAGCCAGTGTAAGACCATGTTTGGGACATGGCATCGGCATTGAGACGAGAGCTAGTGTAAGACATGTCTAGGACATGCATCAGCCTCGAGACGTAAGCCAGTGTAAGACATGTCTGGGACATGCATCGGCTACGAGATGATAGTCAATGTAAGACCGTGTCTGGGACATGGCATCGACTTGAGATATGAGCCAGTGTAAGACCGTGTCTGGGATATAGAATCGGTACCTTACCCACATTTAAGGCTTAATGAATATCCGGTAGTATTCCAAATGGTTCAACAGTGAAAGTTATGTTCTTACGTTAATAAGGAAAGTATAACCGTGTTGTGAGTGGTACAGGTACCTAATTGGTACGTATGAGATATGAGCCCTATATATATAACTTGTGATTTGTATGGACGGTAATGAGTAAGTTGTACTTATACCGACCTCGGTATTATGAGCATGTTGATCATTGATATATTGTTGTTGTAAATTTACTTATATGCAACTTACTAAGCTTTAATACTTACTCCCTTTCCTTTCCATTTCCTTACAGTGCCCCCTATCTAACTCAAGGATCACTGAAAGTCAGAGATATCGATCACACTATCAACCGAAGCATTCGGTATAGTTGGATTTATATTTTGATTATGGCATGTATAGGACTTAGACTTTATTATTTTTGTCTTTGAGATTTGGCCAAATGCGTTGGCTTGGATTGGAAGCCTTTCAATTTGTATTATGCTTTGAATGATGGCTAACAATCATTTTGAATTTATAAAAGATGCATTATCATGGTGGAATGAATGTCAATTGTGGCTGATTTGATTTTAGAAATTGTGCTCGTTTTAGTATTGGTTGGAATTTGTATGGACATAGGCAAGTAAGGGTGGCAATGAGGCTTGGTAAATAGCCTTATATTGTCCACACGGGTAGACACATGGTCGTGTGTCTAGGCCGTGTGCGACACACGGTCTACCCCATGGGCGTGTAGTTCAGCCGTGTGTCTCCTGCACGTAAAAATTTTAAGTCAGTATGCATGGTAATAAACACACGGGCAGAGACACGGCCGTGTGTCTCAGCCATGTGGAGGGCACGGCCTAGCACACGAGCGTGTGCCTTGGCTGTGTGACATCATGAGCATGCTGACATTAGAAAAAGAATGTCCATGTTTTTGCACACGGGCTAGGACACGGGCGTGTCGTGGCCATGTGAGGGACACGGGCCATTGACACGAGCGTGTGCCTGGCTGTGTGAAAACCCCTGTAAGTGTGAATTAGAATTAATTCTACACGGGTGTGGGACACAGGTGTGTCACAGGGTGCTTAGGCCGTGTGAGTCACACGGGCCATCAGCACAACCATGTCGAAATGATCACATGGGCGTGTTACTCTTCCATGCGAGCGTGTGCCCTGTTTTAAAGGTAAATTTCTTAAGGTTGGTTTAAAGACCCGGAAAGCTTCCAAATAGCTTTCAACGATCGATTTGGACCTCGTAGGCCCATAATAAGAAGTTTTTAGTAGAAATTGAAAATTTTTTAAATTTGCACCGAGTTTTGGTGACTTGAGATCGGTTGTATGCATGAGACCAGGTTAGGTAACGCCTTGTACTCCGCCTCGACTTGGGTTACGGGTATATGGTGTTACAAAAATCATATCTCAAATGCATAACAATTTAAATACAACCATACCATATGAACTTACCTAACAAAATCAACAGTTAAATTGTATCCTTAAGGACAATTACACAATTTTGCCTTTTCCCCGATTATTCTCAATTTGGTTTAATTCTTTATTTATAAAATAATTCGGTTAAATTTATTAATATCAATAATTTTATAACATCCTATTATATGCATGTACCAATCCAATTTCAATTTCTGAATGCCCCTAAAATTTTGCATTTTATTCAATTTAGTTCTAAAATCAAAATGGAAATATCTTTCAAATTTGAGCTTCAATTTCATAACCGGTCTCAATTACATTCTTCTAAGACCCTTTATTACCTATTATTATAGAAATTTCACATCAATTTTAAAATTTACACACTTCAGTCTTTTTTTTTAAAAAAAACTAAGAATTACACATTACAAATTAGTCATTTTTCACATCTAAATTTAAACCTAACAATTCAACACCTATTTCTTCAACAATTCAACAATGGAAACTTTTGAAAACTCTTACAAGTTGGTACATGAGCTAGCTAAATCAAGCTCACATGACCTCAAAAACATAGAAATTATAATAAAAGAACTTGAAAATACCTTAGAATTAAGGATCAAATAGTTTTGAGCTTTCAAACATGTATTCTAAGTTTTATTTTGTGCTCATTCGGTGGTGGAGAAAGAAACAAAAGATGACAATTCTTTTATTTTCTTTTTATAAATAGATTAAAAATCACATTAACCTTAATTAAGTTTTATTAAATTAAGCATAATTTAATTAGTTAAAGACACCACCGTCCACTAACATATCATCCAAGATGGTTTAATTTCCATTTTGGACCTTTGGTTAATTACAATTTGTGCCCTTACACATTTCGCCAATTAAAAACCTATAGTGATAAACTTTTACAATTTAGTCCCTATACATTAATTAACTATAAATTCAAAAAAATTACTATACTAAAATTTAATAAAATTTAATACTAACCTTATAAATATTAAATATCAATATTTATGAACTTGACTTACGAAAATGGGGTTCTGAAATAGTCATTTTCGACACCATTGAAAAACAGACTGTTACACACATACACACACACGCACGCACACAGAGACATATATATTAAAGCATTGAACTTGAATCATAAAATTAAAAATCTAAATATTCCACTACTTGCCTAGAACTCTGCCCTTTCCCTTCTCTCGCGACTACGGGTGAACGTTCGATCGAATCGAATAAAAAATTTTCGAGTTAATCAAGTTAACAAATCCTATTTTATCATCCTAACTCGAATTTAAATTTTCTTGAATTGAGTCGAGTGAGATGGAATTCAAATTAAATATATTTGTTTGAGTTAAATTAAAACAAGTGATTTTGGGTCATTGAATCACTGTCACCCACCGTAATCAAATTTTCCCACCATAATCAAATTTGATATTAACTTTCACCCCCTCATAATTTATTTACTAATCTTTTATATACTGGTTAGCTTATTTACTTGCTCAGTTACTTCAATTATCTTCTTATTCTTGTCACTATGAATTTTTAAATTAAAATGTATATTAAATGTAAAAAATGTGATTTTTTTAATAAAAGTTATCTTAAAGATAAAATGTCAAATTGAAACCAACATAAAATTTTAACACGAATATTTTATGGCATCATCAATAATTCAATTTTAACAAAAAATTATAAAGATTCAATATGATTAAACAATTCAATAATATAAATAGTATAAAATGTAAATTTTAATTAAATAATATAAATAGTAGCTATAAATAAAATTATTACTATTTAGGTTTATGGATTTTTTGGATGATTTTAATTTTTGATTTGGGGGTAAAGGGTGAGAAGTAAAATTTTGGGGGGAAAATAAAAAGTTTTGGGGGTTGATGGAGTAAAATTTTAGAGGGAAAGTAAAAAGTTTGAGGGGTTGAAGGAGTAAAATTTTGGGGGGAAAGTAAAGAGGTTTGGGAGTTTGGGGTAAAAATGTAAAATATTATAATTTGGTATTCGGTTTATTCGAATTATTCTAGTTATTCGAATTAGAAAACCAAACTCAATTCAAACTCGAAATTCAAAAAAAATTGAGTTGACTCGAATAACTCGATTAATTCAAATAAGTCGATTCTTTTAACTCAAAATTTAAAAAAAAATTTCAATTTTTTCAAGTCGAATCAAGTTTTGCTCACCCTTACTAACGACAGACCAACGTCGTCTTTAACAGCGTTCGATAATTCAATAATAAAACCAATATCAAACTACATCCAAATACGTAGCCAATATATTTTGCATTTTATTCAATTTATTCCCTATAATTTGGTTGTCATCTCACTTTCTTTAATATTTATACTTAGTTTAGATTTAATTAAGCTTGATAAATTAGTTTTAATTAAGGTTTTACTATACTAAACTATCTATTAATTAATTAAACTAAGTGGAAACATCATCAATATCTACTATCTAATGTTAAAAATTGGTTTATTAATGATTTTGATCATTCGGATAATTTTTATCCAAGTCCCCAAGCCTTATCTTAATTAAAACTCGATAGCGATTGAAGTTTTACAATTTAGTCCCTAATCTTTAATTAACTATATTATCAGTTAAATTAATTAATCAAACTTCAATATATTTTCATAATAACTTCATAAATCTTTATATCTCATCCTTACAAACTTGTTTTAGAGAAATGGGGTTTCGAAAATGCATTTTTCGACACCACTGGAAATCTAGTTGTTATAGGTCATGTGTGGTGAAAGTTATGTGAATTTCAAATTATGGAGCCCTTAAGTAGCCATAGTCAAGATCAGTCATTTGAAGTTTATTATCATGTTTAATTGTAATACCAGAATGAATAATGATCGTGTTTGTAATGAATTTTTCATATTATAGCTAAAAACAAAGTTGAAGCTTCAAAGGCATAAGGAAAGAGAAACGAGCCAAACGAGTGTGTAAGGCCCCAAAAATCCCTTATATATTATTTTCGTATGTTTGTGACACAAATGTCTATCTACTTCAATAGTTAAGTGCTCTGGGAAGTGTCTGAGAAGTCTTGGGTTCAAGTCTTGGCTTGGGCAAAATTTTTGTTTTTAATTGAATAAACCCCTATCTCTAGCCAGTAGGTTTAAAAATAAATATTGGTAAAGTATGTCAGAATAGGCCTACTAGTCTAGTGGTTAAGGGGAGTGGCAAAGTGCTGGTGGTCTTGAGTTCGATTCCTAGTATGTGCAAGGGATTGTTTTATTTTGCTACTTGTGCCGTGTGGGTGTCCTAGTTTAGCCAAAATACTGAAGAGTTTGAGTGAAATTTGAATTAGGTGGTTGAGGGAGGGGTGGCCGGTTTTTGGGAGTGGATTAAAGGATTTGGTGAAAAAAGCTAAGGAGTAAGGAGTTTGAGAACATCCAAATTCTTCCCTCACTCTCTCTCTCAGTTTTTTGACAGCTTCTGCCTTTGGGTTTTCTCTCCCAAATTTCTGCCTTCTCCCCCACTTGCTGTCGCTTTTCACCTCTCACTCTCCCAATTTCAGTCCTTTGGCATACTTCTTCTTTCTTTTTTTTTCAATTTTTCTGCTGCACTCACCTCCCTTGCTCTATCTGCCGATTTTGGCTACTTTTACTCTTCCTTTCTAACGTTTCTCTTCATCCTTATTGTTTTTCTCTGTTTTCCTTGTGCTGTCGTTTTGTCCCTTGAATTTTTCTCATCATTGTGCATCCTTTTTGGTCATTCAAGCCAAAAAGTGCGTTCCTTTTTCGCTGTTCATACGTTGGTAAGTAAGGGGTAAGTATGATGATTTGGGGTAGTCGTTACTTGGTACAAAACTGTTTCTTTTTGGTTTCTTATCTTTCCGTTAGTGATTATGTTTTGTTGACAGCAGTAAATCGTGTGTGATCGAGACCTTATTCATGCTACTTCGTGAGCAAACCGAGTTGAGGCATTAGAGGTAAGTTTCGATCTCTCGTAAATTGAGTAAGTTGTTGGATTAGTTTTATTTCAACCATTAAGGTGATTAATGGGGTGTGTGTTGATCAATCTTTAGGTTTGAAACGAATCAAAATCGATACAGGTGTGTAATCACAACGCTGAAAACTGGAATCGACAAAAAGCTAAAAAGTGAGGCTGTCGACACCACACGGGCATGTGGCATGCTGTATGGCAGGTCGTGTGACCAAACACAGGCGTGTGATCGATGAAGCAGGCCGTGTACGACGTATGGGTCGAGCTAAATTAGGCCTGGTGGGTCACACTGGCATGTGGGCCTACATGTGTGAACCACACGGGCGTGTGGAAATTTTGGGCCAGGCCATGTAGTCCACACGGCCAAGGCCATTTTGCACTGTGTAGGCCACAGGGGAGTGTGGGCCCATACGGGCTAACAACATGGACATGTGGGCCAGTTTTCATTATTTGATTGCTAAGGTTGCACAGGTCGCCGAGTCGATTGTGGACCTACTGTAGGGTCGGTAAGCTTACCTAGACCCCTAATTAACTGAATGACCATTATATCTATGTACGATATATATATTTATGACTGTATATCGAGCATGCTATTAAAACTGTACTGAATGCATGTATGATACCATGATTTGACATGACACGATTGTATGATGTATTGCATGGGGATGGGTTTATATTGATCAGAGGAAGTGTACTAAAAGGCTTCGAGCCTAATTTACTGGCAGCACAGCTGCATATTACTGTATAGTGCTGCATTCGGTACTTTTTGGAGTGTAAGAATGGGTGGGTTGATTATATACCCACATGGAGTGTAGGGTTGGACAGAGTTAGAGTGTAGAGGCTAGTTGGGTAGGAGTTTTGCTACTGCATATCTACTGTATTGATTACTGATACTGTAATGGGCCAAGGCCCTAATGTATGACTGCTCTTGTACTGCAATGGGCTAATGCCCTAACTGAAACTAGATCTAATACTGAAAAAGGGCTTAGGCCCAGATTGTGATTGCTTTCTATCTGCTGGTATATATGGGATTACACACTGAGTTTTTGTAAACTCATCCTTCTATTTTATCTGTACAGGTAATCCCCAGACTTAGTCGAATCGGAGTGGCGGAGGACTCAGCGGTGGCCACACGACCCTTTTTACTGTTTCGTACTTAATTAGATTTTTCTTTAAAGTTTTACTTGGGGTATTTTACTGTAATGAGTGCCTCTTTTGGATTTAATTTTTTAATTTGGGATTTTTATTGCTTGATTTACAACTACTAGTAGTAGGGCTAATCGAGTTTTCAAAAAGAATCAAACGTTTTAACAAAATTAACTCAAATACGCAACTATTTTAAAAAGCTTCTGCAATAAGTGACGTTTTGAAAATTAATAACATTATGAAAGAGTATAACTTTATGATAATGAATAACGTTTTGAAAATGAATGACACGTCCTGGAATTAACATAAAATATTGTAAAGATGTTATATAGAATAGAGGTTTTTGACAACAACTCACATATTCGAAAAATACTACCATGTGACATCGCCAGATTCGACCATAACGTCAAGGCCGAGTTTGGAGTGTTACATTTAGTGGTATCAGAGCCAAGTTACAAAACTTGGCCGTGGATTTGGGTTTTTAATATTTGATTCTCTAAGAACTGATTTTTAAATGACGTGAAATGTTTTACTAAATGTGTGGTACATCGAGTCTCCGGCACCGATTTTATAAGTCCTCTGAACTGTTATTTGTTTATAAACTGAAATGCTATAGATAGTATATATCGGGACTACTATATATAGGTTGTACTGGACAAATTCAAGTTAGTGTATATTGATACTGTAGTAAAACCTATAGACACTAATAGAGACTGTAATGTACGAAACAAGTTACACACTTCTGATATTGTTTTCATAAAATATCTATTAATAAACACTGGAACTCTAAACTAATACATAAAACTATTAATACAGATAAAATGCAATTAGACAATGAGCACCAGAGGTACTCGCGAACAGGGTACAAGAGGACGTGGTAGAGGCCATAGAGGGCCTGAGCTGGGTCCTCATCTTCTGGTAACCTGCCTAATCTGGATACTAGTGAGACGTGTGTCTCACCGGTGACTGGGTCTGGGTTTGGGTCTGGGTCTCATGATCGAGCAGTTGAGGACAATGCACTGTCCCAGGCCATGTTGAGGATTTTGGAGAGGGTCGTTGGACCCAATACTAGAGCTGGAGGCCAAGGATCTGTTATGGAAAGACTCTGGTCTAATGGAGCTGAGTTTTTCAAGGGTATTGCTGGAGTTTCCCCTAACGTGGCTGAGTACTGGGTTGAGGCCACAGAAAGGATTATGGATGATTTAGACTGCACCCTCAAATAGAAACTAAAAGGTGCAGTATCATTACTGAGAGATGAGGCTTACCAGTGGTGGCTTACAATTAAGGAGGGCACTCAGCCCGATTGACTAACCTGTGAGCTCTTTAAGACCGCTTTCTAGGGGAAGTATGTGGGTGCCAGTTATATGGATGCCCTTAGGAGAGAGTTCTTGAATTTGACTTAAGGGGATAGATCAATGGTTGAGTATGAGGCTGAATTTCTGTGGCTGAGCCGCTATGTACGAGATATGGTGGCCACAGAGTATGAGCGATGTGTTCGCTTCGAGGATCACCTCAGGGATAATCTGAGGGTTCTGATAGCTCCACAGAAGGAGCAAGACTTTGCTACTTTGGTTGATAAGGCAAAGATCACCGAGGAAGTAAAGCATGTTAAGCGCCAGAACCGAGAGAGAGGTAGGAGCAAGAGGGATTTGGAGCCCTCAAGTTCTGTTCAGAGGCCTAAGAAAAAGGCCAGGGTTGATGGGTTGATCAGAATTGGGGACCCTATTGCTGCTACTGGACAGTTTCCATGTACTGATTGTGGTAGACACCATCTAGGTGAGTGTTCGAAAAGGACTAGAGCATGCTTGAGGTGCGGTTCTTTGGAGCACCATATTAGGGATTGTCTGCGGAGGTCCGATTAGATGCAAGCTTCTGGCATGGGTACTGCACCACCACCGAGAGTAGTTCAGCAGCCACTGAAAGGCCGTGGTCAAGTCAGAGATGTTATTGAGTTAGGCCTTGGATAGAGAGCATTGGGTAGAGGTGCTGGTCATACTGAGGCGAGGCAGCCGGCTCTAGTTTATGCTACACGTCACCAAGATGATGGAGATGCTTCGGATGTCATCACAGGTATGTTCCTTATTTATAATGCACCTTATACTGCACTGATAGATAGAGGAACCACTCACTCATATATATCTTCTACTGTGCCCGAAATCTCGGGTATATTGATTGAGAACACTACGAATGAGGTCACTGTACTGAGTCCGTTGGGGCAATCGATAAGGGTGAATAAATTGTTTAAAAATGTCCCTTTGGAGGTTCAAGGGGCTATCTTCCTGGCTGATCTGATGGAATTGCCTTTTGGAAAATTTGAAATGATACTAGGAATGGACTGGTTGGTTAAACATCGAGTGAGCCTAGATTGTGCCACAAAAAGGGTTGTATTGATAACTGTAGAGGATAGCGAGGTAGTCATAATTGGAGAGCGTCGGAACTACTTGTCGAATGTGATTTCTACATTGAGGGTCGAGAAGTTTGTTTGTAAGGGATGTGCAGCGTATCTGGCCTACATCAGTGTCTCAGATTCTGAGGATTCTTCGGTTAAGGATATAAAGACAGTTAAAGACTTTTTGAATGTTTTTCCTGAAGAGCTATTTAGGCTACCTCCGAATCGTGAAGTAGAGTTTGGGATTGAGCTCCCTCCTAGTACAGCTCCGGTGTCCAATGCTCCCTATAGAATGGCAGCGAAAGAGATTGTAGAGCTTAAGGCTCAGATTCAAGAGTTTCTGGATCGTGGGTTCATCCACCCTAGTGTGTTTCCGTGGGGAGCACCAGTTCTGTTTGTGAAAAAGAAGGATGGATCCAAGCGTATGTGTATCGACTATCGGCAACTGAATAAGCTGACCATAAAGAATAAGTACCCCCACCAAGGATAGATGATTTGTTCGACCAGTTCCGAGGAGCTTTGATTTTCTCTAAGATTGATCTCCGATCAGGTTATCACCAGTTGAGAGTTAAGGAGGCTAATGTGTATAAGACAACATTACGACTCGTTATGGACACTACGAGTTCCTAGTAATGCCATTTGGACTGACGAATGCACTAGCAGCTTTCATGGATATAATGAATCGAGTGTTTTAGCCCTATTTGGATCAGTTCGTGGTGATATTTATTGATGATATACTGGTGTATTCAAAAACTGAGGATGAACACAATGAACACCTCAGAGTGGTTCTACAGATTTTGCGAGAGAAACAACTGTACGCTAAGTTCAGTAAATGTGAGTTATGGTTACGTGAAGTAATGTTTTTAGGACATGTGGATTCTGCTGAGGGGATTAGAGTTAATCCTCGAAAGATTGAGGTTGTCTTGGATTGGAAGCAGCCTAAGACTGTATCCGAGATCCACAGTTTTATGGGAATAGCAGGGTATTATCGTTGATTTGTAGAGGGTTTTTCACTGATTGCTGCACCTTTGAGTAAGCTGCTACGCAAGGGTGTGCTGTTTAACTGGAATAATGCACAGTAAGAGAGCTTTGAGAAGCTCAAGACCGTACTGACTGAAGCTCCTGTCTTGATACAACCAGAGTCTGGGAAAGAGTTCACTATCAACTAATCGCATGATTTCATGATAGGTTTTAAATATTTATAATTACTCGTTCTTGAACTAACTATTATCGCAATGTAGGCAAATGTACCTATCGAATAGTAGTATAGCTTTAGCAAGACCGAATTGTCGAACCCAAAGGAACTAAAAGTACTAGTAATGACTGTCTTTTTGTTATCTAGCCTAAGAATAAAGAGGTTTTTGTTTTAACTAACTAATTATCTAAACTAAGAACTCACGGAGAATAGAATTGGGAAATTGCTTTTGGGAAAATCGATTGAATGAAGGCAATACCTAAGGAAAAATCCACCTAGACTGTACTTGTTATTCTGGCTCCGAATCGGATGATTTATTCATTTAACTTGTTCCATAGAGATCCTTAAGTTATGTTATTATCCCTATTCAAGACTAATAACGTCTAATCCCTAGATTGAATAACCGAGACTTTTCTCTAATTAACACTCTAGAGTTGTATTAACTCAATCTATAGATCCCTTTATTAGGTTTCACCCTAATCTGACAAATTCTTGCCACCCTATGTCTAGGCGGGCAATCAACTCCGCTTAATTATGACAAATGTATGCTTAAACAGGGTCTATTCCTCCTCCGAATAAGAGCTTATCTTGAATCAGTATCCTGGGATATCAAAACAAGAATTAAAAACACATAATTAAGAACAAGTTAAATATTTATCATACTATTCAGAAAATAATAACAAGATTCGTCTTAGGTTTCATTCCCCTCAGGTATTTAGGGGTTTTAGTTCATAACTAAACAAGAAAACATCTCAGAATAATAAAGAATACAAAACATAAAGAAAACCCAAAACTCCTGAAGGGAAATTGAGGAGAAATCTTCAGTTTTGATGATGAATCTGGCTTCTGAGATGGATCAATCGCTTTCTTAGGGTAATTCCTTGCCCTCTATTCTGTGTGTCCCTTTTCTTCCTCCTCTAGGGTGTATTTATAGGCTTTGGAATGCCGAAGAACCCTCAAAATTAGCCTTTTCCGAATTGGACTCAACTTGGGCTCGGTAGGGACACGCCCGTGTGCGATTACTTCAGGCCATACTCGAGCCTACCAAATTGACACGGCAGTGTGGTCCGCCCGTGTGAGGAGGTCCAGGCCGTGTTGATTTCGTACTTTGGCCCATTTTCTCCGTTTTTGGCATGTTTCTCGTTCCTTTCGCTTTCCTATGCTCTCCTAGGTATAAAACATTAAATTAAAGCATTAGGAGCATTGAATTCACCAATTTTAATGGGAAATCATCCATAAAATGCATTAAACATGGGGTAAAAATATGTATAAATTACGGTTTATCAAATACCCCTACACTTAAGCATTTGCTTGTCTTCGAGCAAAATTCTCAACTCATAATCAAAATAAATTCTTCTCAACATATAATTTCTATCGATAATATCTCAAATTAATCCCTAGGGAATCATACATTGAGAATTCAACTAAAAGAACATAAAAGTTTCAAACATTCGAAGTTGAGCATTTTATTCCGAAAACATAGGTGTCTCCCCTCATCTAAGTAATTATCTTCGATTCAAAAAATCACAGAGTTTGGAACATCCCGAAATAGGGCCGAAATGGAATAGTGGTTGCGAAACCACAAATACGTAGAAAAATTTATTTTATTATTATTTTGAGGTTCATGATATGATTGCATGATTGTGTGAAAATTTCGTGATGAAATTCTATGCATAAAGTGCTTAAGTTGAGATTAGGGACTAAATCAAAGAATTTGCAAAACTTGCATTCTAGAAGTTTTTAGTATGAAATTGCTTTGGAATATAAATTAGGAGGGTTTAAATAACAATTTGACCAATTTCTAAGTTCATGGACAAAATAGGACATGGATGGAATTTTTGAAAGTTTAATAAGGAAGGGCATTTTTGTCATTTGGATATTAAATGAAATAAAAAGGGAAAAATAGTACAAAATTCATCATCTTCTTCATTAGCACGAAATTTAAAGGGTTCTCCATAGCTAGGGTTTGTTTCAAGCTTTCAAGCTCTATAGTAAGTGATTCCAAGCCCCGTTTTTAATGTTCTTTATGTTTTCGGAGTCCCGGTAGCTCGATAAAGCTTATACTAGCAATAATTTAAGTTGGGGTTCATATTTGGAAAAATACCCATAGGTGAAAAGTGTTTATTTTGATGTTTTATGATAGAGTATGAGGTTTTAAATTATGTTAGACAACTTGTGCTACTCGATTTTAGGTAAAAACGAGTAAAATGGCTTAATCGGTAAAAATACCTAAAGTCATAAGTACATGTTAGAGTGTGAATTTGATGTTGTCATAGAAGGGAAAAATGATCAGCATGTCATAAAACATAAGAAAATAGGATGAAGTTTAAATTACGAGCCTTGGGGCAAAAGTGCAAATATGTGAAAGTTTAGGGGTAAAAATGTAATTTTTCCAAAGTTTGGGTCAAGGACTGTTTTGATAAATGTGAATATTAAATAAGTTAAATTTGCCATTATAGATCAAGAAGAGCGAAATTCAGGAGTAGATCGGGGAAAAGAAAAAGTAAAAGACTAAATTGTAAAATTTAGTCACATTTTGTATCGAGGTAAGTTTACAGTAAATAAATGCAATATTCTTTTATTTTACACTATTATTGTCAATTTCCAGCATTTATATACTTATTTTTTGAGAATATTTAAAGTCGAATTAAAGGCGAAGTGACAGAGAAAAAGCATTAGGAAGCCCCGTTTGAACCTTAGGAATGTTAGGATATTGGGGTTATCAGCAAAAGGGAAGGTAGATTATATTTATGAATAGTGAAAGGTCAGGTAAGAAAGAAGGTAAGTGAGTAAAGAAAAAGGTAGAAAATGAGAAGTAAAGAAAGTTTATGAGGCTAGGTGACATTATGTATAATTATTCATTATGTTGAATGTTGTAATTTATTTTCTTGTAAGCTTACTAAGCCTAGTGCTTACTCTCTTTATTTTCCTTTTCTTATAGTTTTTATCAAGCCACTCGGGGATCGAAGGAAACGTCGGAGACCCGATCACACTATCGAAGAAATCACATTGGTATAGTTAGACGTTTCGTTTTGTGTATGGCATGTATAGGAACTTGGTTTCTTTTGATATGATATGATCAATGAATGATTTGTAAATACTTGCTAGTGATTAGCTAATAGAATGGCTGATGATATACATGTTTAATAGTGTGTATGATTAAGTAGTAACTATCACATGAAAACTATGAAAAATGTGAAAGTAACTTAAAAACGGATTCAAGTATCAGAAATAACGTGAATTTGAAAAATCACAAAAAAAAATTGTAGAGACATGGTTTGATGGTGAATAATATATGACATTTAAGCTCATTGTGTCTATTTTCATATGGAATAAGCAAAACAGGTAAAGGTTTTGTATTTTATAAGATATCTGAGTTTTAGTGAAATAGGGCCAGAGTGATTTCTGGATCCCCTATTCCAAATTTAAAAATTCACCATAAATTTTAAAAAAATATTTAGGTGGTTTACTTTATATGGTTAGAATTCTTATTGAATCTATTTTTAATAGAAACAAGCAGTATAGTCATATAAATTTTTTACATGGAGAAAAGTGGTTCGTAGTAAGTAGAGGTCAGTGCAGTCGAATTCTAAAATAGGGGTAACATTAACTAATAAACTGTACTAATTGGCTAAGTGAAAAATTCTAGAAAAAAAATTAGTAGATATATATATGAGTCTAGTTTCAGGAAAAATTTACGGATCTTAATTTCAAGTTTTGAAACTTGAGAAATGAATTTTTAAGCAACCATGACGCAGAAAAACAGTTTATTCCGAAAATTGAAATAAGTGGTTTAGAGTTGTTTAAAAGGTAAGATAAGTTTAGTAACACCTCAAGCTTGACTCCGGTGACGGTTTCGGGCATGGGGGCGTTACATTTATTGGTATCAGAGTAGGTTTAGTCGGTTCTCGGAACAGTTAGTGTCAGTAAAAGTCTAGCTATACATGCCATACCTGTATTTAGATAGTGTGACGACTCCTGACGATTTTTAAATATTTTGTTTTCTAGTAATGGGTCCCGAGCGAGCTGGTGATGATGATGTAGAAAGTAATGCGCCTGCTCCCGCGGAAGGGGCAGCGCCATCTGAGAATAGGCCAGTAACAGTTGATCAGGGAGGAGTGACTCGAGAAGCTCTCTTCCAAGCTTTGAATGATTGGTTTGCCAAGTTCGTTCGTACGAATCCGGCAATTAGACCTCCACCTCCTCATGATTCTCAGGCTACCCATGTAGCTCAAGCTCCCCCAGTCATAGGTACAGTGCTAAGAGAAAAGCCACCAGTTGATAGAATTAGGAAACAAGGGGCAGAAGAGTTCCGAGCAACAAAAGATGATGATGAAGAAAGAGCAGAATGTTGGTTAGAAAATACTATCAGAGTCTTTGATGAATTATCTTGTACACCCGAGGAATGTATGAAATGTGTAGTGTCACTTCTTAGAGACTCAGCCTACCACTGGTGGAAGACACTTGTATCAATTGTACCAAAGGAGAGGGTCACTTGGGATTTCTTTCAGGAGGAATTTCATAAAAAGTACATCAGTCAGAGGTTTATTGACCAGAAGAGAAAGGAATTCCTGGAATTGAAACAAGGTAATATGACGGTGACTGATTATGAGCGCGAATTTGTCAGGCTTAGTAAATATGCTCGAGAATGTGTGTCCATAGAGGCTATCATGTGTAAAAGGTTTGAGGATGGGTTAAATGATAATATCCGACTGTCAGTGGGCATCCTAGAAATAAAAGAGTTCGTTATTTTAGTTGAGAGAGCCTGTAAGGCAGAGGAGCTGTTAAAAGGAAAAGGCAAAGTTGAGACAGAGACACAAGATACAAGGAAGAGACAGATGAGCAGGTCATTCCAGGCTACATCCAAAAGGCCAAAGGAGTTTTCTACGAGATCTAGTTTCTCAGTCGGGTATTCTAGTCAGAATAGAGGCAGCAGATTTAAGGATCCGAAGGCTCAGACCACCTCGACTGCGAGTGTAGGTAAAGTTGGACAGGGTAGATCAGGGTGTCCACAGTGTGGTAGACTTCATTATGGTCCTTTTCAGGCAGGCGAAAATGTTTGTTATAAATGTGGTGCTCCAGATCATTTTGTACGAGAATGTCTAGAGGTGGCTAATCGAGAGATAACACAGAGTGCTAGATCCGGAAATGCTTCTACTAGAGGCAGATCACCGAGGCAACCGGGAGTAGGAGCAAGTAATAGAGGTACCTCAAGAAATTCAGCTGTGAGACCAGATGTTAGAGCCCTTGCAAGGACTTATGCTATTTGTGCACTCGAAGAGGCATCCTTCCCCGATGTGATTACGGGTACATTTTCTCTACATGATATTAATGTCATTGCTTTGATTGATCCGGGTTCAACTCATTCATATGTTTGCAAGAAAGTGATGCCTAGTATAAGTATGCCTATAGAATCTACAGAATTTGTGATTAAAGTATCGAATCCATTAGGCAAGCATGTATTAGTAGATAAAGTATGTAGAAATTGTCCTTTGATGATTAGAAGCTACTGTTTTCTGGCTGATCTCATGTTATTGCCATTTGATGAGTTTGATGTGATTCTTGGTATGGATTGGTTGACTACACATGATGTGATAGTGAATTGTGGAAAGAAATTCATTGAGTTGAAGTGTGAAAATGGTGAAATTCTTCGGGTTAATTCAGAAGAGTCAGATAGTTCATTTCCCATAATTTCTGTTATGTCTGCTCAGAAATGTTTGAGAAAAGGGTATGAAGCTTATCTTGCTTTTGTGTTGAACACTAAAGATCCATAATTGAAAATTGAATCAGTGCCTGTGGTATGTGAGTTTCTCGATGTGTTTCCAGAAGAACTACCAGGTTTGCCTCCTGTTAGAGAAGTTAAGTTTGGTATTGAGTTGATTCCAGGTACCACGCCCATTTCTATTGCTCCTTATAGAATGGCTCCATTGGAATTGAAAGAATTGAAAGCTTAGTTGCAGGAATTAACAGATAAAGGCTTTGTAAGACCCAGTAGTTCACCATGGGGTGCACCAGTGCTATTTGTGAAAAAGAAAGACGGATCGATGAGATTGTGCATAGATTATCAGCAACTTAACAAGGTAACAGTAAAGAACAAGTATCTATTGCCTAGAATTGATGATCTGTTTGATCAATTGAAGGGAGCTACTGTGTTCTCCAAGATAGATTTGAGATCCGGATACTATCAGTTGGAATGTTAAAGAGTCAGATGTCTTGAAGACTGCTTTCCAGACTAGGTATGGCCATTATGAATTCCTTGTGATGCCATTTGGCTTGACTAATGCTCCTTCCATTTTCATGGACTTAATAAACCGAATTTCCAGACCGTACTTGGATAAGTTTGTAGTTGTGTTCATTGATGATATCTTGATTTATTCTCATGATGAGACTGAGCCTGCAGAGCATTTGAGAACAGTTTTACAGATTCTGAGAGATAATCAGTTGTATGCCAAGTTCAGCAAAAGTGAGTTCTGGTTACGAGAAGTTGGTTTTCTTGGACATATTGTCTCAGGTGAAGGTATTAAGGTTGATTCGAGCAAGATTTCAGCCATTGTTGATTGGAAGCCTCCTAGAAATGTATCAGAAGTTAGAAGTTTTCTTGGTCTTGCCGGATATTATAGACGATTTGTAGAGGGATTTTCCATGATAGCTACTCCGCTGACAAGATTGCTGCGAAAGGACGTCAAGTTTGAAGGGACTGAGAAGTGTCAACAGAGTTTTGACAAGTTAAAAGCATTGTTGACTAAAGCTCCTGTTTTAGTACAACCAGAACCAGGTAAGGAGTTTGTGATTTACAGTGATGCGTCCATGAATGGACTTGGTTGTATACTTATGCAGGAAGGGAAGGTAATTGCTTATGCCTCTAGACAGCTAAAGCCACATGAGAAGAACTATCTGACACATGATTTAGAGCTAGTTGCCATTGTTTTTGCGCTGAAGATTTGGAGACATCATTTGTACGGTGAGAAGTGTCACATATTCACTGATCACAAAAGTTTGAAATATTTGATGACTCAAAAAGATTTGAATTTGAGGCAAAGAGGATGGTTAGAGTTTATTAAAGATTATGAGCTAGTGAACGATTATCACCCAGGTAAGGCAAACGTTGTTGCTAATGCTTTGAGTAGGAAATCTTTATTTGCATTAAGAGCTTTGAACACTAGTCTAGCCTTATCAGATGATGGTTTTATCTTAGCTGAGTTGAGAGCTAAACTGATGTTGCTTGAAGAAATTTGTGAAGCTCAAAAAATGACAGTGAGTTGTTAGCCAAAAGAGATCAGTGTGAGTCAGATATAAAGTCAGATTTTCAGATCAGTTCTGATGGTTGTTTGATGTTCTGAGATAGGGTATGCGTACCGAAGAATGATGAGCTTATTCGAAAGATCTTACAGGAAGCACATAGTAGTTCTTTGTCTATTCATCCAGGTAGTACAAAGATGTATAATGATTTGAAGAAAATGTACTGGTGGGTAGGAATGAAAAGGGACATTTCAGAGTTTGTTTCTAGATGCTTGATCTGTCAGCAAGTAAAGGCCGAACATCAGGTACCTTCAGGTTTATTGCAGCCTGTGCTAGTCCCTGAGTGGAAATGGGATCGAGTTACCATGGATTTTGTGACAGGATTGCCGTTTACACCGAGAAAGAAAGATGCAGTATGGGTTGTGATTGATAAGTTAACGAAGTCGGCTGATTTTATCCCAATTCGTATGGATTATTCACTTGACAAGTTGGCCGAGTTGTATATTTCAGAGATAGTCAGACTACACAGGGTACCATTATCGATCATTTCAGACAGAGATCCAAGATTTACTTCACGGTTTTGGAAGAAATTACAGAAGGCTTTGGCACTAAGTTGAGTTTTAGTACAGCTTTCCATCCTCAAACCGACGGTCAGTCAGAGAGAGTTATTCAGGTACTTGAAGATATGCTTAGATGCTGTGTACTGGAATTTCAAGGCAGTTGGGAAAAATATTTACCATTAGTAGAGTTTGCCTACAATAATAGTTATCAGTCGAGTTTGAAGATGGCACCTTATGAAGCTTTGTATGGACGAAATGTCACACACCTTTGTATTGGACAGAGCTTAAGGAAAATCAGATTTACGGGGTTGATCTAGTTAAGGAAACAGAAGAGAAAGTAAAAATCATCAGAGATTGCTTGAAAGCAGCTTCAGACAGACAAAAGTCGTATGCAGATTTAAAGAGAAAAGAGATTGAGTATCAAGTTTGTGACAAAGTTTTTTTGAAAGTATCCCCGTGGAAGAAAATTCTCAGATTTGGCAAGAAAGGCAAACCAAGTCTACGTTTTATTGGACCGTTTGAAGTGATTGAGAGAGTCGGACCATTAGCATATCGGTTAGCTTTGCCGATTGAGTTAGAGAAGATTCATAATGTATTTCATGTGTCTATGCTACGTCATTATCGTTCAGATCCGTCACATGTGATTTCTCAGACAGAGGTTGAGATTCAGCCAGACATGACTTACGGTGAAGAACCGGTAAAGATTCTAGCTCGAGAGGTAAAGCAATTAAGGAACAAAAGTATTGCACTTGTGAAAGTACTATGGAATAGACATGGGGTATGTGACAGCCCAAAATTGACCCTAGTCGGGAAGTGGTTTCGGGACCACAAAACCGAGTCATAAAATTTAGTTAAAATTTTATTTGCATATCTTATATGTGTGATAATTACTTGTATAAAAATTTGATGTTTTAATTTTGTATTAGGAATGTGAATTTTGCTTGAAAGGATCTAGTTGAGAGACTTAGAAAATTATGATAGGTAAATAAGTAAGGACCAAATAGTAGTAAAATAGGAAAGTTTGGGTTTGCATGTCAAAGTGCCCAATTCTTGATAAGTGGCTGGCCAAGCATGGTTCCATTCCTCCAAGTTTATGTTGTTTATTATTTAATATTGGTAAGTAAATTAGAATAAATAAAAGAAGGGAATTAAAAAGAAAAAAGGATGAATAAAATAAGGGAGGAAGAAGGAGTGTTCATCCTTTTCCTTATCACAATTGTCGTACCTAAAGAAAGAAAAAAGAAGAAAGTGAAGTTAAGGCATTTGGTCATCTTCAAGTTGATTGAGAAGCTCTTGAATATTCGGTGCCTAGGGGAAAAGTTTCTAAGAAGTTTGGCCATGCATGTAACTAGATTGAGGTATGTTTGATATTATTCTTTGAGATTCATGTATATTTTAAGTTGTAAGTTTGAAATCTACCTAGCCATGGTTCAAATTTTGTTAATTGATGGAGATGATATTCGGCCATGAATGTTACATTCTTGGTTGGTATTTTGATGTCTTTGGTGATGAGGTATGAAGATGGTTGATTTTGAGTGTTTAATAAAAAGGATACATGAATTATTGTTAAATAATGGTCGAATGTAGCATGATTAAAGATGTGAATAAATTGAAGTTAAGGAGGTTGTCAATGAAAAATATGAGTTGGATGAGTTTTAAAGAATAAAAATTTAGGTGACTAGAGGTCAAGGACATTCGGTCAAAGGCTTGTGTGCTAGCAAAATCGGCCTAAATGTCATTTTGATGTGTTGAATTGAGTAAGCTAGATGTTGGAACACATAAGGATTCGGCCTTCTAAAACAATAGAGATAAGTGTATGAAAGGCTAAGTTTAAGTAGTAAGGCCGAATAGGTTGTAGATAAGGCACTTGTGGGTTCTTGGCCAAGCAATTGACAAATTAAATTAGAGTTCTTGTGACGTATAATGTCAAGTCTAACTTGGTATATTTGGCCACCTAACTAAGTACATCGGTGGTGTTGAATGTAATCTTACACATTCGGCCATATGGGGTAAAAATGGGTCGAGTGTTCATGAGATGAAATTAGGTGTTTAAATGATGTTATAGTTGACATTGGGCATATATACATGCATTCGGCCATCTAATTGAGTATGAAGGTGGTGTTAAATCTAATTGTGATGCCCATTCCGAAGTATATATATATACATATATATGTATATATACATAAGTATGCCCATTCGTGATGTTACCTTTAATTATGTGTATAATCGACTAAATGGGTAATTAGTGAGGATGGTTGCCGAATATACAAACATACATATGCATGTGTAATTGAATTATGAATGTTTAGCAAGATGGTTAAACTAGTTGATTTATTGATTAAGCTCAAGGAGTTAAAGGAGGAGAATCAAGCAAAGGCAAAGAAAAGATCATCGAGTAGCCGAGTTGGAACCGTCCTACCCAACACAAAGTAAGTCATCAAGCATCTATTTTGTATTGATCTAAATAGACATAATGTCTATGTAATTATGCCGAATGGAATGATAAATTTATATACATGTATGCATGTGGTGATGAAAGTGTTGAATGAAAAGAAAGAGGTGAGATGTATTGAGTTGTTGATCTCGGCACTAAGTGTGCGGTATAAACATTTATGATCATGAGATTGGCACTAAGTGTGCGGGTTTAAATTGTTCAGCACTAAGTGTGCGAGTTTGATTATATAGCACTAAGTGTGTGAGTTGATTATATAGCACTGAGTGTGCGGACTTAATATATATTTTTGAATCATATGGGCACTAAGTGTGCGACATTATTGAGTTGATCACGGACAGCGGATTGGGTAAGTACCTTGAGTTCGTGACTACTAGGCGCTATGTTTATATTTGAAGTTGAGCTTGGTAAGTTGAACCTATGTGACAATTATAATTGAGGTCACGTACATAAGATTTATCGTGGAATAGGTGAAAGGTCGTTTAGTTGTATGATTGTAACGAAAACAAAATGATGTATGAAAATGCCTCAAATATCCTATTGATTAGTATATGGAATGTGGATGCATGACGTGGTATGAGATTGAACCGATAGGTTTGAGGAACTATGGTATGGTTCGGTATGGGTGGAGTAACTAGCCTCGTTCCATTTTTGCTTCCTCTTGTGATAATGTTATTAATGGATGGTAGTGCATTGCTTATGACTTACTGAGTTATATACTCACTCGGTGTTTCCTTGTCACCTATTTTAGGTTTCTTGGACTCGTCTCTTTTTGTGTGATCGGGCCGTCATTGGAGTCATCACACCGGCTAGCAAGTTTTGGTACTTTCTTCTTAGTCGGCTTAGGAGAACATTTCGGCATGTATAGGCTATTATGTTGTGTTTGAACTTTGGTATGTAAACTTTTAGCCATGCGAAAATGGCATAAATGTTCGGTTGGGTTTGGTTTTATAACGTTAGGTCGTAAGTCTTGATAATTCGACTTTTTTTTTATGCCATATGTCATGGTTGATTATTTTGGTGTTAAAATTCATGATATGGCAATAGTGTAGTAGGGAGATGTTTGACAATGATTAGCCTTTGGCATGGCTAGTCATGATCATAATTGGTGATATGTATGATGAATTACTAGTTAGATCAAGGAGAAATCACGAAATAGGCATAGTTGCTTTCGTAACAGATGCTGGCAGCAGCAGTGACGTGAGATTGAAAAATCACTAAAAATAGTAGGAGTGGAATTAATTAATGAATAAATTATGTAATCGAAGCTTGATGAGTCTATTTTCATATAGAAGTAACGAAATGATCATATGGACAGTATGTTAAGATATATTCAGGTTTTCGTGAGACAGGGCCAGAACGGTTTCTGGATTCCCTGTTCCGACTTTTGAAAATCATTATAAATTAACCAGAGATAATTAGGAGTCATGCCATATATGTACAGATTCCTCTCTGAGTCTAGTTTCTATAGAAACAAACGCCATCAGTATTGAAGCTCTGTGGAGGGAGATATCCAAGTCGTAATGCGCAAAGGTCAGTGTAGTCGATCCCTGTAACATGGGAGACTTTGACTAATAAACTGTACTAATTGGCGCAACCAAAAATTCTAAAAAAATTCTACCATATAGGTATATGAGTCTAGTTCCAGGGAAAATTTACGGAACTGGATTTCGAGTTTCAGAACTCAAGATATGATTTTTTAAAGCGACTAGTATGCAGATTGGCAGCTTGTCTGGGAAATGTCAAATAAGTGGTTTGAAGTCTATTAACACCTCGTGTTCGACTCCGGCGACGGTCTTGGGTTCGGGGTGTTACAATTTAATTGGTATCAGAGCTATGGTTTAGTCGGTTCTAGGACTACCATAGCACGTATGAGTCAGCTATACATGCCGAATGTTAATGTTTAAATGTGTGATGACTTCTAACGGTTAAAATTTATGTTTTGATTAGTAAATGGATCCCGGTGTAGAGAGAACCTTGGCGGATGACATTGAAAGTGTAGCGGCAGCTCCTGCACAAGGGACACCGCCTGTTGAACCTCAGTCATCTGCGAATAATCAAGGTGAGGGGGCTAAACAAGCCTTCTTTACCATGATGAATGAGTGGGTCGCGCAATATGCCTGAACCAATCCGGCCGTCCAACAATTCCCGAATTTGAATAATCTACCCCAAGAGCCCATAATGCCATCAGTCACTGATCCTGTGAGGCTGAGTAAGCCACCTGTAGACTTGATTAGGAAGCGCGGGGCCGAGGAGTTCAGGGCCATAGTTACTGATGATGCTGAAAAGGCCGAGTTCTGGCTTGATAACACCATTCGGGTGTTTGATGAACTGTCATGCACGCCTGATAAATGTCTAAAGTGTGCTATATCCTTGTTGCGGGACTCAGCCTACTATTGGTGGAGGACCCTGATTTCCATAGTCCCAAACGAACGAGTAACTTGGGACTTCTTTCAGACGGAATTTCGAAAGAAATATATTAGTCAACGGTTCATTGATCAAAAGCGTAAGGAATTCTTGGAACTCAAGCAAGGCCGTATGACAGTATCTGAATACGAACATGAATTCGTAAGACTCAGTAGGTATGCCCGGGAGTGTGTAGCTGATGAGGTTGCTATGTGCAAAAGATTCGAAGAAGGATTGAATGAAGATTTAAAGCTACTAGTGGGTATTTTGGAGATAAAAGAATTCGGAACACTAGTCGAACGAGCCTGCAAGGCGGAAGAACTTGGAAAGGAGAAGAAGAAGGCTGAATTTGAAGCTAGAGACTATCGTAAAAGATCGACGGGTAAAGCTCCGTTCTCAGCTGTAAAGAAGTTCAGGGAGGACACTAATAAGTCGAGGACGACTGCGGGAATTTCCATCAGAGCACGACCATCAACGGACTCCCGAGCTACTTCGGTAGCTAGTGTGGGCAATAATCGTCAAGAGAAACCTGAATGTCCCCAATGCGGGAGACGACACCTAGGTGAATGTTGGGGTAAGTCTACTAACAGGGCCTGTTACGGATGCGGTTCGAAGGACCACTTCATTAGAGATTGCACGGAGCTTGATGAGAAGAATAAGATTCAAGGTGCAAGACCTAGTGGAGTGACAACTAGAGGTAGACCACCGAGAATTTTAGGAGGTAGGGGTGGTAGTCAGAGAGGGGCCTCTGATACGGCTGTTCGAGCCGAGAACCGTACTCCTGCTAGAGCATATGCCATTCGCGCACGAGAGGAGGCATCCTCCCCCGACGTCATCACTGGTACCTTCACTCTCTTTGATACTAATGTGATTGCATTGATTGACCCTGGCTCTACTCATTCATATGTATGCGAAACCTTAGCATCCAGTAAGACTCTACTTGTTGAGTCTACTGAGTTCGTAATTCGAGTGTCAAACCCTTTGGGTCAATGCGTACTTGTTGATAAAGTGTGTAAGAGATGCCCTCTAATAATCCGAGAATCCTATTTTCCGGCCGATTTGATGCTTTTGCCGTTTGACGAATTTGATGTTATTCTTGGTTTGGATTGGTTGACCGCGCATGATGCGGTTGTGAATTGCAAAAGCAAGACTATTGATTTGAGGTGCGCAAATAACAAGATAATCTGAGTTGAGTCTACGGACTTAAGGGGGTTGCCAGCTGTAATATCAGCAATGTTGGCCCAGAAATATGTAAGAAAAGGGTGCGAAGCATACCTTGCGTATGTACTTGATGACAAAGAATTAGAAAAGAAACCCGAATCTGTGCCGGTGGTTTGTGAATACCCGGATGTTTTTCCTGAAGAGTTACCGGGTTTGCCACCTGTTCGGGAGATAGAGTTTGGTATTGAGCTTGTAACTGGAACTACGCCAATTTCGATAGCTCCGTATCGTATGGCACTAACCGAGTTAAAGGAATTGAAAGCTCAATTGCAAGAGTTGACGGACAGAGGTTTCGCTCGACCAAGTTTCTCACCTTGGGGTGCACTAGTATTGTTCGTGAAAAAGAAGGACGGAACCATGAGGTTGTGCATTAACTATCGTCAACTGAATAAAGTGACGATAAAGAATAAATATCCATTACCGCGTATTGATGATTTGTTTGATCAACTAAAGGGAGCCTCAGTGTTTTCAACGATAGATTTGAGATCGGGTTATTATCAGTTGCGGATTCGAGATTCGGACGTACCCAAAACTGCTTTCAGAACGAGGTACGGTCACTACGAGTTCTTAGTGATGCCGTTTGGGCTCACTAATGCCCCTGCGGTATTTATGGATTTGATGAATCGGATCTTCAGACAGTATTTGGACCGGTTCGTAGTTGTGTTCATTGATGACATCTTAGTCTATTCAGGAGATGAGACCGAACATGCTGAGCACCTGAGATTAGTGTTGCAAATTTTGCGGGATAATAAGTTATATGCTAAGTTCAGTAAGGGTGAGTTCTGGTTAAGAGAGGTTAGCTTCTTGGGTCATGTGGTATCCGCATCGGGTATTCGAGTTGACCCGAGCAAAATTTCAGCCATACTTAACTGGAAGCCTCCAAGAAATATTACCGAAGTTCGGAGCTTCCTGGGGCTCGCCGGTTATTACCGACGATTTGTAAAAGGTTTCTCGATGATAGCCACACCAATGACGAAGCTACTTCAAAAGGATGCTAAGTTCGAATGGACGGAGAAATGTCAGAAAAGCTTCGATCAACTGAAAACTCATTTGACTGAAGCTCCAATTTTAGTGCAACCCGAATCAGGCAAAGAGTTTGTCATTTATAGTGACGCATCCCTACTCGGGTTGGGTTGCGTATTGATGCAAGAAGGTCGAGTTGTGGCCTATGCGTCGAGACAATTGAAGCCACACGAGAGAAATTATCCAACCCATGATCTCGAACTAGCCGCCATCGTATTTGCTTTGAAAATATGGCGACATTATTTGTTTGGCGAAAAGTGCCATGTATTTTCGGATCACAAAAGTCTCAAATATTTGATGACTCAGAGAGACTTAAATCTGCGACAAATACGTTGGCTTGAGTTGTTGAAAGATTACGAGCTTGTCATTGATTACCACCCGGGAAAGGCTAATGTGGTTGCGGACACCTTAAGCCGGAAATCGCTGTTTGCTTTACGCGCGATGAACGTGCACTTGTCTGTTCTACCCGACAATGTGTTAGTAGCTAAATTAAAGGCCAAACCATCATTGATTCATCAAATTCGTGAAGCTCAGAAAGTCGACGATGAATTGGTTGCAAAATGGGCTGAATGTATTCCGAATATGGAATCCGAATTTCAAATTGATGATGACGATTGTTTGAGGTTCAGAAGTCGGTTGTGTGTTCCAAGAAATTCAGAACTCATTTCGATGATTCTGAACGAAGCTCATTGTAGCCGAATGTCAATTCACCCGGGGAGTACGAAAATGTACAACGATTTGAAACGTCGGTTTTGGTGGCATGGTATGAAACGGGACATCTCCGACTTTGTTTCGAGATGTTTAATATGTCAACAAGTGAAAGCGGAACATCAAGTGCCTTCAGGATTACTTCAGCCGATCATGATACCCGAGTGGAAATGGGATCGAGTCACAATGGACTTTGTGTCCGGACTGCCATTGTCCGCAAGTAAGAAGGATGCGATTTGGGTTGTTATTGATAGACTGACTAAGTCGGCTCACTTTATCCCCGTGCGTACGGATTTTTCATTGGATAAACTAGCCGAATTGTATGTTTCTCAGATTGTGAGATTACATGGAGTACCTATTTCTATCGTGTCGGATAGAGATCCGAGATTCACCTCGCGATTTTGGAAGAAATTGCAAGAAGCTTTGGGTACCAAGCTGCATTTTAGCACTGCTTTTCATCCACAAACCGATGGTCAATCCGAGCGGATAATTCAGATACTTGAGGATATGTTGAGATGTTGCATCCTCGAGTTTAGTGGTTCATGGGAACGGTATTTACCTTTGATTGAATTCGCTTACAACAATAGTTTTCAATCAAGTATTAAGATGGCACCTTACGAGGCTTTGTACGGTCGTAAATGCCGTACACCATTGTTTTGGACCGAGCTCGGTGGAAGTAAAATTTTCGGAGTCGATTTGATTAAAGATGCCGAACAGAAAGTAAGGGTAATCCGTGAAAGTCAAAAGGCAGCCACGGATCGTCAGAAATCGTATGCGGATTTGAAACGAAAAGACATTGAATATCAGGTGGGAGATAAAGTGTTTCTTAAAGTTTCACCTTGGAAAAAGGTACTCAGATTTGGCCGAAAGGGCAAGTTGAGTCCGAGATTCATTGGGCCATACGAAATATCCGAACGAGTCGGTCCAGTTGCGTATCGATTGATTTTACCCCCTGAACTTGAAAAGATTCACGACGTCTTTCATGTTTCGATGCTTCGACACTATAGATCTGATCCTTCGCACATAATTAGTCCGTCGGAGGTTGAAATTCAAGCCGATATGAGTTATGAAGAAGAGCCGATGCGTATCCTAGCTCGTGAAGTGAAGGGGTTGCGAAACAAAAGGGTTCCGTTAGTAAAGGTGTTATGGCTCAAACACGGGATCGAGGAAGCTACTTGGAAAACCGAGAGCTCGATGAAAGAACGATACCCAAACCTATTTACCGGTAAGATTTTCGGGGACGAAAATTTCTTGAGTGGGGGAGAGTTGTGACATGTGACAGCCCAAAGTTGACCCTAGTCGGGAAGTGGTTTCGGGACCGCTAAACCGAGTCACCGAAATGTTTGAATGTGATACTTATTGTCTAGAATATGTAATTATGAATGTGTGAAAATTTCAAGCTTCAATTTGGTTGATTTCATGTGAATTTAGTCAATAGGACTTATGTGAGAAAATTCTAAAATGTGATAGGTCAATGTGTGAGGACCTATTAGTGCATGTGGACAAAGGGGGGACTTGCATGTCAAATTCCCCCCCTAATGAGTAGTGGCCGGCCATGACAAAGAATGATGGGCAAAACATGTCATGAAACATGTTTTGTTAGTGGAAGAATAAAATAAGAAGTATGGGTAATAAAGAAATGGAAAACAAAAGAAAAAAAATGTGTGTGTAGTGTTTGTCCCCCCCCCATTGCCGTGAGCTCAAGAGAAGAAAGGAGAAAAGTTTGTGTTCATCCTTTCTCACCTCCATTTTAGCCTAAATTAGAAAGAAAAACAAAGAAAAAAATTTCTCATCCTTTGGTTCATCCTTGGCCAAAAATTTTAAGGAGGAAAGAAGAAGAAAGGTGAAGAGATTCGGCCATGCATGTAGCTAGGCCAAGGTATGTTTAATGATGTTCCATGAGATGCATGCATGTTTTAGTTGTTAGCTTGAGTTCTACCTAGCCCATGGTCTAAATCTTGCTATGTGATGGAAATGGCACTTGACCATGGATGCATCATTCTTGGTTGGTGTTTGATGTTGTGGTGATGAGGCATGAGGATGAGTTAAGATTCGGCCTAGGTGGAGGTTGTGTTAATGCCATTGCATGCAAAATATGAAGCTTGTTAATGATGCATGTGATGATGGCTTGATGATTCTTGAACCTCCTTTTTAGCATTTTTGTGTGAGCACATATGTGCATTGGTTGCTAAAGGGAGAAGAATCGGCTAGCAAGATGTGTGCTAAGGCCGAATGTAACTTTGCATGTTGATGAGCAATGCATGTGTTAAATCGATGAAAAGGGGGAGGATGCTTTACTAGTGTGTATATGTGTGTATTAAGTGTTGAAATCGACCCCAAAAATGGACATGCATATTCGGCCAAGGGGAAAGAAATTAGCTAATATGTTGTGTTGATGCATGATTTTTGCATGTATGAGACTTTAATGTCTAATGTATGAATATGGGCTAAGTGCCTTGTGTTCATCTTTTGATGCCTAAATGATGAAATCAATTTATTTGTTTGATTAAGCTCAAGAGCAAAGGGGAAATAAATCCGATAAAGGGAAGGAAAAAGTGGTCGAATAGTTAGCGGGATCGTTCGACAACACCCGAGGTAAGTTCTTGAGTAAGAGAGCTTAAATTTCGATGTGATTAAATCATGCTCTATGTGTGGCTATTGAGCCGAATGTGCAAGGACAATATGTGCCTTGTGTTTGAGTTTCGTAAACGAAAATGAAATATGAATGTGCTATGAATTATTGTTAGATGTGCATGATTAATTGAATGCTGTCCGGGCTAAGTCCCGAAGGCTTTGTGCTAAGTGAATATATCCGGATTAAGATCCGAAGGCCTTTGTGCGAGATACTAAATCCGGGTTAAGTCCCGAAGGCATTCGTGCGAGTTATTAAATCCGGGTTAAGTCCCGAAGGCATTCGTGCGAGTTGTTAAATCCGGGTTAAGTCCCGAAGGCATTCGTGCGAGTTGTTAAATCCGGGTTAAGTCCCGAAGGCATTCGTGCGAGTTGTTAAATCCGGGTTATGTCCCGAAGGCATTGTGTGAGTTACTAAAACCGGGCTATGTCCCGAAGGCATTTGAACGAGGAGCTATATCCGGTTAAATCCCGAAGGTACGTGATTTGGTAATGAATGAGCTTGCTGTAAAATTCCAGCGAATACTCGAAAAACATCCCAATATGGGGATATGTTACGTATGTGTTGAATTTAATCGAGCCCTTACAAATAAATGTTCGCTCAGTTGATAAACGAGCTACCGGCCTTCGGCCAAGTTAGTTTATTGTGTATGTACATAAGGGTTGTTAATGTTGTGAAGCAAGTTTGATATCGGTAAATTGCGTATTATGAAATATTCCGTTTAGCTAAATGTGTGCTATTCTTTGTGCATGCTGGAATTCCTTGCTCAAACTTACTAAGCATAAATTGCTTACTCGTTACATTGCTCCTCTGTTTTATAGATTTTTGGTTCTCCAGCTATCGGACTCGGGATCTTGAAGTCGAAGTCGCCCACACTATCAAAGGCTCTTTTGGGTACTATTTTGGTTGAATTTTGATATGGCATGTATAGGACTACCCATCGTTGTCTTTCGAGTACTTTATGAAATGTATAAGTGTACAGCCATGCGAAAATGGCTTGTAGAAGTGGAGTATGGCATTAGACCATGCGTATTTATGAATGTATAGATGGTTTCATGATGTAACTATAGTTGGAATGGAAGTGTTGAGCAAATGACCAGCCACTAGAATGGCTAAGTATGATCATATGTGGGCTTATGTATGACAAGGCCCTAGTTGGTCCATGAAACCCCAAATTAGGTAAGGTTTACTTTGAAAACAGAAGCTGATAGCAGCAGTGGTGTGGATTGGAAAAATCACAAGAATTCGTAGGAGTGGAATTAAATAGTGAATAAATTATGTAATCGAACCTTGATGAATCTACTTTCATATGGAAGTAACGAAACAATCATAGGAACAGTACAGTAAGAGATATTCGGGTTCTTGTGGAACAGGGCCAGAACAGTTTCTGGATTCCCTGTTCCGACTTTGGAAATTCACTATAAATTGACCAGAGATAATTAGGGGTCATACCATATATGTATGGATTCCTCTCTGAGTCTAGTTTCCATAGAAACAAACGGCATCAGTATTGAAGCTCTGTGCAGAGAGATATCCAAGTCGTAATGGGAAAAGGTCAGTGTAGTCGACCCCTGTAACATGGGAGACTTTGACTAATAAACTGTACTAATTGGCCTGACCAAAAATTCTAGAAAAAATACATAGGTGGGGACATGAGTCTAGTTTCAGGGAAAAATCACAAAACTGATTTTCGAGTTGTGAAACTCAAGATATGATTTTTGAAGCGACTAGTACTCAGACTGGGCAGTGTCTGGAAAAAAAATTTCAAAGTTTGTTAACATCTCGTGTCCGACTCCGGTGTCGGTCTCGGGTTCGGGGTGTTACATTTTATTGGTATCAGAGCTACGGTTTAGTCGATTCTAGGACTACCGTAATGTTTTGGGTCTAGCTATACATGCCATTTTATGTGATTACTTGATAGTGTGGTGATTTCTGACAATTGTAAATGTGTTTATTTATAGTAATGGATCCCGATCGTGACCGAGAGGTAGCTGATGATCTTGAGAGTGTAGCGCCTGCTCCCGCACAAGGGACAGTGCCGGCAAACTCTCAACCTAATGCTAGTAATCAGAATGATGAAGCTAGACAAGCATTCTATAGCGTGATGAATGATTGGTTTAACCAATACATTCGAACTAATATGGCTGTTCCACAACCTCCATTCCCGAACAAATACTACCCCCGCACCTACAATACCGCCGGTAACGGACCAAATAAGGTCACATAAGCCCCAGTTGACAGAATCCGAAAACATGGGGCTACTGAATTTAAGGCTATGGATAGCGATGATGCCGAGCAAGCTGAATTTTGGCTGGACAACACTATTCGGGTACTCGATGAGCTATCTTGTACACCCGATGAATGCCTAAAGTGTGCTATCTCCTTGCTACGTGATTCTGCCAACTATTGGTGGAGTACTCTGACTTCTATTGTGCCCCGAGAGCAAGTAACTTGGGAGTTTTTCCAAACTGAGTTTCAGAAAAAGTATATCAGTCAGAGATTTGTTGATCAAAAACGGAAGGAATTTCTTGAGCTTAAGCAAGGCTCCATGTCGGTTACTGATTACGAGCGAAAATTTTGTTAGACTTAGCAAATACGCTCGGGAATGTGTTTCGTCCGAAGCTGTTATGTGTAAACGCTTCGAGGATGGGCTGAATGAAGATATAAAAATGTTCGTTGGCGTTCTTGAAATACAAGAGTTCGTGGTACTTGTTGAACGAGCTTGTAAAGCCGAAGAGCTTAGAAAAGAAAAGCAAAGAGTTGATGAGGGAACTGGAGAGTTTCGTAAAACATCCTCGGGGAGGTCTCTTCAACAGACATCGAAGAGATTTCGAGATGATGCGGGCTAGTTTAGAGGCACTTCGGGCCTTTTTGGTCGAGATCGTGATCGACCCCCTGTGGGTACACGAGGCACTTCGGTCGCCAGTGTTGGGAATGAACGTCGAGACAGGACGAAATGCCGATATTGCGGTAAATGGCATTCGGGGAGTTGTAGATTTCCTGACCGCTCCTGTTACAAATGCGGATCAGTGGACCACTTCATTAAAGATTGCCCGAGGTTGTCGGGACAGAATGCAAATCAGAGTGGGAGACCGGGTGCTACCACTGCTCGAGGTAGACCATCTGGAAATATGGGCAATGCTGGTGGTGGTCAGAGAGGATCTAGAGATGATATAACCAGATCCGAAGCCCGTGCGCCTGCTAGAGCTTATGCTATACGTGCCCGCGAGGATGCTTCTTCGCCTGATGTTATTACCGGTACATTCACCCTCTTTGATACTAATGTAATTGCTTTGATTGACCCCGGTTCTACTCATTCTTACATATGTGAAACCTTAGCATCCAGTAAGACTTTACCTATTGAGTCTACTGAGTTCGTAATTCGGGTGTCAAATCCCTTGGGTCGTTACGTGCTTGTCGACAAAGTGTGTAAGAAATGTCCCCTGGAAATTCGAGGTTCCTGTTTTCCAGCGGACTTGATGCTTTTGCCGTTTGATGAATTTGATGTTATCCTTGGGTTGGATTGGTTGACCGCGCATGATGCGATTGTGAATTGCAAGAGCAAGACTAGTGATTTGAGGTGCGCAAATAACGAAGTAGTCCGAATTGAGTCTGCGGACTTGGAGGGGATGCCAGCTGTAATATCAGCAATGTTGGCACAGAAATATGTAAGAAAAGGGTGCGAAGCATACCTTGCATATGTGCTTGATGACAAAGAATTAGAAAAGAAACCCGAATCTGTGCCGGTGGTTTGTGAATACCCGGATGTTTTTCCGGAAGAATTACCGGGTTTACCACATGTTCGGGAGGTAGAGTTTGGTATTGAGCTTGTACCTGGGACTACGCCGATTTCGATAGCTCCGTATCGTATGGCACCAACTGAGTTAAAGGAGTTGAAAGCTCAGTTGCAAGAACTGACGGATAGAGGTTTCGCTCGACCAAGTTTCTCACCTTGGGGTGCACCAGTATTGTTCGTGAAAAAGAAGGACGGAACCATGAGGTTGTGCATTGACTATCGTCAGATGAATAAAGTGACGATAAAGAACAAATATCCGTTGCCGTGCATCGATGATTTGTTCGACCAACTGAAGGGAGCCTCAGTGTTCTCAAAAATAGATTTGAGATCGGGCTATTATCAGTTGCGAATTCGAGATCCAGATATTCCCAAAACTGCCCAAATAGTATTTGGATAGTACTTGTATAAAAATTTGATGTTTTAATTTTGTATTAGGAATGTGAATTTTGCTTGAAAGGATCTAGTTGAGAGACTTAGAAAATTATGATAGGTAAATAAGTAAGGACCAAATAGTAGTAAAATAGGAAAGTTTGGGTTTGCATGTCAAAGTGCCCAATTCTTGATAAGTGGCCGGCCAAGCATGGTTCCATTCCTCCAAGTTTATGTTGTTTATTATTTAATATTGGTAAGTAAATTAGAATAAATAAAAGAAGGGAATTAAAAAGAAAAAAGGATGAATAAAATAAGGGAGGAAGAAGGAGTGTTCATCCTTTTCCTTATCACAATTGCCGTACCTAAAGAAAGGAAAAGAAGAAAGTGAAGTTAAGGCATTTGGTCATCTTCAAGTTGATTGAGAAGCTCTTGAATATTCGGTGCCTAGGGGAAAAGTTTCTAAGAAGTTTGGCCATGCATGTAACTAGATTGAGGTATGTTTGATATTATTCTTTGAGATTCATGTATATTTTAAGTTGTAAGTTTGAAATCTACCTAGCCATGGTTCAAATTTTGTTAATTGATGGAGATGATATTCGGCCATGAATGTTACATTCTTGGTTGGTATTTTGATGTCTTTGGTGATGAGGTATGAAGATGGTTGATTTTGAGTGTTTAATAAAAAGGATACATGAATTATTGTTAAATAATGGTCGAATGTAGCATGATTAAAGATGTGAATAAATTGAAGTTAAGGAGGTTGTCAATGAAAAATATGAGTTGGATGAGTTTTAAAGAATAAAAATTTAGGTGACTAGAGGTCAAGGACATTCGGTCAAAGGCTTGTGTGCTAGCAAAATCGGCCTAAATGTCGTTTTGATGTGTTGAATTGAGTAAGCTAGATGTTGGAACACATAAGGATTCGGCCTTCTAAAACAATAGAGATAAGTGTATGAAAGGCTAAGTTTAAGTAGTAAGGCCGAATAGGTTGTAGATAAGGCACTTGTGGGTTCTTGGCCAAGCAATTGACAAATTAAATTAGAGTTCTTGTGACGTATAATGTCAAGTCTAACTTGGTATATTTGGCCACCTAACTAAGTACATCGGCGGTGTTGAATGTAATCTTACACATTCGGCCATATGGGGTAAAAATGGGTCGAGTGTTCATGAGATGAAATTAGGTGTTTAAATGATGTTATAGTTGACATTGTGCATATATACATGCATTCGGCCATCTAATTGAGTATGAAGGTGGTGTTAAATCTAATTGTGATGCCCATTCCGAAGTATATATATATACATATATATGTATATATACATAAGTATGCCCATTCGTGATGTTACCTTTAATTATGTGTATAATCGACTAAATGGGTAATTAGTGAGGATGGTTGCCGAATATACAAACATACATATGCATGTGTAATTGAATTATGAATGTTTAGCAAGATGGTTAAACTAGTTGATTTATTGATTAAGCTCAAGGAGTTAAAGGAGGAGAATCAAGCAAAGGCAAAGAAAAGATCATCGAGTAGCCGAGTTGGAACCGTCCTACCCAACACAAAGTAAGTCATCAAGCATCTATTTTGTATTGATCTAAATAGACATAATGTCTATGTAATTATGCCGAATGGAATGATAAATTTATATACATGTATGCATGTGGTGATGAAAGTGTTGAATGAAAAGAAAGAGGTGAGATGTATTGAGTTGTTGATCTCGGCACTAAGTGTGCGGTATAAACATTTATGATCATGAGATTGGCACTAAGTGTGCGGGTTTAAATTGTTCAGCACTAAGTGTGCGAGTTTGATTATATAGCACTAAGTGTGCGAGTTGATTATATAGCACTGAGTGTGCGGACTTAATATATATTTTTGAATCATATGGGCACTAAGTGTACGACATTATTGAGTTGATCACGGACAGCGGATCGGGTAAGTACCTTGAGTTCGTGACTACTAGGCGCTATGTTTATATTTGAAGTTGAGCTTGGTAAGTTGAACCTATGTGACAATTATAATTGAGGTCACGTACATAAGATTTATTGTGGAATAGGTGAAAGGTCGTTTAGTTGTATGATTGTAACGAAAACAAAATGATGTATGAAAATGCCTCAAATATCCTATTGATTAGTATATGGAATGTGGATGCATGACGTGGTATGAGATTGAACCGATAGGTTTGAGGAACTATGGTATGGTTCGGTATGGGTGGAGTAACTAGCCTCGTTCCATTTTTGCTTCCCCTTGTGATAATGTTATTAATGGATGGTAGTGCATTGCTTATGACTTACTGAGTTACATACTCACTCGGTGTTTCCTTGTCACCTATTTTAGGTTTCTTGGACTCGTCTCTTTTTGTGTGATCGGGCCGTCATTGGAGTCATCACACCGGCTAGCAAGTTTTGGTACTTTCTTCTTAGTCGGCTTAGGAGAACATTTCGGCATGTATAGGCTATTATGTTGTGTTTGAACTTTGGTATGTAAACTTTTAGCCATGCGAAAATGGCATAAATGTTCGGTTGGGTTTGGTTTTATAACGTTAGGTCGTAAGTCTTGATAATTCGACTTTTTTTTTATGCCATATGTCATGGTTGATTATTTTTGGTGTTAAAATTCATGATATGGCAATAGTGTAGTAGGGAGATGTTTGACAATGATTAGCCTTTGGCATGGCTAGTCATGATCATAATTGGTGATATGTATGATGGATTACTAGTTAGATCAAGGAGAAATCACGAAATAGGCATAGTTGCTTTCGTAACAGATGCTGGCAGCAGCAGTGACGTGAGATTGAAAAATCACTAAAAATAGTAGGAGTGGAATTAATTAATTAATAAATTATGTAATCGAATCTTGATGAGTCTATTTTCATATAGAAGTAACGAAATGATCATTTGGACAGTATGTTAAGATATATTCAGGTTTTCGTGAGACAGGGCCAGAACGGTTTCTGGATTCCCTGTTCCGAATTTGGAAAATCATTATAAATTAACCAGAGATAATTAGGAGTCATGCCATATATTTAAAGATTCCTCTCTGAGTCTAGTTTCTATAGAAACAAACGCCATCGGTATTGAAGCTCTGTGCAGGGAGATATCCAAGTCGTAATGCACAAAGGTCAGTGTAGTCAATCCCTGTAACATGGGAGAATTTGACTAATAAACTGTACTAATTGGCCCAACCAAAAATTCTACAAAAATTCTACCATATAGGTATATGAGTGTAGTTCCAGGAAAAATTTACGGAACTGGATTTCGAGTTTCAGAACTCAAGATATGATTTTTAAAGCGACTAGTACGCAGATTGGTAGCTTGTCTGGGAAATGTCAAATAAGTGGTTTGAAGTCTGTTAACACCTCGTGTTCGACTCCGGCGACGGTCTCGGGTTCGGGGTGTTATAGGGTAGACGAGGCTACATGGGAACCCGAAGAGGCTATGCGAAAACAGTACCCAAATCTCTTCACAGGTAAGATTTTCGGGGACGAAAATCCCTAAAGGGGGGAGAAATGTAACATCCCGAAATAGGGTCTAAACGGAATAGTGGTTGCAAAACCACAAATCTGAGGTAGAAAAATTTATTTTATTATTATTTTGAGGTTCATGATATGATTGCATGATTGTGTGAAAATTTCGTGATGAAATTCTATGCATAAAGTGCTTAAGTTGATATTAGGGACTAAATCGAATAATTTGTAAAACTTGCATTCTAGAAGTTTTTAGTATGAAATTGCTTTGGAATATTAATTAGGAGGGTTTAAATAACAATTTGACCAATTTCTAAGTTCATGGACAAAATAGGACATGGATGGAATTTTTGAAAGTTTAATAAGGAAGGGCATTTTGTTCATTTGGATATTAAATGAAATAAAAAGGGAAAAATAACACAAAATTCATCATCTTCTTCATTAGCACGAAATTTCAAGGGTTCTCCATAGCTAGCGTTTTTTTCAAGCTTTCAAGCTCCATAGTAAGTGATTCCAAGCCCCGTTTTTAATGTTCTTGACATTTTCAGAGTCCCGGTAGCTCGATAAAGCTTATGCTAGCAATAATTTAAGTTAGGGTTCATATTTGGAAAAATACCCATAGGTGAAAAGTGTTTATTTTGATGTTTTATGATAGAATATGAGGTTTTAAATTAGGTTAGACAACTTGTGCTACTCGGTTTTAGGTAAAAACGAGTAAAAGGGCTTAATCGGTAAAAATACCTAAAGTCATAAGTACATGTTAGAGTGTGAATTTGATGTTGTCATAGAAGGGAAAAATGATCAGCATGTCATAAAACATAAGAAAATAGGATGAAGTTTAAATTACGAGGCTTGGGGCAAAAGTACAAATATGCGAAAGTTTAGGGGCAAAAATGTAATTTTGCCAAAGTTTGGGTCAAGGACTGTTTTGATAAATGTGGATATTAAATAAGTTAAATTTGCTATTATAGATCAAGAAGAGCGAAATTCGGGAGTAGATCGGGGAAAAGAAAAAGTAAAGGACTAAATTGTAAAGTTTAGTCACATTTTGTATCGAGGTAAGTTTACAGTAAATAAATGCAATATTCTTTTATTTTACATTATTATTGTCAATTTTCAGCATTTATATACTTATTTTTTGAGAATATTTAAAGTCGAATTAAAGGCGAAGTGACAAAGAAAAAGCATTAGGAAGCCTCGTTTGAACCTTAGGAATGTTAGGATATTGGGGTTGACAGAACAGGACAGGACAGAAATGAGCCATGTAAGTCCATATCAGATATATGGCTTTGGAGACAGGAATGAGCCATGTAAGCCCATATTAGATATATATATGGCATTGGAGACAGGAATAATTCATGTAAGTCCATGTCAAAGACATGGCATTGGCAGGATATTGATAGACAGGAACGAGCCTAGTATCCTTAGTATTCCGAGTGTTCAACGGGTCATTGTACACGTTAAATTACAGTGAATTATCAGCAAAAGGGAAGGTAGATTATATTTATGAATAGTGAAAGGTCAGGTAAGAAAGAAGGTAAGTGAGTAAAGAAAAAGGTAGAAAATGAGAAGTAAAGAAAGTTTATGAGGCTAGGTGACATTATGTATAATTATTCATCATGTTGAATGTTGTAATTTATTTTCTTGTAAGCTTACTAAGCCTAGTGCTTACTCTCTTTATTTTCTTTTTCTTATAGTTTTTATCAAGCCACTCGGGGATCGAAGGAAACGTCGGAGACCCGATCACACTATCGAAGAAATCACATTGGTATAGTTAGACGTTTCGTTTTGTGTATGGCATGTATAGGAACTTGGTTTCTTTTGATATGATATGATCACTGAATGATGTGTAAATACTTGCTAGTGATTAGCTAATAGAATGGCTGATGATATACATGTTTAATAGTATGTATGATTAAGTAGTAACTATCACATGAAAACTATGAAAAATGTGAAAGTAACTTAAAAATGGATTCAAGTATCAGAAATAACGTGACTTAAAAATGGTTTGATGGTGAATAATATATGAAATTAAAGTTCATTGTGTCTATTTTCATATAGAATAAGAAAAACAGGTAAAGGTTTTGTATTTTATAAGATATCTGAGTTTTAGTGAAATAGGGCCAGAGCGATTTCTGGATCTCCTGTTCCAACTTTGGAAATTCACCATAAATTTTATAAAAATAATTAGGTGATTTACTTTATATGGTTAGAATCCTTATTAAATCTAGTTTTAATATAAACAAACGGTATAGTCATATGAATTTTTTACATGGAGAAAAGTGGTTCGTATTAAGTAGAGGTCAGTGCAGTCGAATTCTAAAATAGGGGTAACTTTAACTAATAAACTGTACTAATTGGATAAGTCAAAAATTCTAGAAAAAAATTAGTAGATATATATATGAGTCTAGTTTCAAAAAAAATTTACGGATCTTAATTTCGAGTTTTGAAACTCGAGAAATGAATTTTTAAGCAACCATGATGTAGAAAAATAGTTTATTTCGAAAATTGAAATAAGTGGTTTAGAGTTATTTAAAAGGTAAGATAAGTTTAGTAACACCTCAAGCTTGACTCCAGTGACGGTTTCGGGCATGGGGGCGTTACAGAGTTTCACATCCTCACTAAATAATCACTCAAATCACTCAAGGTGTTTAATGACAATAAATGAAGCACTCAATATTCAATAATGAAAGGTTATTACCATAGGCTTGCATGAGAATCAAATCTCCACCACTATAATTTAAGATGATACATCAATCAAAAGGTCTTTAGAGAGTTGTAATGAGGCTTGGTTAGGGGGTGTGGTCACAAGCGGAAAGAAAGTGTTAAAATCGCGGTTGAATTGGAAAATTGCCTAACTAGAAAAAGGGTTAATCATCACTTGCATACAACAGAGCTTCTTTTCAGAATATGGAATTACTAATGTGTATACATAATTTTTTTTGTTTTAAGAACAAGTTAAATAACATAGACCAGCTATTAAGAACAATACATAGCTAAGCAATTTGTTCAACTCAAATCTCGACAAAAATAGGGATTAATTTAGGGGATTTCAACAACAATGGGTTAAGGGTTAATATTAAGGGTAATACAAGAAATCGCTTGTTAGGTTCAAAGGGGTTTACTAGGGGTTAATCGTGGAGGTAGGCTTTTCATGGCATGAGTGGGTTAATCCTAAGTGCCTTAATCATTTTGACATATCAAATCAAATGGTGTGGTCTCGACATGCATAACCAAGCAAGTTCTAGAATAACAGTTCAATACTGACACACTCCAAGCAATAATAAAAGTGAGCATGAAAAAATCAATAGATGCTCAAAAGGCTCAAAAGTCTCACAAAAATTATGGCTTTTTGATGTTTAAAACTTGTGAATTCCAACTCAAAGTAATACCTAAACTTTGGGGAAACAACCTAAGATTTTAAATTTTTAAAAATCAACTTATCATGCTTGATTCTCTAATGTCTTGAAGTTTAAACAATCAATGCATAAATGCCTATGTTTTAATTCAAGATATATCAACAAAAATCATAAATCAATCAAAATTTATCCTAAATATAATATGAGAGTTTTTCAAGAGAACAAGGTAGTCATTCAGGGATTTTTCTGATAATGAAATAAATATCCCCCCACACTTAAGACGTACATTGTCCTCAATGTACAAAGATAGATATTAGAGTATAAAAATAAGATATACAGAGAAGTGAAACTTCCTGTATTAAGAATGGATGATATTCTTGGATTGGCGAGATTGAGTATTGGAAATAAATCTGGATGTCAAGCATGATTCTAAATGATAAAAAGAGAGTGAAGGGAATAATCTTGATTGTAGTCACAACGATTTTGGGAATTTACATTTGGCATCTGCGATACGGCTTCAATAAACGGTAAGTTAATGTGTAATTTTTTTTAGAGTTTAAGGAATTTACCAAATTGTTCACCTGAGCGGTGTTTCCTTGTCGCGTTGGGGTATGGCACATGAGGTTTATATTCGACGTTCACCGATTTGTTTGTATTGTGATCTACCTTACCTTGGCCTTTACTTACCACAGTTTCTTGCCTCGGTTCTGGCTCAGACTCAACAAATCCTTCTTCATCTTGAATATTAATTGCGTTGAGTTGTTCCCTTGGGTTGGGTTCAGTATTACTTGGCAAGCTACATTGTGGTCGTTCGAAGATTAGCTTGGAAAGCTGGCCTATTTGATTTTCGAGCCCTTGGATCGACACTTGTTGATTTTTAAGTGCTGACTCGGTGTTCTGAAAATAAGTTTTTGACACCGATATAAACTTTGAGAGCATCTTTTCAAGGTTCGACTTCTTTTCCTGTTGGTAGGGTGGTTGTTGAAAACCCGGAGGATGTTGTGGTCTTTGACTTCCTTGACCGCCCCACGAGAAATTGGGGTGGTTCCTCCAACCTGCATTGTAAGTGTTACTATATGGATTGTTTTGAGGTCGAGGATTATTACCCATGTAATTTAATTGCTCGTTGTCCATGTTGTGGCCATAAGGTTGTTATTGCGAATGGTTTGGTCCACCTCCACTTGCTTCGCACTGCATTACTGGGTAAACCTGTGAAGAACTAAGAAAACCATAAATCTTTTTATTTAGAAGTTCTACCTAGTTTGACAGCATAGTAATCGAATCGACGTTATAAACGTCTGTTGCTTTAGGTGGCTTAGTCCTCATGACTTGTCACTGATAGTTATTCAGTGAAATCTCTTCTATAAACTCATAGGCATCTTCAAGAGTTTTATTGTTGATGGTTCCGCCAGCAGCTGTGTCAACCATTTGTCGAGTCGAAGGATTCAGGCCATTATGGAATGTTTGAACCTGAAGTCAAGGCGGTAACCCATGGTAAGGGCACCTTCTCAGCAAGTCTTTGTATCTCTCCCATGCATTGTAAAGTGTTTCTAAGTCCATCTGCACAAACGAAGAGATATCATTACATAATTTAGCCGTTTTAGCCGGCGGAAAGTATTTGAGTAAAAATTTTTTGGTTATTTGTTCCCAAGTAGTAATTGACCCTCGTGGTAACAAGTTCAATCACTGTTTAGCTTTATTCCTTAATGAAAAGGGAAACAACCGAAGACGTATGGCATCATCAAAAATGCCATTGATTTTAAATGTATTGTAAAATTCCAAAAAGTTTGCTAAGTGAGCGTTGGGATTTTCATCCTACAAACCGTCAAACTGAACAAACTGTTGTATCATTTGAATTGTGTTAGGTTTCAGTTCAAAAGTATTTGCAGCTACAGCAGGTCTAACTATGCTAGATTTAGTTCCTGTTAAAGAAGGTTTAGCATTATCATACATAGTGCGTGGAGCAGGATTTTGATTAACCATAATTGCAGGTGGTAGCTGATTGCCTTGGTTTTCAGCCATCTCTTCAGTTGAGGGTTGAGTATCGTCATCTTGCTCGTTCTCTGTGTATCTTAAGCTTCGCCTTATTTCTCTTTGGTTTCTACGAACTGTGCGATCGATTTCTTCGTCAAAAAATAGTGGTCCTGACGGGTTTCTTCTAGTCATAAACTATAAAAACCTACCAAGAGAAAGAAAAAGTAAATTAATAAAAAGAAAAAGTAAATTAATAAATAATAATAATAAAATTAATTTGCAAGAAAAATAAATGGCAAAAGTAATAAAAATTGAGTGTTCCTAATATCTTAGTTCCCCGGCAGCAGCGCCAAAAACTTGATCTCGTGATTTCGTGATAGATTTTAAATATTTATAATTACTCGTTCTTGAACTAACTATTATCGTGATGTAGGCAAGTGTGCCTATCGGGCAGTAGTATAGTTTTAGCAAGATCGGATTGTCGAACCCAAAGGAACTAAAAGTACTAGTAATGATTGTCTTTTTATTATCTACCCTAAGAATAAATAGGTTTTTGTTTTAACTAACTAATTATCTAAACTAAGAACTCACAGAGAATAGAATTGGGAAATTGCTTTTGGGAAAATCGATTGAATGAAGGCAATACCTAAGGAAAAATCCACCTAGACTGTACTTGTTATTCTGGCTCCGAATCGGACGATTTATGCATTTAACTTGTTCTGTAGAGATCCCTAAGTTATGTTATTATCCCTATTCAAGACTAATAATGTCTAATCCCTAGATTGAATAACCGAGATTTTTCTCTAATTAACACTCTAGGGTTGCATTAACTCAATCTATGGATCCCCTTATTAGGTTTCACCCTAATCCGAAAAAATCTTGTCACCCTATTTCTAAGCGCACAATCAACTCCGCTTAATTATGACAAATGTACTCTTAAACAAGGTCTATTCCTCCTCTGAATAAGAGCTTATCTTGAATCAGTATCCTAGGATATCAAAATAAGAATTAAAAACACATAATTAAGAATAAGTTAAATATTTATCATACAATTCAGAAAATAATAACAATATTCGTCTTAGGTTTCATTCCCCTTAGGTACCTAGGGGTTTTAGTTCATAACTAAACAAGAAAACATCTCAGAATAATAAAGAATGCAAAACATAAAGAAAACCCAAAACTCTTGAAGGGAAATTGAGGAGAAATCTTCAGTCTTGATGATGAATCCGGCCTCTGAGATGGATCAATCGACTTTCTTGGGGTAATTCCTTGCCCACTATTCTGTGTGTCCCCTTTCTTCCTTCTCTAGGGTGTATTTATAGGATTTGAAATGCCTAAGAGCCCTCAAAATTAGCCTTTTCTGAATTGGACTCAACTTGGGCTCGGCAGGGACACGCTCGTGTGCGATTACTTCAGGCTGTGTTCGAGCCTGCCAAATTGACACGGCCGTGTGGTTCGCCCATGTGAGGAGGTCCAGAACGTGTTGATTTCGTACTTTGGCCCATTTTCTCCATTTTTGGCCCGTTTCTCGTTCCTTTCGCTTTCCTATGCTCTCCTAGGTATAAAACATCAAATTAAAGCATTAGGAGCATCGAATTCACCAATTCTAATGGGAAATCATCCATAAAATGTGTTAAACATGGGGTAAAAATATGTATAAATTACGATTTATCATCTACAGCGATGCATCACATGTTGGTTTGGGATGTGTGTTGATGCAAAAGGGTAAGGTAGTAGGTCAGCTTAAAACTCATGAGGTGAATTATCTGACGCATGACCTGGAGTTGGTCGGGGTGGTATTCGCACTGAAAATTTGTAGGCATTATTTGTACAGTGAGAAGTGTATCATCTCCACTGATCACAAGAGCCTCAAGTATTTCCTCACTCAGAAAGAGCTGAATTTTAGGCAGTGTAGATGGATTGAGCTCCTTAAGGATTATGACTGTACGATTGAATACCACCCTGGTAAGGCCAATGTGGTGGCTAATGCACTGAGCCGTAGAGCTATGACTAATCTGAGGGCGATGTTTGCTCGTCTTAGTTTATATGATGATGGTAGTCTGTTGGCTGAACTTCAGGTTAAACTGATGTGGATTGAGCAGATTAAGAGTAAACAGATGGAGGATGAGTCACTGAGTCTTTGATTCTGAGAGGTTGAGAGTAGTGATACTGTGGATTTTAGACTGAATAGCAAAAGGGTGCTCTGTTTCCGTGGGAGAATTTGTGTTCCAAAGGATACTGATTTGAGGCAGTCCATACTGCGAGAGGCACATAGTAGCCCTATGCTATGAAACCTGGCGAAAATAAGATGTACCACGACCTTTGTGAGTTATACTGGTGGCCATGCCTTAAACGAGAGGTTACTGAATCTGTGGCTAAGAGTCTGACATGCCAGCAGGTTAAGGCTAAGCATCAATTACCTTCGGGATTGTTGCAGCCAGTTAAGATTCCAGTTTTGAAGTGGGAGCGACTGACTGTGGACTTCATTAATGGGTTACCCCTCACACCCACTAAGAAGGATTATGTTTGGGTCATCGTAGATTGATTAACCAACTCCACCCATTTCATACATGTTCGCACTGACTACTCTCTGCAAAAACTAGCTAAGCTGTATGTATTTGAGATAGTGAGACTGCATGGGGTACCGGTTTCAATAATATCTGATAGGGATCCTCGCTTCACGTCTTAGTTTTGAAAGAAGTTACATAAAGCTCTGGGTACAAGATTGGACTTCAGTACTGCGTTCCATCCTCAGAAGGACGGTCAGTCAAAGAGGGCGATTTAGATACTAGAAAACATGTTAAGGAGTTACGTGATTGATTTCTGAGGCAGTTGGGAGTATTACTTGCCGCTAGCAGAGTTTGCTTATAACAACAGCTATCAGTCTAGCATTCAGATAGCACCTTATGAGGCACTATATGGTCGTAGGTGTTGCGAACCTTCATGTTGGACTGAGGCTAGCGAGCGACGTGTTATGGGCCCTGAACTAGTTTCTGATACTAAGGAAAAAGTTAGATTCATTCGAGACCGGCTGAAAGCGGCATTAGACAAACAGAAGTCCTATGCGAATCTGAAGCATCGAGAGATTGATTATTCTGTGGGAGACTTCGTTTTTCTCAAGGCCTCACCATGGAAGAAGGTAATGAGGTTTGGGCGTAAGGGCAAGTTGAACCTAGGTTTATTGGGCCTTACAGCATACTAAAATATGTGGGACCGGTTGCCTACCAGTTGGAGTTACATCTAGAGTTAGATCAGATTCACAAAGTGTTCCATACTCTATGTTGAGGCACTAACGCTCTGATCCCACGCATATTGTTTCAGTTGAGGAGATCGACGTTAGGCTAGATCTGACCTTTGAGGAGGAGCTAGTCCAGATATTGAACCGAGATGTAAAGGTTTTAAGAAGAAATATCATCCCACTGGTTAAAGTTCTTTGGCGTAATCATAGCTCTGAAGAGGCTACGTAGGAGCCTGAGGATGCGATGCATCAGCAACATCCTCATCCGTTTTGATCAGGTAAAATTTCAAGGCCAAAATTTTCTTTTAAGGGGGTAGAGTTGTAACGCCCCAAAAATCCCTTATATATTATTTTCGTATGTTTGTGACACAAATACGTATCTCCTTCAGTGGTTAAGTGTTTTGGAAAGTGTATGAGAAGTCTTGGATTCAAGCCTTGGCTTGGAAAAAAATTTTATTTTTAATTGAATAAACCCCTATCTCTAGCCAGTAGGCTTAAAAATAAATATTGGTAAAGTATGTCAGAATGGGCCTGCTGATCTGGTGATTAAGGGGAGTGGCAAAGTGCTAGTGGTCTTGAGTTCGAGTCCTGGTATGTGCAATGGAGTGTTTTATTTTGCTACCTGTGCCGTTTAGGTGTCCTAATTTAGCTGAAATACTGAAGAGTTTGAGTGGAATTTGAATTAGGTGGTTGAGGGAAGGGTGGACGATTTTGGGGAGTGGATTAAGGGATTTGGTGAGAAAATTAAGGAGTAAGGAGTTTGAGAACATCCAAGTTCTTCTCTCCCTCACTCTCTCTCAGTTTTCTGACAGCTTTTGCCTTTGGGTTTTCTCTGCCAAATTTTTGCCTTCTCTCCTATTGCTGCCGCTTTTCACCTCAAGCTCTCCCAATTTTGGTCCTTTGGCATAGTTCTTCTTTTTTTTTCAATTTTTCTACCGCACTCACCTCCTTTGCTCTCTCTGCCAGTTTTGCCTCTTTTTACTCTTCCTTTCTGACGTTTCTCTTCATCCCTACTGTTTTTCTCCCTTTTCCTTGTACTGTCATTTTATCCCTTGAATTTCTCTCATCTTTATGCATCCTTTTCGATCGTTCAATTTGAGGAGTATGTTCCTTCTTCACTATTCATATGTTGGTAAGGAAGGGGTCAGTATGATGATTTGGGGTAGTCGTTACTTGGTGAAAAATCATTTCTTTTTTGTTTCTTGTCTTTCCGTTAGTGATTATGTTTTGTTGACAGCAGCAAATCATGTGTGATCAAGATCTTATTCATGTTACTTCGTGAGAAAACCGAGTTGAGGCATAAGGGGTAAGTTTCGATCGCTCATAAATTAAGTTGTCGGGTTGGTTTTATTTCAACCATTAAGGTGATTAATGGGGTGTGTGTTGATCAATCTTTAGGTTCGGAACGAGTCAAAATTGATACAGATGTGTAATCACAACACTGAAAACTGGAATCGACAAAAATCTGAAAAGTGAGGCTATCGACACCACACAGGCGTGTGGCTGCCCGTGTGACAGGCCATGTGACCAAACACGGTCGTGTGATTGACGAGGCAGGCCGTGTGCGATGCATGGGTTGGGAAAAATTGGGTCGGGTGGGCCACACAGACGTGTGGGCCTACACGGGTGAACCACACGGGCGTGTAGGAATTTTGGGCCAGGCCACATGATCCACACGACCAAGGCCATTTTTGGCCATGTGGGCCATACGGACGTGTGGGCCTACACGGGCTGACAACATGGGCTTGTGGGCCCATTTTAATTATTTGATTGCTAAGGTTACAGGGGTCACCGAGTCGATTGTAGACCTATTGTAGGGTCGATAAGCTTACCTAGCCCTTTAATTGACTAAATGACCGTTATATCCATGTACAATATATATATTTATGATTGTATATTGAGCATGTTGTTAAAACTGTACTGAATGCATGTACGATACCATGATTTGACATGACACGATTGCATGATGCATTGCATGGGGATGGGTTTATATTGATCGGAGGAAGTGTACTGAAAGGCTTCGAGCATAACTTACTGGCAGCATAGCTGCATATTACTGTATAGTGCCGCATTCGGTACTTTTTGGAGTGTAGGGATGGGTGGGTTGATTATATCTCCGCATGGAGTGTAGGGTTGGACGGAGTTGGAGTGTAGAGGTTGGTTGGGTAGGATTTTTACTACTACATATCTACTGAACTAATTACTGATTTTGTAATGGGCCAAGGCCCTAATGCATGACTGCTCTTGTACTGAAATGGGCTAATGCCCTAACTGAAACTGGATTTGATACTGAAAAATGGCTTAGGCCCAGATTGTGATTGTTTTCTGTCTGTTGGTATATATGGGATTACACACTGAGTTTTCGTAAACTCACCCTTTTGTTTTATCTGCACAAGTATTCCCCAAACTTAGGCGGATCGTAGCGGCAGAGGACTCAGCGGTGGCCACACAACCCTTTTTACTATTTCCTACTTAATTAGATTTTTCTTTAAAGTTTTACTTAGGGTATTTTACTGTAATAAGGGTCACTTTTGGATTTAAATTTTTAATTTGGGATTTTTATTGCTTGATTTACAACTGCTAGTAGTAGGGATAATCATGTTTTCGAAAAGAATCAAACGTTTTAACAAAATTCACTCAAATAGACAACTGTTTTAAAAAGCTTCCGTAATAAGTGACGTTTTGAAAATTAATAACGTTTTGAAAGAGTATAACTTTGTGATAATGAATAACATTTTGAAAATGAATGACACGTCCTAGAATTAACATAAAATATTTTAAAGAGGTTATATAGAAAAGAGGTTTTTGACTCACATTTTCGAAAAACACTACCATGTAACATCGGCATATTCGGCCATAATGTCTAGGCCGGGTTTGGGGTGTTACAAAGTGAATACTTTGGTTTGTGCTAATATACTTAATTTCATTACATAATGTCATTAAGTAGTTTTACAATATTAGTTTAGTTAATAGTAAGGTATAATATATACATATTTAAAAATATATGATATTACTTGATGAATTAAATAGTCGAAGTAGTAGTTATAAATTATATGTTGATTAATTACAATATGTGATATATGGTTGAAATTATGAATTATTGATGTAAGGATAGTGAATTCAGAATTAATTATTTAATTTTGAAATTTTCCCCATTAATTGAAAAAGATTAGTTCAAATGTAGTTGGCATGCTATAGGATCAAGATTTATATCTTAGTGATTAATACTCCCCAGTTTCTAGAGGGTTGTGGGGGAAACTATACTCAAATTTCCAGAGGGTCGAGTACTAAGATAGTCACCGTTGCTAGGAAACCCAGAGTAACAAATAATTAAATCCATTATTGTCGAGCAACCTGGGATGGTGGATTCGTGTATCCCGTTATAAGTCTAAGTTTGAAAAATGGGGATATAAAATGAATGAAATATGAAAAAATATTTCAAAGTTATTTATGAATTTGTTTTTTTAGTGATTCGATATGATATGGAAATAGTAGTTCTTTTATGTTAGTAAATATTTATAATTGAAAATATATATTTATAGTTGAAAATAAATTATTGAAATTTTATGCTGCTAAATATTATTATGATTATTATTATCATTATTATTACTACTTTTATTTATTATTATAGTAATTACATAATGTTTTATGTATTAACTTTAAAAGTTATTAGCACCATTTGGCATACAATGCTCATAGTATGGTTTGTTTGTTTTCATGCATAAAAAGTTAGATATCTAGGGCGTACTTTCATGGACAACAAAATCCAAAGATTCAACTTCAACTCAAACAACGTTGTTGATATTTCTTTTGATTTAAGTCCTAATGGCATGTACCTAGGCTTTTGATTATGTTATATAGAATTATATTCTATATTATAGTATTCATATAATTATATAATTAACATGGTGGTATTGGAATATGACATGCTTGAAGAAGTGCTGGGAATTGATTTGGGAATTTTACTTGTGTTTGGAAAATTTTGTCAAGTTTAATGCGGGTGAGTTTGCATGGAAATAGAGGAGTTGTTGTCAAAATTTGTATAAAAAAATTGTGGAAAAATTATATTCTTAAATTGACTAACGAGAATTATGTTTGTGTATCTAAAGCATGATTTCATGAAAATTTTTTAATTTATTCAATAAAGTTATCTAACAAGCTAACTTAATTTTTAACTTAGTCCTTAACATAATCAAAGTTCATTGTCTAATAATCTCTTCAATTTCAAGCCTAATTCATCAATTTCTCTCTAATAAATACTTGTTCAACATTTAACAATTGAAGAAATTGATATATGGGCTAGCAAAATCAAGCTCCCATGGTCAATAATATGTAAAAATTTCAAAGAATTTGCTTGTTTACCTTGGCTAATTTTGAATTGAAACTTGAAATGGAAACAAGGTTTTCTCCTTTAGCTTGGACGATTGAAAGGAATAAGATGATATGTTTTCATCTTTCACTCCACTAATCTTGTTATTTATACTTTGATTAAAGAATAGATGATAGTGTTTTAATTTTGTTGTATAAGTTATTCTCTTTTTTTTTTTTGCATTTGTTCTTGTTTTTATTTGTCTTGTAGAAAATCTTACTTAATCATGTATAATAATAGTTATAGGCAGCCTAGAGACCAATATGGATATGAAGGAATATTCAATGAGTCGTTGGACTTCTTATGGAGATTATGAAGGAAAAGGTATTCACATGAGCATCCTCACGGTTCTTATATATGCAAATGAGATGGATAGCTACAATCAAAGGTGGTCAAATAGTTATCTGGCATATGATTTGTATTCCTTATATTACTATTTAGAAAGTAATATGGAAAGTGACGAGTATACCAAGTGTAACACCCCTAACATCTTTCCGTCTCCAGATTAGGGTTACGGGAAGTTATAATAAATAACATAATAAACATAGATTATTTCAATACAAAAATTTACTTTTAAATTAATCATAAATAATTTCATTCAATAAACATGTTATTCAAACTCAAACAAGACTTAATTCATGTAACAGGCTGATTTAGACCCTATTCAGAACGGTGGTTTCGAGACCACAAATTCGAGTCAAAAAAATATTTAGAAATTATTTTCTATGTTTATTATGTGTGAATTTGTGTGAGTAAAATTTTCGTGACTTAATTTTGTCGTTTGAGTGCCCGATTAAATAAAAGGACATAATCACGTAAAATGAAAATTTGGTGGTTAATTGTAAAAGGGCCGAATAGTTGTTGTTCTTTTAATATGGAAGTTTTATGTTGCAAGTAAACCACAATTATATGTTACGGAAGGTAAAGACCTTATTTTATAATGGTTATACATCTATGTTTAAAGGTTATTAAGGTAAAATGTGTAATAATATATGCTATAATAGAACTTAAAATTAAAAGCCAAAGTTTATATTTTATTTCCATGACCGAATAATAAAAAGAAAATAAAAGAATAAAATCTTTAGGTATTCGGCCATTCTCAAGCTTGATTCAAGGTGAGTTCTAGCTAAGTTTTTTATAATTTTTATGTTTTTGATATCGTTGCTAAGTTATCTACAAGACCCATGCTTGAATTTCTGATTTTGGTGAATATTTTGAGTTATGCCATTGTTGAAAGCTTGTGATTTTTGTTGTTTGATGGTAGAAAATAAAAGATATGTGATAGATTAACATGTTTTGTATTGGAGTTTTTGATGATTTTGAGTAATTAGGACTAAATTGCAAAAATAATAAATTGTGGGACAAAAATGTGAAATAAATGAAATATATGGACTTATATGAACACTAGGAACATTCAACCTAACATGGGTATATTAAATTTTGCATATTTTGGGTTTTGTGTAATAGGGACTAAATTGTAAAAAGTGTAAAATGTTAGGGGTAAAATGGTAATTTACCCATTTATGTGTTTTTGGACTAAATTGAATGAAAATATGCTTGAATGAGTTTAATTTGAGTATTTTTAGATTAAGAACCAAAGAAATCGGATTTGGATCGGGGGAAAACTAAAGTTGTTTACTAGTCGTCCCGTTCCGTTTTTCATCGTCCGAGGTAAGTTTATAAGCAAATAGACATTGAGTATTTTTAAATAGACGCTGAAATGAATATGTGAATAAATACATGTATTAGCCGAATGTGTACAAGCTTGGCAGCTATGTTTATGAATTCATTTCGACTGAGTTACGACGTCCGAAAGCCCCGTATGAACCTTAGAAATAGCTAGGATACATATGTCAAGACATAAGATTTCGATACGTGATGTGCGAGTAAGACCATGGAATCGATATATGTGTGCGAGTAAGACCACGTTTTATACGTTGGCATTGATATGTAATTACATATAAGACCACGTCTGGGATGTTGGCATTGTACGATATATGTGATTATCCGAGTGTCCTACCCAATTCCAAATGGTTCATCGCGAAATGATAAGTTGTGATCGAATGTGCAAAATGAGCTAAAGTGATCAGGTATGAATTAGTTTACTACCTACTTAGAATAAGGTAAGTAAGTTACTTAATATTTGTTGTAAATCATGTATGAAGTAAAGGAAGAACGTATGTGAATATGGTAAGTGTATTCGGCCTTGAGAATAAATAATATGAATATTATTGAAATGATTCTTGAATATGTGTATAAAAGATTATGTATATTCGGCCATATGATAAGTGTATGAAAATGATGTTATATTTTGATTCATGAGCTTGTGTATACGAGTGTATGTATACTTGGTTATACAATGATATTACGGCTTTAAAAGTTGATTGATATTTTGTTAATATAACTATATGAGCATTCGGCCAAGGTAACATTTATGCATAAAAGTATATATATTATTTATGAAATTGTAAGTTTGAGACTAATTGTGATAATGATATTATAATTTATGACCTTACTGTATGTGTTTATGTTTGCCTCTGTTTATAGATTTTGGAGTCAAGTTACAAGCTCGAGGATCGTCAGTAAATTCTATCACACTATCGACTGTCTTCGGTATCTTTATAAGTGAACTTTCAAATCTATGGCATGTATAGGCTGGATTATGTTTTGAAATGTTGGATTTTGGTTATGTGTAATCTAAGCCATGCGAAAATGGCTTAACTTTTATGTTTGAATTTGGTTATGTTGATTATAGTTTATGTTCATCTTGATTATAATGTTACATGCTATGAATGCATAGTTATTGCGGTAGGTATTATATGCTTTGATAATGGTTGATGATTTTGGATGTACATGTGGTTGGTTCAGCTAAGTTTATGCATGGATAGAAGTATATGTGAACTGGGTTATCATATTGACTTATTTAGGATGTGTAATTTGTCTTGTGAATTGGTTTGGAGACAGCAAAAGATGTGCCTTTATAATCGGCTAATGATGGGTAAAACATATACATATGCTTATGACATGTTGTTTGTAGTTTGGTATTTAAAAGTCAAGTTGCTAGTGAAATGATTGATTATTATATGTATTATATATTTGTGGTAGCAATTCGGCCTTGGTCTATGGTTCATTTAATAAGCATGTGACTTGATAATGGTGTGACCGATTAAGGTTATAATTGATAACTGAATTAAAGGATTAGTTAATAGGTTGAAACATGAAGTTTAGACTTGTTATTATATATGCAAATTAGGTATATAATGATATGTTGGCTATAATGAATTGTGCATGATTTGGTAATGAGTTGCTATTTGTGTCCAAAAATGGTTAAAGATAATATGGTGAAATGTGATTGAACTTGGTAAAATATGTTAGCTTCTCTATTATGTTTGGTCGTACGCTAAATCATATAGCCTTAATGCTTTAGTTAAATGTGCTAAAAGTACTTATATATTTATATATATAATTGAATGCTTGATTTTAATTTGCATTAATGTACAAAACATGTAAATTTCATATTAACTAATATATTAATGCCGCATAAATGAATGAAAAGTTTAGTAATGTAATTTGTTTTGTTTGATGTATAATTTGTTTTGATATATGCTGGATTATGTTTTACTTATGTTATGTTATGAATGATATGATTTTAAGTTTTGATTTTTGATTGAGTTACGAGTATTGATGTAACTAAAACTTTGAATTGTAAAATGTAATACATATTTGTATAAACTATGATATGATCGGTAATGCCTCATAACCCTAATCCGGCGATAGATACAGGTTAAGGGTGTTACAATTCGTGCCTAAAAAGCATTAAAAATGATTTGGAAACAACTAAGGATTAAATCGAATCCATATGAAAATAGGCCAAAAAATAAAACAGGGGTCACACGGCCGTGCAAAAACTTGTGCCAATCTGGACAAACCTTCACCAAAAATTTAAGGAACCACGTCGCTGTATCATACAACTGTGTGTGGCACACAGCTGTGTGACTGACCGTGTCCCAAACTGTGTGCACCTAAAAGTGCCTCAAAAATGAAGTCATTTCACCTATAAAATCCTTAAGTCCAAAATGATACCATAACCATTCCTTAAACCTATTCAAAATAAATCAAAACATGCCAAAATATACCAAATAACATTCAACCTAAGTGTCTAACCAATATGCCTCATTGGCACAACAATTCAAACATGAAAACAATAACCATTTTAATCATTAACCATTTTCAATTCAAACCATCCATTACATGAATGCAATACTAAATCAAACACATTACACTATTATTCACATTGCTAGCATGTTATCGACCAAAGCCACCAAGTTACCAAAAACATTTATACCCAAAAAAAAACCATTCAAATTGCATTTCATATCAAAACATGCCATTTCTATTTCACACCACAATCAACCATAATACCATTCGAGATTTACATCTATATACACATTTTATACTTCAAAAGGCACAAAGCATTACCAAAATAGTCATTAACATATACATATCAAAAACCTATTTACATGTTCAACACTTACCATATCAATGAAACAGCTTAAACCAATAAATGCATATACCAAAACTATCAACTAACACATATACCGTACATTTCATTCAAGATTTTCCACTTTCCAACTATTCCATGAACCAAGATCAAGCATACTACCACCACACATGCATTCATCTCATACTATATAAGTATACCATAAGAATCTTTAAATTCAACCTTTTACAAGGCAACATTATAGCACAATACAACTTCCACTTATAACTTCAAACCAACAACCCAAGGATCACCTATATACACGCCACAAAACCAGAATAAATGAGTCACAATCTACTAAAACTGAAGCTTGATAGTGTAAGCCTTGAAGTTGATCCAACTGCCTAGTTCTACAAAACGTCAACTATAGAAAATGAGAAAAGAAACAGAGTAAGCTTATAAAGCATATTAAGTTCATAGGTATTTAGACAAAACTCTTACCTTAGTTTGCAATGAAGTAAATATAAAAAATTAATTTAATAGGATATCTTGTCAATACATTAACAACCACAAGGTAAGCATTTCACCTATCAATCATATAATCTCTCAATCATTCAATACTACTTATTTTCTTACCATTCAATAGGAAAAAACCAACATACAAATCATATTAACCAATTGATCATGTCAATTCATATTCACATCCATATACCATTTCTATTAAATATATCACTCTATCACCAATACCACATTTACAAAGCAAGCGTTTCATACATTTAACTATAAACTTTACCATCATATTGGTATTATTTCAAACAACTTTTAAACACATACACTTCATTCATTGAATTTTATCAATTAAAATTTCATTAATTGTATCAACAATTCATTTCTAAGCAATTCATAAAGTCGATCCATATTTTTTTTAATAGTTCGCCCGATGAACTATACTAACAAAATTTGGATATTCGGGTACCCATAACATACCAAAGAGCATCGAAATACTAACAGAGGCACCAAAGTACAAACAAAGGTACCAAAGTGCAAACAGAAGCACATATGTGCAATCCCATACAAGTGTACATTCTAACCCTATTGGCATGTCAACCGTATCCTAATCATTTACTACGTTCAAACATGCATTTAACGGATTTCATAACATTATAACTCAGTGGCACTTCAAGAAATATTCCCATACATATTCTGTAATTCAATTATTTTCTTTCCAAAACATATAAATTATATATATCCCTCATATTTCAAGTAAATCTCACTCACCTTACATTCAACCACAAACAGTTAATATCCTCAATTCAATATTAATAATTCAACCACAAATTAATTAACTAATTCATAACAGCATATAACATTAACATATAGACATATATATATTCTATGAACTTACCTAATACAGCCAGCAAGCAAATTTATTCGTAAGGACTATTCTACAATTTTCCCTTTTCCCCGGTTTTTCCTCCGTACGATTCAATCATTTATCTATATAATAATTAAATTCAATTTATTAAATTAAAATACATTTTCATATTCATTTTTTATGTATATGACTTATAATTTCCATTTTATAAATTTTCCATGAACTTTTACATTTTTTTCAATTTAGTCCTTAAAACTGAAACTATAAAAAAATTCACTTTTAAACCCCATTACACATAACCAATTCTAATTCTATCCATAATCAGCCTTCAATTACTTAAAAATTCAATACTTTCATGCTAAGTTTGACATATTTACATATTAGTCCTTAAGTGCAAAACTAAAAAAATTCACTTAACAAAATAGTAGTAAAACATTTCCAAGCTTCAAATCTTCCATTAAATATCAAGAACATCCCTTCAATTTATAATTAACTTATTTTCACTTACTAATTTAATTTAATATTATAATTAACTTATTTTCAGTTAAAACCATGCTATCACCATCCAGTATAATGGAATATGGCATAATTGCTATTTACAACTCTTTAATAACACTATTCAACTCATTCAGCTAATAAAAATTAATAGCAGTTAACTTTTGCAGGTTTTATGATTTAGCCATTGTACCTCAATTAGTCATCCAATTACTAAAATTTTTGGACCAAAATTCAATTCACCTGTATAATAGTTCCATAAATATTTAATAAAATATTTGCAAGCTCGGTTTAAGAAAATTAGGTCCTAATACCTCATTTTCTAAAACCACTTAACTTTAGAGACAAACCACTTGAACTTAACTTTTCATTCAAATAACAAAAATTGTAAAATCAAAATTTAATAAACATTATAATTCAACTCGTAAATATTAATAACTAATATTTAAGGACTCACTCGTCGGAATTGTGGCCCCGAAACCATTGCTTCTAGCACCACTGAAAAATAGGTTATTACACCAAGACTCAACCCTAGCTACATGAGTTGGTGTATCAGATGACAACAAGTTTTCGTTCCAAGCTACCATGTTATCAATGTCCAATACAGTGGAGTAGTTATTGGATGTTGTTTGATGCTGAGTCGTAATGAACACTCCAATGGAAGAGGTTGAGCAGGATGTTCCTAAACTCGAGGAGGAGATCCATTTTACCATTTTGAACATGGGGGTTGAGCATAGATATTCAAAAAGATTTTGGAGTAAGAAACCAACTTGATTTTACGAGTGTTGAAGAAAGTGTCCCCACTCCAATTGACGTAGGAGTCGGTGTAGAGGTAGACATTATTGGTGAGTTAAACCTGGTGGTAAGTGAGGGTGTGAAGGAGCCGAAACACTTTCTGACGATTGTGGTGGAGAAGACAACCAAAGGGCTTCACGATCTTTTTTATTCTAATGCGGGAAGTTTAACCCAAGGTGATACTAATTTTTATGATATTAAGTTTATATTGCCCAAAGCTATAGTACCCTAGAATGAGTTATGGAGTTGGCTAGGCTTTGGAAAGAAGTGGCTAATGATGTGGATGTCTAAATAATCAAATATAATAAAATCATTAACATTAAGAAAATCACACCATTTCAAGCAGAATTTAAATCCTTTTACAATCTATATAAAATTAACCAAGTTCCTAAATTAACCCTTTAAACTAAAAATGCATATATATTCATATTTATGTACCAAATTTTGACTCAACCTTGGTACATGCCAAACCTAGAACAAAATGGAAATTTTACAAACTTTGCCAAGTCAGGATCAATTTGTAGATGTTGGATCAACTGTTCATACTACCATGAATCTGTTATACCTACACACAAAGAAAACAAACCATACGCCGAGCAAATACGCTTAGTGATATTGCCATGATTCAAGATAATATAAACAATTTAAACATATGCATACATTCATATAAAATTCAACCTAAAATGACATCTCATGCCATAACACTTCCATTTCCAAATCACAATTTTACATATAACCAAACTTATAACCAATTCATTTAAGCATATATACATAAACTTACCAATTACCTACCATTTTCAAATACCATAGGGTTCCTTTCCACTTACCATTTCTATTTCAATTCATGTTTATTCATTATATCATTCTTAGCATATATATATAGATATACAATATATCACAATGAATACTACTTTTCAATTGTTTTCAAGCCTTTTGGCTCATTATTCTTATTTTATTTCATTTCGTAAATTTTCACATATCCATTACGATATCATTTACTCATTTGCGTATCATTTATCGATTCTTATGTTTATAACTTATTAACCAAACATGGACTCGTAACAGATGCACAGATCCATCACCCTGGGTTGCCCGGCAACGATAACAATATACATGTACATAATACCATCTCAGATTGCCTAGCAATGATGGCATTCTCAATTTTATTAATCTGTCACCTTGGTTTCCAGACAAAGATGACACACTAAATACAATCTACCATCTTAGGTTGTGTGGCAACGATGACGCTATACATGTACATAATATCACCTCAGATTGCCCGGCAACGATGGCTTTCTCAATCTAATTAATCTGTCACCCTAGGCTACCTGACCAAGATGACTTACTGATTACAATCTACCATCCTGGTTTCCTAGAAACGATGATTTTCAATCAATAATCTGACCCTATGGCATACTAACTATATCCAACACGATTCGAATAACTAATAGGGTAACCAAATTCTCGATTCATTATAAATATTGTTCAAATCATATTTAATCATGTCCAAATAATCCATCAATTCACCAATTCATCATATATATAACATATACCAACTCAATTTCATAACAATTATCACATATCAATAAAATCATACAACTTTCTATTCTATTCAATTTAGTCTCTATCTAAATATTAAACTAAATTGTAGTAATTCAATTCAATTATCCAATAACAATTCACCTCGATAATATAAAATGTAATATAACATAAATATGCAATAATTAAATGGGTCTCAAATCATAGAAATACAAACCAAAATTCCTAGCTATTTGTCCTCCACTTTCGATTTTATTTTCCCTCTCAATAGTTCTATGTCAAGTTTAGCTAAATAAAATCATAAAACATATAATATTATCAAATTCCATTCAAATCAGAACCAATCACAAAATCGAGCATATTTTACAATTTATTCAATATAGTCCCTAAACTCGAAACAAACATAACTTTCAATTTAAAGCTTCGGATTGAAATTTGATTTCACAATTACTCATTAGGGACTTCCTATTTCTTATTCCTAGTAAAAATTTTACATTTTTTTAATTTGGTCCCTAATATAAAAACTATCAATTAAGTTTTACAATTTAGTCCTTTTCTTAAACTAAGCTTAATTTCTACCAATTTAACACCTAAAACATTCAATTCTCAACAATAGCACCTCATCAAAACTTCAATAATTGAGAAAATTTATCCTTGGGTTAGCTTCATCAAGATTTCAAGATAAAAATATATAATAATAAAAAATAAAGAAAATTGGCTATAAACTTACTTGTAATTTAAGCTAAAAGCTTCCAAACCTTAATAATGGATCAACAAGTGAAAGAATTGTGAAATAAATGTGTCTCATAGGTAAAAATATTGTGGCATCGCATGGAGTTGAGGAAGCTACGTGAAAAATGAAAGAATCAAGGAAATTACAATACCCTAATCTATTTTCATGTAAGAATTTTAAGGATGAAATTTCCTAAGGGGGTGTAGGCCCCAAACCCGACCCTTGTGAAGATTTAGGATTGGCGCGTTATAACCAAAATAAAATCTCTTCTTTTTGGAAATGCATTAGGTGGAGACTCAAGTTCCATTTATTCAACTAGATATGCGTAAGGTAATAATATTAAACACTCACATTTAGTAGGCCTAAGCATTTTGGACCATAAAAGTTTTTCCAAAATCAAAAACTAAAGAACTCTATGATTGTGTGAGTTTAAGGGTTTAGTTACAAAATAATAGTTCTTTGAAAACAATAAATCGATGAACTCATCCCCCTTCATATATGTCATGATAATACCAAACATCAAAATTCTCATAGTAAATAATGTTCTCTAGTGGAGTCCTTAAAGTCTTCCTACTTCTTGGGTGTCTTAAGAATCACAAATAAACGAAGTAACTTCATAAAACTTAGTGAGCTCCAAAGCAGATACTAGGATAACTATATGTCAGCCAAACAAATAGACCCTTCCTCCTCAGTGGTAAACATAGTTCACCCATTGGCGAAGACCAAACTTGCACAAATTCATGATAGACTATGCTTTTTGGCATATACACTACTCTAACATAGTCTGTGCAAGTGTACACAGTCGTTCAAGTAATAAGTAAAATGAGTTCTCACCTCCACAGGGACTGTGTATGTTAACCGATTATTTGTAAAATTATAAATTCACAATTTGGTATAAAAACAGTTATGTTTAGACTAAGTACAATTAACTAAATGCAAAGAATGATCCCTAATGCAATTTTAATCTAGATGCAATTTACCTAAATGAATGAATGGCTTTAGAAACAAAAACAATCAACATTAAATGGGCTAGGATAATTATATTAATCAATTCAATTTACTTTATCATGCTTAACAATGTTTGGAAATACTTCCACGGCAACTCGATCTTTCATGAGTTTGGAAACCAAATTAAATCCTTTTTGAGTCTTTTACTTAGTTAAATATGCATTTTACTGATCATATTAATTAAGGGTTTCTTAGCATTTATGTAAGGTCACAGGGACATTTACGTTTGCAACAGTTTAATTACATAAACCTAAAAACTATGCAAGGTAATAAAGCTAGCTAAAGATATGAACCTCAACTTAGTCGGGTTTAAGGATCTAAATTGAGCATTGCACTTTTCAATTGTGTGTCTACTATTCATCGTCTGGTTAGGATTGCTCAGCTAATCTGAGTGCGCTCAATCACGTAAGAATGAAATGCATCTTGACATTAATTGAAAACATGATTAACTGAGGACTAAACATGTTAAACATGAATAAAATAGATCTTATTGAATTAACATAATCATCTTAGAAAATAGGATTTAAAATATCATTGTTGATGTCAAAAACAATAAACTCAAAAAAACATAATTAAAATAAATAACAAAAGAAAAGAGTAAACTCTATTCAGTTCAGCAATCTTTTGGATCTATTCTAACTGATTCAGTTCAGCAGCTTTTAAAATCTATTCTAACTTATGTGCTCCTCTGTTCTACTTCAATGCTTTTTTTGCTAAAGAATTCCTAAGGTGGTTGGCCAAAGAATTGCCTTGACAAAGCTTTTGTGGCTAAAGGATGGAACGAAAATGGGCGACTATACAAGGGGAAGGAAAAAGGAAATGGAACGTAGAGAAAATGCTAATGAGAGAAGAGAAATGAGTTGTGAGGGATGAGGGATAAGGGATTAAGGGATTGATGCATGGTATTTATAGGTGAAGGTAAGGGGTAGAGTTTGCTAAAAATAGATTTCAAATTCCTTCCTTTTCTATCACACATGGCCGACCACATTTCCAGGAGAAGGGGATGACTTAGTCTCCTCATTTTGAATTCAAACCAAAGCTATTAATAGTAATAGGGTGGACGGTTTCAATAGCAAAGCTGTTGGGCTGATTTCTGATTATTTTCCTAATGTAAGGACCTTCAATTAAATACCCCAATGTTTGCTTTTGGGCAGCCATCTACTTGTGTCAAAACTGGGCTTTTAATTCCCCCTTGTTGGACGGTTTCTCAGTCCAATAATTTAACAAACATGTTCATCTTTTAGCACATCTTTTACTGGATCAAATTATCAACCTCATGATTTAAGTGGCATGGTCTTGCCGTCCACATGAATTGATTTGTGCTTGTCCATGTTTCATTCTCATTAATCACATCTTCAATGGTCCTCCTACACAGTGAAAAATCACATATTAATAAATTAACATGAAATAATATAAAATATATACAAAAATCATGTAATTAAGCACAATTTTACATACTTTATAAATTCATGGCCGATATTACTAATTAAGTAAAATGCACTTATTTTAATAACAATTATTCAAGATAAACATATTTATTAAGTAAAAAGGTGGCAAAAATGTATAGAAAACCTTATATAATTTCGAGTTTACAAGCTCCCATTATCATAAATCTATAAAAAAAATTCAAGAAAATAGCTTGGTTACCTTGTTTAATTTTATGCCTAAATGCAAAGGGTTGTGCAAAGTTTTTCTTTTCTTTTATTTCTCAATTTTGAACGTTAAAGACTTGAAGAAGATGATGATATGTTGTCATCGTACTTACTTTAGTATTTATACTTAGATTAGGCTTAAATTAATCTTGTTTAATTAGTTTTAAGGCATTATTATACTAATTTAATAATTAATTAAACTAAGTGGAAACAACCATTATCATCCACTAATTCATGTTAAACAATTGTTAAATAACCATTTTGGTCTTTCGAATAATTGTTAATTAGGTCCTCAAGTCTTTTCTAAATTAATCAATAGTAATTAGACTTTACAATTTAGTCTTTGAGCTATAATGAACTATTTTCTTGGTTAAATTACTTAACCAATCTTCAATATATTTTCATGCTAACTTCATTAATCTTAATATTTAATCCTTTAGACTCAGTTTACTAAAATGGGGTTTCAAAATCGCATTTTTTGACACCACTTAAAATTGGGTTGTTACAGCTCTCTTCAAAAAAAAACAAAACAAGTAAAAATAAAGAAAAGATGGAAAAGAATGGGGCTTGACTGAATGTTGAAGATAGATAGATGGATAACACCCTTAGAGGCCTTTGAATAAAAAAAATTCAACAACCCCCTTCAAACGATTCTAATCTCCCCTCCAAGAATGGAAACTTGACAAGTCGAAGATTGAAGGCAATCCCCAACAATCTAAAAGATTGTGATGAAAAATTTCTAAAATCCAAAAAAAAGAATTCTTGCAAAGAAAAACTTGAGTAGTTTTATTCAAAAAAGCATAATGAACAAAAAGGTGGTCGATCATGCTATATATAGGCTGCCAAATGATAAGTATGAAGTGAGTGTTTTTAGAGTAAAAATTAGCATACCAACTAGTTGACAACTAAGTGCCAACTCATTGACTATTCATATGCCAACTAAGACTTATAACTAATTAACTAGCTTTATCATATGTCATAAAAAGATGAAATAAATATTCCTAATTGTTGATTTAAGGTGAAATTTAGCCAAGTCATGTATATGGGCTACTTGGGCCGAATTTTTACAAATGCTCCATCTATTAAATTTAAAATGGGCTAAAAATTAAAACAGTCTTTAAAAAGGCCACTTTCACACATTTGGCTAAAATAAATCTTCACTAAGCATAATAACATCTAAATGGACTCAAATTGGGCCAAACCGCAATAGAGATTGGTATAGATTGTTGGAGCTCGTTTCTTCATGCCTTCATCTCCATTAAGCTTGTAGATGATCATGTGAGCAAGTCCCACTTCAAGAAATACGTTCTTGAACCAAGATTTCCAAAAATTGGAATCTTGATTTTCTTAAAACTTAAAATCTTCAAATTTTCCCATTTTAAACCAAGATTTGTTTTATTGATTTTCTAGAAATCAAGATTCAAAATCTTGATCTTTTTCAACTCTAAGGATGTCCGAACCCCATCTGAAGTTAAGCCTAGTCACAAGATCTTTTGGGACTGTCTAATGGGATGTAGAAGGCTAAGCACAACATGTGCTTGGGCAGAAAATTTGGCCCCATACACATATCAGGTAAGTTTTAAATGGCATATCTAAAATGTTGTTGTTACTATAATTTGAGGTATGTTAATGTTCATGAAATTTTTTGCATTTGTAAGTGAAATGAATTCAAGAGACAATGTTATGATTTGTGATATGTGCAAATGGTAAGAATGAGGTCTCAATTGAGGATGTATGATATGATACCACGTAAATTTTTGTTGTTAACATGCCTATTTGATGTAAATTTCAGCTTATAATGTTACCTGTTAGTATGCTATTAACTTAATGTATGTATAAGGTAATATTAGAATCTAGTAAAGCACCACTGAGCTTTAAGGAAAGCTCAACGTGTGGATTTACGTTGCATGCACAGGTTATAGAAGACCTAAGAGTGATCGTGTGTTGAGTAACATCAATGATTTGAGGTCTCGGTAGTTTTTCTTTATTTTTGTAAAGCCTTTATGCTATTTTTAATCTTAGCATGTATTTAGGCTTTATACTTGCATGTTTGAATGTTTAAATTTAGGAGATGGTGATATTTTATCTATTTGATATTTTGGGTTATGTTGATGATACATTTTGGAACATTCGAGGCAATTATTCTTTGATAGTATGTTGGTATTGTGATGAGATGCATACTTGCTAAAGTTATGTTCATTTATTTATATGGTTAAACTTTGTGTTGGTGGGTGTTTAAACTTGAATTTATATGTTCTGGTTATGATTCAATAGGTTATTCTTGCTAGAATACTTTTAGGGTTATGTCTAACATGTTTAAAGGCACTCAGAGAATAATTACATGACTTTAAGTATCTTTCTTTTCTTTTCTTTTCTTTTGTATTCAAGACAGGTTGAGCAAAATTGACTTGAACATACATTTTTGGGCATGTGTCTCAAGACATAGTTGGCTAAGTCTTGAAGCATGGAGTTATTATCTCGAGACAATTGGAGTTAATAGTTAAATATGGTTTCAGGGGTTACAAGTCCCAAGACATGGACCCCATTTCTTAAAACATTCAGCCCTATATAGAGACCTAGCTCTTAAATTTTGTATCTTGGGCTCTAATTCGATGTTTTAAGACCCATTTGGGCTCGGTTTTTATCCTAGATTATTTTTAATTGTTTAAATTATTGTATATCATGTTTAGAACTTAACTTCACATACAATTTGATTATATGAATAATCATTTGAATTGCTTCGGCAATGAATGTGGTGTTCTATACTTGATCATCTTCTGAATCAAGTGTAAAATGTTACAATCAAACACAAGATGAACGCAAATACAAGTTTCACGATAGTCACACTAGCAACAATAATTTCTAAACAAAATTCTAAATTTCTAATCAATATTCAAGAAATTCAAGATTATAAAGACAATAAAATCTTAATTTTTCAAGAATTTGTATTAATCAACCTCTAAAAGTTATTATTTAATCAAGATGTTAATAATTTCATACAAAATTAATATCCAAAAATTATCCAATAAATAAAAATTAAATATTACATAATAATCCTAGTTTTCACAAGAAAAAGTCACAATCTTGTTTTTTTTTTTAGAGATTAATCAATAAAGCTTAAAAGAAAAAGAAGAAATTTTATCAAATTAGGAAAATCCACTTGAAAGAATTGAAAGATTGATCACTAATCTTGTAGAAATTCTAGAAATAGAGAGAAATAGAGAAATTTGAGAGATAATAAATATTGAAAGAAAATAATAGGGGGTTTTGGATTTTAATGGGTGGGGAGGGATTAATTTATTTTTCTATAAATTAATTTGTTTTATAAAGTTAATTTTTTTTTCAAATTTTAATCAATAAAAGGAAAGAAAAAGAAGGAACCCTTATAAGTAATACTTAAATTAGAAGAATTAATCTTTATAGCTAGTATAGATATACTAGTATTTTACTCATCTTAGTATATGCAGTGTTGTATTTGTTTTAGACAAGACACCCAACATGCAACATTTGGATATTTGCTATACGTTTCCATGTTCATGATCCAAGTGGCAGCTGGATGCAATTATGAAGGGTTGTGTCTCACCTTTAAACAACAAAGCCTAAGCCAATGTGCCCCATATTGATTAAAAGAAACGAAGCAAATTGCCCCATACTATTAGCAATAAAGATTAGAAATTAGTTGTAGTAACATTCATACACGGGAAAATGACAAACTTCTTTCAATGACATTTTTTTTCCAATTTTTGGTCCTTGTGATACACTAGATTGCATCATATCAGTGAGATGATACAATATATCACGTCATGGATCAAAACAAAAAAATTTGCAAGTTCATAAACTAACGTGGATTAGAAAAAAGTCATCAAGTCATAGGCCAAAAAACTTCGCTTTGTAAAATAGAAAGGGTAAAAGAATTAAAAAGTTTATAAGTTTTTATACATTCACTACTATCTTCTTTTATCTCATTTTTCTTCCCTACCAAACACTCAATTTTCTTTTTTCCGCTTTCCCACTCCGTCCTATACTTCCACTTTTCCACTCAGTCAAACACTCTAAATGTAGCTTTTTTTTCCTTCGTGCATTCATACCCTAACTTTGATGCTATTTATTAGGAGTAACTTTTTAATACTATACATTTTCATAGGAATACTAATGCCTCAAAATCAAAATGTTTGCATTTTAAACATGCATGCAATGAGTAGAAAAGAAAGGACACATTATTGAAACAGAAGATAGCTTCTATCAAAGTTTCTGGAACTATTACATTATCTATAGAAGCAACTCTGGCAAAAAAAGACTAACCCAATCTTATCCTAATGCTGCACCTTAAATAACCGGAATTCATTCCTTCTACCCATAAAACAGAGACCCAAAAAAAAATCCTTCAACCCTACAAACACTATAAACTACATTAACTGTGAGTATTTGCTAGCCACGAACTAGGTCAATTATCAAATGTATGGCTAGCAGCTAGCTAGCTGTGAATGCAGCACCAGGACATCTAACAAGGCTGTGATAAAATACTAGCATTCAACCATATATTCCACATTGGAAAAGAACCAAACCTTGGCAATTACAATGCAATTGAAGTGACTTTCAGCTCATCGTCGCCGCTTTTTTCCAGACACCGAATCACTTCCATGTCCCTTGATCGAACTTGGTGATTTCCGCTTTGTACTTTCCACAAGCTTTGCTGAGTCAGTGGAGGTCTCTTTCATGCTTTCACTTTCTTCAACCTTGGATGAACCCAACTTTGACTTACCAGTACCATTAGTATTAGATTTAGCACCGCTTCTAACAGGCTTACCCTTAGAATTGGAGGAAACCCTGGGGGTTTCCTGCCTGGACTTGGACGTCTTTGAAGTGTCTTGCTTTGACTTTGTGGAAACTTTTGGTGTAACACTTCCATCATGCTTGGACTTGGTAGACTTCGGCGTGTCACCACCATCCTCATTCTTGGTTTTGTTGCCTGCTTTTGAAGCAGTGTCAACTGATTTACTGCCACTTTTGGTAATATGGTCTTTGGATTTGGTAACATTGTCACTGTCTGATTTACTAACACTCTTGGGGGCATCTTTGGATTTGCTATCCACTTTACCATCTTCCTTTGTCTTGCGAAAAGACTTTGCTGCAACACCCTTGGATTTTCCACTTGAAGTTCCTTCACCCCTGGCCATCCAAATATTAAGATTTTCAAAAATCAGAGAAAGAATCATATAAAAAATTCCGTTTGAAAGAATTAAGTAACCTTTTTGGCGAAGCATCCATCTTAGTTTTCTTGCTAGGCGGTTCAGCTGTTTTTGCTTTCTTTTTTTGAGGCCTGTCAATGGAAATCAAAACAAGGGAGAAAAAGGTCAGCCTAGACAATAATACGAATACATAAGGAGACCAGAGAACCCAAAACAATCCAAAAAGAAAATGCAAAGCTATACCAAATATAATAATCCCTAAACCTAAAGTAAAATCCAAAACTAGCATAAAATTAGCATTGCTAAAGAATGGAGGACGCATTAACTTAAATTGCACAAAATAACCAAGTTTCATCATGCAAGGCCAAAATAAATAATCACCAAAGGAATCACTTACATTTCAGATGAACCAGCACGGCTTGGATGGTCAGCTGCTTCTTCCTGTTCCGTAAGTATTAGCAACCTAGAATATGAATCAAATAAAAGCTAAATTATCTATAAATTAGAGCACTACCCACCTCATCTTTTCCAGACTCGTCTTCAATCACCTCCCACTTTTCTCTCTTAAGATTTAAAATTTCTTGATCACCATCATCATAATTCACCTATAGACAAATGAAAATGATCAAATCTGAAACACATTTTAGCAATGAATAGTTACAGAAGACAAAACCTCTCAAAAGAGGTAACTTCTATCCTATTTGATGCATCACCTTGTGTTTCTTCTTAACTGCATCATACGAATGAATAACACCTTCATAGAACCTGCAAAAGAATAGCATATATAAGGGGATAACTACATATATAAGCAAGAAACTAGAAATGAGCACGGATACAAATGCCCGCACATGCATAACATATTGGAGAAGAGAAAACAACTAAAATTACATGGTTTCCATTTCAGAGTATCACTTCCACAAAGCTTGTAAAATATAAAACAAGGATATACAGAACTATTATACTCACGCATGGTCTTTGGGCCACCAGACCTTCACCTTCAGACCAACCAAATTCTCACCATATTCCGTAGAACCAGATGCCTAACAAAGAATCAATAAAAAAAATCAAGTGTCTCCAGAAGACAGATATGAAATATCACAGCTTCAACTTTGTTCAGATTGTAGCTTGTATGGACAGTCAAATAAAAGGTTTACAATATTTCATGCAAAGTTAATTGAGCTTATATCCTCCAAAACTTTTCCATAGAGCAAGACAAGATAATTAGCCATGGTTGCAAGAAACAAAAAAAAAAAAAGCAAATAGAAAAGTCAGCATCCACACATATGCAATACTAGTGCACCAGAAGCATTGATTCAGTGCATGCTACTAGGGAGGAATAAAAACAGCATTGCAGGATGACTGCTCCAAGAAACCCACAACAAACTTGAAACTTGTGGAAATATCAAAAGCCTCTTAAAAGATAAATGACCTCAAAGAAAATATATAAGCTGCGTTGTTGCTACATAGGCATTATTTTGAAAGGGGGAAACACTTTAGAAACAAATAAAGGAAGAGGTCCTTAAAAGTAAGGGAGGCTAGTAACACAAAAGATAGAAAGTAGATCAAAAGGAAAAAGAAAACACTAGAAAGGTTAGCTAAAAATAAATGCTTAGAATGGACACTGGAGAATCTCTTTGAGAGTTGAAACCCATAAGGATCATCACAAAGACTGCCTATAATACCAACTTTATTTAAAATCCAACCAACCAAAACTATGATATACCACCACAAAACCTCATCTTGAAAGATGCACAAAGACAAGTACAAGTAAAAATTAAATGCTACCTCAACACTCTTTCACCTAGAAACACTTACTTTTTCTTTGTTTGCGGTATACTTTCTCTTAGTACTTGTCTTAGAATTCTCCTCCATGTGAGAATCATGTTTGTTTGGTTTCACAGACTTCGGAGAAGCAACCACTTCCTAAACAAATAACAAGACAATAATGATACCCTAAATTGAAGGAACTATAATATCTAAATATATAAAAAGTGAAGCTTCAAATAAACAATCTTGATAGAATAGTTAAACTAGAACTTAAAAGCCAAAAACTAAGCACCTCATTGTCATTCATGGTTGAGGTTTTTGTTCCATCTTTCTCAGGAACTTTCCCCCGAGCTCGCTTTTTCTTATCCTCCAGCTGCCTTGACGAGGGTTCATCTAAATTATTATTGCTAGAACTTACCTTCTTTGAGGATTGTGTCCTTGATTTTGCCTCTAAACCACTTGCACTGCCACTTTCTTTCTTAGATTCGTCTACATCAACAGCAGCATTAACCTTGCTGGAAATCACAGTAGCAACCTTTTTCCCTGATTGTTTACTTGCTTTTACTTCTGAATCACTCATCCCTTCAGATCCCTTCTTAGGGACGTCATCAACAGAAGGTGTGGTCTCTTCACTCAAGCTCTCTTTCCTTTCTGGCTGTGCAGCCTTTTTGGAATGACCCTCATCAGGAATAGTCTTTGACTGTGCAGCCTTTTTGGATTGACTCTCATCAGGTATACTTTTTGGCTGTGCAGCCTTTTCAGATCGACTCCCATCAGGTATACTCTTTGGCTGAGCAGCCTTTTCAGAATGACTCTCATCAGGTATAGACCCACTTGGTGTTGGGGAAGCAACAACAGCAGAGTCATCCTCAGTTGGTTTTGGTGCGGAAGATTGAGCATCTGTCTCTCGTTTATTTTCAGAGGATACAGCCCCATCAACAGACATATTGTCACGCAATGAACCAGCATCATCTTTGCTGTCATTTTTAAGGTCCAGTGATGTCTCAGTTTCCTTCTCATCAACATGAAAGTTGTCAGAAGGTTTTGTTGATTTTGAATCAGATTTCTTCCCCGTTTCCAGGGTACTTTCCTCTGACCTAGAATCTGAATTGACTATTTTCTCAGCTTCCAATCTATCAGGTTCAGCAACAGTTGATGTATCATCATTCTTGGACTTATCACAAAGATGGTCATCCTCTTGCTTCTTTACGGTGCTTGCATCAGCCAATAAGTTGTCTTCAGCAGTTTGCACCCTGCCATTGCTAACAACTGACTTGGGAGATTTTTCATTTGCAAGACCTTGTCCGGTAGAAACTGCTTCTTCAGGAATTTCTTTATCCTCCTGGAAGAGAATTTGAGGATTTATGACTACTTTGAAGCAGTAAATTCTAACAAAAAAGTGCTAGAATCCACACACACAGAGAAACGCATAAAACATTGACAATTACCAACAAAAATAGGAAACAGAATGTGTCTGGGCTACCTTGTCCAAAGGTGACTCTGCTGGTTTGCTCTCATCATCCTACAGAAGATTCACCCAAAAAATTAAGGAGAATAAATCAGTTATAACTTCAATCAAGACATAACAGATTTTATTAAGCATAAATCAGTTGTAACTTCAATGAAGAAGGCATAACAGATTTTATAAGCCAACGACACAAGGCAAATACTTTTCTTGGTTTGAAGCATGTTTTGAACAAAAGAACTGAAAACACACATGCAAAGAGCAATAGCAAAGCTTAAAACAAATTAAATAAAAAGCTTTAAACCTTATGTAATCATGTTGCACATAATCTATCTACAAATGATGCAGAGTAGAAATATGTACAGAACCACAGCACAAAGTAACTCAATAATTGCCCTCAGAACTAAAAGGGCTTTACGGAATTATATCAAGAATTAAACAAGTTGCTTACCACATGTTTTTCAGCAACAGTATCACTTTGATCCACAGCACCAGGTGACACTTGACATATAGAAGCAACTACACTACTATAATCATCAAAAGAAATGCCAAAGTTCTCTACAGCCTGCGTTAGGTAAGGTTTCAGCTTTGATGCACAGTTCTCAAGCACTCTCTCCGCCAACCTCCGAGCAACAGGAAGAACTTCCTGAGAGGAAATAGAAGACCTAGGAGTAAAACAAGATAGCATAAGAAAAGTAAAAAGTAGCGACTCATGTAACAACATACCTCATTATCCCTCTTTACACTAACTAAAATTGGAGAGAGCAACTCCACAGGGATGTCCTCACTTTCTTCCAATACAAGGGTCATAATAGTCGCCATTGATGTAAAGACAATCTCTGAATGATGATCCCTTGAAAAACAAAAGAACAAAGAAAATAATGGTATAGAATGCAGGCCCTACGTATCCGACTATGCCACTTCTATGTTCTTGTAATCATAATCCACTCTAGTAAAATAGCTAACATCATGATGAATATTAGAGGAAGATGGCAAATTTTTGGATTGAGAAACAAGCCTCCAGTAAACAGAAAAGCAACCAGTTTTGGATTGAGAAACAAGCCTCCAGTAAACAGAAAAGCAACCAGACAAAGCCTTTTATGAAAAAGTAAATAATCCGAAAAGCTCTCATAAGGGAAGGGAGACAGATATTCTAAAAATAGCACTCTGACTTTGTTAATAATGAATCGATCTGTAAATTACTGCCTTCCCACTTTCTACCAAATCTAGCATAAGCACCTATTTCATAAAACCTTCAAGTGCCAGAAACGCAAGGATCATAATCTCTATTTTCAAACACCAATATAGCAGTCTATCAAACCCATAATTAAAAGCACCATTGCTCATCAACTTAATATAAGAACCAGTTTCAGCAATAACATAGATTCAAGCCATGGAAGCCCAAGGCAAAGAACTAAAAGAAGATTTCAACAGCAATAATCTCATAAAAATTTGAAAACTTACAAATTAGACAGAAGATAGGAGACAAGAGCTGAAGATTTACGTTGATGAACAAATGGTAACAAGAGAATGAACTCTCCAATCAAGCAGTTAGTTTTTACCTTATTTCCTTGAGGAAATGCTGGAACATCTCAATGATTAATGCATCGCATTCAAGATCCAACATCACCACACATGACCTGACTTTGGCAACAGTTTCAAGGATTGAGATCCTCTTAATGAATGAGCGGCTGGACTTGTCAGACAAATGTTCAAATGATGATACAATTAGTTGAAAGATCTCCTGCATACATATTAATAGGAATCAACACTTTGAATGCAGAAAAAGATTTTAAAATGATCATTTGCAAAAGCATTCAGAAACAATGACTTCAAATACCCTCATTTGGTCATCATCATAAGGAGCCTCTGGTGCAGTTATCCTTGTTATCTCGCTCACACAAGCCGCAACTGCAACTTTGACATCATTGTCAGGGTGTCTCAAAAGTTGCTCGGCCACCAAGGCTCTGAGTGATGGAGAGAGCGCATTTTGCATTGCTTGGCTTGGTGATTGTTCCACCCTTGAAAGACAACTTTCAACTTGCTAGAATTGCAGAGGACAGAGAAGTGTAAACATTCATCATTGACATAAAAAGCATCCACTAACATGCACTAGCGTAAGGTAGAACACAAAGGATATTAAACTATTAGAGTACCTAAAATATTAAGACAATCAGTCAGTTGTAGCATGATTCACTAACATGCACTAGTGTAAGGTAGAGCACAAAGGATATTAAACTATTAGAGCACCAAAAATATTAAGACAATCAGTCAGTTGTAGCATGATTCACTAGTCACAAAACATCCATACATCAATAAGGCTCAATGAAAAGAAACAGACTTTAAACAAAATATAGCTGCAATATTACACTTCGTGATGAATATAACTACACTAAAGAAGTATCACCTAATCAAATAGGGAGACAAAAACAGAAGATTTGAAAATAAACCAAAGACATATTTACATGTCTGCACCTCCATAACTAGTTTGTAGTTCTGCTAAGACATAACCTCATATCACTAAAGAATCATCATATACAGAAATTGATACATGGTCTTGCAGAAACTTACTCAAGAACAATTGTAAAACCCTAACAAACACTATACCTAATGAGATAGATCAAAAGAGGCATAGATCCTAAACAAACAATCTACCTAAGGATAATTTGCCTCTTTTTTTGCAGGTCCTCTTCAAAGTTTTTCTTCCTTGGAATCATGAATGCATGTGACCTTGTCTAAACAATGTATGGCACCAAAGTTTTTTCTGATTATCAGAATCCCAAAGTCTGCTTTAATGATGTTATCATTTGCAATTCTTTTAAGGGGCTGCATGTGTGATGGGGAGGGGAGGGCGGACAGACAATATATTTGCAACAAAGAATGTTCTGATTAATATCCATGTTTTATACAATGAAAACATAATCTAGCAAGCCCAGCAAACTCTTTCCTTAATAGGAAGGTTTTCGCACAATACCTACGTGTGCTTTCCATATTAGCTTTCATCGCTTTCAATGCCATCTCAAGTGGGTAAAAAAAATTTAACCTTGGTTGTAAAATTATAGTAACCAAACATAGCTAGTGCTTAATTAACTAAGAAATCGAGGATAAAATTTATTGTAATGGTTTCTCGGATTTCACAAAATTTAAGGCAGGTATGGGATTCCCTTTATGCCACATATAGACAAGAAAAGCGCGCGCGAGCACTTATTTTTGAATTTGAAAGAAACACAAAAGTTCAAAGGATTTTCATCATTTACTACTGTATAGAATTTGCATTCAAATAAATTTAACATGCTAGTATTCAAAATCTAGCACAGCAAACCCGTTAATGATATCAGTCATTTAGCAAATTTGCAAACATACACATCAATATATCTACACCAAAAAAAAAAGAACAGAGAAATCAAAAACAGTTTCCCAAGTTCAAAACGGTAATGCCAGAAGCAAAATTAAATAAGTGAAAACATGCAAAAGAAGAAAACTTTAGAACAAGAGGTAAAAGCAGATCACAATGGAGAAAAAGAACTAACTTTAATAGCAGATATTTAAAAGATATCACACCGAAGATAAAATTCAAACCGCATGCATAATGAAATCACATAAATCAAAGTCTAATAATTAAAAAAACGAGCGAAGTATAAAACGTAATTAAAGCCTGAAGAAAAACAGTAATTAGGGCATACGTCGAGGAGAGGAATGAGCTCATCAACTGATGAAGGTGGTTCAACGAGCATGTTCCCAGCCTCCATTAATTGTAACTCCAGCTCTTTATCTGATGCCGCCATAGCCTTTTTTTTTTTTAAGAACAAAAATAATTATGTACCTAAATATACAGAAACAGATCCTTTAAAAAAAATCTAAAACCTAAGGCCTCGATTTCACACCATTCTGGAAACCTAAAAGAAACTCACGCGAAATAACACCAAACTATAAAGATTAAAGAGAGAAAAAGTGCATACACTCGAGCGAAAGTTAGGGTTTTTTCGTGCGAAAAATAGAGAAAGTGATGAGTGAGTTTTTTTTTTTTTTTTTTTGAAATACTGTTTTAAAAATTATATTAAAAATATGTTTTACTTTTTTTCTGTAGGTGTGTGTGGGCTTTAAAAGGAAAATACAGCAAAGCTTTGCTCGGATTACGCCGTGGTTATGAAATGGAGTTAAATTACGGGCTTTAAGTCCACCGTTGGATTCTTAGGATGTGGACCTATTTGTGTTTATTTGACGGCTCGATTTTGTTGTTACCTTATTAGCTTTCCATTTATTATACTGAATTTGAAATTACGTTTTTGTAAACAAAAAATTGTAATTTTCGAAAGACAAAGATAATTAGTTTTTACAAATAAAACTCATTATTAAACTTCAAAATATTAAATAGCAGATAAAAAATAAAATAAACATTCATGTAAAAATATATATACCTAATAGAATTAATTCCAAAATTAAATAAAATTCATTCCAAAATTAAACTAAATTAAAAATATAAAAAAATTATTGTAATTAATAACGGTTCTTAATCTAATTTTAATATTATAAAGATGATGAAGTGTGTTAGAACCCATCCGAATAAGGATGTATGGTAAGTTAGAAGGCTGCTTGAGGAGTAAACCCATTAACAACCAATCGGAAGGACATTCATATGTTTCACCTATTGCAACCATTCTGACAAGTATGAATCGTCTGATGTTCAGGCCATCGAACTTTCATTAGGAACATGATGTTGTTGGTCATCAAATATTACGTGGGTTCAATTTATAACACCTCCTAATCTCAAACCGTCGCCGGGACAGAGTTACGAAGTATTACCAGACGTATTAGACAACTTATAAATAATTTACAAATAAAATAACATTCATAGCATAATTTAATTACTAAATCCCTATATCGAACTCTCAAAGTCTAAAACATACATTTAAGTGAAACGGCATTCGTTTAAATATTCCAAATTTTTATTTTTATTTTTACTTTTTTATTTTTTTTATTTTTATTTTTTTGAAATGAATAAACTTTTTCATTATAATTCTTAAACTTGCAATACTAATATTTTAAACCATTTATATTCAAAACATAATAACCTTTATACACATCCTAAGTACATGTCACATTACCAAAAGAAAATATACATCACCAAAAGTTTGCTGAAGTCGGGTCTGGCTTTGGATGCTGGTTCAGTACTTGATTTCTACAACCTGCGCACAGAAACAACCGTACGCTAAGTATGCATATACTCAGTGGTATCACTATAATTCAGTTTATAATTAAATACATTAAATCACACACATACTTTTACATTACAATTATCATCACTTAATGAACAATTCAATCTTTCATATTATCATTCAATTATATATATATACCATTCTTATTTCTTTATTTCAATTCTCCACTTTCACATGGGACATATCATTCAAATTTAGTTTTATCAGTAGATTTATTTCATTTATCCCTATTAACTTGACTCGAACTCGGCGGATACACGGATTCCAACCAACACACCAATACGGCACAATGTGCCTTAACGGTACACAATATCTAATAAGTAATCAGTAACGGTAGCAGCAGCAGTAACAGTAACAATAACAGTATTCAACACACAAAGTGCTGAATCTGTAACAGTAACGGTAACAGTATTCGACACACAAAGTGTCGAATCGGTAACAGTAACAGTAACAATAGTCGGCACATAAGTGCCTGATCAGTAAGCCGGCAAAAACCCGTACTCTTCCATATCCTATGGCATGCCAACTATATCCGACTAGCCCGACTAGTTAATAGGGTATTTAAATCATTTTTCAGTATAATTTCCATTTCGATTCAATATTAATTATAATTTATTATTTTTATCAATTTTCACAGTAATACAGTAATTCACTTCATTAGAAATTTTACAGTTCAATGCAATATACGTAACATTATTCAGTAATTTCACAGTTCAATTCGGTATTCAAAACAATATTCAGAATCCAATAATTCAGTTCAGTATCAATCTCAATTTTAATACCCAATCACAAATTTTATTATTTCATTAAATACTTACCTTAAAATACTTACCACATATTCATATTAAATTAAACATATATTAATTATAAAGCTTGAGTTATAGTGATACAAACTAGAATTCTCTTCAGATTTAATCCTCAACGATCTTTCCTTTTCCTTTTTGGGCCGATGCTTCAGGCTCGATATTAGCTACGAACAATTAAAATAATTTCACAATTATTAGCATAACACAATTTAAATGCTGAAATTTTTATCTAACTTTTACTTTAATTCCACTTTAATCCCAACTAAACCTATATATTTTTCTTTCTCAATTCATACCTTTTTACTACTCAATTTCTTACCAAACTCACATCTAGCTACTTAATTTTTATCATATTTTCATAATTTCGAATTTATTTCAATTTAATCCCTAAAACTCAAAACTTATAGCTTAGTTTACAATTCAATCCTTTATTCAATTCTAATCAAATTTTCTATCAAATAATCCCCCAATTCCATCATTTGTTCAACATAAACCCTACTCAAAAATCTATTAACTTTCAAATTTTCAACTTAAATTCAAGAGTATTTCACTCTAAAATTCCAAAAACATCAAATTTATAAGAAAATGACTTGATTAAACTTACCAATTAAACTTCAAGCTTTAAAACCTTAATTTTCCCTTTCTTCTTTCTTTCTTTTTTCTTTCCTGTTCTGTTTCGAAATGTTCTCTGTTTCTTCTTTACTTTATTTTATTTCATTTCTTTTATTCTTTTATTTTATTAACTTTATAATAATAATAATAATAATAATAATAATAAATATCTTATTTAATAACAAATATATATATTACAATTGGACACACATATATTTTACACTTGCCTATTATCATCACCATCCAATTGTCCTTATCTTATTTAGTTTATATAATTTAATATTTTAATATGATAAAAATCTTTTTACTTAAATAAAAAATAATTAAATAAATATATTACAAATGTATAAATATATGAATTACACTTGTATAATTTAATCACCATATATTTGTCTTTATTTTAATTTATTTTTAATAATAATAATCATAATTTAATAATATAAATTATAATTTAATAGAATAATAATAAATAATAAATATCTATATACTTAAATAAAAAAGTAATTAATAATTAAATTATATATATTTACATAATTAAAATCTAAAAATATCTTAGATTTTAACATGTTTGCCGTCTCAACTTATGCTAAATGGCTTAATTTCCATTTTAGTCCTTTTTACTTTCTTTTAATCTATAATTAGACTTTCACTCTTTATTCAATTTAATCCTTTTTGCTAATTACTCTAAATTAAGCTAAATTTACTTAATTAAAACCTAATTAGACACACTACTAGGCTCATAAATATTTTTAATAATTATTTTCGAACTTATTTCACTAAGACGGAGGCCCGATAACACACTTTTCTGGTGCCCACGGATTTTGGGTCGTTACACAATTGCTTTATATCGTTAAGTCAGAATGAATAACATGATTTGTTCCATCACAGACATCCTCGTCTCATCGAATACATCTACCCCATACATTCCGTAATGATTGGTAGATAGCAAGTTTAACACATTAACATCACCTTACAAGGGACCTCCGCATATAAATACATTTAGGAACGACGAAGAAAGGATCGACTCTCCAAAGATATCAAGCCTATACTCTACCAACCTATCTTCATCACTTAACCTCCACACTCTTCTTTTCTCTACTCCTTATAGCCTCTAACTCTTCGCCCATAGTAGGTAAACCAATCGTCGTGACAACTATCATATCATATTCTAGCCCTCTTCTTTGTACTATTGTATCAACTATTGATGTAGTAAACATGGACAACATGACTTCACAATCCCAGAGTAATGCCCCAATCGACCTAATCAGCCCAACCAACCTGACCAACTCATTTTCTCAAACTAACACCCTCATTCCACCTGGCACATGATGTAACACCCTAGGTCTAGTGGGTCTAAGGTTTTGGCGTATAATAGTAGAATAGTCTGTTTGGCAAAGTGTAATCTGCCCAATGACTTATTATGGCATATATTTGTGGGCGTATTGTAACTACTACATCAATAAGTAAAGATTTTATACCAAGATATTTTGCTATGTTAATGAGATGTTTGTGTTATATGATATAGATTAAGAATGGATTGAGTTACCGCCAAAGGTCTAATATGTCTGGTTTGTATGGAATATTGTGCTAGTTAGATTTTAAGTAACATGGTTAGAAACCAACTAGATAGCCTATCTTGATAATTGTGAATGTAAGGTACTTATTTATATTTCTCTTGGAAACTATATGCCATTAAGAAGGCAATTTTTGAAACATATAACACTTGTTAAGATCCATTAAGTAGGTGTAATCATGTGTGTGTGTGTGTGTGTGTGTGTGTGTGTGTGTGTGATGGGTTCTGAAAGAGATTCTTCTTCTTCTTCTTCTTCTTCTTCTTTCTCCTTAAGTAGTGCTCTTTGATTCTTTCCTTAAGTTTGAATGTATCTCTTCCTCGATAATCTGGAAGCTATGGTTCTTTAATGATGAGTCCATCTCAAGGTAAGTAATTCAACTCTACATGCTAAGTTTTGAATAAGTACGTTTGTATATGGTATTTGAACAGTAAGTTGTAAGTGCAAGGTTTTGCATAAGGTTGTTGGCAATTAATATGATGAGTAAATTGTATGTATAAGAGTTGTAACAGTGAAATTTTGTTTCTAAGTAGTGGTTGCTGCTAGTTCGAGAGGGATGACTGAGTTTGCAGCTTAGAACTGTAATAGGTGAAAATCAGGTGAGTCTGTACCCTGACTCTTTTGTGTAAACTTTTCAAGTAGAAATATTTATATATAAAGCATGATGATATCTATATTAATCAATAAATGTATGATTATAGTAAAGGTGAAGTAGCGTTAAGGTGATATGTGTAAGGTTTTGTTGAGAAAAATACTTATTGGTAAGAATGCAGGTACAATTATGATACAAAAAGAATGTCAGTCCAAAATACGATCACATCCGGGGAAGTAAGAAATGAGAAATATTCCATAGTAAAGCCTCTAGTAAGGCAATTATATTGCTAACCAAACTGACTTATTACAGGTTAGAAACGCGTGTAAGACCATAAGGCACAGGCCCATAGCAGCTTGGTATTAATTGGAACCATTCATGGTATAGCCTTCAGTAAGATGAAACTGGAATGGTAGAATACTATACAATAATGTGTGTAAGACCACATGGCATGGTATGATATGACTGCATAAATGTTCATGGTATAGCCTTTTATAATGAGAAAGTCAAATTGGCAGATCACGATTCATGACACTCCGAATAAGTCTATGAGGAAGAAACCCATGACAGTATCTATAAAGTCTGCCAGGACAATAAACACGAAATTCTTTATTATGCTTGTATGGTGTGTTCTGTTTGGCCTGTATGGCGTGATCTGTCAAGAATGTTTGATAAGATTTGAATGTTTGTATTTATGGTAATATATGAATAAGTCTATCGGTTCTGTAATAAGTATGGCTAAGATAATGTATTGTTATACTCAGGGTTAAAGGTTGAGTAAGATCTGTGAAATAATTGAATAAGTTATTGAAAAGAACTGTGTATCTGTATGATGATAAAGGTATTCACCATGATAATTTGAAAATGTTGTATATATATATGTGTGTGTGTGTGTATATCTATGTGAGATATAATGATCTATCATTGTGAGTTCAATTGGGTTATGAAAATGAACCACACTTGCTATGAGAAAATAACCCACTAGACAATATTCATACAAAGATTACTTTGAACCCTCTTACCCATTTAATTCCCAAGCCTCCTCTTCCTTATCCCTGATCCTCAATCTTGCTAAATCATCTTCCATATCTGGCTATAATCGATCACAAACCACGCAAAATCGTAAAAAAAATCTAATGAAAACCCTAAAAACCTAATGAGCAAAGAAACTTATCACTTATTGTAACACTCCTAACCCAATCCATCACCGAAATAGGGTTATAAAGCATTAACGAAATATACAGATCAAGTAAATAGATATTTCATTTTATACAGTATTCATGTCAGAAATCAAATATAAAGTCTCTTGTATGAACCCTCGAGGTCCAAAACATGCATTAGAAACGAGCCGGGACTAAACTAGGTACTCAGAGAATTTTTCACAAAATCTCAAATTTTTTCCTAGGTATAGGGGTCACACGTCCGTGTGGTCAGGCCATGTGGTTCACACGACTAAGGGACACGCATGTGTCTCAGGCTGTGTAACTCTCTGACTTGGGTCACATGGCCAAGCCACACACCCGTGTGCTAGGCCGTATGTAAAATACCTGAGCCTTCTATTTTGACATTTTAAAGATGCAGGGTACACACGGCCAGGTCACACGCCTATGTGCTAGGTCGTGTGTCACACATGGCTGAGACATACGCTTGTGTCTCTGTCCGTGTGGACGAAAATAGGCTATTTTCCAAGCCATATTTCTCACCCCATTTTGTCATGTTTTTACACCAACATTTTAACACATTCACAACCTATTATAGGTCATTTAACCCAACTCAAAATCAAGTCTTATACATGATATAATACCTCATATAATCAAGTATACACAGTTACATAAATTACCAAGTTCACATATATGCATATCTTATCAAATATGCTAACTTAATTCAATCATCAATATGTCAATATAATTTCTATCAATCAACCATTTCAAACACATACCAAATATATCCATCACAAGTCATTCCAATGTCAAGTTACAATTAAAGCATTTATATGCAGATATTGGCCAATTAACCTACACATGCCATTATAACGATAATTGATTTACCATATATATATCGAAATGGGTTGATGGATAGTGTGAGTGATCTCCGCCAAGCTTCCACTCCAACGAGCCTCCGAATTACTATAGAATAGGGGAAAATAAAACAGAGTAAGCATGAAATGCTTAGTAAGTTCGTATAACATGGTAATTAACATACCATTCATTCATGTTCAAGATAAACATGCAAGACACATTCAACCAATTTGATCACAAGCCCTAGCACATATCTTCATCATCTTTGTTAGTCATATATTTCATTCAAATATCAAGAAATATGAATAAGCTCAACAGTAATCAGATTTCCATATAAATATGTTTTTCACATCATGTATTCATATAACATAGACAAATCATATCCATGTATTTCAAGTACATTTTCATAATAACTCATCTCGAGTTCAGACTATTTCATGTCAAAACTTTGCCCGTTAAATCAATCGAAATGTTGATGGTTAGACGAGTAGTAAGATCGAGGTGTACAAATATATAATCATAGATGAACATATTCATTAAACAAATTCCATGTTCATATAGCATTATCTCATGTTTCCATATATCATGTATTATCATTTTCATGTATTTCAGGCAGATACGTGTAATAATTCATTTCGTGTTCATATATTCCCATGTCAAAATTTTACCCGTTGAATTTTATTTGAAATATCAATAGATACCTAGGTAGTACACTCGAAGTGTACAAATTAGCAATCCGTCAATTCATATTCAGGAGTGCTCATTAAAGCACATAATCGAGAAATCCTCTCTCGAGCCATATAACAGGAAACTCACAAAGAGCCATTAATCAGGGAGCTCACAAAGATCCTATCGAGAAGTTTATCCGGGCTATATAACGGGAAGCTCACACAGAGCCATAATCAGGAAGTTCACATAGAACTTTTAATCAGGAAGCTCATGAAGAGCCATTAATCAAGAGCTTCAGATAGTCATATATCGGGAAGTTCAAGCGAGCCATATCAGGACGCTCACAAAGAGCTGCGTTTGTGTCTGCAATATATGCAGGATCACAACCGATCATATAACAGGACGCTCATAAAGAGCTGTGGTAGTCCGCAACACATGCAAGATCACTACCGATAATGATGCTCACAGGAACCATATAACGGAAAGCTTGAAAGGGCTTATAACGGGATGCTCGTAGGAGCTGTGGTGTGTCCGCAACACATGCAGGACTACAACCAATTCAGAAAATCCTATATTCATCGAATTTCAATATTCAAACGAAATTTAATATTTATCGGGCTTTGTCAGATATGTAATCAATTTCATGTATATGACATTTATACAATTTACATACACAACATTCAATTCAAGCATATAAATATATACAATTTAGTTACATGAACTTACCTCGACAAATGTTTGTGTACGTAAAATGTACTAATCCAACATTTTCTCTTTTCCTTGTTCTAACTTTGAATTTGGTCTATCCGAAACTATATGAATGAATTTAAAATTAATTCATATTCATTTCAATTCAAATCACATATTAGGAAAAAATACCATTTTAACCCTAAACTTTTAAGTTAATGACAATTTTGTCCTTAAGCTCAAAAAATGAAATTCATGCAATTTAATCATTATTCCAAGCCTACCCGATTTTTACATGTAAAATTTACAGCCCATGTATTTCATAAAATTCAGAATTTTTCCATGAATTTTACATCTTTTCAATTTAGTACCTAAATCACAATTTCATTAAAATCCACTTAACAAAAGTTGTTTATCTATCAACAACCTTTCATTTTCTACCATAAAACTTCATAATTTATCTTTTTTTATCCATGGAAAAACCCGAGTACCTTGATAAGTTTGCAAATTAATCCCTGAGATAGCTAGATTAAGCTATTACGATCTCGGAAATATAAAAATCATTAAAAACGGGCAAGAATACTTACCTAATCAAGCAAAATAAATTGGCTTGAGCTTATGTTTCCATGGCTAGAGTTTCCATGCTTTTAATTTGGGAAAGGTGATATAAATGATGATATTTTTATTTTTTTATCATTTATGATCTTTTATTATTTCACTTTCCAATTCCATCCTTTTCTTGATTTTATTTTCCATGGATGAATCATCATCCTTAATCACTAAGCATTTTTAATGGTATATTTTCATATAAGGACCTCAAATTTTGAATTCCATAGCTATTTAATCCTTTTAGCTATTAGAATTCAACTTTTTCACTTTGTGCAATTTGGTCATTTATCAAATTAAATATGTAATCGGTAAAATTTCTTCACGAATTTTTTATACGGGCTATTACACTTATAGAAAAACATAGAAACAAAGAAACGTGCCATACGACAAACTTTTAATTATATTGAATACATTAAATTATAAATTTATTTATTTATTATAAAATAAATTTTATATTACATTATAAATAAAATTTCATATAATTATTTATTAGTTAGTAATAAAACTTAAAAGCTATAACTTTCGTTTCTCTCTCATCTACTTTAACTTAAAAGCTATAATTTTATATTACATCTTTAAATTTCTAGCCCAACACTTTAAATACTCTCTCTAATGCAAAACTCAAAGAGAAAGTTTATCTCTCTTCTATCTCTTAGAAAAAAAAAATCTAAAATTTTAACTTCAATTATGATATGTGGAAAGAATAGTTGAAAATTTTTAAAGGATATTTTAGATTAATTTTCTTTCTTTCTATTTGGTGATGATCTGAATAGACATTCAGATTCTCACCCTCCTAATCTCTATTATGGGACTTGGAACTTGAAGTTATTATTCTACAAAATCCTTAACTCGGTGAATCAAATTCTTGTATTACATTGTGGCAGAATGTAATACCTATTCCATTCAACCAAATATGATGTAAGGGTTTGGCAAGATTAGTGTAACTTATCAATAATATTATAATTCAAAATTGAAGTTATCAAAATATATTTTAAGAATACTTCTGTGTTTCTTTTATATTTTTATAAATATTTTGAAAATTACATAATAAGATTTGAAACCAAAACATTTCAATTTTCAACTTCACCATTTCAACTAAAATTATATTTTATTTTTATATCAATTTTTTTTATAAATTTGGTAATAAAGTTTTCATCCATATCATAGTGTGTGCCATAATCTTTAACATCTTATATTTATGTTGCACATGAAATTATACACATCCAATTAAAATTTGATGCATTTTTTTAAATGCTCCATGTTAGATTTAAGTAAAGGCTCCATTTGTTTCACTAAAAATGACTTCTAGAAAATAATTTCTGGAAAAATTAATAATTTTTAGTGTTTAGATTAATCTGTGTAAAATATTTTTTATTGTTTGGTAGATTTCTCAAAAATATTTCATAAAAGTTGTTTTCAATGAAACAACCATACATTTGAGATTTTTTTTTTCATTGTTTAATTGAATTTATTTTTATCTATAATTTTATATTTTACATTGCTTTTCCATATATTAAAAATATTATGTTAGATTTAGGATCATTACAACGTTATTTTTTAATTATATGACTATCGAGTGAGTATTTTTTATTTAAAAATGTGACATCAACAAAATTGACAAAAAAATTTAATGATGTTAACAATTGGACTTGATTTAAATTTGAAAATTAAAGGGACTAATTTTTGAAAATAAAAGTATAAAGACTAAATTGCAAATCTGTGAAGTGTACATAGACTTATGACATATTTTAACTTTTATACTACAAAACATTTATATTAATATATTTATAATTGTAATAAATATTTATTATTAAAATATTAATGTTGAATATTTTTAATAATATGTGAATAATATTATTAAAAATTATTATTTTTAAATTTTATTATTAAAATAAAATTGAAATATTAAATAATATATTAAAATAATAAATTATACTTATTATATTAATAAATTATTATATGACTAAATATAAATATTTAAATATGTATGTTTAATAATATTGAAAAATATAATATTTTAAATAATTTTAAATATTTTAAAAATAAAAATAAAAATTATTATCAATATAATAATATTAAGCTTGTCTTAATTTAATTTTTATATAAAAATAAAATTATCTATAGAAGAGCCATTTTCCGAAAAATGACTTACGCTTTTCAAAAGGGTAAGTCATTTTACTGGAAAAAGGGCTTATTTTACGTTAACCTGTAAGTAATTTTCTGTTGACCAAGTTGTTTTCTGTGAAACAAACACAGAAAAATGCAAAAAAGATTTTCTGTAAAACATTTTACATGTAAACAAATGAACCCTAATATTTAAGGTTAAATTATGATGTTAGTCTTTGTACTTTATGAAAGTTATAGATTTAATCTTTGTACTTTACTTTGGTCATTTTTATTCCTTATACTTTTTTAAAATTTTAAATTTCAGTATAAGAACGAACTAAAGCCTAATATTTAGTGATCAAACTAATAAGTTGACAAAATGACATAGTTGATACAATTATCTATAACAACATTTCATTATAATAGTCAAGTTTATTGTAGGAGTAATTTTTTGTGTTTTATTTTTACCCTCCATTGCAGCTTTTCATCTATAATAGCAAGAGTCATAAAGTATAAAATACCCTCGTGTATGTATTTTAAAATTGAAAAATCAAATTAAAACATGGAAATTAATAGTGGATTATAATTAGTGTATAAGTTGGTAACTTTTAAGCTTTTTGGGCTTTGTGGATTGGTAAGGTGATACCAAGCTGGGCTTTATGCCGACGAGGCTGGTGGCTAAAAGTTAACATTAACATCTAACGAGGAACATAACTCGACTAGGGAGGGGAACGAGTGTGCGGACCGCTTAGCTGCTTTCAACAGGATGATCATGACACTTTTTTGTAATAGAGATCTTTTGTGTTTTTGTACGGAACCTTCAGCTTGTATTTGGATTTTGTTGAAATTTGATGCCTACGGATTCATCATGTATTCAACCTTATTTTGATTTTTATAATATTGTTCTATTTTGATAATAATAAAAAAACAAAACAAAAAAACATATCACCCCTTTTTTTCAAGTAAGTTATAAGTAGAGTAAATTCTATTATAGTAGTAATTTAATTTTATTAATTTTAGTTTTTTGTGTTCTTTTTTAAAATTGGTTAATTTTAATGCTTGTATTTTTCAAAATTTAAAATGTTAGTTTCAACCAAACGATAGCAATTAAATCTATTTGATTAAATTTTATTATTAATCATGTATTATGCGTAAAGTTATAAATTTAGTTCATGTTTTTCAATTGGATCATTTTTAGTTGCTATATTTTTTGAATTTTAAAATTTTTGTCTTGATACAAACAACAATAGGTAAATCCATTAATTGATTTTTTTTAGTAATACATGAAAATAATAAGTCGATATGATATTAGACATGAGATAATATGTTTGTCGTACCAAATTTGGTAAAGATTGAAATTTTAAATTTTGAAAAGTCTAGATTGAAATTGATCAAATTAAGTTACAAGGACTAAATACATAACTTTCGCTTGCTAGAGGGACTACTAGAAAAATTTGACCTTTTCAAGTACATATACAAATATAAATACAATACAAAATACAAATAATATGATGAACTAGAATTAGAAAACATAAATAAAATATAACGTATAAAACATAATAAAATTAATCCGCTAGAGAAGAAATTTAAGTAAGACTAACCCACTAGGCCTGATTATAACTCTCTTTTTTGAGTTCAAAATGTGGGCTAAATGCTAAATTTATCTGTAAAATGAAAAAAAAAATGTTTGAATTGAGTTTTAATTATGAGGTTTCATAAATTTAACCAAAATTCTAATTTGGATTTGATATATTTAAAAATATTTATTAATCCTACATCATTAAAAAAGCATTCAAGTTGTGACTTAATAACAAAACTTTATTAATATAATATTTTAAATCATAGTTATTTGATATATTAATATTAAATTTTTTAATTTCACAAATAAAGTTAAGAAAATATAATTTGTTTTTATCTAATATTAAAATAAATAAATAAATAATAAATAACTGGGATGCATAGCTTCACTAATTGTATACCATATAATAATTTTATTTTAAATTTGATGATTCAACCGAAATGTTTTAAAGTTTAAAAATTAATTTTTAAAAAACGCCTATAGCTCTTGACTATATTATAACTTAACTAGCACCATTCTTGTTGAAAACTCATGAACTTAGGGGGTGTAACATCCTTTTCAAGCAAGTATCTATAATGTTAATAAAATTTCTAGTTAAGTTGATGTCACAAATCAATTGGGAATAAATTCAATTACAAAAATATAAAAATGAATTTTCATATTTAAAATAAATTATATTATTCGAGGGTACTTTAATCTTTTTAATTAAAAAACAATAAAAATATACATATAGTGAGATTTGAACCCATGTCAATTATAACAATGAAAAAGCTTTAAATTTACTATTCAACCAAAATTTTATTTTAATTTACTTAAAAATTTTAAGTTAATTATGAACACTTTATTACTATTGTTAATTGAGTTGGTGTTATAAGTTAACTCGACACTAACTCACAATTATGACAACACCGTGATAAACAATTATAGTACATTTAGTATTGTTAATCTTATTTATTTATGTGTTTAAATTTCATTTTACTCACAATTAATCTAATATCATACGTATTCCATGTATTATCATAATGAATTAATTTCAAGCCATAAGTTTGATTATTAATTATAATTATTTTTAAACATACATTTTAATTTTAAATCTATGCTTTATATCTAAAAAGTATATGGTATTAATTTTGTTTAGTTACTTGCAACCCTTGTATTACAAATAGAATGAACGACAAAATTTATAATGAAATTAGTGGAGAAATGTAACATGTGTTTTTTGGAAAATGGTACTATCAATAAAAGATAGGTTTGTAAGATGTGTGTGGTCCATTCCTATAGGAAAAGTTGCATTGGGCATTTCATAATGTGAAAGAGGAAAGCATGTGCTCCAATTAAAAACTTAATTAATATATATTTTGGACTCAAAACAAAACAGCCCATGTTGGAGGTTGAACAACATGTGCACCTCTCTTCTCCATTAATAATTGAGGGATATAATTGGAAAATCACTCGCTTCTTGCTTATCAATATATTTCAACATCTCTCCTGTTTCTTTTGTCTCTCACCCTCAAAATATTCCAACATCCTTTCAATAAAATTTCCACATTAATCTAATTATTAACTTTGGCATTAATTGTTAATGTGTTTTTTTTAATATATACGAATTAATAAATATTAAAAAAAAACTTAACGACTAAATTAATAAAAACGTTTGACTCTAAACATATTTTAGATGCATGATTCAACTAAAATGTTTTAATGTTTAGGGTAAATTATTCTGTAAAATGTTTATATTTTGATCATTCGAATTTTTTTGTTTTTTTTGTTAATTAAATTAATCTAATTGATTACCCCACCATTAAATCTATTATTTCACGACTTTCAATGTCAACAGTTGCTCGTACTGCTTAATATTTTGGATTTTTATTTAAGATGACTACTATTGCCTTTGTGTTTTAGATGTAGGAAGAGATGAGTTTAAGGAAGAAGATAAGAAAAAAGAATAAAAAAAATAAGAAAAGAAAAATATAAAAATAATTAAGAAATGAAATATAAATAGATTTAATAGTGGAGTAATTAATTTGATTAATTTAATTAACAACGGTAACCAAATTAACAAAAAAATATTAGTCATTAACATAAAACGACTTAGAGGATATAAAATTTACTCAATTTAAAATTTTACCTAGGATAGCCTTTTTCAAAATCAACATATCATGCGCAATAGTTCTTTGTTACAACAAATATTACCATGAATTAAAATTAACCATTCGCTACTTTTTTTTATATGAAGTTACACTTAAAGTTTTATCAACAACTATGGATCAAATTAATTATTAAAAGCATTGATTTTTATAACTAATTTGTTGAGTCTGTTTCTAATAGCACATTTTGAGTTTGCTTTTAAGGGTGTGTTCTCTATTGCTTTTGAGATGAACTTTTTCTAAAAAAAAGTGCTTTTCTCTTAAAAGTAATGAAGAACACATATCATTGGGACAACTTTTTTAACTTTTGGGATGAGCTTTTTTAGAGATGAAAAAGCAGTAAATTTTAGCTTTTTCAGCCAAAAAGCACTTTTGGCTGTTATTTTACCTTTTTAACCTTAATTTTTGACTTAAAATGTGTTTGATGCTATTATTTTGTGTTCTCTTTCTTGGTTATTTAATATGAGTTTTACAAATGTGTTAAAAGCATTAATTAAAAATAAAAAATATTTTTAAAATAATACAATTATGTCAATATCTAATTACAAATATTTAATTATTATATTTAAATATAATTTATATATTCTAATTAAATTTAATAAATAATTAATATTAATTACTTAAAAATATTTAAAATTAATATTATATATTAAAATATTAACAATAAGTTATAATAAATTATTTTTTTATATTTTTACTGAAATATCATAATATTAACTAATTTGAACATTATTTAAATACATATTTGTTACTTTATAATATCATGTCTAAAATGGACATTTTACTTTTCAAAAGCACTTTTTGACAGCAATATCAAACACTTAAATTTTTCTAAAGCACTTCTCAAAAGTAATTCTCAAAAGCACTTTTCAAAAGCAACGAAGAACTGGCCCTAATAGCACGTTTTCAAATTCAAATAGGTCTCTTGGTGGCGGTTATCACAGTGGGTAGGAAGAGAGGATGACATTGATGGCGGCGTTTGAGTGATGGAAAAGGGTTGGTGGTGCAATCGCTTACCAGTAGGGAAGAGGTGGCATGACAAGTAGATTTGGAGGAGGTTTCGAGGGAGAATGTGGTAGATCTGAGTGTTTTGGGCAGTTTCTTGACTACTAGTGTTGTACAATTTCAGGCTATGCGCACCATATTAGCCAATCTATGGCATTCACACAAGGGTGTTACGGTTACAAATCTAGAAGAAAAATGATTTCTTTTTTAGTTTTATTATGAGATTGATCTTAACAGGTTTTTGGAAGGGAGCCATTGGACGTTTAACAACCTTTTGTTGCTTTTTCACCGATTAAGGGAAGGGCAAGATCCCATGGTTGTGTCGTTGTTTTGGTCAGATTTTTAGGTCTAAGTTCATGACCTTTCAATGGGATTAATGTTAGAAACGATGGCTAGGCAGTTTGGGGATTTTGGGGGGCAAGATAGCTAGGCAGTTTGGGGATTTTTTGGGGTAATTTTTAGAATACAATGTGAAGTTGTTAAATAAAGAATACAATGGTTACATGCGAATTTGAGTATGAATTGATGTGAGGAATCTGTTGAAGAGGAAGAAGAAACTTATTCTGGGCAACAAAGGTTACATTTATGCGCGCTTCTAATATGAAAAGCTATCAGTGTTTTGCTTTCTTTGTGGTCAATTGGGACATTCTGAGAGATTTTGCCTATCTAGGATTGTTTATGAAAAAATAATTGGAGTTTGAGTGGGATCTCTCTATTAAAGCGATACCCAAAAGAGCAATAGTGGCGACAAGCTCTTAGTTACGGGAGAAGGGAGAGGGACCACAATTTAGTAAGTTAAGGAAGTCGTTGGGTAAAGGGAAAAAATGGGAACCTGCGAACATACAGGGTTTGTTTCGAAATGCAGATTTTCTGCATTAAGCGGAGGCCAATCTTGGGCTGAATATGGGGGGGAAACTAGACTATGATATTAGGGGATCAGAGAATATTGATTCAAATAGGGACCTAATAAAGGAGGATTGCCCTATGGAGATTGGGGAAAAGAAGAAATGTTCTCACAGTTCTCTATTTTCTTTAGTTTTTGGTGAAATAGATTTGGGGAAAACTATTTATGAGCATAGTTATGTTCATGATTTTGAGATATCGGCTGGCTTTGCATGGCATGGCAACCAGATGAAATGAAAATCTTATGCTGGAATATTTAGGGAATGTGGAACCCCTGGTAAGGCGTCATTTTTGGCATGTGTTGAGGGAGACTAATCCCAATGTGGATTTTTTTATGGAAACTAAGCTACATAGTTCGAAAATGGAGAAAGTTAGAAGGAGTTGGGGTATATTGGAAGGAATTAATATAAGCAGTTATGGTACAAAGGGAGATTATCTTTAGGTTAGAAACAAGGGCTTAAAGTGGTTTTAAGAAGCTTCTCGATGAATCATTTTGATGTGAATGTAGAGGAAGATATGGAAGATATTAGGTACCGATTTACTGGTTTTTATGGGCATCCGATGAAAAATCTAATGTATTACTCATGGGATTTATTAACAGATCTCTCAGTCGAAAGTGATGAACTGTGGTTGGTTTTGGGAGATTTAAATGAGATTATGTATTCCCATAAAGAGAAAAGGGAAGGTTGAGGGGTGAACGGTCTATGGAACCTTTTCTGTTTACTCTTGATGATTGTGATTTGAAGGATGTGGGTCATGAGAGTCAATAGTTTACATGAGAACATGGGAGATTGACTCATAACAATATTTAGGAAATGTTGGATAGAGGGGTGTCAACTTCGGGATGGAAGGACTTATTACCAAATTATAGCTAAGCATTCGGTCATTCGGTATCTGATCATTTTCCTCTTTTACTTAGTACTTGTGGTTGGATAAGAAGGTAAGAACATAGGTATCATAATTTTAAGTTTGAAGTAGCTTGGATCCTTAAAGAGTTGTATGAAGATGAGGTTTGTCGACTTTGGGTCAATGTGGAAAGTTCGGTTTCTGACAGGCTTCGATCAGTAGGGAGGGGTTTAGTGTAATGGGTTAGGGAGATTCGAAAGTTTTCGCATATGAATACAGAATGGCTAAAACTTCGACTAGAGGTTTTAAATAACACACCCTCAAATGATGAGACACTGGAGGAGTTAATTATTATGAAGTTGTAATTAAACTTGGATATTGACAAAGGGGAGAGGTATTGGGAACAACAAGCATGAGCTAACTGACTGCAAAACTAGGATCAAAACACTGGTTTTTTCTGTTAAATGGCTACTCAACGTAAAAAGAGTAGGAATATTAGTTGTTTGGAGGATGGGGATGGACAGGAGCAAGTTGGGATTAATGAGATTGACCAATTGTGTGCCAATATTTTACAGATTTGTTTACTTCAAGGGTAAAAGTGATAATTGTAGTCTTTTTTCGAGAATTCTGATTTATGTTACTAATGGCATGAATGACTATTTAAATTCGAGGTTTACAGAGGAATAGATTAAGGTGACAGTTAAGAGTACGCATCCTATAAAAGCACCGAGGGACGATGGAATGCCACATTTGTTTTATCAACAGTTTTGGCACATTATAGGTAAAGACGTTAATAAGTACTGTATGGATATTTTGAATAATGATGAATCTTTGTCAGATATTAATCACACCAATATAGTTCTTATTCTGAAGCTATATAATCTTATTAATGTAACACATTTTAGGACAATAAGTCTATGTAATGTATAGCTTAAAATCGTTACTAAGGCTATTGTGCATAGAATGCAAATGATAATGCCACATTGTATTGACGAAGCGCAAAGCGCGTTTTGTACCAAGAAGGTTAATAATTGATAATGTCATTATAGCTTTTGAATTGTTACACTCATTTAAGAATAATGTAGGGGATAGGGGTAGGTCCTTTCCGCTCAAACTTAATATGAGCAAAACATATGACATAGTGGAATGACATTTAATTGAAGATGTTATGTTGCAGTTTGATTTTGGGGAAGGTTAGGTCAAGTTGATCATGAGATGTATTAAGCCTGTCAACTATTCTGTTGTGTTAGATGAAAGATTAAGATGACTTATTTTTCCTTCTCGGGGGTTATGTCAGGGTGATCCACTAAGCCCTTTCTTATTTCTCTTTTATACTGAGGGGTTGTCTATCTTATTGTGATTAACATCATAGGATGGGCTTGTAAAAGATGCAAAGACGAGTCAATTAGGACCGATGGCGTCGCATCTATTTTTTGCCAATGATAGTTTAATTTTTGGAGAGACAACAGTGGTGGGGGTGACAAATGTTAAGAATTTACTAAAGAATACGAGGACTGTTCCGGGCAACTTATAAATTTTGATAAATCCCTAGTCTACTTTAGTTCCAACGTTAGTACTGAGGCTCAACAACTAATTGAAGGGGTATTAGGGGTGAGAAGCTCAATGGACCCAGAAAAGTATTTGGGGCCCCTAATGGTGATTGGTCATAATAAGAAACTTATTTTTCATGCTATTTTAGACTACATTCATGGCAAGATAAATAGATAGTGCAATCGCTGATCATCACAAGGAGGCAAGGTAATTTTTATTAAATCCATTTTACAAGCAATCCCGAATTACGTCATGTATTATTTTTTGTTGCCAAAGACTTTTTGTGAGGAAATTAAGGCCGTGTTTAGCCGTTATTGGTGGAAAAAATCCCAATCAAATAGAGGAATATACTGGTGTTCTTGGGAGAAATTGTGCAACCTAAAGAAGGGTGGAGTTTGGTATTTAGGCAACTAACTAAATTTAATGTTGTTTTTCTGGAAAAACCTAAAGAAGGGTGGAGTTTGGTATTTAGGCAACTAACTAAATTTAATGTTGTTTTTCTAAAAAAACAGGGTTGGAGGTTGGTATGCAATCCTACTTCTTTAGTGGCACATGTTTTAAAATTAAATACTATGCATGAAGTGATTTTTTGAGTTTAGAGTTAAGAGGTCAACCTTCAGATAAATGGAGAAACATTTGGGCAGTAAAAGGGCTTTTGTTGAAGGGTTGTCGCTGGCACGTTGGTGATGGCAAATCGATATTAGTATGGGATGTATCATGGTTATTTGGAGATCAACCATATATTGTTTAGTCTTCTAGAGTGAATGGCGTTGTTAATGTTGCTAATCTAATTGATGAACGATATGGTATTTGGAAAGAGAATTTGTTAACCGTACCTTTGTTGAACATGAAACTAGGAGAATTTTGAGTATCCTTTTGGCAAGGAATACACAGTACGCAATGGATACCAATTATTGTTGAGGATATTCATTGGTACTGCTCGTGATTTGTACAGCGAGATTGAACCCAAAAGACGACAGTTATACAAACAAATGTAGCAAATAAAAGTACTAGAGAAAATAAATATTACATCATGGTGATTAATACATAATTATGTGTACACTAGATCTAATCTACAACATATAAGGCTTGTGGTAGATGCTGCTTGCTAGGTGTGGTCTGGAGGCAGAGACCAATTTGCATGTTTGTCGTGACTGTCCTTATGCTGCACTTGTTTGGGAACAGCTGAGAGTTAGGTGGGATCTGAGCTCAAATGGGGAACCATTTGGTCACTGGCTTAGTTGCTTGTACCTTACAAATGATCAAAAGCAGACCTTGATTATAGTCACCATCTAAGCACTATGGATGTCAAGAAATAAGTTGATGCATGAAAGAGAAATACAAACTGTCAAGGATTTGTGTACTTTTGTATTGGGCTATGTTAAAGAATTAGAATTGCTACAGATTACTTACTCAAGGGTTTCGCATAAGCATACCATTTGATAGCAACCTCTAGAGGCACAGTGGGTTAAAACTAATTTTGATGGAGGCTTTTATCGTGACCTGCAGGCAGCAAGTGTAGGAATAGTAATTAGGGATGTTGATAGGCTACTCATAGGAGCGACATGCGATTGGAAGAGGAACATATTATCAGCTGAAGCGACGGAGGCATTGGCCACGGTTATGGCCATTCGGTTTGCCCAAAAAATGGGGTTTCGTAGAGTTATTTTTTAGGCCGATTCAACGACGGTTATCTCTAAGTTGCAGGTGTAATGTTTGGACAGATCAGAGATTAAAAATTATATATGGGATGCTAAACATCAACTTATAGATTATTTTATAGACCAAATCAACAAAAATGATTATTTTACAAAGCTTTGGAATCTCCCTTCCGTAAAATAAAATACATCTGTGGAGAGTTTCTAACAATGGTTTAGTCTTTTTAGGTCAATGGTTTACGTGGAAATAAGGTAGACTTCCAAAAAATAAGATTCGTGAGAGAATTGATAGAGGAGTGGCAAATCCATTATGGTGGGAAAGGTTTCCGAATTTCTCAGTTCAACATAAGTGTCATAGTATTTCCGATCATTGTCCTATAATTCTTAATATAATGACACATGGAAGGGGAATATTTGCGAATAGTAAAAGCCCATTGCGATTCAATGCTAACTGGATACTAGAAAACGATTTCGAAGAGTTAATCAGTCAATGGTGAGATTTAGGAGAAAAGGATCTGCCAGAGAAATTAGAAGATCTGAAATTGAAATTGAAATCTTGGGATAAATCTAATAGCAGATCCATATGGAAGACTAGAGATGAATTAAAATCGCGACTTAACAATTTAAATCAAGAAGATATAGATGGAGACATCTTGGTTGAATTAACAGAAGTTAAACTAGCACTAAATATGGAAGTCAACAAGGAAGAATTATTTTGGGAACAACGAGCAAGAGCTAATTGGTTACGAATAGGGGATCGAAACACTACTTTCTTCCATAATTTTGCAACCCAGCGTAAAAGGAGAAATACAATAAAGATTCTGGAGGATAGAAGGGGTGGATAGGTGGAAGGTGACAACGCCATTATTGAACTTGCAACTAATTTATTTCAAAATCTATTCTTTTCCAAACCGTTACAAAGTGGTGAAAGGCTTAAAAGTAAAATCCAACCGTGCATTACAAAATCTTTAAATGAGGAACTCATTAAAGAATTTAAAGAAGAAGAGGTAGTGGAAGCATTAAAAAGTATGACACTTCTCAAAGTATCCGGAAAAGATGGATACCCAATGTTCTTCTACCAAAAATTCTAGCATATTATAGGAAATGACGTTGTTAATTATTGCCTCCAAGTACTGAATAATGAGAAGAATTTTGAGGAAATTAACAAAACCAATATTGTCCTTATCCCTAATGTACAAGCCCCTACGAATTTGGGACAGTTTAGACCCATAAGTCTTTGTAATGTCATCTACAAATTGATCTCAAAAGTGGTGGTCAATAGATTTCGAAGGGTGCTACACTTACGTATCGAAGAAATGCAATGTGCATTTGTCCTAGGAAGACAAATAACTAATAACATTCTGATTGCTTATGGACTTTTACATTCCTTCAAAAAAAGAAGAAGAAGAAAGGAGGTAAAAGATCTTTTGCCTTAAAATAGGACATGAGCAAAGCTTATGACAGAGTGAAGTGGAATTATCTTGAAAATATGATGAAAATATTAGGTTTTTACTACAGTTGGATAGATCCTATAATAAGGTGAAGAAGGACAGTGTCATGCTCGGTTGTACTTAATGGGATTCAAGGGACAGAATTCAAGCTGACAAGAGGAATAAGACAAGGAAACCAACTGAGCCCATACTTATTTATCATATGTGCAGAAGGCTTCTCTAAGCTAGTAAATAAGGCTAAAAGGGAAGGGAAAATGAAGGGGCTAGAGTGGGCAGAGGTGAGCTAGCTATCACTCATATTTTCTTTACTGATGACAACATATTATTTCGGAAAGCAATAATGAAAGGCGCAACTTCAATGAAATCAGTAGTTAATGAATACGAAAGTATTTCTGGACAACTGGTGAACTTCGAGAAATCATTGATTTACTTCAGTAAAAATGTACAATACAACCTTAAAGAGCAAATAGTTTTGGGGTCCAAATTTTAAATAGTCCAGAAAAATATATGGGTTTACCAACAATGGCAGGGAGGAGAAAGAAGGGTGCATTTCTAGAACTAAAAGAAAGAGTTATTCACAAATCGAATAATTGGAGTATCCGTAATTTGTCCTTTGGTGGTAAAGAAGTTTTTATTAAATCAATTTTATAAGCACTTCCGATATACTCCATGCAATGTTTTAAATTACCAGTATTGTTTTGCAAAGAATTAGAAAATCTGATGAGTAAATTTTGGTGGCGTGGTGTAATTGGTTCACGATGTGTAGTCCAAAAGCATTTGGAGGTATGCGGTTTAGGGATTTAGCAATGTTTAATATAACCTTATTGGCTAAACAGTGATGGAGACTAATCACCCAACTTGCTTGTTTGTTTACGCGTGTTATGAAGTTGAAATATTATCTGCGTGATAAGTTTTTAAATGCAAGATTAATTACCCCTCTTTTACTTAGCGCAGCATTTGGAACGCACGAAGCTTATTAGAAGAAGGAACATGCTGGAGGATAGGGAACGACGAATCAACAAACATCTAGGCCTTGTTTGGTTCACATGAATGGCTTAGCCATTCCTCCCTTATTCAACACAATGATCTTATTCATGGGTTTGGTTGGCTGTAAAGCCTATTCAATGGAATAGCTATTACAGCCTTATTCCTCAAAATCACTGAATAGCAATTCAACGTCATCACTAATGAATGGCTATTCAACGCTTCCAGTAATACAAAAAATTATTTTTCTTTCCTTTTCCACCCATCTCACATCTCTTCAAATTCCCTACTTCTATCTGAGAGTTTTTCAACAAATCTATCGTGCGGTATGAAATTTCTCTGTTTTATTTAAACTTTTTCTTCTTACTTTCTATTTACCCTCACCATTCTCCCAATATACCTGTATAGAACGTTTGGAGTGAGCAAGAAGAGGGGTTTGAAAAACCAGCAGCAGCAGCCATGGTGAAGAAGATTAGCGTCACAAATAAAGCCTTGATTCCAGGTTTAATCAAACCCTCAAGAATGTCCAAGGGTACCTCTTTTTAATCGTTCCAATTTCCCATTACTTTTCTTCCTCTATTTTCTTTCTGGTTTCTCAATGTTGATTTTTGATTGTTCTTTTTCATTGGATTTAGAGAAATACCTTTTGATCTTTCGAATTTCAGTTTTGATTCTGAATTCCCGTGGAAGAATTTTTCCTCTTTTGGGAGAAATTTTGATTTCGCAAAAATTTTCAATTAGGTTTATTGGGTTTAATTTGTTACGGTTTGCACTTAGATTGAAAGCGCCTTTTAGGAATTAAAGCGAGATCTCACAAATTCTACTTAATGGCATGACCTAATTTTTTTTCTTTTGGAAGATGATCCTTTCATCTTTGTGCTTAGATCATAGTATTTATCTATTTTTCCCTAAAAAGTCTGATATTTTGGTTTATGTAATTTGATCATGGCATTGTTGTTGAGGAATCATAGGCATCACAGGGGGTTCAAAAAGGGTTGCTCATTATCTTTTAGCATGGAGGGAGAGGCCATGGATTTGGCATATTAAATAGTTGTTTCTTCATATTAAGAAGTTAGAGAGGTAGGAGATGGTTAAAGTGGTAAAGGCAAGGAGAAATTTTGTGCTTGTAAGGAAGAATTCGGTAAGTATTCCTTGAAATTTACACACACTTACTCATTTAGTTAATTGTCAAGTCGAATTAAACTAGTTGGTAACTTCAATTAAGTTGTCTGAATTTTATTATTAAACTGTCAATTAGTTGCTGTTGATTTTTGGTTAGGAGCAAATAAATCATGTTGGAAATTTGAAGAAATGGTTGTAAATAAAAAAAATGATTGTTGTTGGTTATGGTGTGAGTTTAAGTTATTTCTTGAATGATTTATTGTACTCTAATGCTGGTATGTGTGATGAAAATTGAAGGAAAAGTCTTGATGATTGTTAGTTGTTGAGTGAATTGTCGAGGAATGCAAACTCCATGCATGCTGTCAGAATATGACTTTTTGTAATGAAATTAAGGTAACCTGCTGCTGGAATTGATTAAATATTAATGTCCTAAGCTGAAATTAGAAGACGTCATAGTTATAATTAAGATTTCCTACTGCTTGATCTTGATTAAAATGTAAGCATTTATGCTGTAAGTATTTATGTTGTCTTAAACCATTATCTAAAGTGGATTAATTGTCGTAACTTAAACGGTCTTAATAATGAAATTGTGGTATCTTCAAATGAAAAATTAGGAGGGGTTATAGCTGTGATTTATAGTGCTTTGGTGCCGTGGTTAAAATGTATAACTCTGGGATTGATATTGATGATGTGTCGTTAATGAGTAAACTGCGTTTTATTTGCCGAATGACTTGTTATTTTAGAAGTACAAATTGAGTGTTGCTAATGGTGAGTTTTCTTTAAACTCGTTTTGTTATTTTCATGCTTAATATATATATTAAATTAGAATTGATGTTTCGGTTTTGATTTAATGGCTGAAAATGTTCTTTAAATTTTCAAGGCTACTTACTATCTGGCATTAGCTAGATTCGTTTATTGTAAGTTTAAATGTTGCTCGGAAATAGTGTAAAAATTACTGCTATCCAATTTTGTGCCCTTATTTTGCTGTCCAAAATTTGAACAAATTAATGGATCTATTTTCATGTTGATTGAGGGCTGTAAATACAGTCCCATTTGTTGCATTATGCTATTCAGTTTTGGGATCAAATAATTAAGTATTGCTGGATTAAAAATCATGGATTGTTGCTGTGATGAACTAATAAATTTTAATACTATTGAGTGTGTTCTTGCGGGATACAAATGCCCTGCATGTTGCTGTCTTGTGCTGTCCAAAATAGGACAAATTGAATGTGCTTGTGAGTGAGTTTTTCAAAGGAAACTTTGCAAATTCTCATGTTTAAATTCTGAAGTTTGCATGCAGGTAAGCTATGGTTGTAGGGGTTTATAAATCGAGTTTAGTAGCTAAAATATTATGTTATTCTTACTAAGTTCGGTTGTTAGTAGTGAAGTGAAAATTTGACAATTAAATGCTTAAATGACTGCTGGAAACTACAGCTTGAAAGCTCATTATTCTAGCATATAAATTCTTATTTGAATGTGTTGTAATATGTAGAGCAATTGGTCTGCTGCATGTATGAAATAAAAGAAAAACAATAGTTGTTAAATATTGGTTTTTGTTGCTGATCGAAAAGGTTAAATTCGTTGTTAAAGGGGATGTAAATTGGTGTTAATTAAGCTGTCGGATAGGGCTAATAAAACAGTTTGAATGTGATGCTATTAAGCTGATTTAATGTAAAGTGAACTTTTTTTCAGAAACAAGCACATTATGATTGATCTTGGCATCGATAATAACAAGATTAACTGGGCTCTCAAGGACAAACAGGAGTTCAGAGACATCATTGGGACTGTATACCGTGAGGCATGGAAAGGCCGTGGTTTGAAAGATTACTCGAAAAAGTACTGCTATTGAGTATTCTTCCAACATGTAGTTGATCAGAATGTAAATTGTATGTAGATATGTGTGTCATTTGCAATGTTTGGTTGCATGAATGTGGAGGATAATCCAATTTGAGATGAAACTTTGAAATATATATTTTATGTGCTCTTTTGATGCTTGTTTACAGTATAGCACCTTAGCTTGGAGTGACTTTCCTTACAGTTGTTTGATAAGAAACAAGTGTTTTAATTTAACTATATAAAAATATAAATGATATGTTTATAAAGATGATAATATGTTGATTCAGCCATGGTTGTAGACGAATCTTCCAACTCAATTGAAGATTATATAAACTTGATTTTTATTATATAAAAGATAAAAGAAATTTAGTAAAGGAAAAAAAAGAGTGCAAGGAAAAAATAAATGGATAATGGAACATTTAGCACATTAAATATGTGTTTAAAAATAATAAAGTAGTTATATATTATTTTTATAATATTATATATTATAATTTTATTAATTCATAATTTAATAATAATATTAAGAATGTTATTAAATTATATATTATTTTATTAAATTGTATTTAATAATACTTATGTTAAAATATGATTAAATTATTTATTATTTATTTTTATTTTTATTAAATTATATTTAATAATAATTTTATTAAAATTTAAAAATAATAATCATTTATCTAAAAAAATTCTACTAAGGGTATTTTAGTCATTTAAGTCTTTTTCCTCATGCTATTACAACATCTATTCCATTCAACCAAACACAAGAATACTATTACAACTCTATTCCATTCCATTCAACCAAACAACTGAATTATTCATTACAGATCTATTCTATTAGAGCTCTATTCCATTACAACTCTATTACATTACAGCTCTATTCTATTCCTCTCAACCAAACGTGCCCCTAAAATGATTCTTGGCTACCTACCCCTACTGATGGAAGAGTAAAGAATCAAGACATAAATATCAACCATTCAAAAGTAGCAGATCTAATTAACAAAGACTCATTTTTATGAAACTACGAGGTAATCTAGAACTTACTAGAAAGGGATCAAGCCAAGGCAGTCCTGTCTACTCCATTGGTGAGCAGGACTCAACCGGATGTTATAATATGGTGAAGGGACAAATCAAGCGAGTACACAGTTTAGAGTGGCTTTAAATGGCTAATGACTAATACCCTACAACTACAGGATTATGTTATAGACCAAATCAACAAAAAAGATTATTTTACAAAGCTTTGGAATCTCCTGATCCCCAATAAAATAAAAATACATATGTGGAGAGTTTCTAACAATTTTCTTGCGACGTTCAGTAGCCTCAAGCTTCAAAGACTCAGGAACGGTGTTGCATGTCCAATCTGCTCTGTTGGAGAAGAAACTGTGGAACACCTTTTTCGAGATTACGAATTCACAAAACAGGTCCTGCAGGAAGTTGGGTTGGACGTTTAGCACATAAACACAAATCACACATGGAAAAAATGGTCAACCTCTTTCTTTTACATAAACAACATTAAAGTATGTGCAACCAGGGCAATTTCTATTTGGCAGTCTGGTATAACAGAAATAGACTTTACCACGAAGGAAAAAAGAGAAGAGTACAAGAGGTTGTGGGTTTTATTAGAGCTTATTTACGAGAATTAGAACAAGTTAACTCCTTAACAGAAGCTAGAATTAAACTAAGAGAGGATTTCTGGAGACCTCCCAAAGCAGAACCAGTTAAAGCCAATTTTGACGCATCATTTTCACAATAAGACATGACAGCAACAACGGGAATCATTATAAGAAATTATGAAGGTCTTGTAATGAGAACATGTACTTACCCGTTAGGAATAATATGGGATCCGACCACTACAGAAGCAAAGGCGTGTCTTCAAGCCATCATATTTGGGAAAGAAATAAGTTTTCGAGATTTGGTTGGAGAAGGTGATGCTCTTACAGTCATTAAAAAGCTTAAATCAGAATCAGCGGATAGATCGACGATTGACAACATTATTAATGAAATCCAAAGCAAAAGATTCAGTTTCGGTAACTTATCTTTTGAGTTTACCCCTCGAAAGACAAATGAAGCAGCGCACACCCTTGCAACTCGAAGGTACAATCTGACTAGCCCGTCCTATTGGATCGAAGAGGTACCGATGAAGGTTGAACTCACAATCATCAATGACCAAAGAAGATATTTGAATCGGTAGAAAAAGGTCATTTCTGTCTAAGTCCGGAGCTGTATTGCCAAAATGAATGTCCTTTCTTCTCTCTGATGAACTCAGATTTAGGAGATATCTGGTATGGCGCTTCAATGGGATCATCTACATTGCTGGAAAGGAGTAGCCAGTATACTCTATTAAAATGTCTAAAGATGCAAAGAAGAGGAAATGTGTTTTTTGAAAGACGATAGAATTTATGTTTATGTTTCTTTAGTTTTTTCTTTTAGGTTTTGCTTGCTTAGGATTTTATCCGTGGCCTTTAATTTTCCTTATTCTTTTAATTTTTTTAGGAAAACCCGAGGCACCGCCTCGGTTACCAATACTTTCATGACAGCTGTTAGGTCAACTGTTTAGTATAGATTTTTGATAAGTGTACTACATCTCCTCTTTAAATGGATTTTATCTCAAAAAAAAAAAAAACTTTTGGCTTGTCCTCTGAATTAGATCACCAGTATTTAAATTGATTGAAACAATTGTTAATCTGTTACAAAAATAAAAAATTCAGAAAATTCTGAAAAATCATATAAAATATAAAACAAGAAATAAGAAAAAACACACACAAATAATTAATAATATAAATATAAGCATTATTTTCTAGATTATTAAATATTTACAGTAACTTAAATCTATTCAAACGATTTTTTAACCATTTTTACTTAATATAAATGGTTTTTAACGCGATCAACCAATTTTTTATCTGTTGATGCTATCAGATTTTTTACAACCATGCTAATGCCCTACACATATGTATTGTTCATAGAAATAGTGGATGGCCCAATTTAATCCAATAGCCTTTAGTTCTTCAACTTAGTAATTAGGTTTATTTTAGTATTTGTATTTTATTTTTTCTATTTTAATATTTAAATATGTCAATTAGATTTATTTTGGTCTCTAAATTTGAATTCCATCCATATTTAATGACATAGTACATTGAGATTATATTGCATCATTACCTAAATTTTTTATTTTCAAGTATGGACATAGTACAATATTAAAATGCCACGTCATCCAACTATTATATTTATCAAGTTTAGTAATCAAAATAAATTTAATTGTTAGATTTAAATATTAAAATAAAAAAAATAGAAATATTAAAATCAATCTAATTTGTGAGACTTAAAAAAAATTATACAAAGGCAAAAGGACAAAAAAAAATTAAAGTGACAAATAATCGCAATTTCCACACCTAATTTCATACTATAAGTGGGATTATACTATAACTAGCAAGCATTGCTCGAGAGTTGAGGAAGCAAAAGGGGCAGTAAGTGGGATTATAGTATAACTAGTAAAGTGAGAAGGAACTGCAATGGTGAAGGGCTTGTAGGTGGTGGGGTTCATCTTGGAGTCGGTGGATAATCAACTATTTTATTTCATTCATTTTGCATTGTTGGGTGCTTTTATGGCTATCAAGCAAATTCATAAAAAAAAATAAAACCATTTTTTTTATGGCATTTCTACCCAACAACCTCCCCACAACCTGTATATATATTTACTAAATCTTAGTAAATAAAAGTTTTAGTTCAAATTTTGTAACGAAAAAAGTTCGATCCGAATTGGGAGAGTTTTGGGAAAAAAAAACACACACAGCCCCATGGCTCACTTACTCTCTCACCATCCATCATTGTTTCTTAATTCTTACCGTTACGTTTTAGAGAAAAAGCTGGCATGGTTGCACTGCAAAAGAATAACTCATCTATATAGTTTTTAATTTGCTGTTAATGTAGTAATGAATCTCCCACCTAACAGGCTAAAATCCATAATCCCTGACCATAAAATAAAAAAAATTCCCAATCTCTGATGAAATCTACCTAGAAGAATAGCTTGTAGTGTCATCAATCATTACAAACCCTAAATATGAATACCCAACTCTTATACGTATATATCATTAATATTGGAATATTTCAGCTTTGTGACCACGTGAAATCACATCATCATTTAGAAAAGGCTTAAATACACCAAAGCAAGAGTCAACAGTGAGCTGACTATTGTAACCCGTTATTCAGACTCAGATTCTTCTTCCTTTTGTCACCATTTGGCAATTTGCTTCTTAAACCCTCCTCTTAATCTGTAATTTGAATTATATATTTGTAGTTAAATAATATAATGTAATATAATATGCATGTATAGCTCAGTAAACAAGCTCAATGAAGAAAAAAGATTAAATAATACAATAGTTTAAAGTAATAAAGAAAAGGGTTTTTAACAAGTCCACACGTTCCCACTACAAAAGCAAATTCCACTCTGTAAATCCAGAGATTGTCAATGAAATGATCAGAAGTTGGATTAAAAATTTCAAAATAAGAAATGTTTAGTAAGTGGGGGAAAGAGATTCTCGGATGGGGAATTGCTGTGAATTTCTGTATGAAGATGTAAGTGACCCACACTTGTTTTCTTGGCAGCTGCTAGTGATGGAAAATAAATAAATAAATGGAATGGTAGTAGTAGGCAATAAGACATTGGACAAAAGTGTACCTTTGGGGTTTAAATGCAAGTGACCCCTTGATTGTAGGCAGATAGGGACCGAGATGGAGATAACATTAAATCTAATAGGCTTTAAGGGGCGACATTATTGGCAACATTATTAAGAGAGACATTCCTGAACCGTAAAATAAAAACCATTCATGAATACATTGTTGGTCACTACTCTTTTAGTATGGTTAGAAATGCAGCAGATAAGGCATGGATGAATTTGAAGCATTGAACTGAGCCAAAATGAAAAGAAGGCAAAATGGGGTAATCAACCACACACCAAAATGTCAAATGAAGCAGCAATTTTCTACAAAAGGTTGATTATGAAAGTACAATGATGGAATATTGACAACGGCTATATATCATACACTGACAACAGCTACAAAAGTAACTAACAGCTCTCTCCTCCTACATTGGATGGAAATCGGCATGGGTAACTCCATTTTTGGATCAAAAGGGTAAGCTCTTTGAAGTTGAGCTAGCTGTGAGGGACTTGAGATGTTCTGATGGAACAAAATCTTGAGGCAAATTGGCTCTATTCACAATTCTCTTCATATTGTTCTGCAAACTTTGTTGGACCAATAGGTTAACAGCTTTCTTCTCCTCACTCATCATCCCTTCTTCCACCAAGCAATCTTTTCCGTATTGATTTGCCGAAGACCCGTAAATTGGAGCAGACACTGCTGCACTTGTATTCCCGCCTAAGTTACCCGAAACTTGCTTCCCTTTATCCACTCTCAATACCTCCAAAATCCTAGAAGCTCTCTTTTGTGCTAACATGCTACCTAAAAGTGTCAATTCAAGCAGTGGTGAAACGATGCCTGCTTCAATCATGGCTTGCCTGTCTCTATAAGCCTTATGTGCCATCACCATGAGAATGTATGATGCTTTCTCTTGACAACCTGGGGAATCAGTCCAATTCAACACATCAACCAAAATTGGGAATGCTTCTGGGGCAATGCTAATCCCTTTTCTACCTTCTGGAGTGGACACTACATTGCTCAATATCGAAAGAATCCTTTCACTAACATCCATGTCCCCCAAGGCATTCACTAAAAAGGATATCAAATCAGACACCATAATGAAGGAAATGTTTGATGGGGAGATGGATAGATTGTAAAGCGCTCTAAGAGCATCATGCCTTGCTTGACACCCACTTTGCTTATCCAATATCTTAAGGGTTTTCACCAAGAAAGGGATAGCCCCCGAAGATCCAATGATAGGCTTATTTGAATCCAAGGCACTCAAGCCGAGGAAATTTGCTACTATGGCGTCTGAAACTGCTTGGCTTGGCTCATTAGGGGACTTTATAAGCTTTAGCATCTTATGCACTGCCCCTGCTTTAACAATGGCTGCTTTGTTCCTGAAAAAGAGGTTTTCAAACAATAGCTATACATTAATATAAACAAACATAAACCCAGTTTTTGACACACACACACACAAAAAAAAAGAAAAAGAAAAAAAAGAGAGATGAATTTGTTTTTAAAAAATGGGAAATTTTGGGGAACTCACTGGTCATTTCCGATTCCTAGATTAAGCAAGGCATAGAGAGCAGCGATCTGTGAATTAAAATCCTCAAAATCAAGCATTGCAATCAATGGGGGGATAGTTCCTAGGATGGCTAAAGTTACTCTGCTTTCTGGGTCATCTTTAGTGAGCAACCTCACTCTACTGGCAGCTGCTCTCTTGTTTTCTTCTTTTTCCATTTGCAATTCCTTAACCAAGCGCTTCAACCCCTCCAAAGCTTGCACTTTTTTCGTAGTCTCAGCATCACTTTCCGCTTCCTCTAAGTTCAAGAGATCGGCTAGCTTGTCTCGTTTGCCATTGTTGATGGAGTTTTTCACAGGTCTTTTTGTTTTTATGGGTTCGTTGGACTCTTTTAATACTGAACGTATTGTGGTGGTGCTGGTGGGAGGGGAAGGAGGAGGAGGAGGGCGGACGGCGTCGTAGATCATTTCCTGCATGAGCTGATGACGGTGGCGAGAACTGGAGCCGCAGCTCATGGCGTCGAAGATTTTTCTACGGAATGAGGCGGCGGAGAAGGCTGTACATAGTCTGAAGTGGTTGCCGGAGGTGGTGGGGGAAGGGCAACCGAGGACGACGGATCCGACGTCGTTGCGGTGAAACTTGGCCATTGATATTCAGTGAAGAAGAAGGAAGGTATGGGTTTAAGAGGGAAGAGAAGGGAGAGGTTTTCCTTCGTCTTCACATTCATGACACTCTGTTTTATTAGTAATAATTTATTCACTTCTTTTCAGACATGAAGAGAGAGAGAGGGATGCAATTTATACACAAATTATTTTAGAATCTTTCATTTTACCCTCTTTTATCAAGTTTTTATAAATGTATTCTAATCTCATCTTTTAAACAATATTGTTTTTTCACCCACATCTTCATATGTTTTTTGGGTCAGCTTTTGAATTCCCTATCCCCGTCTTCCGCATGTCTCTTATTGTTGCTAAACCCATGAATTTCTAACCGAGTGAATAGAGTTATTAGGATGAAAATAACATATCATTAAATTCACCTCCTACCAGTATCAATACTATTAATATTTAATGCTTGATTCAGTGACCATTAAATCTAATTTACAGCAATACTAAATGCAATTTACCAATACTTGGTAAAAAGTATCGCTACTTTTTTGTAAAAATTGAAAACATAATATCAATTTGATATCGATTTTAGAATAAGTATTGATATCTTCAAAACTATCGATACTTGGACAAAAAGTAGTATCGATACTTTTTATCCTAAAGCAATACTAACTTGTTTGAAAACAGTTAAAACATAATTGAAAATGTTTGATTCAATTAAAACCATTTCAATTTGGTTTTCTCAATTTGTTTAACTTAACTTTTACTCAAAAACACTTTAATTTGTTATATCAAAGTATATTATCAAATAAGGCTTAGTTTAATATTTATTGTTAAAACCGCAATCGAATCAATCAAATAAAAAGTCAATGATTTGATAGATTTGACCATTAATTTTTTTAAAATGTTGGGTTTTATATAAGAAAAAGAGAAAAAATTGGTTAAATTATACTATAATTCTTTGTACTATTCACAAATTTAGAATTTAGTTCATATACTTTTATTTTTAAGAAATTAGTCCATTTACTTTTTAAATTTCAAAATTGAGGTCTAATTGTTAATATTGTTAAATTTGTTAGTGTGACATTTTGAAAATAAAATTCACTTTGTAATAATGTAATTAAAAAATGACATTGTAATGAACTTAAACTTTACAAAATAACTTTAACAATTAGACCTGAATTTTGAAGTTTGAAAAATAGACGAATTAAATTTTTATAAATAAAAATATAAGAACTAAATTCTAAATTTACGAACTTATAACTATTTTAACCAAAATCTTTTAGGGGAAACGATATTTTTAGGGTAAACTATAAAAAAAGTCACCCAAATATTAACGTGTTTCTATTTTAATTATCTATATTTAAAATTTTTTATTTTAGTCACTCACCGATAGCTTTTTTTATTGGCAATAACAAATTTCATCCTCAAATGTTTACGGGCTTTATCAATTTAGTTCTAATTTTTTTAAAAAATCCAACAAAATTAGCTATTAACTTTACACATTCTATCAAATTAGTTTTACTTCTTACAAATTCAAAATTAAATTAAAAATAAAAAATATTTGAAATTTCATTTTTCGATAGAAGTATATAAGATCTTATAAAAATACATTCAAAATTATAAATAAATGAATTTCCATTTTTCTCTTTTTTCTGACATGAAATTTATTTATTAAAATAATACTTTTAAAAATCTACATAAGACTTAAATTAAATTCAAACTTCTCCAATTTTTAAAAAATTTGTAAAAAATAAATTTTATTATATGCTTGGCCTTACCCCATAGTCCTCGTCAAATTTGGCAAGTGCTAGGCAACCGCCTTCGCCCACAGCCACCAACACTTATAACTTACTTTAAACTCTTCGATTCCATATCCTTCATCATCGTGCCATCGAGCTAGGATTTGGTTGTAAAGCTATTGACATGAGTTTCCACCTACTGGTTTCCAAGACCTCATCCCTACCTATATATCCATAATCCTTCCCACCCTCAAGCACAACCTCAAATGCAACAAACTTGTTTTAAGCAACAATCTAAAGACATCAATTTCTCTTTTCAACTTTAGATTGTTGTTTTTTACCCAACTTAAACATGATGTGGTTAATGTTGAAAAAAAAAAGAAAAACTAAATCTGTGTAAGTCTTCTTCATTAGACCTAGCCCGACCCAAAATATGGGAGGATTTGAATAAAAATATAGACTTGAACAATGAGTTTGGACAAAAAAATAAGGCCCATTTAAAAAATGGGTCGGGCCTTACGTAAGACATTTTTGGGCTGGGCCGAACCCGGCCCGAATTCATTGAAGGACAAAAAAAATTTACTATTTTTTTTGTTTTTTAATGCTATTTTCTTATTATTTTTTTCTCCCTATTTTGCTACCATTTTATTATTACGTTGCTTATTATTATTTTGATATTATATAAAACTTATTTTATTATTAATTTTGTTATTATTTTAGATGCATTTGTTAATTTTATTATTATTTTAAAGACATTTGCTCGTTAAGTTACATTTGTCTTTGTATTATTTAAGTATGCATATTTTTTAAAATTTATTTTCAATTTATTAGAAAATATTTATTTTGATATTTTTAGTATTTTTAATGTATTATATATATTTAAAAATTATATAAAAATAATATAAAAAATTAATACGGACAGGCCTAATCAGCCTTAGGTTTCAGCATTTTTATCCGTACCGAGCTTGAACAAAATTTTTAATTGAGCCCAGCTCGAAGCCGAGGCCCGTTTAAAAAGTTGTGATTTTGTTTTACATTTCATTCCCCCTTTTTGTTTCTAAGAAGAAAAAGAAAACCTAAGCTTTCTCAAGGTCGTGGTCAGGTCACCACTGTGCCAACGTCTTCTCTGGCGAAGAAGCACACTAAAACATGCCATTTTCTTCATTCGGATTAGACTTGTGAAGAAAGCCTCATATGTCATGAAATCGAAATCGAAATCCCCAACTATCGTAGATTTGATCTATGTGGTCGACCAATAGATAAAATTGGAAAATCTGACAACTGTTTCTCCTCACCCTGATTTCGGTTCTCACTGTTGAAATTTCAAAATGAAGCCTCAATACTGATAGAATCAGAAAGGGCAGAAATGAAAAGCTTGGACTGTTGGAGTTCCAAATTGATTGTTTTTCAAGGTTTGAGTATAAAAATTTTGAAATTTTAAACGAGTACGGTAGTTTTAGGACCTTCATGTTTTTTTTCCTTGGGATCTAGCATCAACCATTTTTTCTTTTATAAAGAGAGAATGAAACCAACAAATGAAACATGAAAACGGTAAGGGTAAAATTTGCAACCAAAGCTTAAGTGAAATTCAAAACTTTGATTGTGTGTGTAATTTTAAAAATGAGAAAGGATTGTATGAAACAGTGACGCCACGTCATCTGTATCCATTTCCAATAGTCATCTGTATCCATTTCCAATAGTTTTATGTCATATCAGTACTCTTATATTAAATTTTAAGATTTTATCCTGAAAAAAAATTAAATCTAAATTAAAAATTAAAATACTAAAATTTAAGATAAAATTTGAAAATACATGATAAGAATACTAATGTGACGTAAAACTATTAGAAATGAATACAGATGACATAACATTACTGTTTCATATAATCTTTTTCTCTATTAGAAATGAATACAGATGACATAACATTACTGTTTCATACAATCTTTTTCTCTATTAAAAATACCAAAATTTAGAAATGAATACATTAATGTGACATAAAACTATTAGAAATGAATACAGATAACATAATATTACTGTTTCATACAATCTTTTTCTCTATTAAAAATACCAAAATTGTGCAAGTTAGACAGCTAGCTATAGAAATTTAGAATTGAGTCATTTAAAATTTTATTACAAATATTAGTATGGATCCAATAGAAATAATTGGTATTGCATTAAAAATTTTAGTACCCATTAGATATTTGATTTTGTTAAATCGCCTCTTATTTTAGAGCCCACAACAGAACTACCACGCGAAAACAAAACAACCTCCTCTTCACCTATTCACTTAATTATATTTTTTCTCTCTTCTTTAATTTAAAGAAATTGAATAAGTTTGTAATTATAATAATTACCCAGATTATAAAAACAAATTACATAAAAGTTAAAATATAAAAATTAACCAACTAAAACTACAATTGAATATATTTTCGGTTAAATATAATTAACGATAATGTTGTTTTGGTAGAGCATATCTGTCAAATCCATATAGATTAGAAATAAAAATTCAAATATGAATAGTAAAGTTCGGCTCAAGTAGGATTAAGGTAGCGTACAAAAATGCCTTGAACGAGGGGAAACGTGCAAAGGACAACTGATGTTGGAATTGGATACCAAAGACAAGGAGGGACGTCACGGCAGTCTCATCAGTGCCCTCCAGCTCCCCTCATCAAAAAAGCTTACTCCAATTTAAGGAAGAGCTCAGGCCCCACTGCACTACTAGGGATAACTCAAACTGTCTATTATCTTTCCATGCCTTGATTGATTGTGTAAAGTTCTTAGGTTGGAAAGGTGATGGGAAACAGACATTCCTCGATAAAATTCAATAATTATACGGTAGGATGGGAAGGAACACATACATTGCAAAGAATGGAAAAGTAAATAAACAAATAAAAAGTACTTGCCTGCCTTGCTTTACATGCTGTCTTCTTTCGCTTCAATCCGCCCAGTTTTAGCATCGGCAAATGTCACTGCTGCATTTTTTTTTCGGGGTGTCGAGACTCAAATGTCGTGAATTAGACGAGTAATTCTGATCTTAGACCTAAAACTTGATTCTATTAATTTAACTCAAATTCAACCAAATTTGGCTTGATAAAACTCATACCGACTCAAACTCAAACCAACTCAACTTGATTTGGCTATATAAAATTGACAAACCCCAAACCCAAATCGACTTGCTTTAAAATGACCTAAACACAAAACTAACTTGAATATAAAATAATTCAAACCTAAAATCACTAGAACCCAAATCAGTCATCCAAATTAAAATCAGAAATCATAATAACCCAAAACTATTTTGAACCCGAAAAGACTTCGAAATGATCCAAAATTTTAAAAATGAAATATACATGAATATATATATATATGAGAAACTATAAGGTTTTTTTATATATAAATAAAGTGGAATGCTATGAAAAAGCGTTCGAGTACCCCTGATTCATCACAATATCTTTGTTTTGACTTTGAAATGTGGAAAGGAACTCAAATCAAGTATAACATTATTTAACCTAGAACTGCTTGTATATGTACGAATGATAAACATCTCCTAAAGGCAACGCTAATCATTTGCAACCATAACATCTAATGGAGAACTGCTCTCCAATTTCTTAATGCATAACTTATCTTGGGGGGGAAGGTCCTTCACCGACGGCAAGGACTCCACATCAACAATGATCGAGTCTTCCTCCTTGAAATCTCCTCTCATCACTCCCATTGCAACTTCGTTCTCCACTAATTGTTGTATCACCCTCTTAACTGGCCTTGCTCCAAAGTTAGGGTCAAATCCCAGTGTCCCCAGAAGTTCAACAGCTTCCTTTGTGTAGTGCAGATAGATTTTCTTCTGTCGCAGTCTATCTTTTAACCGCACCATCTGGAAACAAGGGAGATAATAAACCTCTTTAATCCTTAACTGTATCTACCTTGAGTAAATAACATACAATAACAGTATAACCAATTCATTGATATTAACTTCCCTCCTCTTCGAGAATTTTTCTAGCAAGTGCTTTTGGGGCAAGCTCTGATTGATATGCACGTAAAGTCGGTTCAGTTAGATCAGTTAAAATATAATGTTAATCAGTTAAGTCAAAAAAAGTTAACCAGATCAACTGCTCCCCCTAATTTGAAAAGAACCTAAAGTAAAGATCTTATCTAGTATTCACTGTTTTCTATTCCGAGGCTTCCAAGTTCCAATGATACTAGGTCAAAGTTAATTACTAATATAGTAATATTTTAGTCTTAGCATATCCCTCATGAAGAAAAAAAATTGAAGAAGGCAAATATCAAAGACCGAGGAAAGGTTGCAAAGATTAATCACCTGTAACTCAACTATTTTACCGATTTCTTTGGAGTCAAGAGGCTGGAAAACAATATACTCATCAATCCGGTTCATGAACTCCGGGCGGAAAGTCTGTCTTGCCAACTCAACCACCTGTTTTTTCATCACATTGTAAACAGCATCCTTGCTGTCATATGTAGACTGGAGAGTTTCCAAAATGTAGTGAGAGCCGATATTTGAAGTCATTATTACTACACAATTTGTAAAACTAACAGTCCTTCCCTGAGAGTCAGTTATCCTTCCATCATCCAATAGCTGTAGCAAAATATTGAATACGTCATGATGAGCTTTCTCAATTTCATCAAAAAGAACTACAGAATAGGGCCTTCTACGAACAACTTCAGTGAGTTGTCCGCCCTCTTCATAACCAACATAGCCCGGTGGTGCCCCTACCAAGCGTGAAACTGCATGCTTTTCCATGTACTCACTCATATCAATTCTGACCAGAGCATTTTCTGTATTGAAAAGGAAACCAGCTAGAGCCTTTGCAAGCTCAGTTTTCCCAACACCAGTGGGGCCCATGAACATGAAACTAGCTATTGGACGATTTGGGTCAGATAATCCTGCCCTCGAGCGTCTGATTGCATCGGCTACCGATTTTACCGCAATATCTTGACCAATCACTCTCTTATGAAGTTCCTTTTCCAGCAAGACTAGCTTGTCCCTTTCTGACTGTTGAAGGTTTGATAAAGGTATGCCGGTCCATTTGCTAACAATTTCAGCAATATCAAGATCAGTAACCTCTTCACGGAGCAAAGACTTCCCAGACTTTTGAAACTCAGCAAGATTCTTTTCAGCCTCTTCTAACTGGCGTTGAAGAGACATTAAAGTTCCATATTTAAGCTCGGCAGCACGACTTAAATCATACTCACGTTCAGCAGCTTCCATTTCTTGATTAACTCTATCAATCTATAAACATAAAACAAGGGCAATCAGAGATTAAGAAAACAATATGAAGGTTATTTAACAGAGCAGAAATGAGAACAAATGAAAATTACCTCTTCTTTCACTGATCGGATTCTAGTAATAAGAGCCTTCTCATGATCCCACTGTTCAGTTAATTCTTTCTGTTTCTGTTTCAGTGAGTTCAAATCATTTTCCAGCTTGCTTAACCTTTCTTTGGATGCTTTATCAGTGTCATTTTTAAGGGATAGCTTCTCCATCTCCAACTTCAGAACAGCTCTATCTATCTCATCCAACTCTGTGGGCTTAGAAGTGATCTCCATCTTAAGTTTTGCAGCAGCTTCATCAACAAGATCAATGGCTAAAATAAATAAATAAATAAATAAATTAGAGCTGTTAAGAAGCTCATTTGCCCAAAATATTTAAGGTTGATAGATAATCAACATAAATCAATCCATGCAGCAGTTATAGAATTTCCCATTTTGCTCACTGCTTTACCTTTGTCAGGCAGAAAACGTTCTGTTATATAGCGGTCAGCAAGAACTGCCGCTGAAACAAGAGCACTGTCAGATATTTTAACACCATGATGTAGCTCATAGCGTTCACGCAAGCCTCGAAGAATTGATACTGTATCTTCAACAGATGGCTGACCACAAAACACTTGTTGAAATCTGCGCTCAAGTGCAGGATCCTTCTCAATGTATTTCCTGTACTCATCCAATGTAGTAGCTCCTATGCATCGCAGCTCACCTCTCCCCAGCATTGGCTTTAACAAATTCCCAGCATCCATTGCGCCACCAGTAGCCCCTAAACAAATTACGAAAAACCATCTTTAGCACATTAGTATCCATAATAAACCATAACTTCTTTAGAATTAGAAACCAAACCTGTTCAAATGAATATAAAAACTAGCAGGGGGCTACAGTATTAGTTCTAATAGTGCATTAGCTCACATGAATTCTGAAAGGAAACAGTGATAAATGTTCAAGAAAAAAAATCACATATTTTAAGCAATAAAAGCAAGGCACAAACCTGCACCAACAACCGTGTGTATCTCATCAATGAATAAAATAATCTTGCCATTTGAAGCAGTAACTTCCTTCAGCACAGCTTTCAACCTTTCCTCAAAATCTCCACGAAACTTGGCACCAGCCAACAAGGAACCCATGTCTAGGGAGATCAACTGAAGAAAACAAGGAAATAATGTCAATGTTAGATGAACATTAAGATTGACCCCTTCCAACTAGATAGTCAACAAAACTGCCAGTTAAGTTTCTTTCTACAACTATTTGTTCATCATGCTCATCCAAGAGGGGCAAATGTCTACCCATATTCAAATGTTTGTATCTATTTCAAATGGATAACTTCTTTGTTTATAATCTTACCTTTCGGTTTAACAGCGGTTCAGGAACATCTCCCCGTACAATCCTTTGAGCCAATCTGCAACATAATAAACAAATTTTCATTATCAAAAAGATCACGCACAAAGTATTCATGCACGCCCATATAATTGAGCAACAGATGTGACTAAAAAGAAACTTAGAAATTTATGCTTGGCAGCACTGGCATAAAATACCAGCTCAGTCAATGCATCATTAGAATTTAAAGGAAAGTAGTACGACTCTGGTTAAGAACAGGGACTAAATTAATATTTTCCTGCACCTTCTCTGTTAAGTACACTATTTGTTGACATGCAGTGCAAAATTAGAAAAACTCAGTAAAGAACTACTCGACAGCTGGATATCCAAATTTTCTGCAAAAAGAGGACCATGGATAACTTGAAGTAGCTACTTTAAAAATCCAATAACTTAATACATGTAATCCTCTATCATAAAATGCTAAATATATGCCCAAGAAGGAAAAAAGCAACTCACCTAACAAGTTCTAACTATGGAACAATTTTTTCTACTCATAAGAATTACCGCAAGAACCCAACATACTTCGAAAACATACCCTTCAGCAATTGCTGTTTTCCCCACACCAGGCTCCCCAATTATAACAGGGTTATTTTTTGTTCGTCTTGATAGTATCTGGATGCACCGCCTTATTTCATCATCACGACCAATAACAGGATCTAGTTTGCCACGCTTAGCAAGCTCAGTCAAGTCATTCCCATACTTTTCAAGTGCCTCATATTTTCCTTCAGGATCTACACACATCAGGAAAGGGACATTTAAGAAAATGTAATACAAGGATATCATATGATAAGTGAACAAAGATTAACTTGAGTTGGCATGCAAAAATATGTTTCACAAGAACATACTTGTTCAATTTCCTCATGTAAAGCTTGACTAGCATCTAGCCAGTGGTTTATAATTTTTTATTCCTTCACCCATAAGTTGTAAATCACTCAAATCATAGCATTTGGCTCAATCATATCTGTGAGAACTACTTTCTAACTTTCCCTTATACACAATCAATTTCTTAGTTGCAGCTTATTTTTGCTATAAAAATAATGCTACTATAATCCAAAAAAAAATAAAAATAAAAAATGGCAAGCTCAATTTAACATAATACTTTGATCAGTTACACGCTGATTTCCACGAACAGCTTTAATGGCATCCTTCAAAGCATGCTCACTAAGCTGGAGGTTCTTGAACAACTGCTGCCCAAACCTCTTATCTGAGGTAAATGCTAGGACAAAATGTTCCACCGAAACAAAATTATCTCCCATCTCTTTCTTATGCTTTCGAGAATTGTCTAAAAGGGAGCTAAGATTTGATCCCATTATAGAGTTACTTGTGTCCATCACCTGCCAGAGGGAAATAAACGCCCCTATATCACGAATATCGTATACAAAGAATAAAGCATTGAAGCAAACTCACTAAGTAAACATAACCAATTAAAATACATACTTTAGGCTGCTTCGATATAAAGTCATCGGTAGCCTGCAGAACAGAAGTGTTGTCAAGCCCTGCTTTTGTGAAAATCCTTCTAGCCAACCCATCCTTCTGTTCTAAAAGAGCTTTCATTAAGTGTTCAGCTTCCACCATTTGCTGTTTGCTATCCTTTGCCGCTTGAACAGCCCCAACAAGGCCCTCCCAGGCCATATCAGTGTAATCTGATTGGTTGATCTGATGAGAAATATCCAAGGAAACAAAGAGAGTTAACACGAGCATAGCAACAATAATTCCACTACAATGTAATCGAACCAAATATCATAAAACATGTACTCTGATTGATTGATCTGATATCGTAGAACACAAAGATAGTTAACACGAGCATATCAACGGTGAAACCACTGCAATGTAATTGAGCCAAATTTCATAAAATTTGTACTCTGATCGGTTGTTGCGACAAGAAAATATCCAAGAATACAGATATAGCTAACATGAGCATAACAATGGTTAAGACGCTACAATGTAATTGATCAAAATTTCAGAAAATTGGACACCTACCAGTCAAGACAGGAATAATCAATAAAGTCAAATCACGCCGGCGATATTAACATTGTTGATAACCAAGTGCTTATTCTAAGCCAAACTAAAATGAAGAAAGCAAACAATTATACACACATACACAGAAATTGAATCCAAATGCCTTCCTTAGCTAAAGTTTGCTACAAAAACACACACACAAACAGAACAGTTCAATTACTCGAGTGTCTCTCAAAGTAAATAAAACCGAAATGAAATTCATAATTAGAAATGAAAAGTTCAATAAACAATGTATAAACCTGCGCAGGGCTAGTGGCAGAAGAGTAAAGTGGAGGAGAAGAGTGATAGCTGCGAGTGAGAGAGAAGAAGCCGCCGTTGTTCTCCGCCACTTCGTTGAAATTTTGAGACCGATGAGGCGAAATGAGGGAATTACGCAAAGTACAAGCAGCGGCGGAGATGGCGCGAGCGCGGAACAGGTAACGAGTTGAGGCTTTTGATGCTTTAATGGCCAAAAAAGCGGACCTTGTTAGCCTTCTTGAGGCCATTTTTGAGGATAAAATGGGAGATTTTGAAATTTAGTTCGGTTTTTTCTTGTATTGGAAGTGTTTTTTTTTTTCTTTTGCCGCAAGGGGGGGGGGGTGGGGGTGGTGGTTAAGAAGGGCTTTGAATTCTCTATGTGCGCGAAAGGGATAGAAGGTTGTAGAAGAGTTGGGATTTTCCTTACAATTTTCTTTTGGTCTACTTTAAGTTATTCACTCTACTTTGTTTTAATCTCTACTCCCTTATTATAAAAAAAATGATAATTTTAGTCGTGGTTTAAATTAAGTGTTTATCACCGAATTTTAAAAAATTATATTACGTTCATGTTACATTACTTATTCAAACTTCGTCACTACAATCTCGCTATATCGTAACCTTAAACACCTCAACCTCACCAAGAGCAACACTTCATAGCTTCACAAGCATAATATGCATAACATGTGGATACCTATTTCACTAAGTATAGGTATTGAATCTTTTCTTGCATAGCTTATATTGAGATCTATCCAAATAACTACCTATGAATATAAAAGTAAAAAAATCAAATTTCATGTTTTAAAATGTGATCCCATAAATTTTTTAAAATGTACATGAATTTGGTAATTGAGTTAATCTAAAGAAAAAACTATTCACTCGAGTTAAAAAAAGACATTACATTATTAAGAATAGTTAATAAGAGAAGTAAAAGTTCATATTTCATGTATTTAAATTTAGTCCCATAGATATTAATGAAAGCTTGGCATTATTGACGAAGGTTGAGACTTTGGGTCTTTGATTACCCAAGATTGAGTCTTGCCATATTTCAATCTCAAGTTTTCTTTATTCTTGCCAAAGCTATGAAAATAAAATAAAATAAAGAACACACAGATTTTACGTGGAAACCCTTTCGAAAAAAAATCACGAGCAGAGAATAAGAAAATTCACTATGTCGAATTCGAATGAATACAAAAGGAATACACTATGTCTATTTATAGGCTTGTAAAGCCATATTCTAGTAAGATTGAAACACCTTATTCTAATCAATATAAAATAGATGGAGTTTAATAAGGTTTAAAAAACTTTATTCTAAAATAAAATAAAAGAAGTGTAGTTCTATATGGATTTTACTTTTATTTTATTTTACCACTGTATTTTATTTAAATAAGGATTTGGATCACTTAATTTTAACAAAAGCTTTTTATTCTTATGGGATTGTTGGGGATAAACCCGGTTAAGGACAAACAAGTAAAATAACAATGAAACTGAAAAAATCGAACACAAATATTTTACGTGGAAAAACACCTCCAAAGAGGATAAAAAATCTTAGGCAAAGATAATTTTACTAAAACGGAAAAAATGATGAGTACAAAAGATAAAGATAAAACTAAACCCCGAAACTTGAAATAAGAACCCTCAAAATGTAAACACAAAATTCTCTGAAAGCTTGTAAAAGCTAATACCTCAATGTGTAATAAGTTATATTTCTAGGGTGGAAGAAAGGGTTTATTTATAGGCTAAATTCGTAGGTTAAATAATATTAAAATAATCTACACTAATCAGAGTTTAAGTGAGAAACTAAAAACAGAGTTTAATTAGGAGAAGAAAACCCGAAAAATGCAAGACATAACTCCACAAATCTCCACATTGACTCATATTTCCAGAACGCCTTCTTTGCCAAAGCTTACAACGAACTGATCTCGAACTATGTAGGATATTACCTCGGTTGAAGCTGTGCTTAGAAGCTAGAAGTCTTCTAGTCTTTAACTTGTACACTGCCAAATCAAAATTGATTCAAGTCTAATTTCTACGAATGCAATGCCCTATCTTTTCAAAACCTGCATCCAAAAGAGAACCTCCTTAAACAATCGTACCTTTCTCCCTCCTATGACCAAGTTGTTTTCGCTTCAAATGAGTTGACTTCGAACAGACGAGGGACATGTTGTTTCATTGGTCATCATTGATCCTTCTAGAATATAAAAACTGTCAATCTTTTTACCTTTCATCAAAATGAGAGCCCCACGGGATACCTTAATTTCGCTTGACTTGATGTTAAGTCTATAACCCTTTAAGTCCAAAATTCCTAAGGAGATGAGATTTTTCTTTAAGTCAGGCACATGTCTGATATATGATAGTGTCCTAATTGTCCCATTGTGCATCCTAATCTAAACAGTACCAATATTAGTTACCTTACTGGGTGAACCATTTCCCATGCACACAACTCCACCTTCAACTGAACTGTATGTGAAGAACCAATCCCTGTTGGGACACATGTGGAAAGAACAACCCGAATCCAAAATCCACTTGAACGTAAGCTTAGAACTTTCACTTGTTGACACCAAAAAGAAATCATCACCTTTGTCATTGGCCAAATTAGTACCAACTAAATCTTCCTTGTTGCTCTCAATTGCCCTTTTATTTCATAGTTTATAACAATCTGTCTTGACGTGACCTAAATTCTTACAATAGTTATATCTTTTGCCTCGCTTTCTTAAATGTTACCAAAATCGAGACTCGCCTATCTGACTTGCTATTCAAACCAAACTTATTTCTGAGTTTGTCTTTGCTCAACAGATGAACCTTCACATCCTTAAATGAGTGATTATCTCCACCATAAATTAGGGTCTCCTTGAAAGACTTGTATAAAAGGGGTAAAGAGCATAATAATAGTATAGCTTGATCTTCATCGTTAATTTGAACCTTAACATTTTTTAAATTATTAAAAAGAGTAATAAATTGACTGATGTGACCTCTAATGTGCTCACTTTCGTCTACGTGGAACCTCGTAGGCTCATATTAGGGACTATATGAATGTTTTTGATTGGTTATTATATGAAATTTGAAAATGTACGTGAAATGTATGTGCAATTGTATAATATGTTCAGTAATGCTCTGTAACCCTATTCTGGTGTTGAATCCGGGTGAGGGGTGTTACATACAGGCCAAAAATTTAAATGCATAAATTATTGGAGTTGGGCCATATTGTGTGGTAGAAGAGGATCTAGACTCAACGGTTGAAATGGGGATAGATGCTGGAAAATGGTCTATTGGGAGACGGGCCAATGTTTTAATTAGACCGGCTTTAAATTATTCTGGATAGAATGATGGTAGCCACAAAGTGGACTTTGGCGTTTCAAGCCCAATTGAGAAGGTTTATGAGGATTTTGTAGGTAAGTTGGAAAATAAATAAGCAGTATTGCCACAACATTTCGGAGAAATTATGGAAAATTGTGGGAAACAACCGCAAATCTCAAGTGGTTTTCAATTAAATGCTATTCACATTTTAATCCAACTTTTTGAGGGTTCGGTTGAAATGAGGGTTACTTTAAATTCAAATTTGCTAGGCCCTATGAAGTATTTGACAGTTGTTTTTAAGGAAAATTTTGGATCAAATGCTGATTACCCTCTAGAGGAAGGTGATTCAGTGATTTCTGAAATTAGAGTTTTAACTTTAAAAATACGTGGCTTAATTGGTAAAGGTAGGGTCCTTAATAAAACCATAATGGATCGTGGGGAACAGTTTAAGTCTATTAAAAGCACCAGAGTTCCTTTTTCGGATACGATGAATTATATGGTAGAGCTCATTAATTCTCAAATTGAAATCGGGAGTAGCTCAATAAATGTTAGTAATGAGCTCGATAAGTTCTTTAAACATTTGTGTATTTAAAACAGTGTTTTAAAGTGAAATATAATTTTTTTTGCAAAAAGTAAGGCACATAGCCGTGTGACCATGCAATGCAAATCTATGAGCTTGTGCTGCTCTAAAATTGACCAATTTTTAATACTCACATGACTGTGTGGCTAGCTCGTGTAACTCTTTGAGGCCATGTAGGCCAAAATTGAAGGAAATTTTTTACAATTTTTAAACTTTTACACCTTAGTCCCTGTATAACAAATTTCAATTCCTTTCCAATCCAAAACACTAATTTCAGTGTAAAAGACATTCAAATACATATGCATTACCATACAACATTAATTTATTAAAATTTCATTTAAAGCCTAAAAAAATTACAAAGTTTGTAGCAGAACCCAACATATTCAAAATCCTTAACTTAAAAAATATGTACAAGCCATTTCTTGTAACACCCCTTACCCGTACCCGAGGTCGGGATAAGGTACGAGACATTACCGGACAAATATACAAACATTAAACTAAAATACGGGCCATAAAATTTCATTCATATTTCAAAACATTCATTCACTTACACATAGTCCCTTATTTGAGTCTACGAAGCCCAAAACATACTTTAGAAAGGGTTCGGGACTAAACCGAGAACTTACAAAAATCTTGAAAATTTCATGCTTTAAGGCTCCACACGCCCATGTCCCAAAGTCGTGTTCCATACACGGCTGAGACACATGGTCGTGTCTCTGCCTGTGTGGAATATACCTAGGCTATTTTCCAAGCTTTGGTCAACCTTAATATCTTACACACTTATACAAAATCAAAAGCATATAACATGATATTCATTTAATGATTAAATATTCTCAATTAAACCACAAACATGGCATTTGTATGTCATCATACATGTGTCTCTCATACTCATTTTACCTTGTTTATTATAGTACCACTTATACATTTATACCAAGATTATCATCTTACCAAATATCTTCAGCTTAATCATCAAGCATTCATATTTAAAACTAGATCATATCTTTATAAAATACCACAATTCAGATGCGAAAAATAACATGTTTGCCTGAAACATTTCAATTCTACTCCATACCCAACAAGCATTACATTGAGACTAGTCACATATATATACATGTCATGATACATATCATTCTCTTGCTGTTTCTTATAAACACATATCATTTATTTCATTATATCAATATTTCATATACCATAGTTTCCATGTATTCCACATATATTTATTTTCCTCTTCCTCCTCTCCATTCCACATCCTTAATGTATATAGCATTCTTGTAAGTACGATTTCACAATTTACTAATAAATGCTCACATCAAACTATCCACACGAGTCATAGTCACTTGCTTATTTATAATTCGAGCTAAAGAGCTCCAAATTAAGATCCATAAATTTCCTCTGAAACTAGACTCACATATCTTTCCACCATAAAATTTTCATAATTTTTGGTTTATCCAATTAGTACAGTTTATTCATTAAAATTTCCCCTGTTTCACTTTCTGACAGTTCTGACCTCTCTTCACTAAAAATTAATTATCTCACAGTAAAAAACTCAGACAATGTTCTTGTTAATTTATCTTAAAAATAGACTCATTAAGGATTTTAAAAATATAAGTTTAAGCCTCTAATTATTTTTATCCAAATTTTTGTGATTTTCCAAATTCAGAACAGGGGATCACATAATCATTCTGAACTAGTCTCACAAAAACATAAATATCTCAAAATATAGAACTTGTTTTCTTTCTCTATTTCTTTTATATGAAAATAGACTCATTAATATTTAATTTGATATCTCATTCAGTCTCTGATTCAATTTCTACTATTTTTTGTGATTTTTCAAAATCACGTCACTGCTACTGTCCAAAACAGTTTTATTGCTAATTCACTCTTTCACACTTTCTTTGTATTAACCTCAGTTTAACATACATATCACAAATCATTTTCACCACATTTCATACATCACAAGTATAGGCCCATGATCACAAGGTCACCATAAAATCATCCTCATGTATAACTTACTTGTTTATAACCTTACCACATCCTGGTCACTTAATGAACACATCATTCACATAACTAAGTTCCTGCACTTATTCATCACAAAACTCACAAAGCAATACATAGAGGTCTCCCGTTGAACACTTCGGATCAATCCTCGGTACTTGGTGGTTTCAGCACATAGCTCTACCCATCATATAGTTCGGCTCTCTTGTACACATGGTGAACACTCAGTACCACCCATATGACTTAGCCAATTTATCTCGTAGCTCTCTTATCTACATGGTGTCCTTCACCTGGAACCACGCATGCGACCTAGCTACATATATCCCATAGCTCTCTTGTCTACATGGTGTATACATAGTATCACCCATGCGACCTAGCTACATCATAATGTCTTGTAGCTCTCTTGTACACATGATGTGCACTCAGCACCATACATGTGACCTAGCTACGTTCCATCTATATTATTCAATCTTTCCGAATGTTCAACCGGGATTTCTCTCTCTTTTCCAACAATTTCACCCATCAAGTAATTATCCACAAACATATTTCCAATATTATTATAAAATATCATAATACAAGTAATATTGATGTATTACTTACATATAAACTTACATCTCATTTAATATCAAGGCAATAACATTAAATTACATATTGCCTTATTAAAAATCATATGAACTTACAATTTCCCATAATATCCATAATCATAGAAATCACATTTATGTATGATAATTCAATGCACTTCATGTACCATAGACATATTTTTAAATCAATTCATAAACTTGGCACCATAATCATTTAATTTAACATAATTCAATTAATTCACTAAATTTAACTTTCAAATATAAATTACAGCATTATTGCTGTATTATTATCATACCAATTTACATACTTTCAACACCTCGGAAATTATAATAAATATATCAATTTTACATTGAAACATGCATAAATTAATGCTTATTATACATATGAACTTACCTCGATACTAAAACGGCCATTTTACCAACTTTCCTAATTTTCGATTTTTCTATCATTCTAGGTTCAAATCACATTTTTCGGGATCTAAAACATCATATTTTACTTATTTAATTAATGTACTATTCAAAAGAGTCCTTAACTCAAACTTTGGAAAATTACAATTTTGCCCCTAAACTTTTGTATATTTACACTTTTACCCCTAGGCTCGGGAATTAAACTTCATCCCTTATTCTTATGTTTTAACATGCTGATCACTTTTCCCTTCTATGGCAACATCAAATTCTCACTCTAACATATACTTATGACTATTAGGTATTTTTATCGATTAAGCCCTTTTACTCGTTTTCACTCAAAACCGAGTAGCACAAGTTGTCTAACATAATTTAAAACCTCATATTATATCATAAAACATCAAAATAAACACATTTCACCATGGGTATTTTTCCAAATATGAACCCTAGCTTAAATTATTGCTAGAATAAGCTTAATCAAATTACCGGGATTCCAAAAATGTAAAGAACTTGAAAAACGGGGTTAGAACGGACTTACTATTGAGCTTGGAAAGCTTGAAAACCCTAGCCATGGCTTCCCCCATGCTAATTTCGGCCTCCATGAAAAAGATGAGTCAATTTTGGCTTTATTTTCCTTTTTTATTTCTTTTAATTACCAAATGACCAAAATGCCCTTCCTTACTAAACTTTCAAAAATTCCATCCATGTCCAATTTTTGTCCATCACTTAGAAATTGGTCAAATTGCTATTTAATACCTCTTAATTAATATTTCAAGGAAATTTCATACTAGAAACTTCTAGAATGCAAGTTTTACAACTTATTCAATTTAGTTCCTAACTTCAAATTGAGCACTTTATGCATAGAATTTCTTCACGAAAATTTCACACAATCATGCAATCATATCATAGACCTCAAAATAATCATAAAATAATTATTTCTATCTCAGATTTTGTGGTCCCGAAACCTCTGTTCCAACTAGACCCAATTTTGGGCTATTACATTTCTAGTCCAAAACATAATACCTACTTTCCCGATCTTGAGGATATGATGAGATAAATAGCTAACAACTCCAATAAAACTCGTCAAATCTAACTGTACATATGCATTGAAAATAAACACGTTAAACCAGTGAAGGTTTAGTAAGCACTATAAGATAAAAGAATATAACATATGTATAAAATGTTACAAATTTATATCAAGCTTCCATACATGGATATCATTATAATAAGAAATTTATTTCTACCAACTTACTTACCTTAAACAATTTACATGCTTACTTTAATACTTTAATTACTCATATTACTTGCATTTCACACATTTGTCCATAATAGACTATTTAGAACAATTTAGAATATATGGATCAAGTATAGAGGTGCAACTATATGTACAAATAAACAGAGAACACCAAGGTGCTAATGCAAAGAGCACAAACGTGCTAGAAAACAGAGAGTGCAGTGAGGATAATTAATGGCATGCCACTAATATCCTAATAGTTCTAATTCTGTCTACTTGGGCATAAAAGCTGAATTTCACATCTTTATATACTTCACATAAGTATTTGAAAAAGATTTCACATGTTTTCATCTTTCACAATTTCGTCCCCATTTCACAAATCACAAATATCACACCTTTTTCACACATATATTTCTTTCACGACATCATTACAACAAATATACTATTTCATATTCTTCACCTATAATAATTTCATAATTCAACCCTTTATTTAATATCTATAACTAAATATATATATTTAATTTATATTTCTATCCTAAGTAATTTCATACTATAACATAAGCATTTAAAGAAAATAAAATAAAATCTTGTAGTACTTATAACAAAATTTAAAATGAAGTATTTTTCTTCTCTTCTTATTCATTGGCCTTCTCTTTTCCTTTTCTTTCAATTGGTTTTTCAATTTTCTCTTTTTCTTAAATACATAACAAAGCACATAATATTATCAAGATAAAACCAAAACTAAATAACTTTTCCCATGTTATTTAACGAAATTAACATGTATGTTATGAAAAATTTTATCTTTTCTTACCTTGAATACTTGAGATTACAACTAAACCCTAACTTTCTCTCATCTTTCACTCCTCTATGGAAGCTCTCCTTACAAAACTAAGGTATCTACTAGCTTTATCTACTAACTTTATCTAATGTCTTTACTAATTTTGAGCTTGGTTTGTTCAACAATGGTGGAAGAAAATATTTGGGATAAAAACAAAAGTTTGGAGAAGATGAGATGAGAGTGATGGTGACTTCTTGAATAAGAAAGACGATACTATCATCTTTTCTCATCTTTCTACACTATTTTTCAAAAAAATATCTTCATTTTAAATTAAAATGGTTAAATTGCTAATAAGTCCTCTAGCCATCCATCATTTCACTTTTGCCCTAATCACTATGTCTAAGAAAATATCTACTTGTCTAATTACCATTTTATCCTTTTTCATCTTTCATAATGCCTAGGATGACTCATATTTTTACTAAGTAAATTTCCTATTAGTCATTCCTTGTTTTGCAATATTTTCCATATATTCTCCTAACTTCCTAATTCCCTACTTTTGCCACAATGATTCCTATACTCCTTCAAGTTAGTCAAAACTTCTATTTAAAATTTTCCTATTTAAGGAGTATTTTCTAATTTTCTATTAGGTTTAAATGCTTTCTAATTTAATACTCAAAATTCCTATTTGTTTTACTTCAAGAATTTTACACTAATTTCTGACCTGATCCATCACTGTACCTAATTCCAAGTTAAAATGCGAATGCCACATATTAAGTATTTTTTTGGTCGAAAAAGGAACATATGTATTAATAAAACACTAAAATAGAGTTCGATATATTACTACCTCTATTGCATCATCTAAAAAAAGACAACACAAACAGTTCGAAGGATTATAATATAGAAAGAAAAGAAAAAGAAACATAATGTTCATCTAATGATAAAGACAAATGAATATTATTGCCCAGACAAGCTAATGCATCTGTAAACTTGTTTCCTTCCTGAAAGACATGCCTCCAACAGCTTGAATTCATAGAACGGATAAGCGTCATCCACTCATTAATCAAAGGAGATAATAAAGTATTTTAGTTAGTAGAGAAATGCATAAAGGAAAGCACAATACTAGCATCTACTTCAATCTCAACATTTAAAAAGTTATGGTCATAAGCAAGGGAGAGTCCATCTCACAAATTGCACAACTCAGTTTCTACACTAGTCGTTATTGGTATATGGTGATAGGCACCAATCACCCAATTTTTCGCCACCAATCACCCAATTTCCCGCCCCCTCTCTCTCCAGATTACCCAAAGAAGAACCATCTATGTTAAGTTTGAACCATCCTAGTTCGAGTTGTTTCCAAGAGACCGAAACAGAATCTGAAAGCCATTTAAGCTTTCAAGGGGGGATAGGGTAGAAAATCCACAAGCATTAATAAGAACTCTGTGAACAAACCTGTTGATAGACCGATTCATGAAAAATCAATTACTATCAAATAGTAATTAAGTCATTTATCACAAAGACAAATGATTCGTGATCACGTTTACTTTTAATCTATCATCTAATGCCAATGATAAGATATCATTTACCCATTTCTTGGTCTATAAATTTCACTATTGTGAATGATGCTACATATTATAGAAATCGTATACCCAACGCAACAGCTTTCGGTTCCTTATCTATTTGAAGTTAGGCTTTTACTTACATTAAAGTATATGAGTCATGCATATATTGTCCATCTCCACTCAAGATTAAGGTATCCAACACAGGTCACAACATTTCCTCGTAAAAATCATCCCTTGAAGAAGATCCTCGACCACCAACAAAGGCTCGTCCTTGAACCCTCATCGCAGCCTCTCTCCCTTTCCCTTTCAATTCGAATCATTGAATGGCCTTCCTGCAACCTTAACCTTATTATGTAATTTATATAACATAATATTAAATATAATACTATAATATTATGTAAACATTAAAAATTAGGTTAAAGTACTTGGGTGATCCCTATATTATAAAAGTTAGATCAAATTAGGCCCTCTATTATTAAATAGATTAATATAGTCCTTATACTATTAAAAATAATCAAATAAGTCCGTACTATAATAGAATTAACATTTATTGTATAAAAAATATCTTGAAATTATTATAATTCAATTGCAATTTAATATTGAACAATAGATTATATTTACAGAACCATAAACTTTAAAAATATTAACTCTGTTAAACAGTAAAAGATATTTTTTAAATATGAAATGTTAACTCTATTTTTTGAAAATAAAATCGAAAATGCATTAAATAAGAGGATCCTTGGTACACTGATCAAAGATTTAACAATACCAGCTGTCTAAAAGCTGTCATACTATTGTTTGTAGCTGTGGCGGTGCCTCAGTTATGCTTACTAAATAAAAACCTGAAAGATAAATGAAACGTCAATGAAACTGCACTAAAACAAAGTAAAAGCAAAAATAAACTTGAAAACCTAAATCCTCTCTTCAATCATAGTCTCATTTCCTCTTCTTTGCATTCTGTAAGTGTTGGTGGAGTAAACTGATTTTGCATTTTCTTTGCTGCAAAGATCTTCAATTGAAGCTTTTTACCAGTAATCTCCTTCTACTGAGTTTTTTCAGAGATCGTTTAAGTATAGGCGTATTTGTGTTGTATCCCCAGATTCAGTAAAAAATGTCCCCTTCAATCAATTTTATCTTCTTCTCTGGTCATTGGCGATGATGTACTCAATCTCCTGTGGCACCTTTTCTAATAATAGTATAGGTTTTCTAGATTATAGCCTCGACTAGCAAGGGCATGTGCTGCCTCATTTGTCTTTCGGGTGTATGCTCGAAAATTAAGGTAAAAAAGCTTTGTATTTTCCTCTGGATTTCTTTAATAATGTTTCCAATCACTAATCTATCCTCTGTATCTGATTTTAGCTTTTTAATAACAGTTAGAGCATCACATTCAACCATCAGATCTCAAAAGCCCATTTCTTTCCCAAAGATGACTGCCTGTAGACATACCTTTGCTTCTGCAGTAGTCGAATCCTTTGTCTTTCCTAAAGGGTAAGAGCATGCTCCCATAACAAAGCCTTCATGATTTCTTAAGATAACCCCTGCAATTGCTATCGAGTTTTGTTGTGAATATGCAGCATCAAAATTGGCATTGGGGTATCCAAAACATCTCTCTTGGAATGATTCTAGTTTCTGTTAATGACTGAACTTGCTCTAATTCCTTAAAATAAGCTAAAATAAAACCGGCAACCTCTTGTACCCTTTCCTTCTTACCTTCGTGATAAATTATATTTCTGTTGTACCATATTGCCCAAATAGTTATTGCCATGACTGTGCATGTTTTAGTGTTATTCATTTGGAAGAAACTTGCTAACCATTATTTCCATACTTGTCTTGTGTTTGATTGCAAGGAATCCATCCCAACTTCCTATAGAATCTATTTTATGAATCCACAATCTCGAAAAATGTGCTCCACTGTTTCTTCTCCAAATAAACAAACTAGACATTCAGCATTGTTCCTGAGTCTTCGAAATTTGAGAATACTGAGTGTTGGAATAAAATTATTGACCACCCTCCACAGATGTATTCTTATTTTACTTAAGATCGGGAGATTCCAGATCTTTGAATAAAATTCTTTAGTGATAGTTTGGTCTGTAATATAATTATGTAGGTGTGGATTCTTAGATATTAGCCATTTGTAAGCACTTTGTTCTGTATATTCGCCTGATTTGTCCCCTCTCTAGACTAGAACATCCGGCTGTATCCTATTCACTAAGGGAATCGACAATACTACCTCTGTTTGCTCTACTTCGAGTAAGTTCCGAACTGCCTCATTGTTCCATGTGAATGTATTTGTATTAATAAGATCTGCTACTTTTGAATAGCTGATATTAATATTTTGAACTTTTACTCTTCCATCATCAGGTGTGGGTAGCCAAGTATTATTCCAAATATTTGTTGATTCGCCATTCCCTATCCTCCATCATGTTCCTTCCTCAAGCAAGCTTCGTGCATTCCAAATGCTGCGCCAGGTAAATGAGGGGTAAACTCCTAACCTTGCATTTAAAAAATTATCACGTGGATAATATTTTGATTTCATAATTCGCGCAAACAAACAGTCAGGTTGGGTGATTAGTCTCCATCCCTATTTAGCCAACAAAGTCGTATTAAATATTGTTAAATCCCTAAACCCCATACCCCCTAATTCTTTTGGACTACATATTGCTACCCAACTGCACCAGTGGATGCCTTTATTTGTTTTTAAATTAGGCCACCAGAATTTACTCATCAGATTTTCTAATTCTTTGCAAAATAAAACTGGTAACTTAAAACACTGTATGGCATAAATCGAAAGTGCTTGTAAAATGGATTTGATAAAAAATTCTTTACCCCCAAAAGACAAGTTGCGAATGCTCCAATTTTTTTTATTTTTGGATGAATCTTTCCTTTAATTCTAAAAACACACATTTCTTTCTCCGTCCAACCATTGTAGGTAACCCCAGATATGTTTCTGGATTGTTTGAAATCCGAACACCCAAAATTCCCCCTATCTGCCCTTTTAAACCGTCTTGAACATTCTTGCTGAAATAGATCAAAGACTTCTCGAAATTCACTAGTTGTCCGGATATACTTTCATATTCATTGACTACTACCTTCATTGTCATTGCGTTATTCATTCACAAATAAGATGCTGTCATCGGCGAAGAATAAATGAGTGATAGCAAGCTCTCCTCTTCCCACTTTGACCCTTTCAGAAAATCTCTCTTTTAGCCTTGTTCAGAAGCTTAGAGAATCCCTCTGCACATATGATAAATAAATACGGGCTCAATGGATCTCCTTGTCTGAATCCCTTTGTTGGTTTAAATTCTGCCATTTGATTCCCATTAATTACTACTGAGTAAGACATTATTCGTACGCATTTCATTCTTAATCCACCTATTGCAAAAACCTAGCATCTTCATCATATTTTCAATGAAATTCCATTCCACTCTATCATATGCTTTGCTCATATCCAGTTTTAAAGCAAAATACCCTGTGCCGCCTCTTTTCTTTTTTTTGAAAGAGTGTAGTAATTCATAAGCAATCATTATATTGTCAATAATTTGTCTACCTGGGACAAAGGCACTTTGTGTTTCCTCTATATACATAAGTGTAGTACCCTTCAAAATCTATTAACCACCATTTTTGAGATCAACTTGTATATGGTATTGCAAAGGCTTATGGGCCTAAATTGTCCCAAATTTGTAGGGGTTTGTACCTTTGGGATAAGCACGATATTGGTTTTATTAACTTCCTCGAAATCCATCCTATTATTTAAAACTTGAAGGTAATAATGAGTAACGTCTTTTCCTATTATATGTCAGAATTTTTGGTAGAAAAATGCTGGGTATCCTTCTATTCCAGATGCTTTGAGAGGTGCCATGCCTTTTAAAGCTTCCACTACCTCATCTTCCTTGAAATCTCTTATAAGTTCTTCATTTAGAGATTCTGTTATACACGGCTGGATTTCACTTTTGAGCCTTTTACAATTTTGTAGTGGATTGGTAAAAAAAGGATTCTGAAAGAAATTGATTGTTAGGTCTTTAATGGCGTTGTCATCGTGAACCCATTCTCCCCTTCCATCTTCCAATTTCTTTATTATGTTTCTTTTTTTACGTTGGGTTGCAAAATTATGGAAAAAAGCTGTGTTTCGGTCCCCCATTCGTAATCAATTAGCCCTTGCTTATTGTTCCCAATACAATTCTTCTTTATCAGCTTCCATGTTGAGTGCTAGCTTAACATCTGTTACTTCCGCCAAAATATCTTCATTTGGATCTTTATTATTTAAATAAATAAGTCGAGATTTTAAATCCTCTCTTGTCTTCCATTTGAATTTGCGATTATCTTTATCCCAATTTATCAATTTCAATTTTAGATCTTCTAATTTTTCTGGCAGATTTCTTATCTTCCAAATCCCACCTTTGCTTGATTGCCCCTTCAACATTATTTTCCAGTGCCCGGTTAGCATTAAATCTAAAAAAAAAAAAATTCTACTGTTCTCAAAACTCCCTCCTTCATGCGTATAATGACCAAATTGAAACGAATGAAAACATTATTCCATTGTTTTTAATAGTATAATAACCAAATTGATCTATTTAATAATAGATGAATTAATTCAATCTGGTCCTATAATAGAAAGACCTCTCAAGTGTATTCACATTAAAAATTATATTAAGTTGTCTAAAAATATATATATAGAATATAGAATATTAAATAAAAATAATATAATTTTTAAAATATTAATATCAACCTGATTAAAATAAAATTGAATTAATCATTTAGAAATAAACCAAAATTTAAGTACATATGAGATGGGATCGAATATGAATAAAAACAAAATGTAGAAAAATGATAGATACATTTCCGGCCATCGACAGCTTTGAAAAGTAGTTCTTGTGGTGCTAAATTACTTCGGCACAGAGTTACCTTGTTTTTTCTTCTCTGACAAATACATGCAGTAATATACTATTTACATCATTTGATACTCTTCTCCCATTGAACCTACAAAAAAGACTGAAATTTTCACCACTTTTCAATCCTATTTTCCGGTCTACACAGCTCTTCCTGAAATGGCTGCAGCAAGGGCTGCCGTGAAATTGGGGTCTCTGCTCAAAGAAGCCGCCATTTGATGAACTAAAATCTGTTGGATTGCTGGTGCGTCGATTTGTAGGGCTGCCCTTTCGGTTTCATCGCCGCCCAAACCAGCTGGTTGAAGCAGCTCTAGTGTTACAGTGGAAGCTAAAGCTTTGGTTGGGGCAGATGAAACAGGACCCGAACCAGTGTTGGAACTAGGGGTGTTGTTGTTGGAGTTTAATGATATTTCAGCAGGTGGAGAACGGTGGTGCTCATGGTGGTTGTGCTCTCCTTCATATGTTGCCACCAAGATCGATGGGTCTTCAGCACTTCTTTGCACCTGCAAAACCATCCATCAATACCCAAAAAACAATAATTAGAAACAAATAATGCTCTTGGATCCAGGCAGAAGCCAAAAAATTAATTTAAAAACAAAAATTGCTCTTGGAGAGGAAGCATCACTCACCTTTTTCTTGACCGGACAACTTGGGGCAAAAGAGCACTTGAAGTATGCTCTGGGACAGGGGTTATCTCTTGTGACTTTTTGACCATATTTTCGCCATTGATATCCATCCCTTACTATCTGTAACATCATACAACAACATTGAATTTGGCTCAGTTTCGAGTTCGAATAATTTCGGGTCTCAGTAATAGGAAAATTGAACTCCGAGTAACCTACCAGGCTATTATCAGAAGGATTTGTGCGGACTTGAACCCTAGAAACCTTAGGTTTAATGCAGTCCTTGGGAGTTTTAGGTGAGCCATCATCACTAGAGCTGGTCTCAGTGTTCCCACTAAATCCAATCATGTTGGCACCATAATCCTCCCACTCAGCTTTTCTCTTCTTTGATGATGATGTTGTTGCAGCAGCAGTAGTTTCAATTTCAGGGTTCTTGTTGACCAATTCCATGAATTGGTGCTGCAAAGAGTAATACTGTTCGCATAGAACTGTTAGCATCTCAGTTAGCTTCTTGTTCTCGGCGCTGACCCGATTCAATTCCTCCACCAACACTCCACTCTGTTAAAAAATTAGTAACATTCAGCTCTAAACAACATATACAAGCAGAAATGGGTGTAACTATAATTTTAGTCCTTTTGAAACTCACCTCATATTTAACTGGTGCCGACTCAGCCACATCTCCCTCAAATTCTCGTTTCTGGTTCAAGTAAGTTGAAAAACTTTCTTTGTAAGTCCCAACAATCGAAAACCAGGGGGAAAATAGCTTTAAAAACCAATAGGAAAAAGAAAACCCAAACTCACCATAGCTTTGTTGGTGCGAAAACAAGGGTTGATGTTGAGATCCAAAGTAGTATCCACCCAAGCTGGTTCCATTACTGAACGTATTGTAGTACTATATGAACAAAACAAAAGCAAACAAGAAACAGGGACTCAGATATGAAAACCCGGGGAAAAGGCAATATATAGAGGGAAAGGGATAAAAATCCAAAGGGTTATTAAGGAAAGCAAGTGGAAGATGAGGATGAAATAGTTTTCTCTTAAACAACAGTATTCATAAATACATCCCACTTGGAGTCTTAGCTTGAAAAAGTGGTCTATAATCCGACGAACAAGATGTTTGAAAATAAGAAAAAGGAGGAAAGAGGAAAGTCATGCGCGTCGGTACGAAAATGTTGAAATTCAATGGGGATTTTCAAAGTCAAGCCTCCCACCCACCAATGGCAATCAGATATATGGGATACAAACTAAAAACCAAGGTTTCTTCATGTTGACCGTAATTTTATCTGCTCCACTTTCTGCCCTTCGCCCAGCTCCTCTGCCGACCTTTCCACGTTCTTTCCTTATCTTTTATTCAAAGGGTTAATTTCATTTGAAGTTCTCAAACTTCTAAACCTTTTCATTGAGTTTTAAAAAGTATATTGCATCAATTACGTCCTTTTTTCAGCTTAGCTATTAACCTTGACATTAAATGCTAGCTCAAATTGAACATGAACAGTTTTGAATGTGACATGTTAAAAAATACCTTTCTTATATTTTAACATGTTATATTTAAGTTGTTTATGTGATAAGTACACACGTGTGTATAATTTGATCAATGTGTTTTAAATAAGTTCCACATTATATCTAAATCGGCATTTAATACTTAAATTGACGACTAAGTTGATAGAATAATCTGATTGATACAATACTAATACTTTAAGAACACAATTAGAATGTTTTGTAGTTTATGACCAAGTTATAAGCTAGGCAATAGCTTGTGGACATTTGGTAGAATTAACCCAATATTTAATAGGGTTAATTACCTCATATATCTACCGTTAATCTCACATTTCAAAACATTCTAATTAAATCTTCAAAGTATCGATTTCGTTTCAATTAAGTAATTTCATCTTGCATTAAATACTAGCACAATAAATATTTAAAAGCATAGATCAAATTTTAAAAACTCTTATACCTATTAATAGGATAATTAAGCATCATCGCCTCTTTTGGTTACTAGTATAATAAGATAAGGAAAAAACTTATTTAGTACATATGTTTTAACATAAGGAAAAACTAGTGTACTAACATGATGAATAAATAGCTTATTGTTTGGTAGTAGATTGATAATCATGTAATAGACATATTTTATTTTATTTGATTAAAGTGCTAAACAAATAAAACGTAAGTGTTATTTTATAAAAAATGAAAGATTAGGATGTTAAACTGTTAAAATATTAACTTGAATTGTTTTAACCAATGAATTTTTTTTAAAATAACCATTTTCACAATTTACTCAGAAAGATAAAATGAATTTATTAAAAATATTTTTGAGTGAGAATGATGTAGTCCAAGTGGCAACATGGATTCAAGTCTAACGATGTACGTTTGTTTTTTCAAGCACTTGCTAAAGAGCTTGTGCTTTCTAAATTCATCTTTTTAAGTATTTGAGTTCTTATTTAATTAAAAGGTAAAATTCTCGTTGAAAATAATACATATCATATTTAAATTTTAACTCTAAGTTTGATTCTCAGTAATTAAAAATATAAAAATATCTCAACTTATATAACATGAATTATTAATATAATGAATGAGTAAACCTTTTTTATCTATCTATTTTTAATATGACTATCGGTTTATCTCTCTATTATTCTAAAAAATTTTAACTTTCAAAGATCAAAATATGAGTTAACTAATACTTAAATTCAATACTTAAGGGTTAGAATCAAATGTTGAATAACTTAAAAGACCAAAATATGAGTAAAATAATTTTTAAAATTTAATAATGATTTATTAAAATAAAAAAATTACGAATAACAAAATAAAGAAGAGGAGAAAAAAGAATCCAAAATAAGAGATGAGAGTCTTCACCATATCTAGATATGTATGAAAATTATAAGAGCCCAATGAAATGAGGTATTTTTTTCAAGTAACATGAGAAAGGACAAATCAAGCATATAATAAGAGTAGAGTTAGAGGGAGGTATGAAGAGTGAAATTCTTGGTCTTCGTCTTATTAGTTTGACTCCCAACTTGGCTTCACCGCCCACACGCTTTCAATTTACTTAGTGTTCCACTTTTCTCATTATAATTTTTTATTTACTTCATAACACAAAATAAGTTTATACATTCTTTTTTCATTTATGTAGTCAATTACTTAAAAAGAGCCGGAAAAAACCAAATTTTTTTTTTATCTTAACCCGATAACGTCATTGTAGTTGTCAATTTGAACACGTGAAGTGAAGTAGCTGCCAACTCTTTCTTTTTTATTCTCCAATGAGACGTTGAGAGGCTTTTTCATCAAATTTATTATGCTTTCTTACTTATAATTAATCCATTAGTATTAAAAATATATGAAAATTGGTATAAAAATTTAAATTTTATTAAAAAATTATAAGTATTATCAAAATATAAATTATAACAAATTTTTAAAACTAATAAAAACATATTTAAAATTTTATAAAAATCATAAAATTACAAATATATATATAAATGGTTAAAACTATTAAATTTGATATAAATTTATAGAAATTATAAAAAAAAATCATAAAAAATACTTAAATTGGATCAGATCAGTCGATTGGACCAATTATATCGAAATCAACAAGTGTATCGGTCAAGAGAAAACCATTAGACTAGTTGACCTAGAAACCAAACAATTGCACTGATTTTTTTTTAATTGAACTATACAGGCCAATCAAATTAACAAACCGATGACTTGACCATTTCAACCACTGGCCTAGCTCTGAAAACTTTGGTTAGAATATTTCATTCTAAAATGCGCCAATAGTTGAATAATGAAATTTTGGTTTAATAAAAACATTAAAAAATAAAAAATCGATTCAACTGCTTAATTCCGAATCGACCAGTCTAGTGGTATTCTTAAGCCGGTACCCTTACCGACTGATTAAATTTATTATTAGTTAAATATAATTAATTAAATTTGTGTGTAACTCGACTGAACAATCATGTCATTAGTTTCTTGACAACAACAAACGATGTTAGTCATTCAGACTTATTGATACCGTGGTAAAAGTAGAAAGACAAATTATGCCAAGTTAAAATTTAAAGGGAGTAAAACTATAAATAAACCAAAACAAAATAATCAAATGTGAACAAGTTGGTTGATTAGGCGGCTGGAAAATGATAGGAATGTGAAGCATGCAGGCAGTTGTTTTTTTTTTTTTTCAAATCCGCCAAAGATGGAGGAAGTTGCGTGTTATATTAGAAGTGTGATAGTCATATTACACTAAATTAAAGCCTGTTATTGTCGCTCACCTACTATATGTATTTTTTTTTCTTTCTGTCACTGCACACAAGTTCCAGTTTATAGACCTTGGAAACTTCTGTTCATCTTGCATTACACTCCTCAATTCTACCCACTCAGATTTCAAGTTAATATTATTTTGTGAAATTAAAAGTTGCTAAAATTGAATTATAATTTTTTAGAAGATTATTATATTAATTTTTAATTTTATAAATTTTAAAATGATTAAATTATAATTTCTTTATTTTTGAAGGGATCATGGTTTTTATCGTTATCATCTCAAGTTTTAAGTAGGTTATTTTAAGTTTGATTCATTTTGTTTTTAGATTTTTTTTTGTCAAATATTTTTGAGTTTGGATTATTGATTTTTATGATGAAATTGAATTCAATCGAATTGAAATTATGATTATATATTTGAATTTTCAAGTTGAATTTAGAATCGAAAGGTTTATTTTAAACAAAATAAATATTGGTACTCACTATGGATTAATATTAGATATGCATGGTAAAAGTAGACCTTATGCATATGGGTATTGTTGCTTCCTTCCCTTTCATTGAAACGATCGAATGCCTTCATAGTTCCCTGAGGGCGAAGAAAGAAAAAAATTGAGTAAACTACAACTAAGGTCATTAACTATTAATATGATCAGGTTTTAATCACTTAATTTTAAAAAAGTTATAAAAACGATTGTTGAATTATTTGAAAGTTTTAATTTAAGTTATTAAGTTGTTAAAATCATTATTATATGACCTTTGTTCACACCATCTACATCAATTGAAAGTTATCTTTTTTTATTTCTTTTACTATTTAATTCTTTTTCATGGAACAATTTTGAACATCACGAGTTTATAAACCAAAATTCTAGCAACTTTCTTCTTCGATCTACAACATTAGCCATCTAATCAACTTGGATTTAAGTTATATTATTGCACTTGTTTATGGGTATTGTTGAATTGCCGCTTGGAGTTCATTAGCTGAATTTTTTTAGAAAAAAACTTAACAATGTAGTGACTTAGATAAAAACTTTCAAATAATTTAATGACTTAAATTAAAACTTTCGAATAATTTAATAATTATTTTGTAACTCTTTAAAATTAAATGAAAAAAATATAAATTTATTAAAAATTTAGTAAATCTGGATGTAGTTTTGGGGTAAAAATAAATATTATAATTTTTGAAGAAGTTAAAAATTTTGAGGGGCAAGGTACCTACCCTAGATAGGGGTGTTCATTCGGTTAACCGACCCGAAATTACTATAACCGAATTAACCGACCTTCCAAAAATTTTAACCGTTAACCGAACCGATTTTTTTTTAAAAAATTTAACCGAACCGATTTTTTTTTAAAAATTACCCGAATTACCCGAATTACCCGAATTAACCGAATTACCGAAAAATACCTGAATTTTTTTTATTTTTTATTTTTAAAATTTAAAAAATTTATAAATTATTAAAGTAAATTGGGTTTTAGACTTTAGTAAATTGGGTTGTCTTTTAGTTTTAGTTTTATTGGATTGGGTAATTGGGTAAACTTTAGTTTTAGTTTTATTGGGTTGGGTAATTGAGTTTGGGTTGGGTTGGATAATTTTATTTATTAATTTTTTCGGTTAACCGACCGGTTTCGAACCGAATTAACCGTTAACCGAAAAATCATAAAAAAATTAACCGACCCCCGACCGAAAAAATTCGGTTAACTGACCGATTAACCGAATTCGGTCGATTAACCGAATTTTTTCGGTTTTACCCGAATTATGCACACCCCTAACCCTAGATTCTCCTCATGCCTCTTTGGGGGGTTGAAAAATCAAATAAAAGGATGTGACTGACATGAGGTCACTGCTTGCGCATTTTCTCGCTGGAGTTGAAGATTCAAATGTATATTTTGTTTTTATTTAAGCAAATTTCCACAACGGGAGTGGCATAGAAGCTTTAGTTTAAAATTTTGTAGCAACTTATGGACTCAACCACTTGTGTGTGTTTTGTTGACTATGTTTTGGGTGGTAAACACGAACCCATGCTTTGCATTTCACGTCCTTAAGATTGGAAACTAATGGTTCTTATATCATGATGTCTCACACTAATTAACTTTCCAAACCACATCATCCAATTTTCTTTTTCTTTTTCCATCAATGTGCCGTAAAAGAATTAATATATTAATTTCGAGTTTGATATTTAGGATAAGTTTAAATAGACAGTACATTTATTTACGATTAGTATAAAAATAAAAGTGGCGATGAGATTAGATAATATAGCGTGAGACAAAAAGTAAATTAAAAGTATCGCATTATATCGTACTGCTTATCCAAACTCACCATTAAATAATTTTACATATCACACCACACCACACCTTTAGTTAAATGCTATACTTTTTCTTTTAGTCTCTTTTAAACATTAATAATTTAATTTAATTATTGGTTAACGTCTCCTAAAAATTAATAATTCAATTTAAATCAATCTAATCTAAAAATATTTAGCCTCAAACCCCTAATATTGCATGTTGTTAACATTTGAAGAGTTAAGATTGAACAAGTTTTTAGATGCATAACTAGTTTATAACAAGTCAAAACAATAATATGTTTTTATTCTCAAATACAATTATAAAAAAGTCCAAGTCATTGTTAAAAGATTTAACTTTGTTTTTCCATAAACCCTTACATGAAATAAGCAAACATGACGTGTGGTTGAGTGACGCCTAAAATCTTATGTAAATATCATCACTGAAAAGGAATTATCATTTTTTTTCCCTTTAAGAGTTAGTGGGAGGTTTCCTTTGTCTTTTAACTACACAAATGGCAGATGCTATCATATTTGTAATCAACTTAAAAGAATAGAATAAATAAAATAATTTAGATATTTTATATAAAATAATACGCAAAAATAATGTATGTTGAATAAATTTGTTAAAATATATGTAAAAAATATTAACATATTAAATATAATATATATTCAATACGACTAACAAGAAGATACATGGTATGGAAAAATGTGAATTTTGTCATGTGCATGCATTCATGTACGTTTTTTTTTATGTTGTATTTTGTATAGGCTATCATAGTACTCTATTTAGAGAATAATTATGTTCATGTTTATTGTTATGTCTAAATTTATTTCACATTTGTATAATTTAGTAGTGATGAATTCAAAGAAAAATCATATATTCATATTGTGTTTGTGCTTTTCTTTTTCATCTTCATATATTTTATATGTAAATTTCGACATATTTATGTATTTATATTGTTTTCATGCTATGTCATGTTTTTAATTATTTTACCTTATTTTCATGAAATTTCTTAATTTATCTTATTTTTCATAATTATTAATATTAATTTTTTAAGAAATAAATAGCACTTAAATATTAAAAAAAGTGATTAAATTATAATATATTATTTAAATAAACTCTATAATTTTTTTTTGCCTTAAATAAGCCCGTCCTTTTAGTACATACATATAAAAGACATTAGCTTTAATTATTGTTATTTTTTTATGATATAGAATTTAAATTAACAAAATTACATATAAATTATTTGTTTTTCTTAAAATCTTTTGATTGTGAAAGATTTAATATGAATACTACGTATCATATTAAAATTATTAAAATTTTAATAATTTTAATATGCTACATTTGATATAGTAGATTTTATATCGAATCTCATTAAGAGATTTATAATAAATAAAAGGGTAATTTTTTTTTTACTTAGTAATGTTTACTTGTTTGTCTAAGTAAACAAATAACTTACGTATATTCTTTTTTGCCAATTTAAATTTTATCATAAAAAATTGTCATCTAATTAAAACAAAAGTACTTTTATGAACATGTATTAAAGAATAAGAGTTTATATAAGTAAACAAGAAAACTTTTTTTTAGGAACCATAAGGACTTATATGAATAAATTATTATAGTTTATAGACTTTTTAATATATAAATAATTAAATAATTCATAGTCTCTTTTCTACATTAGTTTTTTTTTCTTTTTTACTCTTGCAATAACTTGACTTAATTACCCCTATTTTACAAAAAAATTCCATGACATAGTTTTCATAAAATTGAAGCCTTTAAAAGTTTAATTGTGGCTTCTCAATGAATGGGATAACTTTGTATAGATATGGTTTTTTTCCCGGTTACATTTTTAAATATTTATAGTGTTACAATAATTATAAATAAAAGGGTGTAATAATCAAGAGTTATATCATTTAATTTTTGACAAAGTATTATAACTATACAAGTAATATTACTTAAATAATTATGAGATATTAGTTGAATAATTATGTCTCTTTTAAAGAGTAATTATTCAAAAAAGACACCTATTGAAAGTTATGTCTTTATGAAGAGAAATAAGAACTCTTATAAATAGTAGTTAGATTTATACCAAAAATTCTCAAAAGTTCTTTCTATCATTCCTTCATCTTCTACTATTATTTTATTATTCTATCTAAATTGATTTTCTTGTTATACTTTGCTCAGTGTTTAGTGGACTACTTTCGTCGGTGCAAAACATAAATAGTCATCGAGTTTCATTGTATCTTCGAAGTTAATTTGCTTAAAATTCATTTGTACATCAAGTATAGGTGGAGACAAATAGAACATTAAAAAATAATAACTTGATACACACCATATAGTGTTGTACTATTATTTTCATTTTTTTTTTGTTTGAATTGTTATTTGTGCTCCCTTCATGTATTCGAAATTTTCCACCGATACCAAGTTTGCTTGTAAATATATATTTCATGTTCCTTTTTGGAGGTGCTCACCAAATTTCTATAGTGGGAACTGTCAAGTGTTGGGTTTATCATTTTAAATTGAGTGGTTGGTTAAGTCAATTGGGTTTATGATTAAGGTATCAATTAAATGCATTATTTAATCAAATCTTGTGGGAAAATTTTCAGCCTTAAAAGTACAAACAGTGAGTGGTTTGCTAATACATTTTATTATTATGGTACTAATTAGAAATCATGATTTGATTCTTATCCCTTCAAATAATATATTAAAAAAAATAAGTGATATAGCAACATTTAGTTTTTAAATCTATTAAGTTTTTTAAATTTGGTTTTAAAATTTTTTTCATCTTAATTTCGAAATATGACAAATTTTCTCAATTTAATCTTTGAATATGAATTCTTTTAAAGTGACATGAAACTTTTAAGAAAAAAATCATGTAGAATCTAAAGAATACAAAAAATATATATAAAAAAGAAACTACAATTTTTAAAATTTTTAAAGAATGTTTGAGGTGATGATGTAACATAATTTTAGAATATCATATTATCATACTTTAATAGAATCCGAGTTTACAGACCAATTTGAGAAAAGTTGTTAAGTCACTACAACAAAACAACCCTACCGCAACACTTTTTTTGACCTAAGACGACGCAGAAAAGGTTAGCATAGGTTTCGTGACGCTTCCAGAAAGGTTGTCTATAGTACAGTTGGCATAGGCTCCGCAACGCTTTTGAAAAAGCGTTTGCATAAGTCAACATAAGACGACCCTTATTGAAGGGTTGTGAAAGGCCTAGTCAATGCCGACCTTCAAAAAAGGTTGGGATAGACTTAGTCAAGGCCAACCTTTGAAAAAGGTAGGGATAGACCAATTTAAGGCAACCCTTAAAAAAGGTTGGGATAGACTCATTTAAGATAACCTTAAAAAGGTTGAGATAGACCTTGTCTAAGATAACCCTTAAAAAAGGTTGGGATAGACTTGTTTAAGGTAACCTTAAAAAGGTTTGAGATAGACTTTATCTAAGGCAACCCTTAAAAAAAGTTAGGATAAACTCCTCTAAAACAACCCTAAAAAAGTTGGTATAGACCTTGTCTAAGGCAACCTTTAAAAAAGTTGAGATAAAGCCATTTAATACAACCTTAAAAAGGTTGGGATATACTTTATCTAAGACAACTTTTAAAAAGGTTGGAATAGACTCGTCTAAAGTAACTTTAAAAAAGTTAGGATAAACATTATCTAAAATAACTTTTAAAAAATGTTGAGATAGACCTGTTTAAAGCAACCTTAAAAAGGTTGGGATAAACCTTTTGATTTATCACATCTAAGGTAACCTTAAAAAGATTTAGATAGACATGTATAATGTAATTTTTTTCTATTTTTTATTATTTCAATATTAATATATTTTTATAAATATTTATAGTGAATAATGATAGAAATTGTGCTTTAAATACAACTAAAAAAATATAAAATATAAAATTAAAATTAAAATAATGATTGAATATTCATTACAAAAATCGATCTAACAATCAAAATACACTAACATTTAGCTGAAATGTATACCACTAACATTCAATTCAATGTACAAAAGCAAACAAATAAAAAAATACCTAAGACGATGGACATTGATATTGATGTTGTACTACAAAAAAGCTAATACAGTTTGAAACTGCAACGTCAATTCCAAGAAACTCTGTTGATCTCTTATTTCTACAAAGGTAGCCCCAAGTAGTGAAATATATCCAGATCCAAGTATACCATATAACCTAACAATCCATTTTGTTTACTACCTACTTGTAACATATGCAGTTTTCTCTCTTTTCACCTTTATCGCTTCCCGACTCTTGGCTATATTTAGTCTTATCCCTCGAGCCCCAACCTAGCTGTAAGCCAATTGCAGACCTCATTCATCTCTTTAGGGATTGTGTAATGACCAATCCTGCACAAACCGGATCAAAAACTTAAAACTTTGTCTGGTTTTGTATTCTCTTTAAGATCAAAAGGACTGAGAATGAAAAATAAAAATAAAAATAAAAACAAAGGACTGAGTGTTTAAGGTTCTTGAACTCAATTCTACACAAACAACACTTAATTTCATTTTTACTGTATCTTCTATAATAGATATTTCTTTATCATAATTGCAAACACAATGAATACTTCATCGTAATGGTTTATTACTATGAATCTTGGTATCACATGTGCGTTACCATTGCATTCTAATATAACAATTAGAGAAGTTTCAGGTGGTTTGAAAGCTTCAAAAGGGAAATTACACTGATATCCTAAGAGAAGAGGAGGAAGCTGAGGAGAGAGAGAAACAGAAAATATAAAAGTTTGCAAGATGGAGAAAAGGATGGAACATAAAGAAGATAAAAGCTTAGAATAGAACAAGTACTCTACATAAAATTCTGAAAACGAGAATACTTTGTTTACCAGGAGTAACATACACAAATGCTGCAGGGTTGTATTGGAGAACTTGTGCATGAAGTTCCAAGGGCTCCAAATGGTCATGCGAAACTGAATCTGCCTCATCCCTAAGATTCCTGCACAAAAAAGAAGAAAGAAATATAATCACTTGCTTACACCTAAGACTGGCAGCTCAAATCCATAATTAATCATTTAATATTCCATTGTTTGTTACTTTTCTTATATTTGGCTTTTGTTTATGGGAAAAAAATAAAAAAATTTTGAAAAATCAAAATTACAGTTATTTAACATAAAACGCATAATTTTACTTTCATCTTTTTCATAAATGATAGAATTATATATGCTCTAAATCGTTCTTTCAAAAGAGTATAATTTTACCTTTTAACAACTTCGAACAGAAAATATAGAAAATAGCAAACGCCGAACAGCAATTAAATCAAATAGCAACTATGTGGGAGCTTTAACCAATAAATTCAAATTATTCAAAAAAAGAAGAAGAGATAAAGCTTATATAATCAATAACAATATCAAAGACTTAGAAGTCCAAATATTTTCTTTTAGATTTCACTGCATTGAGAAAACATTAACACTATGTTTGGTTGGGTGTATTGGCTATAATCGGTGGGCCCCACTTATTACGCCTTTAATCCGTTGTTTGGTTCAATGTATTGCTATTACGGGGCTAAACCATTACTGATCTAATCGGTGAAATTCACCGATTTCTAATCCCTTCTTTGAGCTCAGTTTAGGCGCTCCTTCAGTTTTGGTCCCTGTTTTACCCTCCCCATTCCTGCTTCTGTTTTACCCAAAATCCACGTCTTCTGTTTCTTCCTTCTAGCTTTCTTCTCCACTCTCATCGCCTCTTCTCCTTCTCTTTTTTACCTCTCTTTTTTATATAGGTTTTTTTCACGTGTGGTGGGCATGGCATGGCACTGGTATTTATATACAAAGAATCTTAATTTTTCCCTCTATTTGATTTCAGTTCTCATCGATTTAAATTAAATAAAATCAAACACTATTTTCTGCTTTTATAATTTGATTTCTCTCTCAGATCTGTTCGTAGATCTTCAATCGCCGTCTTCCTTTTGTCTTTTTTTTTTCAACATTATCTGGTAATTTTATTTGTTTTTTCTACTGTTTTTTATATAATTTTAATGCGTGAATTTGAGTAATTTTTTTCTTGGATAGGTTTAAGAAATTTGCACGAATTATTGGAAATTGCATTTTCGAAGAAATACATTTACATCTTCTTCGAATTTTTGGATTTTCTCCACCTCGTAAGTAATTTTTTAGTTATATTCTTATTTTCTTTGTATTGTTGTTGTTGTTATTATTATTTCTGAAATTTGATCTCTTTTCTTATGGTAGCATTGATAAACAAATTTTAAAAAATTGGCTCCGCAAAGGCGATCGCAGCGCCACACGAGTGGCCAGATGCAGCAAAGCAATGCTGCTGCGACGGCGTTTTACGATCACGCTGGAGGCGGCGGGTCCTTCAACAATGCTGGTCCCGCCGGCGGAGATGCTGGTGATGCTGTTATGGCACGGTGGTTGCAATCTGCTGGATTGCAGCATCTGGCCTTTCCCTTAACTTCTACAGGCATCGACCAACGCCTCCTTCCTAATCTACTCATGCAGGTACTGTTGTTCCGCTTTTAATTTACCACATGTATTTTATTTGTTTATGTTTCTATTGTTTCTATGATTCTATGCAATTTGATTTAGGTTAATGTACTTTTAATTGCAAAAGAGCAAAGTAATACAGATGCCTCTGCTTCGTCATTCATTGCCAATGAAAAAGAGATCAGTACAAGGGAAAATAATGTTGCTAAGATTAAAGTTGTGGTATGTTCTGTCACTGTGTTTTATATTATCTGGGCTGGAACAATTGATGCGTGCTCGTAGCACAGTCTTCTATGCCTTAATTTTCAAGTTTCCTATGAATCTTAATTTTTTTCTTGCACATGGTACAAGGTACGTAAAAGACCATTAAACAAGAAAGAAATTTCTCGGAAGGAGGATGATATAGTAACTGTAGATGAGAATGCTTTAACGGTCCATGAACCCAAGCTAAAGGTTTGTCCCTTATTCACAAAAGTTAATGTGAGGTTACTATGTGTTGTTGAGATGAATTTTTTAGAATTATTGGTGCTTGTTTGATATGTCATCTCTTCTCATGCTTATATATGCTTTGGTTGTTATATGAAAGGTGGACTTGACAGCATACGTAGAGAAGCATGAATTCTGTTTTGATGCTGTTCTGGATGAACATGTTACTAATGATGAGGTAATTCTTGGTTAAAAATTAATGCCTTGTTGCCATCTAAACATAGTTCCTGAATAACATTGAGTAGATTATGACCAATTTGTTTAGTGTTTTGCTAGAGCCAAAGATTGATTTTTCCCCCTCTTGTTCGCTTCAGCAGGTTTATCGTGGTATTGTTGAGCCAATTATTCCCATAATTTTTCAGCGAACAAAAGCCACTTGTTTTGCATATGGGCAAACAGGTACGCAGAGTTTCAGACTTTTCTTCCTGAATGTCATGTGTGCTATATATGTTATTTTCTGCTTTTGTATGCTTGAAGCACTATTAATGTTAGAAGGAAATATTTTTGAATCTCAAAGCTTACATGCATCTTGGATGGTGTATAGCCATCTATTCCTTTCAGTTTCTTCTAAATATAGCTTTTTTCGTGAATATTAAAGTGGTAGTTTTTGAATCATTGTAAATCCTCAGAACTTCATAGTGAATTAGTTTTGGCTGTTAAATGTGTAAACTTCCTTTTAGCGTCAATCTTATTTTATATTCCATCAATTTACATTTACTCTTGCGCCCTTATGCCTTACCAAGAATGGTTGCTTTGGTTTAGAAACATTGCCAGACCCCAAATTCAAAGAGTCATGAAGAAATTAGATTCTAGTTGGAACCATAGTTTTTTGTAAATTGATGTACATGATATTTTAAACAGAATGGAGGAAACTATTTGGAAGATTTAGAATTATTAGTAGAAAATTGATGCATATGATTGGGTTTCAGAATTTCGAGACTGATGAGAGAATTAGTGCTAAAAGAACTAGTTTCTGTAAAAGAGAAGAAATCTCTGTTGTAAACTAAAGAAATCACATTAGCCTAAGACATGATAGTCATTTTCTTATTTTCCTTGGTTTATAGTCTTTTGTTTCACATCTCCTTGTTTTTGCAGTTCATGGTTCTGTGGTATTGTTGCTAATTTCCAGTTCACGGAATATATTTTTTATTTTAGGTAGTGGTAAGACGTTCACAATGCAGCCATTACCTCTCAGAGCTGCACAAGACCTCATTAGATTCTTGCATCAGCCAGTTTATCACAGTCAGAGATTTAAATTGTGGCTTAGCTATTTTGCGATATATGGTGGAAAACTCTTTGACCTTTTGAGTGATAGAAAGTAATTCCCTTTTCTTTCATTGCTTATTTATTTATGCATGTCCATGTGTGTTATAAATCAATTTTTTTCTTAAAAGCACTTGATTGAGTATGATGTGTAATCAATTTTAATTATCTTCTGGTTTGACCTTCTATTATGTATCAAGCCATTTGCCCTTCACACATTCTCTCTTTCAATATGTATTCTGGTATAAATGTGCATGCACATACATATTCGAATTTTTTAAAATTGGAACATTAGATATAATCAACTAAAGAACTTGATTAAAAAACAAATATTCAATATATTAAAATTAGATCTGTAGATATAATACAATGAATAAATTGTAAGGTGATTAAAATTGAATGAATAAATTAGAAAAAATTTATTAAAATAAAACTAATTAAATGTGTATATTCATATACACCGCATTAATTAAAAATATTTTTAAATAATTAAAATAAAAATATTATTTTAATAATATTACATATATATCGACTTTTGAACCAGTGGCAACTACTTCAGTACAAAATAAAAAAGGTAATTAATAAGCAGGCTCATTCATAATTTTTTCCCCACAGAATGAATGATGTTATTTGCAAACAAAAGCAGTCCTCAAAATCTTCTCCCAAAATTTTTTTGCCATTGATATAAATATAAACCGGTTAATGTGGTATATTAATATATAAAAGGAAATGAGTATATAAATTCATATAAGAATATTGATTATTAAGAATTTTATTAAATTATATATTTTAATTATAATATATTTAATAATAATTATGTTAAAATATGATTAAATTATTTATTATTGATATTAATAATCTTATTAAAATTTAATAAAAATAACAATAATTATTTACCTAAACAAATTTATGCTAAGAGTATTCTAGTCATTTTAGTTTTTTCCATTATGCTATTATACCTCTATTCCATTCAACCAAACACAAGATTACTATTACGTCTCTATTCCATTACATTCAACCAAACAGTTGATTTAATATTACACCTCTAATCCATTACACCTCTAATCCAATACACCTCTAATCTAATAAACCTCTAATCCAATACAGCAAACCAAACGTGCCCTAAAAATTTGAGCTAAAATTTCAAATTCACTAGAATTTTGAACACTTACAGATATGAAACGTCAGTTTCGCGAAGCAGATCAGCAATTCGACTAGCCTGAGCTTATTAATTTGCTGTCGGTTCAAAGACCTGGAAGCTCCAACAGCTGGGTCGTCAAACAGCCGGAGCTCCAGATTCGAAGCACCACAGAAAACAGGCAACGAAGGAAGCGGCAAGCACTGCGCCACCTCGGATTGGATGGTGTGTGGTTTGCATAAAAAACCACCATTAGTAGAATATAATGTTAGCTTCACGGAAGTTATTGCATAAAAAAAATTATCTTATATGCCAAATACAAGAAAAATGAAAGTTTTTTAAAACTAAATATATTAAATTGAAATTCGGTTCACAGCTCTAATCATCTGTTAACAATTTATTAACAAGTTGAAATCTTTTTAAACTATAGAGAACGGAGACAGAGAGAGAAAACCTGTAGTTCAAAACCAGTATATAAAAAGAGCAGGAAGGAACTCAACATAGCTAATTTGAGACAAGTGAGTTGACTTCATGACAAAACAAAAAAGAAAACAACGAAAAAATCGAATTATAACGCCCAGTCCTTTTACATTTTCTAGCCAACCAGACAGATCAAAATGTACAAAATCTAACAACCACCCCAAAAGCCGCAATTACATTACCGAAAATTTAAAATATTTTTATAAGAAATAAAATTTAAAAATCAGGGAAAGAAGGGGAGGAAAGCCAACGAGAAAAAAGAGAGATAGGAAAAACAACCAGAAATGGCCATGGCGAATCCACAACCGCCACCGCATACGTCGGTCCAAGAATGGTCAATGGAATCCGGAATCGGCACAAGAACCGGCGATACAAGCGGAGCTCGTTGCGGTAACGGTCCAGGTAAATATCCCCACATGAAAAGCACACTCTCTCTATTAACTACCTCCATTTTTGTTCGGAGAGTTGAAAATGAGTGGTTCTTTTAGTAAATATTGTAGGAATCTAAGGGTAATTTAAAAGGAATTAGGGTTTCATTTGAAAAAACCAAGTACAGAAGAAGTTTTGAGCCCTAAGAAAAAAGAGAACAGATTTGAGAAGAAAGGAAAAAGAAATTGAAAAGAGATAAAATAAATGGGGAAAAAGTGTGAATTTTTTTTTGGGGAGTGCAAAAATATAAGAATTCAAATTGATGAAAAAATATAAATATTAAAAATTAAAAATTACCATGATCAACTCTTTTAGAAATTAAGTTGATAGATGGGTATGGCATGGTCTAGTATTGTTGAAAGGATTTTTTTTTCAATATGAAATTTTAATCATGGTTTAAATGTATATTTGAAATTTTAATTTTAATTTAATCATACATATTTTAAAAAATAAATATATTAATTTATTTTTATATTGAATAAATATAAATATTTATGTATGCAATATATAAATATAAAATGATGTTATATCAATAATTGTGTTAATAATTTACAAGAACTGAATCAAATTAAATTTCATATATACAATTGCACATTAAACCATTGTTCATGTATGCTTTTGGGATTTATCCCATTTTAATATTTTATTTTTTAAAAAATAATAATTTATATTTATCTTATTTATGATTAAAATTTTTAAATATATACAATATAAAATTTTGAAATATTTATATTAAAAAAACTCTAAAATCATAAACCCCAAACCCATAAACACAAAACCTAAAATCCAAACTCACAAACACAAAACCGTAAAATCTTAAATCATAAACTATAATCCCTAAACCTTAAACACTAAACCTTAAACCATAAACTAAATTAATTTTTTGCGGCATTTTTATTAAAAACCTTATTCACACTCGAAGCTATTAAGTCATTTTTAATTTGAATATATATAATTATTCACACTCATGATGTAAAAATTTAAGAATATTCATATTTTAAATCCAAACATATTAGTTTAAGATATTAATACCATAATTTTTTATTTAATATAAATTAATTTATTAGAAAAGTGATAGGTGGTACATTGGGAGTTAGTACATAAGAGTTCTTCTTTTCATATGGCAACACTTTTATATAGTTGGGAAAGCTATAACACAAGTCGGCATAGTGTTCACAAAGTCGAATCTTATTTAAGTGTTGCCTTAGGCATGTATATACCAATTCTTATCCAAAGAGTTGGCCAAAACGTATGCCGACAAGTCTATCCCAACACTTAGCAAAGTGTCGGCATAGTGTTAAACAAAGCCGACTCTTAATTAAGCGTTGTCTTAGGCATGCATATCCTACCTCTTATACAAAGGGTTGGCAAAAGTGTATATCAACAAGTCTATCCCAACACTTAGGAAAGTGTCGGCCCAAAAGTGTCGGCATAGTGTTGGCCAAAGTGTATATCGACAAATCTATCCCAACACTTAGGAAAGTGTTAGCCCAAAAGTGTCGGCATAGTGTTAGAAAAAGTCGACTCTTATTTAAGCATTGCCTTAGGCATGCATATCCCAACTCTTATACAAAGTGTTGGCCAAAGTGTATGTCGACAAGTTTATCCTAACACTTAAGAAAGTGTCGTAATAGGCCTGTTTTGTGACAACCCTAAATTGACCCTAGTCGGAAAGTGGTTTCGGGACCACGAAACTGAGTCTTATAAATAATTAAAGGTTATATTCTGTGTTTATGATGTGCGTAAATGCTTGTGTGATAGCTCCATACTTTAATTTGGTCAGTGTATGTGAAATTTATTTGTAGGGACTTATGTGAGACAATTTAGAAATATGCTAGGCAAGTGTTAAAGTGGCCTATTAATATATGTGGGAAAGTGCTTGTCCTTGCATGTCAAATTAGCCAAACTATAGGTAGTGGCCGGCCATGCTACAAATTATATAATCAAGTGTGAATTTTATATTAACTTTAATTAGCTAGGTGCCATGTTAGTATGGAGGATGTAATAAAATAAAGAAATGATAATTAAAGGAAGGGATGGGTGAAAGGAAAAAAAAAGGGAAAAAAGAGGTCATCATCCATGTTTCTTCCTAGCCGATTCTAAAGAGAAAAAAAAAAGAGAGAGCAAGAGCATTCGGTGATGAAAACAAGTTGTGTTCTTTGGTTCTTCTTGGCCGAATTGAAAGGAGGAAGAAAGGAGTGAAGCAATCGGTCATCTTAGGTCAATAATAAGGTAAGGAAGTTGATACTAGTTCTTGAAATCCTAGTTGATATTGAGTGAGATATCAAGTTATTGTTGGTAACCCATGTTGAAATTGTGATTTTGGAATAAGTAAGGTTTTCGGCTATGGAGATTAATAAGGGTGATGGTTGTGTTTCATGCTAAATCTAGATGAACAATGGTAGTTTGTTTACATCTTGATATTTATGAGTTCCTTTCTTGGTTCTACCTTAGATCCATAAGTATGATTTATGCTTGTTATGTTACTCATGGTTAAAATGATTCGGCTATGGTTCATGTAAAAAAATAAAATATACATGTGAATTTGGTTATACATGATTTGGTATTAAATGATATTAGGTTATATTCGAACATAGGAAGAGTTTATTTTGATATGCTTATTACATGGTAGGTAAAATTTGTGTTTTGGATATATGCTTATATTTGGTTAATGATTTATTCTTGTGAAGTATAAATTTGTAACATGAATTGAGTTGGAAGTTATTATAATGTACTTGTGCATTCGGGTATATGATGAAAATATATGAGGTGGTTATAATCAACTTTGTGATTCAGCTCTTGCACATGTATATATATTTTCACATGATGTACTGGTATGACATTATATATTATCTCAAGGTATATATTTATATATGGTGGTGTTTCAGTTATGGAGTAAATGATGGATACGTATTGAGTTATAATATGTAATGCATTAGTTAGTAAAATGTATGTCATTTATATGTGGTATTAAGTATATAATTGGCCTCAACATAGACATGCATATTCGGCCACATGAGATGGATGGGTGATGCATGTATTCGATTAGAGGCAAGCATATTAATGCTTTTATCTTGGCTTAGATAATCGGCTAAAAGAGAGTGTGGGCGAAAATTTTGAGTTTGATTCATGATTACATATATATGTGACTCTAATGTCTAATGTATATATGGGTTAAGTACCTTGAGTTCCTCTTTTCGATGCTCAAATGATTAAATCAATTTATTTGTTAAATTAAGCTCAAGAGCAAAGGGGAACTAAATCCGATAAAGGGAAGGAAAAAGTGGTCGAATAGCCATCGAAATCGTTTGGCAACATCCGAGGTAAGTTTTCGAGTAACGAGACTTAGTTTACAATTTGATTAAGTCATGACGTATGAGCATAACAAATATCCGGTGATATGATGATTCTACTTGAATTATATGTTAAGTTAATTAGTCTATATGTATGACGGGTAGCCGTATGTGCATAGAGATCGTGTCATAAAGCAAACTAAACCATGCTGTTTGTATGTGGCTAGTGAGCCGAAAATGGGATTTCTTAATACGTGACTTGTGTTTGAACTCTAATTATGAAAATGAAATATAGATGTGTCATGATTTATTGATATGTGCATGAATATTTGGATGATAACCGGGCTAAGTCCCGAAGGCATTTGCGCTAGTGACTAGTTTCGGGCTAAGTCCCGAAGGCATTTGTGCGAGTTACTATATCCGGGCTAAGTCCCGAAGGTATTTGTGCGAGTTACTATATCCGGGCTAAGTCCCGAAGGCATTGGTGCGAGTTACTATATCCGGGCTATGTCCCGAAGGCATTGGTGCGAGTTACTATATCCGGGCTATGTCCCGAAGGCATTCGAGCGAGTAGCTATATCCGGTTAAATCCCAAAGGTACTTGGCTTGGGAATGAGCAATCTTGCTGTAATAATTTCAATTAATACGCTCGTAAACCCCAACGATGAGGTATGTTTCGTATATGCATTGAATTAGTTGATCCTTATGAATAGTATTCGCTCGGTCAATTAATGAGTTTCTAGCCTTTGGCTAAGTTGATTCCTTATGTGTGAAAATAAGGGTTGGAAATGTGGAGTAGGACTGATTTTTTCTTTTAGAATATGTGTATATGAAATTATCCGTTTAGTTATATGAATGCTATGCCTCAGTTGTGCCTAATTTCCTTGTTCGAAACTTACTAAGCATTAAATGCTTACTCCGTTCTTTGAATCTCTGTTTTATAGATTTTGGTTCGTCAGCTATCGGCCTCGGGATTGTCGAAGTCGAAGTCGTCCACACTATCAAAGCCCCTTTTGGTACACTTTTGGTTGAACTCTGAAAATGGCATGTATAGGACTGCCCTTGTGTTATTAGTCAAGTACTTTGGTGTTGTATAAATTTGGATAGCCATGCAAAAATGGCTTATATATTTTAAGCATAGTGTTATAATCATTTTGTATGTATATGGTTATTGAGAGGTGTGGATATGCTTGGCAACGATTGGCCATTGGAATGGTTAATCATGATCATAATTTTTGCTATATATGCTAAAGGGCTAGTTGAATCATGGAAACTATAAAATTGGTAAAGTCTACCTTAAAGGCAGATGCTGACAGCAGCAGTGGCGTAAGTTTGAAAAATAACTAAAAATAGTGGGAATGGAATTAAATAGTGAATAAATTATGTAATCGAACCTTGATGAATCTACTTTCATACGGAAGAAACGAAACAATCATATGAGTTGTATTTTAAGGGATATGTAAGTTTCCGTGGAACAGGGCCATTGCAATTTTTGGATCCCCTGATCTAACTTTGGAAATTCATTATATATTAACCAGAGAAAATTAGAAGTCATGCCATATATTTACAGATTCCTTTTTGAGTCTAGTTTCAACAGAAACAAACGGCATAAGTATTGAAGCCCTATACAAGGAGATATATAAGTTGTAACGCAAGAAGGTCAGAACAGTCGAACCCTGTAACAGGGGAGACTTTAACTAATAAACTGTACTAATTGGCCAGACCAAAAATTTTAGAAAAAAAATTGTAGATGGATATATGAGTCTAGTTTTAGGGAAAATTTACGAAACTGATTTTCGAGTTTTGGAACTCAAGATATGATTTTTAAGGTGACAGTGACGCAGTTAGCCAGCTTGTCTGGAAATTTTTAAAATGGACTTTGAATAAGTAAATTAAGTCTGCTAACCCCTCGTGTCCGACTCCGGCAACGGTCTTGGGTACGGGGTGTTACAATTTTATTGGTATCAGAGCTACGGTTTAGTCGATTCTAGGACTACCGTAATACGTTTGGGTCTAGCTATACATGTCATTTTGTGATTATTTGATAGTGTGGTGATTTCTGACATTTGCAAATGTGTTTATTTATAGTAATGGATCCCGATCCCAACCGAGCGGTAGCTGATGATCTTGAGAGTGTAGCGCTTGCTCCCGCACAAGGGACAGCGCCGGCGGACTCTCAACCTATTGCTAGTAATCCGAATGATGAAGCTAGACAAGCTTTTTATAGCGTGATGAATGATTGGTTCAACAAATACATTCGAACAAATACGGTTGTTCCACAACCCCCATTCCCGACTAATACAACCCCCGCACCTGCAATGCCTCCGGTCACTGACCAAATAAGGTCAAATAAGCCCCCAGTTGACAGAATCCGCAAACACGGGGCTACTGAATTTAAAGCTACGGACAGCGACGACGCCGAGCAAGCTGAATTTTGGTTGGACAACACTATCCGGGTACTCGATGAGCTATCTTGCACACCTGATGAGTGCCTAAAGTGTACTATCTTCTTGCTACATGATTCTGCCTACTATTGGTGGAATACGTTGACTTCTGTTGTGCCCAGAGAGCAAGTAACTTGGGAGTTTTTCCAAACCGAGTTTCGGAAAAAGTATATCAGTCAGAGATTCATGGATCAAAAACGGAAGAAATTTCTTGAACTTAAACAAGGTTCCATGTCGGTTATCGACTATGAACGAAAATTTGTGAGGCTTAGCCGGTACGCACGAGAATGCATTTCTTCAGAAGCCGTGATGTGTAAACGTTTCGAGGATGGACTGAACGATGATATAAAGCTGTATGTTGGCATTTTAGAAATCCGAAAATTTGTGGTACTTGTCGAGCGAGCTTGCAAAGCCGAGGAGCTCAGTATGGAGAAAAGAAAAGCTGATATGGGAGTAAAGGAGTTTCGTAAGAGATCTTCGGGAAAGCCCTTTCAACAGTCATCGAAGAAATTTAGAGATGATTTAGGCCGATCTAGAGACACTTCGGGCTTTTCTAGACGAGATCGTGATCGACCCCCAGTGAGTGCACGAGTCACTTCGGTCGCCAGTGTTAGAAATGATCGTCCAGACATAACGGAGTGCCAGTATTATGGTAAATGGCATTCGGGGAGTTGTAGATTCCATGACCGCTCCTGCTACAAGTGCAGATCAGCTGACCACTTTATTAAAGACTGCCCGAGATTGTCTGAACAGAATGTAGATCAGAGTGGGAGACCGGGTGCTACTACTGCTCGGGGTAGACCATCTAGAAATACGGGTAATGCCAGTGGCGGTCAGAGAGGATCTAGAGATGCTACAACCAGATCTGAGGCTCGTGCTCCTGCTAGAGCTTATGCTATACGCGCACGCGAGGATGCTTCCTCGCCAGATGTTATTACCGGTACTTTTACTCTCTTTGATACTAATGTGATTGCTTTGATTGACCCTGGTTCTACTCATTCTTATATATGTGAAACCTTAGCATCCAGTAAGACTTTACCTGTTGAGTCTACTGAGTTCGTAATTCGGGTGTCAAATCCCTTGGGTCATTATGTGCTTGTCGACAAGGTGTGTAAGAAATGCCCCTTAACAATCCGAGGCTCCTGTTTTCCGGCTGACCTGATGCTTTTACCGTTCGATGAATTTGATGTTATCCTCGGTATGGATTGGTTGACCGTACATGATGCAATTGTAAATTGCAAAAGAAAAACTATCGATTTGAGGTGTGTAAATAATGAGATGATTCGAGTTGAGTCTACTGACTTGGATGGGTCGCCAGCTATAATATCATCGATGTTGGCACAGAAATATGTAAGAAAGGGGTGCGAAGCATACCTTGCGTATGTACTTGATGACAAAGAGTTAGAAAAGAAGCCTGAATCTGTGCCGGTGGTTTGTGAATATCTGGATGTTTTTCCCGAAGAATTACCGGGTTTACCACCTATTCGGGAGGTAGAGTTTGGTATTGAGCTTGTACCTGGGACTACACCGATTTCGATAACTTCGTATCGTATGGCACCAACGGAATTAAAGCAATTGAAAGCTCAGTTGCAAGAGTTGACGGATAGAGGTTTCGCTCGACCAAGTTTCTCACCTTGGGGTGCACCAGTATTGTTTGTGAAAAAGAAAGACGGAACCATGAGGTTGTGTATTGACTATCGTCAGCTGAATAAAGTGACGATAAAGAATAAATATCTGTTACCGAGTATTGATGATTTGTTTGATCAACTGAAGGGAGCCTCGGTGTTTTCAAAGATAGATTTGAGATCGGGTTATTATCAGTTACGAATTCGAGATTTGGATATACCCAAAACTGCTTTCAGAACAAGATACGGCCACTACGAGTTCTTAGTGATGCCGTTTGGGCTCACTAATGCCCCTGCGGTATTTATGGATTTGATGAATCGGATCTTCAGACAATATTTGGACCGGTTCGTAGTTGTGTTCATTGATGACATCTTGGTCTATTCAAGAGATGAGACCGAACATGCTGAGCACCTGAGATTAGTGTTGCGAATTTTACGGGATAAGCAGTTATATGCTAAGTTCAGTAAGTGTGAGTTCTGGTTAAGAGAGGTTAGCTTCTTGGGTCATGTGGTATCCGCATCGGGTATTCGAGTTGATCCGAGCAAAATTTCAGCCATACTTAACTGGAAGCCTCCGAGAAATATTACTGAGGTTCGGAGCTTTTTGGGACTTGCCGGTTACTACCGACGGTTTGTAAAAGGTTTCTCGATGATAGCCACACCAATGACGAAGCTACTTAAAAAAGATGTTAAGTTCGAATGGACGGAAAAATGTCAGAAAAGTTTTGATCAACTGAAAACTTATTTGACTGAAGCTCCAATTCTAGTGCAGCCCGAATCAGGCAAAGAGTTTGTCATTTATAGTGACGCCTCCCTACTTGGGTTGGGTTGCGTATTGATGCAAGAAGGTCGAGTTGTGGCCTATGCGTCGAGACAATTAAAGCCACATGAGAAAAATTATCCGACCCATGATCTCGAATTAGCTGCTATCGTATTCGCTTTGAAAAGATGGCGACACTACTTATTTGGTGAGAAGTGCCATGTATTTTCGGATCACAAAAGTCTCAAATATTTGATGACCCAAAGAGACTTAAATCTGCGACAAAGACGTTGGCTCGAGTTGTTAAAAGATTATGAGCTTGTCATTGACTATCACCCGGGAAAGGCTAATGTGGTTGCGGGTGCCTTAAGTCGTAAATCACTGTTTGCTTTACGAGCGATGAATGTACACTTGTCTGTTCTATCCGACAATATGTTAGTGGCAGAATTAAGGGCCAAACCATTGTTGATTCATCAAATTCGTGAAACTCAGAAAGTCGATGATGAATTGGTTGAAAAACGGGCTGAATGTGTTCTGAATATGGAATCAGAGTTTCAAATTGATGATGATGATTGTTTGAGGTTCAGAAGTCGGTTGTGTGTTCCAAGAAATTCAGAACTCATTTCGATGATTCTGAACGAAGCTCATTGTAGCCGAATGTCAATTCACCTGGGGAGTACGAAAATGTACAACGATTTGAGACGTCAATTTTGGTGGCATGGTATGAAACGAGACATTTTCGATTTTGTTTCGAAGTGTTTAATATGTCAGCAAGTGAAGGCGGAACATCAAGTGCCTACGGGTTCACTTCAGCCGATCATGATACCTGAATGGAAATGGGATCGAGTCACGATAGATTTTGTATCTGGGTTGCCATTGTCGACAAGTAAGAAAGATACGATTTGGGTTGTTGTTGATAGACTGACTAAGTTGGCTCATTTTATCCCCGTACGTACGGATTTTTCATTGGATGAACTAGCTGAATTGTATGTTTCTCAGATTGTGAGATTACACGGGGTACCGATTTCTATTGTGTCGGATAGAGATCCGAGATTCACCTCGCAATTTTGGAAGAAATTGCAAGAAGCTTTGGGTACCAAGCTGCATTTTAGCACCGCTTTTCATCCACAAACCGATGGTCAATCCGAGCGGATAATTCAGATACTTGAGGATATGTTGAGATGTTGCATCCTCGAGTTTAGTGGTTCATGGGAGCGGTATTTACCTTTGATTGAATTCGCTTACAACAATAGTTTTCAATCAAGTATTAAGATGGCACCTTACGAGGCTTTGTACGGGCGTAAATGCCGTACGCCATTGTTTTGGACCGAGCTCGGTGAAAGCAAAATTTTCGGAGTGGATTTGATTAAATATGCTGAACAGAAAGTAAAAATAATTCGTGAAAGTCTGAAGGCAGCATCAGATCGTCAGAAGTCGTATGCGGATTTAAAATGAAGAGATATTGAGTATCAGGTGGGAGACAAAGTGTTTCTTAAGGTCTCACCTTGGAAAAAGATACTCAGATTTGGCCGTAAGGGCAAACTGAGTCCGAGGTTCATAGGGCCATATGAAGTATCTGAACGAATTGGTCCAGTTGCGTATAGATTGATTTTGCCCCCTGAACTTGAAAAGATTCACGACGTCTTTCATGTTTCGATGCTTCGACGTTATAGATCTGATCCATCACACGTAATTAATCCATCAGAGGTTGAAATTCAATCCGATATGAGTTATGAAGAAGAGCCGATTCGTATCCTAGCTCGTGAAGTGAAAGAGTTGCGAAACAAAAGGGTTCCGTTAGTAAAAGTGTTATGGCTCAAACACGGGATGGAAGAAGCTACTTGGGAACCCGAGAACTCTATGAAAGAGCGATACCCAAACCTATTTACCGGTAAGATTTTCGGGGACGAAAATTTCTTAAGTGGGGGAGAGTTGTGACAGCCCTAAATTGACCCTAGTCGGAAAGTGGTTTCGGGACCACGAAACTGAGTCTTATAAATAATTAAAGGTTATATTCTGTGTTTATGATGTGCGTAAATGCTTGTGTGATAGCTCCATACTTTAATTTGGTCAGTGTATGTGAAATTTATTAGTAGGTACTTATGTAAGGCAATTTAGAAATATGCTAGGCAAGTGCTAAAGTGGCCTATTAATATATGTGGGAAAGTGCTTGTCCTTGCATGTCAAATTAGCGAAACTATAGGTAGTGGCCGGCCATGCTACAAATTATATAATCAAGTGTGAATTTTATATTAACTTTAATTAGCTAGGTGCCATGTTAGTATGGAGGATGTAATAAAATAAAGAAATGATAATTAAAGGAAGGGATGGGTGAAAGGAAAAAAAAAAGGGAAAAAAGAGGTCATCATCCATGTTTCTTCCTAGCCGATTCTAAAGAGAAAAAAAAAGAGAGAGCAAGAGCATTCGGTGATGAAAACAAGTTGTGTTCTTTGGTTCTTCTTGGCCGAATTGAAAGGAGGAAGAAAGGAGTGAAGCAATCGGTCATCTTAGGTCAATAATAAGGTAAGGAAGTTGATACTAGTTCTTGAAATCCTAGTTGATATTGAGTGAGATATCAAGTTATTGTTGGTAACCCATGTTGAAATTTTGATTTTGGAATAAGTAAGGTTTTCGGCTATGGAGATTAATAAGGGTGATGGTTGTGTTTCATGCTAAATCTAGATGAACAATGGTAGTTTGTTTACATCTTGATATTTATGAGTTCCTTTCTTGGTTCTACCTTCGATCCATAAGTATGATTTATGCTTGTTATGTTACTCATGGTTAAAATGATTCGGCTATGGTTCATGTAAAAAAATAAAATATACATGTGAATTTGGTTATACATGATTTGGTATTAAATGATATTAGGTTATATTCGAACATAGGAAGAGTTTATTTTGATATGCTTATTACATGGTAGGTAAGATTTGTGTTTTGGATATATGCTTATATTTGATTAATGATTTATTCTTGTGAAGTATAAATTTGTAACATGAATTGAGTTGGAAGTTATTATAATGTACTTGTGCATTCGGGTATATGATGAAAATATATGAGGTGGTTATAATCAACTTTGTGATTCGGCTCTTGCACATATATATATTTTCACATGATGTATTGGTATGACATTATATATTATCTCAAGGTATATATTTATATATGGTGGTGTTTCAGTTATGGAGTAAATGATGGACACGTATTGAGTTATAATATGTAATGCATTAGTTAGTAAAATGTATGTCATTTATATGTGGTATTAAGTATATAATTGGCCTCAACATAGACATGCATATTCGGCCACATGAGATGGATGGGTGATGCATGTATTCGATTAGAGGCAAGCATATTAATGCTTTTATCTTGGCTTAGATAATCAGCTAAAAGAGAGTGTGGGCGAAAATGTTGAGTTTGATTCATGATTACATATATATGTGACTCTAATGTCTAATGTATATATGGGTTAAGTACCTTGAGTTCCTCTTTTCGATGCTCAAATGATTAAATCAATTTATTTGTTAAATTAAGCTCAAGAGCAAAGGGGAACTAAATCTGATAAAGGGAAGGAAAAAGTGGTCGAATAGCCATCGAAATCGTTCGACAACATCCGAGGTAAGTTTTCGAGTAACAAGACTTAGTTTACGATTTGATTAAGTCATGACGTATGAGCATAACAAATATCCGGTGATATGATGATTCTACTTGAATTATATGTTAAGTTAATTAGTCTATATGTATGACGGGTAGCCGTATGTGCATAGAGATCGTGTCATAAAGCAAACTAAACCATGCTGTTTGTATGTGGCTAGTGAGCCGAAAATGGGATTTCTCAATACGTGACTTGTGTTTGAACTCTAATTATGAAAATGAAATATAGATGTGTCATGATTTATTGATATGTGCATGAATATTTGGATGATAACCGGGCTAAGTCCCGAAGGCATTTGCGCTAGTGACTAGTTCCGGGCTAAGTCCCGAAGGCATTTGTGCGAGTTACTATATCCGGGCTAAGTCCCGAAGGCATTTGTGCGAGTTACTATATCCGGGCTAAGTCCCGAAGGCATTGGTGCGAGTTACTATATCCGGGCTATGTCCCGAAGGCATTGGTGCGAGTTACTATATCCGGGCTATGTCCCGAAGGCATTCGAGCGAGTTACTATATCCAGGCTATGTCCCAAAGGCATTCGAGCGAGTAGCTATATCCGGTTAAATCCCGAACGTACTTGGCTTGGGAATGAGCAATCTTGCTGTAATAATTTCAATTAATACGCTCGTAAACCCCAACAACGAGGTATGTTTCGTATATGCATTGAATTAGTTGATCCTTATGAATAGTATTCGCTCGGTCAATTAATGAGTTTCTGGCCTTTGGCTAAGTTGATTCCTTATGTGTGAAAATAAGGGTTGGAAATGTGGAGTAGGACTGATTTTTTTTTTTAGAATATGTGTATATGAAATTATCCGTTTAGTTATATGAATGCTATGCCTCAGTTGTGCCTAATTTCCTTGTTCGAAACTTACTAAGCATTAAATGCTTACTCCGTTCTTTGAATCTCTGTTTTATAGATTTTGGTTCGTCAGCTATCGGACTCGGGATTGTCGAAGTCGAAGTTGTCCACACTATCAAAGCCCTTTTGGTACACTTTTGGTTGAACTCTGAAAATGACATGTATAGGACTGCCCTTGTGTTATTAGTCAAGTACTTTGGTGTTGTATAAATTTGGATAGCCATGCGAAAATGGCTTATATATTTTAAGCATAGTGTTATAATCATTTTGTATGTATATGGTTATTGAGAGGTCTGGATATGCTTGGCAATGATTGGCCATTGGAATGGTTAATCATGATCATAATTTTTGCTATATATGCTAAAGGGCTAGTTGAATCATGGAAACTATGAAATTGGTAAAGTCTACCTTAAAGGCAGATGCTGACAGCAGCAGTGGCGTAAGTTTGAAAAATAACTAAAAATAGTGGGAATGGAATTAAATAGTGAATAAATTATGTAATCTAACCTTGATGAATCTACTTTCATACGGAAGAAACGAAACGATCATATGAGTTGTATTTTAAGGGATATGTAAGTTTCCGTGGAACAGGGCTAGAGCGATTTCTGGATCCCCTGATCTGACTTTGGAAATTCATTATATATTAACCAGAGATAATTAGAAGTCATGCCATATATGTATAGATTCCTTTTTGAGTCTAGTTTCAATAGAAACAAACGGCATAAGTATTGAAGCCCTGTACAGGGAGATATATAAGTCGTAATGCAAGAAGGTCAGAACAGTCGAACCCTATAACAGGGGAGACTTTAACTAATAAACTGTACTAATTGGCCCAACCAAAAATTTTAGAAAAAAAATTTGTAGATGGATATATGAGTCTAGTTTCAGGGAAAATTTACGAAACTGATTTTCGAGTTTTGGAACTCAAGATATGATTTTTAAGGTGACAGTGACGCAGTTAGCCAGCTTGTTTGGAAATTTTTAAAATGGACTGTGAATAAGTGAATTAAGTCTGCTAACCCCTCGTGTCCGACTCCGGCAACGGTCTCGGGTACGGGGTGTTACATGTTTTGTTGTAGTGTTAGACTAATGTGAACCCAAAAAATTAAGGACCAAAATAGAAAAAAATTTCAAATTCAGAGATTAAATATTATTTTATTCAAAAATAATACTTAGGGCATGTTTGGTTGGATGTAATAGCCCATGCATTCCAGCTCTATTCAATGGGTCCATCATAAACAATTGTTATGTTTGTTGTAACAGGCCGTTACGGGCTGAATGGAACAAATTTTTATTACAATACAACCTGTAATAATAATTTAGGGATTTAAGGTTTGAATTGGTTATTCAATAACACCCGTGTTTACACTTTTTTCTTTTTGAACCAAAATATCCTAACAATATCTTACCAGAACTTCATTCACTTTGCTTTGCTTCTTCTCCTCTACAGGTAAATATGGGTTCTATACTCCCTTTTTTCTTTCCTTTTTTTGAATATTTTAATGAGAATTTATGGGGTTTTTTTTTTTTGGTTTAGTGTTGTTTTTACTATATATATTCTTAACCATTTCAGTTTGGAGGTTTTTATTGGGTTTAAATCTATGAGATTTTTAGGTTAGATTTACTGATATAGGCATACATTACTATATGGATGAATAATTTTTATTACATTTATCTAATTTCCATGTTGAAATGATTTTTACTATACATTTTAGTGTCTATTCGATGTTTAGTTGAGGAACATTACTGATATGGATTATGGAGTATACCTTTGGCAATATCTTTACAAATTATTACTCCAACTTTTATATTTGTTGATTTTATTATTTATATTAAGTCCTATGCATAGTAATTCAGCTTTGTTAACTTATTATAACTTGATAAACTCCATTGTTCTCTAGAGTTTAATGTTTAGAGAACTGATATTTTCCATTTGGGTTTGTGGCCTTGCCACTCCTTTGGTTTTGCACGCTTGACTGCAAGCGTTTTATTTTATTTTAGGCATTCTTGTTGATATTTTTCTCGGAACTGGCAGACAAAACCTTTTTCATTGGAGTAATATTTCATTTGTGTCTAGAAAGAATCTGTCAATTGTCTTTTCTTTATATGCTATTCTATTTATCACAAGCATTAATTTTGTATCTTATTTGTATTGAGAGAACTTAAACCCTATGGTTGCTAATTTTTCTTGTAGTGTTAAAATATGCATTTTTTTCAATTTTTAAATCATTTTCTTTTCCATTAGTACATATACATAGATGTCATGTTGCTTACAAATCCACATTACTTAATAATATTTATTATCTTGTAAAATAATATTTTTTTGATAATTTTACAATTAAATTAAAAATAATATTTATTATTTTTCATAAAATGTTTATTTTTTAAAATAATTTTACAATTAAGTACAGAAAGAGCCAAATTTGAGTGTGAAAATGTAAAACAATTATTACTACATAATTGCTAAAACTATTATTTTTAATAAATAAATTTTAGTTGATATATTATTTCTATAAAATGTAAATTTTATATAAAAACATATTAATGAAAATCTTTAATAAATAGAATTACATTTATAAGATTTATTAAATATACAATTTAAATCCCACTAATTAATATTGTTTTTAATAAATAGACTGTTGGCCTTCGAAATAAGTAGGAGCATTGCCTCCGAAGTGTTAAGTCAACAAAAATCAGAAATGGAAATTTAAGAAAGTGCTTTAAAATTATATCTGACCTCATGTGAAGTAAAAAGATTAACTGAGGATGAGCGTTATTGTGCGTTGAGCAAAATTCTAAATCATCCAACGCAAATACTCATTTTCTTTAGTCTACATTCTTTTGTGCAATTAGAATGGGTTAAAAGATTTCTTTGTGACCATTAAAAATCATGATTGTGTTGGTGATGTTTCGATAACTTTTTATATATGTAATATTTGGATGGTATAATGATATGATAGAATGCCATCAACTGTTGTAACTTTTTTTATTATCTAAAATTTAACATATAAATTATGTCATATAAGTTAATGACATTATGTAACTTTTTGTTATTGTATGAACATTATGTTTGGATGTAAAATATAATTCTCAACTTATTTATTACTTCTAATTAAATTATTTATTTCGCTAATTATATTTTAGCACATTAAATATATATTGCAGTTTAAAAATAATAAAGTAGGTTATATATTATTTTTATAATGATTTTTATTAATTCATATATTAATAATAATTAGATTAAGAATGTTATTAATTCATGTATTATTTTATTAAATTGTATTTAATAATAATTATGTTAAAATATGATTAAATTATTTATTAAAATATAATTAATAATGATCTTATTAAATTTAACAATAACAACAATAATCATCTACCTACAAAAATTTTGCTTAGGGTATTTTGATCATTTAAACCTTTTTACTTATGCTATTACAACGTCTATTCCATTCAACTAAACACAAGAATACTATTACAACTTTATTTTGTTCCATTAAGCCAAACAATTAAATTACTGATTACAGCCCTATTCTATTCACTCCAATCAAGGTTGATGTCTATTGTGAAGCTAGTTACCTCCTAGATTATTTTGAATTTAAGTAAGATAAATGTGTGAGCTCCATCCAATTTTTAATTCGATTATAATTTTTATAAATTTCTTTTCTTTTCTTAATACTTTAAGCTAAAAGCAACGCTTTTATTTAGAACCCGATTTTGAGAAAGAAAGTTCATCATTTTTAAAAGCCACATAATTATGTGTTGTTATATTAACACTACTTGTAAATTTTGAAAAATTCATTCATAATAATTTATATATTTAAGACTTTTCCTTATTATAACAACAAACGAAAAGTACAGCCTCTAAAACAATTCAATGCACAAATCTCAATGATTTTTAGCAAATATGAAATAATTTGAATTTAAAATAATTCAATTCATCTAAATACACAATGCTTTAATTTCAAACATATATGATCTGAATCAAATTAACCTAAATTTTTTAAAACCTAAATCAATTTAAAATCACTTAGATCAACCCAAATTCAATTTTTGATTTCTCTAGATTAAGCTTTTTTTTTTAAGTAAATATGTAAAATATTTTAATTTTTATGTGTTATATATTACATAATATATAAATATAATATAATATAATATATTATAGATTTAAAAAGTAAATTGAGTCGATCTAAACATAAACCTTAAATGTTTAAACTCAAATCTAATTTATATTTTAAAGTAACATAATTTTTTTAAACCAAATCACATACAAGCCTAATATTTTTTTTATTTGAAATTTCCACCCTTCCACTTCCTCAATAATAACATTAAAAAAAAAGCCCTGAATTTGGGAAATTATTATAGTGGTATACTAGTATAGTGAAAGCCCCGCAAAAGCAGTAGCCTCTATTAAAATTTAGGGCTAAGTTTTCATTGTTAGGCCTATGTAAATTGCTTTACATCCAGACTGGCCGGCTTCAATCTAATGTTTGGGTCTCAATTTAGACTATTAAAATGGTTATATCTGTCCAGTGGGCAGCCTTTGGTGGATCTATTTTATCCATGGGCCAATTTGTACTTCAAATTCATGAAGAAACAACATAACTTTTATTCATTGTTAATGGAATTAATAGTAAAATATATGGTTACATGATTAATTTATTAAAAGTACTGATAAAAATGAAAGAATAGAATACTTAAAATTAATAGAAGAACTTTATGAAAAACATAAAGATCTATTTACTCAGTTTAATTATCATTATATGTTAAATTATGATACTACAGAAAGTAGTAGTTCTAGTAATTCTGATAGTCAAGAAGATTTAAAAGTAACTAGTTATAAATCTGATGAAGAAAATACTTCAACAGATGAGGATGAAAATATAGAAATTTCAGAACCAATGGACACTGATCAAACAGATCCTTATGGTAAAAGAAAACTAGAATCAGATATTCAAAAATATGATTATCTGAGAGCTTTAAATAAAGATTTTGAGACAGTTGAAAATAAAACTAGGATTTTTGGTAATCAAACCTAAAATATAGCTACTAATGAAATTAAAACCGAATATACAGGAGAATCTTCTAATCAACAACCAAGTCAAATTTTACCTATACCACATAGGATAGATGATTTAAATAAAAGAAATGTGGCCCAAGGTGGAATATATTTAGACTTAACTAATATTCCTATATCTGACTATGAAAAAACTAATATTTCAATATTAGACTATGAAAAAACTATAGACGATTGGGCACAGTCAATGACAATTGTTGTAAACAACAACGGTACTTGGTCAAAAGAAAAATTCTTAAATTATTTTGTAAGAACTTTTCAAGGAGATGTTTTACAATTTTTAAGATGTTGGGAAGAATCAGAAGTAGGAAAAATCCAAAAAGGACAACTAATTAACCAAATAGGTACTCCTAAAGATCTTTTAAAAGGATTAACAAATATTCTAAAAACAGAATTTTGTGGTTATTTTGATAAAAAAGATCAAGATAGTATAGCCAGTTATACTTTGTCAAAAATTAAATTATGCGATATTAGATATCTAGAAGAATTTTCTAAAAAAGTTCTTCATGAATATCAAAAGTTAAAAAATGAAAATATAGAATTTTGGAAAAACCAATATTTTCATAAACTACCTCCACCATGGGACGAGATATGTATAAAAAAATATACGTCCTATTTAGATAAACATAGTAAAGAAGCAGTGATAGCAAAAGAAAATATAGATTCTATAGAAAATAGGATCAATTTTGCGAAAGAAAGAATAACTTTACATTGTTTACGGACTAAAGCTGCTAAACAAGTAAAAATAAATTAAGTTATAGTCACTGTACAAAAATTCTAGAAAATGAATGGGAATTTGGATGTAAAACAATACGTCCTAATACTTATAAAAAACATAGAAAGAAAAATAGAAAATATAAATTTATTAGATGGAAACCAGAAAATAAAAGATATACTGGTAATAATAAGAAAAAGAAAAAATTTATTCGAAGAAAAACTTCTAAAAAATCTAAAAAATAAATATGCAAATGTTTTATATGTGATGAAGAAGGTCATATAGCACCAAACTGTCCTAATAAAGAAAAAAGTGCTAAAAAATGATTAAAAGTCTTGAAGAACAAGATTTAGAAATCTGTTATGAAGAGGAAATAAATCCTGAAGAAATATTATATGAGTTAATATCAAAAACAGATTCTGATTCAGATGAAGAGGAATATATATTTATGTTTAATGTAGGAAGTAGTTCTAAAAATCAATTAGAAGAAATTTCTAAGTCTGAACAACAAGATATAAAATTAGGAAATTTGATTGGAGAAAAAAAAGACTTTTCTGATGAAATGATAGAAAAAATAAATAAAAATCATATTTCTAAAGAAGAAATATATAAAATATCTAAGTTTAAAATATAGAGTCAATGACACATAGAAAAAATTAGTGGCAACACAGTCGCTAAGGATACTAGAGGTGGATTAACAGAAATTCCATTATTTACTAAAGAAAAAATTAAGAGGATTAAAAAGAAATACCCTCAAGTTAGATATATACATTTAGGTATAATTATGATAATAATTAGAGCCTTATTTAGAAAAGGACATGATATACCTATCATAGCAGTTCTATTAGAGAAAAGATTTGAAAACCCGATAAAAGCACTTATTGGTGGTATTCAGTCTAATTTACACACCGGTGTAATAGGATTTAAAGTGAAACTAAACTATTTTATATCCATTACAGATCCTCTAATAGAAGAGTGTTTATGTTTAAGAATTCAAACAAAAAACTCTGAAATTAGTGATTTACCAGAAGATCTGGCAATAAGTTGGACTTCTATTAATGAATATACCAACACGGCAGAAGTAGAAATAAAAGAAATTAATAATAAAATAATTGAGTTATTTGAACCCAATAAATTTACTACAGAAATACAACCAAAATTACTACATCTAAAAGATCTACCAATACCAAAAGATTGGATGATTGATAGAATAAGTGGTGCTAGTACTACAAAACCAGTAAGTACTATAGAATATATTTCATCTGGAGATAGACTATATTTTAAAAATAATGCCATAACAAATACAAATGATAATTTAGTTTTACCCTCTAATTCTCAGATAGAGGAAGAAGAAGATAATATTAGTACAAATTCAACAACACCAATAGGTATGAAAACAGTTCAAATACCTATTTTCCAAACTGAACCTAGTAGAAATTCTAGAAATACTAGAATGGAAGAAATACAATCTGCTACTATTATTCAACAAATGAAAATGGGAAAAAATGATATTATTACATTTTCAAATTTCCAACCTAGGAAATATTATATATATATATAGAAATTACATTTCAATTTAGAGAATATAAAACATATTCTTTGCATGCCTTATTAGATACTGGAGTTACCACAAGTAGCTGTAGAGAAAATGTCATTCCTGTAGAAAAATGGGAATTAATGAAAAACCCAATTAGAGCCATAGGAATAGATGGTAAAGAAACCATAATCCAATTTAAGGCTAGAAATATACCAATTAGAGCCATAGGAATATATGGTAAATATTTTTATAATCCAAGTTTACCAAGTGAAATTTATAAATTCATCAATGAAATATGGAAAACCCATATTTTAGACACTACAAGAAAACAGACTTTTAGTGGCGTTTTTTTTAGCCTTTAGCAGCGTTTTCCTAAGCGCCGCAAAAAATGCTACTAAAGGTAATGCCGCAAAATTTAACGGTGTTTTTCTGAAAAAAACGCCACAAAAGACCAAGATTTTTAGCAGCGTTTGTGGGAAAAGCGCCGCCTAAAGTTATGGCTTTTAGCGGCTTTTTTTCACAAACGCCACTAATTTTGGCAAATTTGAAATGTTCATTTTTATCCAATATGCACCCCTTCCTGCATTAAATCGAACCAAAAACAGAAAATATAGCATGAAATCCAACCAAAAACAGCAAATATCGTATAAAAAATACAATAAAAAACATTAAATCTAAATGATACTTCAAATTTAATGAAAGATCTATGATGTAAATTAATAAATTAAGTATAACTCAAAAAATTCTTACAATAATGTTAAATGTGACAATGTTAAAAACGTTCTTACAAGTAGAAAACTAATGTTTAAGATGGCGGCTTTTGCGACTGCTGAAACATCTGCATCATTTGCTGAAGCTGTAGCTGGAGCTCATCGTACTTTCTGCTTTGCTCTACTGCCATCGTTGCAGCCTCTGCCTCTCTCACTGCTGTCGCTGCCTCATTCGCTGCTGCTGCTACCTCCCTCTCTACAGCCTCCACTCTAAGTTGTTGTTAGAGTTCTTCATATTTTCTTTGAACCTCGGCAATTTGCTCAACTGTGCTCACTTGCATCTGAGCAATCTGGTCTCTTAACCTCTGAACTTCAGCTTGAGCTTGACTCCCAGAAGGCATGTATTGCTGGGAGCTGGATCCAAAATATTGGGTCGGGGTAACACTAGATCCTTGAAATCGAACCTGACCGTACCTTTCAGGACCCAAAACTTCAGTGATAATTCTGTTATCAATGTTCTTAAGATTAACAGAAATATCAGTCGAAGCAATCGCTTCGTACTCCACCTTCTTCTTCTTTAGTTTCTCCTAATAAATTAATTAAAGAGTTAGAAATGAAATATATAATAAAAAGGAATGCAACATAACTTAACATTATTTAAAAATACTAACGACGAATTAAACCATTATAATTAAACATTATAAATATTTATAATAAATCAAATTTTATTAAGTAAATATACCATAATTTCTCCAGCTTCGGATGTCATAGGAGATCCATCTTTCTTCCTATGCGTAATCTCAAAAAGCTGAAGGCAACCAACTTTTTGACCTGACGAGACTTCCTACAATATAGTAGTAAAAATATTATTTAATAGTAGAAATTCATTAATATTTTACTGAATTAATAAATTCATAATACTTCAGCCTCAGCTACAGAAGCAAAACTTCTCGACCCTGCCGTGTGCGTGAATTTTTGTTTTTGCCTGCTACTTGTTCCAACTCACTCACGGTCCTACATAATGAAATTATTATTACGTATATAGTAAACACTATATATAAGAGTTTGGAAATGTGTAATACCTCTCCTTTCTTTGAATTCCAGAATCTAACCTCATCTTCCTATTGGTACCTCAGCATTCCCGGCGGGACATTTCTCAATTTTTCCTCGAGACTTATGTCTTTCTTAAAATATAGTTTTTTCAAAGTGCTTTTATGGTCTCTCCATTTTTTATCCAATGCCTTCTTGATATAGTCATCAGAGACCTTTAAAGCAAATCTTTCCTAAAAAAACACAAGTTTAGAATGTAAATATAAATGAAAGTTAAACCGAAGTATTATAAAATACTTTAACGTTTTGTTACCTTAATATTATCGAGAGCCTGATTTTTGTTTCTATCAGGTATGTGATGCCATGATTCGTAGTTGATGGGCAACATATTAGCATTTCGTGCTATAATGCCTAAATAGCCTGCTAAAAGTCGAGCTTCAGATCCAACAGGCTGACCATGACTGTTTCTACTTACTTTGACACGCTCGACAGGATTTAATTTGTAGAAATCTTTAAGTAGCGTACGTCCTCGACCTCTGCGCGTCTCACCACTTTCAGCTGAAAAACGATATATTATTATATTAAAATTGAAAAATAAATCAATAATAAAAGTCAACACACATGTAAAATAAACTTAACATTACTTTGAATTTCTGCATGCTCGTCAAGTGTCTCCGGCACATTCGAAGATCCAACAACTGTCTGCTGTTCACTATTTGCTTCTTCCGAATTTGGAGTATTCTGGACAATACTTAAATCTTGTAATCTTCTTCTATCCATTTTTCCTGCAATACACATAAAATGATTGAAATTTTAGTAACAAATTACAACAATAATAGTACATGTAAAATAGTTAAATTATATAACACGACCAAGATTAAAATTATAATATTACATATAATTAAAAACTCGTAAAATCTTACTACATCATTATTCGTAAATATCTTCATCCACATCATGTCGAACCTATTGATGTTGTGTACTAGTACTAGGGATATTTTCATCTAAGTTTTGTTCTGGAAAAGGTAATGTTTCTGATCTTTCGACGATGTCATCTCTACTTCCACTACCCATGTCAAACAAGTCTCTAGGGGTGTTTCGGAGTACAACATACCAACCCTCATCAGTTGGATCTTTTGAATAAAAAACTTGTTTTACTTGAGAGGAAAATACATATGGCTCGTCCATCAATTGTTGTCTAGTGTGAATCAAGGGAGAGAAATTAACCATTGTAAAACCAAATTGATCTTTTTTAATTCCGTGAGCAGTATTAACATCAGCCCAATCACACTGAAATAAGACAACTTTCCATCTGCCATAGTAATCCAACTCAATAATGTCGGTAAGAAGTCCGTAATACTCCACATTACCCTCAATCGGATTATTGTCTTTAGCACTAGCATAACTCGCAATTGAAGAATTAACAACAATTCCACAATTTTGAGTTCTCCTCATTCTCTCGCGATATTTTGTATGAAATCTATATCCATTGATGAGAAAGGCACTATATCTTTTTATTATCTGTTCGGACCTTGTGAAAGCCATTTAACTTCATCATTGATGTCCTTCCCACTCCAAACCTATTGAATCGAAAGTAAATTGAGTAATTATAAATGTATTATGTAAAAACATTCTTATTTGATTAACTAAATTTCGCAGTTATATTTAACTTATTAACTTCAGTTACATACTGTTTGACTTAAACATTCATGAAAAGATTCTGTGAATAACTTATTAATCTCTCGATATTGTAATCTTCGAGAGCGTGCACGAGATCTCAAAATTTGTTTGTACTCACTATGTTAAAAACAAGTTTAATTAGTTAGAAGATAAACAAATCAAAACAACGAATATGTGAGAAAATTTTAGAACTTACTTGCGTAACGGTTCAATTGAATCGTGGTGAAAAAGTACATATCGATGTGCTTGTATCCATGATATATCATCTAATTCTGCAATTTCAACTTTGCCGATTGGTTCTCCATAACTTTGGAATAAATAAGTTTCGGCCAAGTTATGATCATTGAGCCCAGCATTTCTACTAGGTCTATTCAATCGTGTTTCAACATCTTCTAAATATCTAGAACAGAAGGTCATGCATTCCTCTGCCAAGTAGCCTTCAGCAATTGATCCTTCTAGATAACGCTTATTGCGACAATACGACTTCAATTTGCTTAGGAACCTAAATACGATATACAATATTTATCAAAAGCTGTAACTAAATGTATAGAGGTGAATGAATGAATACTTGACAAATAAATTAGCACATTTCTATAGGATACATCTATCGATAAAAAACCGGTCCACCAAGTATTGCTTCGTGAGGTAGATGGATTACCAAGTGCACCATAATAGTGAAGAAGGAAGGTGGAAAGATCTTCTCCAAATTGCATAAAGTCAAAGCAGCTCGATCCTGTACTTTTTCAAGTTCTTCAACATCCAAAACTTTGCCACAAATAGCTTTCATTATATTGGATAGTTGAATTATACAGGACGTCACATTTTTTGACATACATTCTTTAACATCCAAAACTTTGCCACAAATAGCTTTCATTATATTGGATAGTTGAATTATACAGGACGTCACATTTTTTGACATACAGCACCGTAAAGCAACTGGGAGTAAATCTTGCATCAAGATGTGGTAATCATGTGATTTTAATAAATATAATCTTCGATCTTTAAGACTCACACATCGAGATATATTTGACACATACACACCTGGGACCTTTATATCCTTCAACACCATGCAGAACACTTCTTTCTCTTCCTTTGACATCGAAAAAATAGAAGGCGGCAACCGATATTTCCCATTCGGAAGTACTTGAGGATGAAGATCACGCTAAATTCTCATGTCAACTAAATCAAGTCGACTCTGAAGATTGTCTTTTGATTTTCCATCGACATTCAAAATTGTCCCAATTATGTTCTCGCAGACATTCTTCTCAATATGCATGACAACAAGATTGTGGCGTAAAATATTGTGCTCCCAATAAGGCAACTCAAAAAAATACTCATTTTTTTCCACAAGTCCGCCTCATTAGGATCATCCTCTTCGTCAGATTCATCATCAGATTCATCCCTCGATTTTCTCTTTGTTTGTGTGTTAGGTGGTTGATTCATCTTCCCATAACTAAAGTTGATATCTTTTAACATAAACAAGATTTCAGATCCAACGGTCTGCTCAGGAGCTCCTCTGTACTATTCAGTACCATCAAATAGAGTCCTCTGAAATCTAAATTTATGATTTCCATCTAACCACCGACGATGACCCATGTAAGAGAACTTCTTCCCATTGTACAACCACTTCGAACAAGTTTGCGCAGCACAACAAGGACAAGCATAACGTCCTTTAGTACTCCAACCTGATAAATTAGCATAAGCTAGAAAATCATTAATTGTCCACAACAAAGCTGCACGTAAATTAAAGTTCTCCTTTCTCAATGCATCATATGTCTCAACACCAGACCATAATTATTTTAACTCTTCAATAAGTGGCTGCAAATAGATGTCAATATCATTTCTGAGACCTTTCTCTCTAGGAATAATCATTGATAAAATAAACGAAGATTGCTTCATGCAAATCCATGAAGGCAAATTGTAAGGAACAAGCACTACAGGCCAAGTACTGTAGGAAGTACTCATGATTTTAAATGGATTACAGCCGTCAGCTGCTAGCCCAAGCCTCACATTTCGAGGATCGCTTGCAAAGCTTGGAAATTTACTGTCAAATGATTTCCAAGCTAAAGAATCCGCAGGATGTCTTAATAATCCATCATCGGTCCGTTGATCATTATGCCACCTCATAGATTCGGCCGTCTTTGACAACATGAAAAGCCTTTAAAGTCTTGGTATTAGGGGAAAATATCGCAAAACCTTGACTGGCTTCTTTCTTAACTGTGCCCCACCTTCATCCGCATTCACATCTTCTGTATTCCCATTCATCCAACGAGACTTACTGCAAACATTACAACACTGTTGGTTCTTCTGATCACCCTAGTACAACATGCAGTCATTTGGGCAACTATGAATTTTGTCGTACCCAAGGCCCAAATCTTTTATTAGTCTCTTCATATCTTGACAAGATTGGGGGATTTTTGCAAAATGAAACATCTCTCTCAGAAACTCTAGTAGCATTGTAAAAAAGTTTCCAGTCCACCATCCTAAACATTTTAAGTGAAATAAACGAATGCAGAAGGACAATTTCAAATATTTTGATCCCTCGTAAAGTTCTTCGTTCATTTCATTAAGTAAATTGTAGAACTTCGCCGCTTCTTCATTTGGCTCCTCATCAGGTGCACTTGTTCCCGTTTCGCAAAAAACATTTCCACCAATATTACAATCATCGGATGCAATAAAGTCGGGTGGAAACAATTGATCACCATGACTGTGCATATTAAATATATCTCACAACATACCTTTCATGTCATCTTGTCTAACATACTGGTGGTAATCAGTATCAGGATAAGTCGGATTAATCGTTGAAGAAGTTCCACTAGATGTACACTCTCCATGGAAAATCCATTTTTTATACCCCCGAATAAAGCCATCAACAATTAGATGTTCGTAGACAACTTTGCGAATATGCCAATTGATGTTGCCACACTTCTTACACGGGAAAAGAATCATATTCTCTTGGCTTGCATTTTGAAATGCAAAATTCAGAAAAGTTTGTACTCCATTTCGATAGGCGTTGCTTACCCTTGACAATTTCATCCAACTCCTATCCATTTCGTAGTTTTTGAATTCTAAAGTTGACAATAAATTACATGGGTAAGTTGTTTATTTATAACTCTAATTGAGTTATGTAAGTTTTGATATGATATATTTTTATGTATTATGTAAGTTATGTAAATTATGTAAGTTATCCGAATTATGTAAATTATGATATATATTTATGTATTATGTAAATTATGTAAAATATGATATATATTTATGTTGATGGGATTGTGATTGTGCTGATGGGAAAACACAAGGGAAGTGAAGAATTGGTTATTAGAATAAATTTACAAGTTTAGGGTTAATTATTTATTTTGAATTATGTCTATCATGTGTGCTCAATTATGGTTATTTTTTATTGAGTCACATGGTTAATTATTTACAAGTTTTTTCGTGATTAAAATAAAATAAAACTTTAAATACAATTTAATTTATTTAGGTAATTTAAAAATAAAATAAAAGTAGACAAAAGTTTTTTCCTGATTAAAATAAATAAAATAAAACTTTAAATACAATTAAATAAAATAAAACTTTAAATACAATTTACTTTAATTAGGTAATTTAAAAATAAAATAAAAGTAGACTAAAATTTTTTCGTGATTAAAATAAAATAAAATAAAACTTTAAATACAATTTAATTTAATGAGGTAATTTAAAAATAAAATAAAATTTGACAAAAGTTTTTTCATAATTAAAATAAAATAAAATAAAATAAAACTTTAAATACAATTTAATTTAATTAGGTAATTTAAAAATAAAATAAAAGTAGACAAAATATTTTAAACATTGTTAAGTCTTTCTTTTAATTTGCATTTATTAATTTGTTAATTGAAAAATTAGGTAATTTAAAAATAAAATAAAATATTTAAATTAATGACATTAAACTTGTTAAGTCTTTCTTTTAATTTGCATTTATTAATTTGTTAATTTAAAAATTAGGTAATATAAAAATAAAATAAAATTTTTAAATTAATGACATTAAACTTGTTAACTCTTACTTTTAATTTGCATTTATTAATTCTTTTGGTAACAGCAAGTTTATGCTTAAAAGCTATGATTTATTTTGAATACAAAATTTTAACTTAAATGATAAAAGAATGATAATATTTGTGATAAAATGGACGAGAATATTTCAATAATATTTAATAATTTAATAAAAATCGTGATAGAAATATAGAAATATTAAATCACAAATTAAAAGGTTGCAAATTGAGCAGAAATGATCCCTTTTACAGAATTAATCTCAAGGCCGATAGCATAACAGCATAACAAGTTCTGTACTTGATCACTGGTAAATTTGGGTATTATTATATCTATGTATTGTAGAGGAAAACAATGACAAACAGTTCATCGACAGCATAACAAGTCTCTGAGGATAAACATCATAAGCAAATTTAAAAAATAATCTAACGATAAACAGAATAAGTTAAAAGCATGATCCATTAAAAATTAATCTAAGGATAAACAAGAATAGTAATTTAAAAAACGAAAGAAAAAAAGAAAGTAAAAGATTAACTAACCTTCTGCTTATCTAGCCTTTCTGTGTATTTGAGTAGTATTTGTAGTTTTTCTTTCTCTTTCTTAGATCTTGAGTGGTAACTGATAAAGCAGTTGAAAGATTCAGCTCTTTTTCCTATTGCTGGTCCGATACTGCCCAATCAAAAAATTCCACTATTACACTATTACACTATACGCAATTACACTATTCCACTATTCCACTATTATCATAATCACAGAAGCATTCTTAGCATGACAATGCCATGCACCATTTCAACTTTGAAATTTAGATTTCTATTAAAACCCTCTATTACCGGGCTACTGGAGTCGTGAAGAAAAGACAAACATTATGAATAAAAAAATCAAACCATGTAATGGGTGTTATTTAAAGGGCAAGAGCAAGAGAGATGGCCTTAAAAGAACTGAATAAAGTGCAAAATCACAATACTATATAATTTTAACTTCCTCAATATTTCGGTATCCAAAACGAAAGCACCCAATTACATCATCAATTTCAAAGTTTTAACCAAAATATATACACACAAATCCACCAGCACACCCCATCAAAAGGCACCAAATGAGCCCTAAAACTCAACAGTGTTAATAATAATAATAATAAAAGCTTCCATCACCTTTTACGGCAATGAAAAGTGAGTGAGATCATTATTATTATAACTCCCTATCTTTTCAAACCCACAGTTATTCACTCACAACAACCAACAAAACAAATAATCTATTAATGGTTTTTCAGATATACATCCGCAGTCTGTAGCATTCATCTTCATATGTAATTCATTCCATTTTCATTTTTAACTTCTTACGTGTTGGAGCTTCATCAGTCAAGCACACAAGAACAAAATCAAAGAAACAAGGAAAAACCAATACATATATAATTATCACTCCCAAGCCATAATATTCATATGATATACAAAATCGAAAATAGGATGGCAAAATATTTAACTAGAATTTCCAAATAAACATTTTTGTCCCCTACTAATTACTTTTTCTCTACTTCAAATTCTCTACTTGTAGGACTAAGTAATTCCCATTTATTAGAGTTATATTCTTAAGTAATACTTTGTCCACTCTCTTACTGATTTCATCAAACTAATAACATTCACTATCTCAAATCAAATTCAACCTATTGAATAAATCTATCCTCACTTAGTAATAGTTATAATTTCTGCCCTTCCATCTTGCTTCTTATCATATGCATGTAGCAAAAATTTCTGTTCAGTAAACATAAAGTGTCATACTAAATCTTCACTTGCCTATAGGTAATGAACTCGCTCTGATATTTTAGGCAGAAACATTGTCATAGTCTACCAACTTCCTAAGTAGGAATTTAAGCCTTTGTTTAGATCAGGATATATATATATTTTTGGAACAAAAAACTAGAAGCAACTATTGGGGGTAAGGCAAGACAGAACTTGAGTTCTAGTTCTCTAAAGGTGCTAGAAGCCTCGTACCCATTTAAAACAACAAATAGAGCACGGGGCATAGTCCTAATAAAACAGATACTTAGTAAAAGGAAGACATCTTCACACAATGCAAATCCGATGCCTAATTCGTCTACGCTTGATCCGTGCAGTTGAAACAAGTATCATGCAGCAAATGGGTACCGAAATTTACCGACTAATTACGGAAGCGGAGAGCGACGGCGACAGGATGCAGAAGAGACGATGGCGGACGACGATGATTAGGTGGTCGATCGACTGAGATACCTAGGGATTTTAGGGGAAATTAAGGGATTAGGGGAAATCTATTATGGTGTTTTGGGGGAGAAGGCTGAGACTATCAGGCATGAAAGAAGGACTTAACATTAGAAATGAAAATGACGCCGTTTTGAAAAAAAAAATTTCACCGTTTGCGGCGCTTATGAAAAGCGCTGCTAAAAGCAATCTATTGCGGCGTTTCCAGGTGAGTGCCGCTAATCTCCAAACAAAACGACGCCGTTTCTGTTAAGCACTAATGTTTTTTGCGGCGTTTATTTAAAAAATACCGCTAATCCCTATATATACAACTAAAACGACGACGTGTACGGTAAACTTTAATTATTTTGCAGCGTTTTTAAAAGCGCCACTAATACCCTCATATACTAAAACGTCGTCGTTTTCTTTAAACTAAACTGTCTTTTGTGGCGTTTTCTATAAAAGCGCCGCTAATCCCCTATATATTCAACTAAAACGACGACGCTTCTAGTACACTTTACTTCTGTTGCGGCGTTTTTCAAAATGCCACTAATACTCAATCCAACTAAAACGATGCCGTTTTCTTTCAACTATACTATTTTTTTGCGGCGTTTTTTTAAAAAACGCCACTAATCTCTTAATTTTTATATTTTATTTTTATTTGTTATAATTTGGTAGCCATAATAATTAACTTATGATAGTCAATAGTTAATAATATATCTATATTGCATGATAACTTTGAAATTTTAAGTTTAAATTTCACTTATATAAATTAAGTGTAGAGGAATTAATTTGAATTGAATTCTTCGTTCAATTAACTGTTTAGATTAATGATTTTAATTATTAATACTAATGATGATAAATGTTAATATGATGATAATTAGTTATAATTTAATCCTAATATTATGAATTAAAGTTTAAAAGATTTATGATCTCTTCCTGATATATGGTACATACTAATCTTTTTTTTTTTACATTTTACTGAAGTAGATAATTTTCAGTTTTTATCTTTTAAATATGCTTAATATTTAATCCTTATATTTTAATTTCTATGGTTTCTATGTGTTTATAATGTTATTAAGTAGATATAGTACCTATCTATATCTTTTAAAAAGCATCAATTGATTGTATAAAATTTCATCATTAATTTAACAAATTTCAACTAAACCATCTTAAATCCTAAACCTTTTAATATATATAAAGTTTATAATTTTAATAATTTAAACTATAATCATATATAATTTTAATATATTAAGATAAATATTGTACATCTCTTTTACAATTATATAAGAAATCGTTTAATATATAAATTAAAAAATAATAATTAATCAAAACCCTAAACCTCTAACCCCTATCTGGCCTTAAAATTCTAAACCCTAAAATTGATACCTTAAATATCACAATACAACATATCTAATTAAACTCTAACCCCTAAACCATAAACCCTTAACCCTAAACCTCTAACCCCTAACCCGACCCTAATCATTGACCCCTAACACTTAAATCTTAAACTCTAACTGTTAAACCCTAAATCAATACCTTAAACTACATAATTGTAACCCTTAAATTAGTAACTCCTACACCTTAAACCGTGAACCATATACCCTAAATTATAAACCCTAAACTATAATGATAATTAATTCAATATTTTAAAATTAATACTATCTCTTTTACAATTATATAAGAAAATATTTAACATATAAATATAAAAACAATTAGTCATATACCAAAAAACTTTAAAATTATTTTAAATAATAATATTTTAATTTATTTCATTTTTAATAAATATTTTCCTATGTTTTTACTTTTAAAATTATTCTACGTGTCATTATTTTCTTTTAAGAATGTAAATATACAATCAAAAATAAATTATACTTTTAGTGGCGCTTTCTAAAAACGCCGCTAATGCTGACTTTTAGCGGCTTTTTTGATCTTTTGCGGCGCTTTTTTGAAAAACGCCGCTATAAGTCAGTATTAGCGGCGTTTTAAGCAAGCGCCGCTAAAGTCACTAAATCTCAACAAAAAACGACGACGTTGTGTATATTTTTTTGCGGTGTTTTCTCCAAGGCGCTGCTAATGGTCAAGCTATAGCGGCGTTTCTCATATAAGCGCCGCTAATTCTCAACATATAGCGAAATTTCCTTATAAGCGCCGCTAATGCTCGTTTTTTAGTAGCGTTTTTGTGGAAGCGCCACTAATGCTCTTTTTAGTGGCGTTTTTTGTTAAAACGCTGCTAAAAGCGCCGCTAAAGGTCTGTTTTCTTGTAGTGAGAGCAAAGAGCAAATTTTAGACGAGCTCTTACAAAGCTTTCGCAATTCTTAGTTGGAAAAACAACTAAAGAAGATGAAGCTCATGAATTATTATTAAAATCAATTTTATAAAGAGATTGGGAAGAGCTTGAAATAGAATATATGAATATTGAGGAGATAAATAATCTTCTTGATATATTTTATTCATAAAGGAACAAATAGTCCTCTTATAAATAAAGTATTTAGAATATGTTTATATAATAAAGCTAGAAAAAATTACCAGCAGATATTTTTTCAAAAATAAATAGAGTTATTTGCAATCAGCAAACTCAATTTTAAAAAACTTTTTCTGAATACTTTTTACAAGCATATGTTTTTACAAATGAGTTAGGAGAAGAGACTCCTACTATAAGGTTTAGACTTGATCATGAGCCATTTGATATAAGAAGTATTGAATGGGGTTTTGTAAAAGAAATAGTTGTTCAAAACTTTTCTGTTAATCTACTAAAAGATTATCCTACAATTATTAAAACTATATTATCAGAAATAGTAAAACAAGATGATTTTTACTATTATTTCTATATACAAATAAGTAGTCTTATTGGTATTGCTGAAAAAGAAAGATTTTATCAACTATATCAAATATGGATTATTCAAAGAATGATTGGAAGCCCCAAGTTATCATCTGTCAAAGAAAACAAAGAATACTTGACAAAAAATATTGATAAGTGTTATAATAATTTTAATTATTATCAGACCCAAACAGGGATTGATTTGGTAACAACAGCTCATCATATACTTCAACATCAGACTTACAAACTCTGAAGGGGTAAATTAGCAGTATATGCCAATTTTGGAAGATAATGGGGAAATATGCCGATTTTTTTGATATCTAAGGAAATAGGCCAATTTTGGAGAGAGAAACAGGAAACTCGTCTTGCAAGAAGTGTTTTCTGCTGACATGTCTAAAAACACGTTCTACAAAATGCATTTTCATTAATAACTTAATACATTAGCTTCTTTGGTTAGATGATTAAATGTTAGCAATTTTATCCTTGAGTACCGGATTTGGTTCCTTTCTTACTCGCATTTTTATTTTTTATTTCATGTTGTTTTAATTTTTTAAAAAAAATTAATTAATAATTAATAATTAATAAATATATTATTTTTAAGTTTTTGATTCATATTTTTAATTAATAACTTGTAACATCCGCATTATACCTTGGAATTAGGTACAGTACTATGCCAAGTTAGGAATATTAGAGAATTCTTAGAAACAAATAATATTGATAATTTGAGTGTTGATATATGAAGTAGTTAGAGCCAATAGGAAATTAGAATATGCTTTTAGATGAGGAAAATTAATTTGAGATATTGACTAAATTGTAGAAGAATAGAAAGTATTGTGGTAAAAGTAGAAAATTAAATATTAGAAAAGAATACATAGAATTTGGAAAAAAAAGGAAAGACTAGAAGTGAAATTTGACCAAAATAAAGCATGAATCATGCATGGTATTGTAGAGATAGTTAAAAGGTTAAATAGTAATGATTTAAATTAGATAATTATGAAAAAACTTAATGATTAAGGATTGAATTGTGTTAAAAGATGATTGGAGGATCAACAAAACTAATTGTAATTATTAAATTAAGAGATTTTTTTGTATAATTATGTAGAAAAAAAAGTAGAAAAGATGAAAGCTTTCATCCCCGTAGGAAGAAACAAAACGTCACCCTTAAAGCCATCAACCAAAATTTTGCTTTTATTTTAAATAGGTCCTTCTACAATTTCTAAGCCCTTCCAAGCTTAATTCTTTCAATTTCTTTAATGTTTTCTTAGTAAATGCAATAGAGAAGACTAGTGGTCATCTTAATTCCTTGGAAAGAGACTCCATAGATGTATTGAAGGAGAGAGAAAATAGAAATTAAGTTTTGATTTCAAGTAATTAAGGTAAAAGATGACGAAATCCTCATGAAATACATGTTTATTTCAATAAGATAGCATAGGAATGCTATTTGATTGTGGTTTAACATGTAAATATTATATGTTTTGAAATGGAATTGAAGAAAAAGAGAAGAAAGGAGAGACTCAAATTGAAGACAAAGGAAACGAAGTTATTAAAGAGTAAGAAGAAGGAAACCTCATCATCCATGCCTTGGTTTTAAGTACTTCAAAATTTTACCTTGTTTAGCTTAAAATTTAATCATAAAATGTGTTAAATGAATAATTTAATTATTAGTATTATTTGATATGTATAGTAATCTTTAGTGAAAATTTAAGTAAAAGATTTAAATTCTAGATTATACTGTGAATATGTAATGTTATATGTTGAAAATTGAAAAATGATAAGTGCTAAAAGTAAAATATTTTAACATTATTCTTAATGCATTTTTGGATGATTATTCAATGCTATTTGTGAATTTTATACCTAGTCCTTTAAATTAATGTTTTAATGCTTAATAGAGCAATTGGGAGCAAAAGGAGCGAAAATCGGAGCGTTGTAGCAAGCTGCAGGAGCTACATGAGCTAAACCATTCCACACGGCCGTGTGACCCTCACGGACGTATGGTAGGTCATGTTGATTTCACCAGATTGTGTACTGAACAGTGAAAAATAACGATTTTTAAGTTTTTCAGGCACTCTAAGACGTATATATGAAAAAAAACAAGATATGAGTGAGTCGTTATAGAATATTCAAGAAAAAAACTTGAAAAACACCATTGAAGCTGACTTTGAAGCAGACTTTGAAGCAGATTTCCATCAAGATTGAAGATTCCCAGTTGATTTCTTAGGAAGTTATCATAAATTTCTTTATTTCTTTTGGTTATAATGTATCTTGGATGTTTTTATTTTCAAGCATGAACTAAATTTTTAAATACTTAGGGAGATGAACCCTATGATGGATTCTATCGTTTGATTTTTATTTTACGCAATAAATATTTAGTTTCTTGTTCTCACTTATGTGTGCTTAATTCTTGGTTTGATATTTCTAGATTATTAATCCATGTTTGATGTGCTTAAATCGGTGGTTGAATAAACCCTATTTAAAATTAGATCTTGTGTAATCGAGTGGAGTTGCATGCAATCCTAGAAATAGGACGACATAAATCTATCAGATTAAAGTCAAATCTAGTAGGGAAATCCATAACATGAGTTAATGTAATAATAGGGGTTTAATTAGAAAGAAATTTCAATTAATCAACTCAGAATCAGTTGCTCTTATGCTCGAAAGAGATATTAGCATAATTTAGGGATTTCTACAATCAAGGTGCTAAGTAAATAAATTGTGTAATTTAGATTGATAGTGATAGATGAAATCTAGGCAGATTTTTTCATGGATATTGTTTCGCTTATTGGTTGTTAATCGATTATTTTCCTGATTTTTTCTTTGTCGTGTTCGTTAGTTAATTAATTTAGTTAATTTTAGTTTTTAATCAATCACTCAAATTATTCAGTTAAACAATAAAAAGACAATAATTACTAGTATTTTTAGTCTTCGTGAGAATGATATCTTTGCTCACCATATCTATATTATCAATTGATAGGTGCATTTGTCTTAGTCAAAATTTTTACTTAGTTTGATGGACATCAAGTTTTTGGCGTCGTTGTTGGGGACTAGAATATTAGGAAAATTTTATTTATATTAATTTATCCATTTTAATTTTAATTTTAATTTTAATTTTAATAATTTTGTTTTTAATATAATTGTTACATCCTAGTTTTTCTTCTGTTAGATTCTTACAGGTTCTTTTGGTTTATGACTAGAGGCAACTTGGTGGAACCATTAATTTTTATAGTGAAATCAAAAAAATTGCTTACAAAAATTGGAAAGAGGTTAGAGAAGCAAGGCAAAGTCAACAAATTTTAATAGACGATCAAAAGAAAAAGGAAATTACTCTGGAAATGGATAATAATCTTGTTAATCCGCAACTTCCTGTACATCCTGCTCCTCGGATTATTTATGGCTATGCTAAGTCCACTCTAACTGGGGTTGAATCGAGTATTGTTAGATTGACAATTGCTGCAAATAATTTTAAGATTAAGCAGGATACAATCAAATGGTTCAATAGTATGTTCAGTTTGATGAGTTGCAATATGAAGATCCGAATGCTCATTTAGCTAACTTTCTGGAGATCTGCGACACATCTAAGATCAATGGCATTACTGATGGTGTCATACACTTATAGTTATTCCCATTCTCTTTGAAGAATAAGGCTAAATAATGGTTGAATTCACTTTAATGGGCTTCCATCACGACTTAGGCACAGATGATTGAAAAATTTTTGTTGAAGTATTTTTCACCTGCCAAAACAACTAGGTTGAGGAATGATATATCTTCTTTTACTCAATTTGAACTTAAGACACTGTACAATGTATGAGAGAGATTTAAGGATCTTCTGAGAAGGTGTCCTCATCATGGATTACCTTTATGGTTACAAGTTCAAACATTTTACAATGGTGTGAATCCCTCAACTAGGCAGATAATTGATGCAACAACTAGTGGAACACTGAATAACAATACACTTGAGGAAGCTCAAGAATTTATTGAGGAGATGTCACTGAATAACTATTAGTAGCAAGTTATGATAACAAAGCCTCTTAAGACAACCAGTGTTTTTAATATAGATGTTGTTGAGGATGTGCATTAGACTTACTTAATAATAGGTTTGTAGACCAAGTTTTTAGGGATTTAAATTTTTGTTACATGATTTTAGGAATAAGTTAAGTGTTTGTGGCATGTTTTTTATGAGTAAGTTTTGTTATTTTTTTTGCTAAATAATATGAATAATACAACAGATTTCAATATATCTTTCTTTCATATTTTGTGTGTTTTATATTGTTGCTAAAATACCAACAATTAGTATTAGAGCTTTTATCTTAAGGAATCTATGAGTTGAGAGAAACACATAAACTTTATACATGTAAGTTGACACAACATATTGTCATATTGTTCTACCAATTTTTGATGGTGGTAGCTATCAAGCTTGGGTTGTTAGAATGATAGCCTATTTTGATGCAATGGATCTTTAGGAAGCAGTAGAAGAAGACTACGATGTTTCGTCTTTACCAACAGATCCAACGATGAATCAATTGAAGACTCACAAAGAGAAGAAGACAAAGATGTCCAAAGCTAAAGCATGTCTTTTCTCTATTGTTTCAAGCAAAATATTTACAAAAATCATGAATTTGGGATCAACAAAAGAAATTTGGGACTGCTTCAAGAAAGAATATTAGGGCAATGAAAGAACAAAAAATATGCAAGTGCTCAATCTGATCAGAGAGTTTGAAATGATGAAAATGAAGGAGACAGAAACCATTAAAGACTATTCTGACAAGTTAGGAGGTATAGTAAACAAGGTAAGATTGTTGGGTAAGGATTTTTCCGATGATTGAATAGTGCAAAAAATTCTTGTCACTTTGCTTGAAAAATATGAGTTTAAAATTTCTTCATTAGAAGAATCTAAGGATTTGTCAAGTATATCATTGGAAGAATTAGTGAATACATTGCAGGCTCTAGAACAAAAGAGAAAGATAAGACAAGAAGAATCAGTAGAAGGTGCTTTTCGAGTAAAGTTTGAAAATTTAAGAGGTAAAAACAAGAAGATTAAAGATGAGACCAAAAATAATAAAAACAATGAGATATATCCACCATGTCCCCATTGTAAGAAGACAAATCACTTGCCAAAAAAATGTTGGTGGAGGCCTGATGTCAAATGCAGAAAAATGTGGTAGTATTGGGCACATAGAGCGGGTCTGTAAGCCTCAACAACATAAAGAGGCAAAAGCATCTATTGATCAACAAGAAGATGAGTTCCTTTTTATGGCGACATGTTTCTCCAATGATTATTGGTTGAATGATAGCAGCTACACAAATCATATGACCAATGACCCGGCACTTTTCAAAGAACTTGATAAAACTATCATTTCAAAATAAAAAAAATGGAAATGGTGAGTTTATTTTCGTTAAGGGAAAATGAACAGTGATTGTTGAAAGTTTAACAGGTTTGAAACACATAACTAATGTTCTATAGATGGCTAACATTGACTACAATCTTCTAAGTGTTGGGCAGTTGATTGAAAAAGGATTCAGGATCATATTTGAAGACAAATGGTGCTTGATCAAAAACTCAAAAAGTTAAGATGTATTCAAAGTAAAAATGAAAGCGAAAAGTTTTTTCTGTAAATCTAATGGAGGAGAAGTCAACAATGAAGCAATTGCTAGAGACTCCTCAGTATTTTGATGACAACATTGATGATGTTCCAGTTCGTGACATAAGATCATGAAAGGTGCAATGTTGCTGTATTTGAGTCTGTTGAGTTTAAAGAAGCTAAGAATGATGACAAGCGGATTGAAGCAATGAGAGAAAAGCAACCCGAGGCATTCCAAGTCAAGGGATAGGAGAAGAAAGTCTACATGTTAAATAAGGCCTCATGTGGTCTTAAACAAACTTCTAAGGCCTGGTATAACAAAATTGATGGATATCATCTGAAAAAAGAACAAAATATTGGTGAAATCAAGTCTTTTTTTGCAAGAATGAAGATCAAATTGTAGATATGTTAACCAATGATCTTTCAAAAGTTAGATTTAAAGTTTTAAGAAATAAATTAGGTTTTTCCAATTACTAAGGCAATGAGGAGTGTTGAGACTTGCTTAATAATAGGTCTGTAGACCAAGTCTTTGGGGATTTAAATTTTTGTTACATGATTTTAGGAATAAGTTAAGTGTTTGTGGCATGTTTTTTAGGAGTAAGTTTTGCAGGTTTTTGTTTTTTTTTATATAATATGAATAATACAACAAATTATAGTGTGCTTTCAATATATCTTTCTTTTATATTTTCTGTGTTTTATATTGTTGGTAAAATAGAAACAGATGTGGTTGCTATGTTGGTGAGTTAGGTAGAAGCACTAAGTAAAAAAAATGATGTTTTGAGTTGTAGTAAACAGATGAATTTGCTAATGCAATGCGATGTGGTTGGAGTGGGGATGATCAATCTATAATGGTTACCCTTCAAGTATAACATGGAGCATGAGTAAGTCTGATGCGATCTCGTACTCGTCGGATAAATTGAGTTGCTTGTGTTCCCTATCGTAAAATTAAGTAGTATTCGGGCTAGTTCGTCGAAAGGCTGAAATTGAAAGTAGTTGGTTTAAAATGTCAAAATGGGGTGTTTCGTATATGGGAAATAGATGGAATAGGTTCAGCTTAAGGCTGAAGAGTGAACTAATATTATAGTTCAATATTGACCTGAATCTTATGTCAACACTTAAGGTGGAAAAGATAGATAAACCGTGACCCACTATCTATGTGAGATAGGAACCAAATGATATAGATTGAACGCAACACTCGTTAAAGTGATAAGTTCACAAAGGAATCAGATTGATGCCACTAGACTAGCTAGATAGGTCAATTTGAGTTACAAAAGAACAGGGAGAGTTGAACAACTCACAAATAGATTAAAATTCATCAAAGATTCAAAAGTCTTTTTCAAATGTTTACAAAACAACTATTTATAGGAAAATATAAAAGAAGATGAATGGCCAACATTCAGCCATTAATGTAGTTCATGTACACAAATCATACAATGAACTGAATGATTCATGAACTCCTTAAATGCATATAAATGGTTGCTCCCTCCCCTTTGATGGTTCATGGACGTTCATCCCTTGTATTGGCATGTATTTGGACATTCATGCACGTCATTGAATGATATTCATGCATGAACTTTAACTTGAGGAGTCACATTCTTCCTCCTCTTGTTGTGCATGAATTCTTAGCATAGAAGAAAGCTTCAAGTGCCTTGTATGATCACCAAAAGTCTCATTCATCTCCTTGGATTGTTCATGCACTTGCATGGAACATGCATTATCATAAATAAGCGCTTTAATGGCATGTAGGTTCATGAGCTAGTTACATGCATTTTGCAGATTCATCCTCTATGATGTGTACGCATGTTACCATTCATTGTCCCACATTAATTGCTGAATTCTTTCCCCTTGGAAGTTCATACATATAGCTCATACATGAACATGAGCCAAATGGTCACATTAAGCTCCTTTTGCTCCTACTATCTATGCACATGAATTGGTGCATTAAATTCAGCAACTCTAAGTGCATGTATTTAGCTTGAGAAGAAGTTTCCTAGCAGCATCCAATGTGAACAACCTGGACAACATTAAGACAACGTTTAAATGCACATTAAGACAAGGTTTAAACACACTTTAATTTGTAGGAATCTTAAACACACAATTATGATGTTTGAATTAAGATACACTTGAAAACAAATATTTAAGACGTTGAAACTATGAAATAATTAAAGACCCATATTGATGATGTTCAGATTATGACATAATGAAAACTCATATTAATGATGTTCAAACTAAGACATAATTAAAGACTCAAACTAAAAAAAATAACTAAAATAACTAAAATGGATAAATATCCTTATTTTCCAGCAGCCAAATTAACAAACTGAAATTAAAACTTCACTTTACATTTGGGCCCCTCTCGCTTGGGCCAATTTCGATGTCGTCGAATTGCATCATAACATGATGTGACTGTGCTCACATCAAAGTCGACTTTACCAATAATAATTCTAGACCTCAGGATAACTCCTACAACAACAATTATAATCTAGGATGGAGGAATCATCCAAATTTTTTTGGGGTGGTCAAGGAAATCGAAGGTTACAACCCCCTCCGAGTTTTCAGCAACCTTATCAACAAGAAAAGAAGCCGAATTTGGAAGAGATATTAACTAAATTTATTTCAGTGTTAGAAACTAGAATACAAAACACTAAAACAGATTTGAGAAATTAGCAGGCATGTATTCAGGGCCTCGAGAATCAAATTAGACAGCTTGCTAAATTGGTTTCGGAAAGACAATAAGACAGTTTATCTAGTAACACTGAAACCAACCTAAAGGAACAAGTCACACATTTACTATACTAAGCGGAAAGGTGTTAGTCGAGCTTGAAAAAAAACTGAATCTAGATGCTGATGAGAAAAATAATGGGGTTGAGGAATGTAAGAAGGTTGTTAGTGAATTCAAATCACTAATTCTATATCCCACAAAGTTAAAGAAAGACCGCATCAATGAACAATATGGTAAATTTCTTGAACTTTTAAAAAAATTGCATATTAACTTACCTTTTGTTGAAGATTTTTCGCAGATGCCAAAGTATACAAAATTTTTAAAGGAGCTGTTAACAAATAAAAGAAAGTTAGATGAACTATCCAATGTGGAGCTCAATAAGGAGTTTTTGACCATTTCCAGAAAAAATTACATACCAAGATTAAAGATCCAGGGAATTTTACTATCTATTGTTTTATTGGTAGCTTAAATGTTGAAAAAGCTTTAGCTGATTTACGTGCTTGTATAAATCTAATGACTTATAAAATGTTCAAAAAACTTGGTCTTAGGGAACCAAAGCCTACTAGGATGAGTATTAAATTAGATGGTAGGTCAATTAAGTATCCTAGGGGTATTATTGAAGATGTACTTATTAAAATAGATAAATTTATATTCCCCATTGATTTTGTTATATTGGGCATGAATGAGGATGTTGAGATACCAGTGATTTTAGGTTGAGCCTTTTTAGCAACTACTTGAACTATTATTGATGTGGGTAATGATGAACTTATGCTTAAGGTAGGTGATGAAGAGGTTACTCTTCAAGCACGTGATGTTGTGAAAGTTTCTAGTGGGTGAGATGATACTTGTCATTCTGTTGGTGTTAGTAATCGTGCAACTCAACATTCTTTGCAGGAAATCACTCACGAATACGTGTTAAAATCGTATCCTTTTCAAGGTGATAAAAATTAAGGGACAAGCGAAGAGAGGATGGTGCAGTTCGATGAATTAAATGGATGGCGAACAAGGGTTGATAAGAACTTAAGAACGTTCAAAGAAGTAAAAAAACAATGTCATAGCGTGCATGTAAAGAGGACGAACCAATTCAAAGTTGGAGACAAAGTATTGCTAGACCCTTTAGATCCATGAATGTACCCTGAAGAGCTGAAATTGAGATGGTCAAATCCATTTGTGGTACAAAACTTATTCCCATACGGAATTAATGAGGTAACACACCCTGATTACGATACATTCAAGGTAAATGATCATTGATTCAACCTTTATCTTAGTGGTGATATTGATAACGAGAGAGAGGAGCTTCGACTCCAAAATTTGAATTAATCGTGAGCTTGAAAAGGGAAGTCGAACTTAGACTTTAAATATACGCTTCTCGGGAGGCAACCCATGTGTTTTTTTTAATTATTAATTTTAATTTAATTATGTTGCATGCTTAGTACATTTATTTTTTATTACTTCAAAAATTTAAAAAAGAGTTAAAAAATAAAAAATAAAAAAAATAAAAAATAAAAAAATAATTAAAAAATAAAAAATGGTTCATGCGGTCTGGGGTAGACCACACAGCCTAGTGAAACAGTCGTGTGATCCACACACCATTTGACATGACCCTGTGGTGCACATGGCCTAGACACACGAACATGTCCCAGTCCGCGTGAACACTAGAGCAAATTTTAAAAGTTTTTAATAGGCCACATAGCCTTAAAGAGATATATGACCTAGCCACAAGGCTATGTGGCCTACATGGTCTGGCACATGGCTGTGTACCTCTTTTAAAGCTAGTTTTTTTTATTTTTATTTTTTTCTTTTGTTTCCTTCCAACCTTATTTCACTAAACCCAAACCTTAACCGTTGCTCTATCTTTATCATCGTCATACACTCAGAAGCCCCTCGAACTATCTTTATTATTATTATTATTTGTTTTTATTTATTTTTTGGATTTATATGTTTTATTTTATTTTATTTTATTATGCACTTTCTTATTTTTTTCAACTTTTTTTTTTTTACATTTTTGTCACTTTTTTAGCTTATTTTATTCTTGTCTATCTTCTTACTAGTGTGCTCGGAATCATGTACTTAATTTAAGATCTCTTATGATTCTAGATTTCTCTATTCTAGCACAATCATTTAAATTTATGATAGTTTCAGTCCTCTTCCTCCCTTATGATATTTTGCTTATTGTGATTATAATTGTTTATACATTAAGGGTAATGTTTCTTAAGTGTGGGGAGATTTTATATGTTTATGCGATATAGTCCCTGAGTTATTTTTTTTATGTTTAAGTAAATTTCTCAAACCTAATATTAAGTTAATTTTTTTAATTTGGAGTTTTTATTGATTATGTTTGGGATTAATTTGTGGCTTTTTATGCATTGTGTGATTTATACTTTAAGACAAAAGAGAGTCAAGCATGATAAGTTGTTTTTTAGAAAATGTTATTTTAGGTTGTCTCCCTGAACTGAAACACTATTTTGAAATTTTAAATGTGCTAGTTTGACATCAAAACCATAACTTTTTTGTGAGCTTTTGAACCTATATCGCATATATTTTATTTCGTGCTAATTTTTTTTTTTGGTTGTGAGTATGTCAACTTGATTTGTTCTTCTAGAACTTGCTTCAAGTATACATATTGAGACCACATTATTGATTTGATTTACTGAGATGATAGATACACTTAGGATTTAACCCACCTAACCTTTAAATAATTTACCTATTGAATTAACCCCTAGTAAACCTCGTTGATCCTAACACATTTTTTTTACTTATCAATCATTCATGTTAACCTGAAAATCACACAATTTTGTAAATCACCCTTTTTATTGGCTTCCTTTTTGTTGATATTCAATTTGATTAGTTGCCTGACTATATTTTATCATTTGCATTTCTGATTTTTTTCTTTGTTCTCAAAAAAAAAAAAAGATAAAAAAAGAAAAAAATTGAAAAAACAAAATGAAAAAAAATTTGATTAAGCTTGAATCATTAGTCTCATCTTTTATATAAAAGCTTGTATTGACTTTTTTATTTCTTGTTGATGTCTATTCTTTTAATTTAAGAATTGAATTTTTTTTGGTGTGGTGACTTATCAACTCGATTCTCGATTGTAACCAACTATTCTGACCTGTTCTGTACCCTTAATCTAAGCCTAGTTACAACCTCTTAAACTCCTCTTGATTGGTGTGTCATCTCATTTTATAGTGGTGAAGATTTGATTTTCAAGCAAGATTATGGTAATAACATTTCTTGTTCGATTGTTGAATGCACATTACTTGAACATTAAAACACTTTGAGTGCTTGATTGAACCTTTGTGAGAGTGTTAATTCTTATTAATTTTAAATTTCAGGTAATTATTGAGATAGGGGAGATGCTTAAAGTTTTTATGCTTTAAAAATATTTGCTTGGATTCTTTAGTGTCATTTTAGTTTAAATTCCCAATGCATGATTTTTTGTAAATTATCCTAAGACATTGTCAATGAAAACAGTAAATTAAGGGAAGTTAACTTGAATGTGGGTTGAGAATTTTTCTTGAGGACAAGTAAATGCTTAAGTGTGGGGATATTTGATAAGTGCTAAAAGTAACATATTTTAACCTCATTCTTAATGTATTTTTGGATGATTATTCGATGTTAATTGTGAATTTTATACTCCTAGTCCTTTAAATTCATGTTTTAAATCTTAATGGAGCACTTGGGAGCAAAAGGAGCAAAAAATGAGTGAAAATTGGAGCATTAGAGTAAGTTGGAAGAGCCATATGGGTTAAACCATTCCACACGGCCAGATCAGACGACCGTGTGACCCACACGGGACGGTCATGTGGTAGGCCATGTTGATTTCACGAGATTATGCACCGAACAATGAAAAATTTTGATTTTTAAGTTTTTCAGGCATTCTAAAACATATATATGACAAAAATAAGAAGATAAGAGTGAGCCATAATAGAATATTCAAGAAAACAACTCGAAAAACACCATTGAAGCAAACTTTGAAGCATATTTTCGTAAAGATTGAAGATTCTCAGTTGATTTCTTTGGAAGTTATCATGAGTTTCTTTATTTATTTCGGTTATACTGTATCTTGAATGTTTTTATTTTCAAGTATGAACTAATTTTTTTAAATACATAGGAAGATGAATCCTATGATGGATTTTTCGTTTGATTTGTATTTTACGAAATAAATATTTAGTTTCTTATTCTCACTTATGTGTACTTAATTCTTTTTTTGATATTTTTAGATTATTAATCCATGTTTGATGTTCTTAAATTGGTAGTTTAACAGATCTTGTTTAAGATTAGATCTTGCATAATTGAGTGGAGTTGCATGCAATCCTAGAAATAGGATGACATAAATCTATCGGATTAGAGTCAAATCTAATAGGGGAATCCATAGAACGAGTTAATGTGATAATAAGGGTTTTAATTAGAAAGAAATTTCAATTATTCAACTTAGAGTCAGTTGCTCTTATTCTCGAAAGAGATAATAGCATAATTTATGGATTTCTACGGATCAAGGTACTAAGTAAAGAAATTGCATAATTTAGATTAATAGTATTGCGTAATTTAGATTAATAGTGAGAGATGAAATCTAGGCAGATTTTTTCTAGGTATTGTTTGTCTTCTTGGTTGTTGATAAATTATTTTCCTGATTTATTCTTTACCGTGTCCGTTAGTGGATTAATTTAGTTAATTTTAGTTTATAATCAATCACTTGAATTATTCGGCTAAATAATAGAAAGACAATAATTACTAGTACTTTTAGTCTTCATGAGAACAATATCTTTGCTCATTGTAGCTATACTATTAATTGATAGGTGCACTTGCCTTATTCAAAATTTTTAGTTAGTTCCATGGACATCAAAAAAAGAAAGACTTAAGTAGAAAAATGATAAAATGGTGATGTTATGTGAATTAATTATGAAGTAAATTTACAAGCCAAGTTGTATTGTGAAGAAAAGGGCCAAATTGTGAGAAATGAAAAGTTATAGTATATTTCTTGATTAAATAAATGCTATGATTCGATAAAAATAAAGCCCATGTAGACAAGATTAGAACTATTAGGATATAGATGGCATGCCATAAAGGAAGTTTAGCGCGCTTGCTATTCAATTAAGTACTACAGTGCTCACTACTACGCGAATTCACCTCGGTGCACTTTTGTATCTGTTCCATATATCCTAAGTGTTCAACTTAGTCGACAGTGGGCTACTATATGAAATACGAGTTAAGATATTGAAAAAAAATGTCATGGTAAGTCACGATAAGTTTTGCAAGAATTAAATTTTGATCATTAGGGATCAGGTTTGAAATGAAGCAAGTTTATGTTTATTAAGAATATATTAGTTGTTATTAAATAAAAGATTTAAATTCTTAATGTACTTACTAAGCCTTCACCGGCTTAACGCTTTTATTTTCAACGCATAGGTAGAAATTAATCAAACAATCTAGAATAAAGATCGGAAGCTGCTTGTCTCATCATATCACCAAGTTTGGAGAGGAGTATGAGACTAACTTTTGGTATAGTTTGGCATGTGCATAGGTATTTTGGCACGTAATATGGATATAAAGTGCAACGCCCTAAACCCGAATCGATTCACTGGGTCTGGATTTAGGTGTTACTACACAAAACTTATTCATTAACAAAAAATAGTTTACAAATTTATTAATTTCTTTACACATGTTCTTTGGAATTTTAATTAAAAAATTATTACAAGAGAACAAGGGAAGTGTTTAAAATATGTTTGATTACATCAATCTTGATACAAATCTTTACAAGTTAGAAGTTTGTTTAAGAAAGATTCTAAGGCTGTATTCCTAAATACGCCACAACTCCACTTTATGCATAATAAGCCATCTCACCAGTGAGCTCATTGTAACATTACCTTGATGGATACTTTGCACTATTGTATAAACTTTTGACTGCCAATTATTTTACATCATTTATTTCGGTGGATGCCACCATAGAGTACCATTCTCTTAACTCCATCTATCCTGCTTTTGTCATACTCCATCTTCCTTATCTATCTAACTAAGGAATCTTTCTAAACGTTTCATAAATCTCTTGTCCCATAATAATTTCTTAACAGTACATACCCTCAAAAACCACTTCCAATAATCCTTGCCTTAACTAATACTCTTATCTAAAACAATTGTTTATTGACATTTATCATGAGCATATATATATGTTTTGCAAATATTTCGCAAAATATAATACCATCGATTTATATTCAGACATACCCTTATTCAACACCACATACATCCATACTTATAAATTACTACACAGACCATTCTAGTGAGTTCCATATCATTTTATATCAGAATATCATAATTCAAGATAATATTAACTCAGATTCAGAATAGTTTTGGAAGAAGATACAATTCCCCTCATTTTCCATATTCACAGAGCATCATAGTAGATACCTTTCTTAACATATAGATACACATATCTTTTTCATGGAAATCTTTAATATTTATTCATTCTTAACCTAGAACATATCTATGACTCGTCTTAGCCTTACTTAATACAAAACTAAGAAGATTTCATCATATCTTACAATAAAGTCAAATATTCAGATCCATATCGTACCAAACATTCTTAACAGATCACGCCATATAGGCCTAACATAATACGCCATACAGACAATCATGTAAGGTACGCCACCAAAATGATCTATTCAGAGTATGCCACAAAGACAATCCAATCAGAGTTCACCACAAAGGCTATCTATACAGAGTACGACACAAAGGCTGACAGGATGCCACATAAACATTCTGAAACTGCCGTGTTTACAATATGGATTTGCCTAAACTCACATTGAGTGAGGTTTGTCCATCATCGCCCTAGGACATGCATAGAACCCCATTAGATAAAATGTGATTCAACAAATCTTTTTCGGAGTATACCATGGCCATAGACTTTTTCCTTCAAAGTTCCATATCATAGTTCATGTTTACAGTCTCGATGGACTTTTTTATTTACAACCGCGATGACTTGACTCACTTTACAAACCTTACGTACCAGACATATCCCAGACCCATAATTTTATAATACTATTCATACATCCCATAGAACTTATTTCAAGTAGACTAACTTATCTCCTACTCTAATCATATCCTTATTCCTATAATTGTATAAGTAACATATTCATAGTATACTGTCTATGATTTCTAGTTTCCAATTCGATCACTCTTATATAAATATACTTCAGTATGAAAGGTATACATGCAAGAGTCAGAGTAGAGACTCACTTGATTCTCACTTATTGTAGTTTAAAACTCCAGATCTAGATATCCATTTTGAACCAACAACAACCACTGCTTAGAAACATAATTTCACTATTATTACTCTTGTACATACAAATTACTTATCATCTCAATTGCTGGCAATCTCATGCAGAAACCTTATACTTATAGTCTTACTGTTCAATCACCACATACAGATTTACTCATTCAAAATTTAGCATATAGAGCTGAAATGCTCACCTTGATGCGAAGTAACCACTGATCATGAAAGAACCATAGCTTTTAGATCATTGGTGTAAGATACATTCAGGCTTAAGGAAGGTGTCAGTAAATACCACTTAAAGAAGAGGATGAAGAAGGAAGAACACTTTCAGAACTCGTCTCTCACATATAAATATGACTCAACTTACTTAGTGGAATTTAACAAGTGTCATAAGTTTCAAGACTTGCCTTCTTAAAAGCCTACAATTTCAGAGATATTTTAATAAATGCATTGCAATCACAATTATCCAGCTTGGCTATTTAGTTGATTTATAACCACATTACTTAAAATCTAGCTAGCATAGTATTCCGTACAAACCAAACATACAATACTTTTGGCGAAAGCTTCTTTTATACTTACCCTTAATCTCTTAACATGAACTACTCCTTGATACATTGAAGAATATCAGAAAATCCAAGTCTTACTTACTTTTGTCGCGGTTACTATACGCCCACATTTATACGCGAAAACAATATTTTAGGCGGATACCACTACACTAGATAGACTATTTACAGCTATACGCTGAAACTTTGGATCCACTAGATCTGGGGTGTTACATAAAGGACTAATATATAAACTTGACATATTTTTTGAATTTAATTCAAAACTATAACATGTTTACGTTGAGTTTGAATTGTTGATGTTATAATTCATTTATATGCTTGCAATTGTGGATTGGTTTGAATATGTTGAAGAAATTGGTTTGCAGAGACTTAAATGTATAAAGTTTGGAAGTAAGCAATTACCCTGCATCCCAAACGACAAAAACCTAATTTGGTTTCGATACCACAGCCAAAGTACCGATACTTAGTGGCAAGTATCAATACTTACACTTTGGTACAAATACTAATGAGTTTAATTCGATTTTCTAAAACTTCAAAGCTCAAGACAGTATTGATATTTGACAGAAGTATCAATACCTACAATAATGGTATCGATACTTCTTGCCTAGTATCGATACTTGACCACTGTTTTTCATATGTAAGTTATTTTAATTGCATGAATGCTCGAAAGATTCATGCAGGCTCATCCCATTCTGTAGCACCAATACAATTACGATAGTTAAATAAAAACAATAAGTATATAATATTTTGTCTATTGCTAGGACATAATAGTCTTTTACTCTAATAATCAATGTGGCATTCTTATACCTAATCCGATAGTCAGGTTAGGTATAAAGGTGTTACATAACTCTTTTATTTATACAAATAAAACAATAAATATGTAATTATATAGTAAAAATATATTTTATATGTTAAAAATATTTTTAATTAATAACTCCTTTATTTATATATATAAATTAATAAGTATATAATTTTATAATGAAATTATATATTTTTTATATTTATCATTATGTTAAATATATTTTATTTTTAACTAATTTATTTGATATATTTTTTTATTTATATATAAATTTTTATATATTAAAATTTTATTTTCTCCACCTACATTGTGGGTACAGTAAATTCTAATATAATAAAATTAAAATTAATTTTTATTATATATAAATAAAGGAGTTATTAATTAAAAATACTTTTAACATAATGATATATATAATATATTTTTATTATATAATTACATATTTATTATTTTTTATATAAATAAAAGAGTTATTAATTAAAAAGATGAAATAAAAAAATTGAAAACAATATATTTATTAATTATTAATTGAAATTTAAAAAAATTAAAACAACATGATAAAAAATACAAATGTGAGTAGAAAAGAAATCGAATTCAAGACTCAATGACAAAATCACTAACATTTAATCATTTAACCAAAAGAGCTAATATGCTAAGCTATTAAAGAAAATACGTTTTCAAAAACTTCAGCTTCTGCTTATCTCTCCAAAATTGGCCTATTTCCCTAAATATTGGAAAAATCAACCTAAATCCCCAATTATTTTTTAAAAACAACATTTTCTTCAAATTTACCCAAAATATATCTATATCTTAAAATTTTTCCATCAAAACAAAAAAATAAATGAATGATCATATTTTAATCAAACTTTTTTTTAACAATATTTTAGTCCATCTTACAAAATAATAAAAAAAGTATCTAGATAAAAGTTTTTTTTTATGTAAAAAGATCAAAGAAGAAAATCATCCATTTTAATAGGTGTAGTGATTTATTTGTCCTTTCAATTTTATAAAAAAGAAAGTTATTTTAGTTTTTTATTTAATTTTCTGTTTTTTAACCCTTACACTAGTATTTTTTGGTTAAATTACCCCAAAAAGAAAGGAAAAGTTAACGTTTTTAACTTTGCTAATGCGACATACAAGTAGATTGCCACGTAGATGCGTCAACATTTAATTAATTTTTTCAAAAATTTTAAAATTAAAAAAATATAAGAATTAGTGTTAGCAAAGTTAACAAACGTTAACTTTTCCATCCATTTTGAGGTGATTTGACAAAAATGCAAGTTTAAGGGTTAAAAGGTGAAAGATTAAATGGAGGGCTAAAATGATTTTTTATAAAGTTGGAGGGCCAAAAAAATAATTATGCCTTTCCAATACCATAAATGGTAAATCCTCTCTTTAGTCCTTTTGATTTTTTCCCTTCCCATAGAAGGTTGATTAATTATTTTTTGGGATAAATATCAAAATTACATAAACTTTGATTTTATGTAATTTTATACATAGAGTTTTGATTTGATTCAATTTTCATAAGTCATTGACACCATTGTCACTATAACACTATTTTCCGTTTATATGTTGCATGCTCAAATAAATATATTTATTCAATATAAAGTTAAATTATTTATTTAAATATGTATAATTGAATTAAAATTAAAGTTTAAAAATAATTCTTTTCTTTCTTTCTTTCTTTCTTTCTTTCTTTATTACTAAAACTAAATTACAAAAGAAGCTAGGGCAGTTAATTTATTGTAACTTGTATGTAACGCTCCAATTTTCGGGAATCCTGTGAATGTTGGCATAGGTTTAATTATGTTAGTGGGCCTCTAGAAGGCCCAAGCTTAAGATAGAACCCAGTAATTTTAGTTAATTTTTGTTCCATAAGAAAAAGGGAGTGAAATTATGAAATAGAACCTATGTGAAAATGTTTGAAAATGCTATAGGCTAAATTGAAGTGGTCAGATTATTCAAACAGTGAAACATGGGAAACTTTGAGAAAAATCTGGTATTGATTGGCTAAACCAAAAATTCTGAAAATTTTATGGATAGAAGATATATGAGTCTATTTTCAAGGAAAATTAACGGAACTTGATTTGGAGTTTCGTAGCTCCAGTTATAAATGATTTAGTGACTGTTGCTCAGGAAGACAGCTTGCAGTGAAATTATGATTATGTGGTAAACATTGACAAAAATTTGTTAATGAGTTGCTTATTGTTTTCTTATAAGCTTACTATGATCTGTAGGTGTGGTTGGCCGAATATTGTAAGGGTTAATACGTAGTTCGTATTTGAATAGTTAGATTAATGTGTTAGTAATCCAATTGTAGCAGTTCGTGTGTGGATCTCGTCAGCATATCGTCGCAAACAGGTGTGTAACTAACACCCTCTTTCTTAGTCTGGATCGGCAAAAGTCGAAAAGCCGAAATGCCGAAAACCGGTATTTTGTAGATTTACGAGTGTGCGAATGCTCGTGAGGTAAATCGATTAATGTTTTTAGTAAACTGCAAAATTTGGACTGCAAAGTGCATGATTTCTGTGCCCTCGATATTTTTGGGCTTAATGGGCCAAAATTGGAATGATGGGCCAACAGGCTCAATTCGATAAGAACACTCGGTACGTGATTCTGTTAGTACGTGAAAAGTAGGAATATGCATGAAAAAGCCTAAAATAGATAAATTATTGAAATACCTTTAAAAGTGGAAAATTTATAGTTTTACCCCTAGTAGATAAATTACCAAAATACCTCTAGGGTTAAATTGACCTAAATGCATGTTTGATTGTTGTTATTTACTGCATGCCATGTTGTTATTATCTGATGCATGAGATTGGGATATTGACGGAGGAAGTACTAAAAGTGGCTTGTCCACGTACTGGAGGCTTTCCCTCAATTTACTGTTAACTGAGCAGCAAGGCTGCAATTGTGGAGTGTCGGGCTGGGTGGGTTGAGCTATTCCCCACATGGAGTGTATGGCTGGTACGGGTGGAGTGTAGTGGTTGGTGGGTTGAATAGTCTCCCCAAATGGGCTTGCATATGTTATTGATGTTGCATGTATTTTGAAATGGGCCTATGGGCCATATTGTTATCTGAATAAGGGGCTAAGGCCCAGTTTATTGTAATCTGAAAAGGGCTCTGGTCCAGTACGACTGTTACCTGAATGGGCTTAGGCCCAATAGGCTTGAGCTGACTTGGGCTTTGAATGGGTTTTCTTTACACACTGAGTTTCCCCAAACTCACCCCTTTTATTTTCATCCACGCAGGTAATCCCCAACATAGTGGGCTTGGAGCTGTGAGGGAATTCGGAGTGGCCACCCGTTCTGAAAGTTTGATTTTCTTTTGGTGAACTGGACATCCTTTTATTTACATTTGAAGTTTTGGGTTTTTAAATGTAATAAGGCCGCTTAATTATTTTTGATGGTTTTAATATGTATTACTAAAATAGGTATTACTTATTTTAACTGTTGAAATTGGATAGCTTTAGGGCGCGTTTTCAAAAACAACAATTGATTTCAAAATAACACAACAACAAGCAAAGCTTCCGCAATGAAAGTATTTTCCAAAATTAATCACTTTTCCTAAAAATGACTTAATCAAATCAATTTCTTAGAAATATCCATGACGTTAAGGTGTGGCAATGGCGGTATGCATGTCTAGGATTGGACCCGAAGGGAGCTTGGTACTTAAGCAATTCGATGGACTCACCACCTCTTTTCCGGCTTCCTACTTGGTGCACAGCTTCCATTCACTTTAACCTATAATGAAATTATCTTTTAAAGCACTAAGTAAGTTTTTTTGGATCAACAATATAAAATGTTTTGAACGCTTCGATGTGGCATGTCGGATCCGGTCGTAACGTCTGGGCTGGGTTTTGGGGTGCTACATTGTAAGAAAGAAAAAATTATAAAAAAATTAAAATATTAAAAAAAATAAGAAGATTGAATCTTTGTTCGATTGACATCGATTTTATTATCGGTATAAAAAAACGTAAGTTTGAAAGTACTAAAATGTATTTATCATTTTATTTAAAGATTAAAAAGATTATGAATAATTTTAAATATTATATAAAAAATAAAAAAATAATATTAAATCCATGAATTTAGGATCTTGCGATCATCTAAAAGATTCTTTTGTCATGAATAAACAAAAGAGCTATGACCAATCCTTGTTGCTTTCCCGGAAAACCTGCCCTTGTCAAATGGCAACACTATTACAGGTAATATGCCTATATATATGACCTAAAATTAAAATAATTTATTTTAAATATATATATTTAAGTTTTAATTTGGTCAATAATTTAATAATTGCAAATGAAAACACTACTTCAAGTAATGGGTTTAGTCTTAAACCAAACTTTATACGATTAAATTATTAAGTTTATTAATATAAACATAAATTTTCTTGTATATAATATCTTTATTATATAAATTGAGAATACTAGTATTATTAATATGTATTCAAGTTTTGAAAATTTAATTTTCTCTTAAAATATGAGTAAAGTTAGAATACAAACGAGATGGTTAGTGTAGGTATGAAAAGAGGTTGTCCAGTAAAACCCATTTGTTGATTTTGAAGTGATGAACATTACTCAACTCAAACCCTAGTTTAGTAGTAACTTGGTGAGTTGAGCAGATGTCACGATTTAGGCCACCAAAGAGGGATAGATAACAATGATTGCATAACTAATCTTCTAGCATTTGTGCTACATTCCAACCACCATGTGCCGTCTATCTGATACTCTAACGTGCTGCAACCTCATTTATCCTTCTGTCTTTTTTCTTTCTTTTTTAAGATTTGTCCATGTTTCACAGTACATACTCATGTGCCTCAATCTTAGAGTAGTATACAAAAGAATAAATCACCTGTTCGGTTCTGTCTGTAATTTGGGTTATAGAATATAATGATTCCTGACTTTATCACCATAATATTGGGAGTGCAAGCTTTTTACCCAAATTCATTAGGAAATGAGACAATTTATAGTTAAATCAATACGAGTAAAGTTTAATAAACAACTTAAATAAGGACGTTATTAAGCTTGATCTACTTTTTTTAGATTTATGTAAATTAAATCTTTATAACTGCATAAATAATTATTTTAGATACTTAGAATACAAGTTTAAGAAATATTTGATGCAAAATTAGGGTTGGCTCTTAAATTTAACAGAAAACATCTGATAAATTGATTTCTCTCTTAACCTTTTTCCTTAATTACACAAACCTTAAATGATGAAGGTTAATCTTTAATGTGTTTTGTATGTGTAATCCTAATGAGTAGATGAAGAATCAATTTATAATGATCAACTTTTAATCCTCTATGTCAATCAAGTAACTGGGTAAATGGATAAATTTTAACTTCTATTCAAAATAAAACTCTTATCTCTTTTAAAGTGAGCCCAATTATTTTAGATCACATAATTGAACTAAAATCTTAGACTTACTATATCAAATTAGAAGAAATTAAAGTTAAAGGAATAAACCCAAATTTTAGTCCCTAGAAAACAATGTTTTAAAGTGTAAAAAAAAAAATCATCTTTCAGCTAATTTCTATCCTCCCTTTGGCATTAATGGTAGCTTAGGAAGCCATTGCAATACACTTGAAACTTTGAAGATGCAATTTTGACTTAATTAACATCTTTGCTTTGTGCATCCAAAAGAATCCTAAATACACACTCCAAGGCTAGCATCTATTATATGTATCTATGTATGCAAAATCCAGTCTTATATCACTGTTTTAATCAGAGTGTACGTATTTACAAATTATGTGTAGGGTAGGCTGTGGGTAGAGCTTGCATTTTACATCCTTCACCATCAATTTTAACGTTGCTACAATGGTTGAAACTGTCACCTTGCCATGTCCAAACTATGTCTTTTAATGCGGGCCTAATTTCTTCCTCGCAAAACTTAGCATACTCTAAGGTATCCCCGGCCGACTTGGAGAATTCAACCACCGCAACCTCCGGCGCCACCTCGAACACCTCCGCCATCACTGAAAGTCGCCCTTTCCTTCCCTCGGACGGCCCTTGAAATCTCAACTTGAAGTCCTTTACTTTCCCCACCTTAAGGTTCAACCCCTTGGCAACACCTTGGATTTTAGCTATGATATCACTAGCTGAACACCTAGACGTGAACATAGTCCCGGATTTCCTCTCCTTCTCGAACAAACTCGACAAATCGAATCCTGACGACATGGACGAAATGAACTCGAACGCATTGAAGAATTTTGGAGACGGTAGCTTGTCATCCTCTACGTGATCCAGCACCGATTCTTCGATCGAAAATGAGAGAGGATGTTTGAACCCTTTTCGAAACCAAGGAACACGCATTATATCCGAGATCGTGATCCTCTGTTCGGGGTCAGCCACTAAATGTTTCGAGATCAAATGCTTGGATTCGGTCGAAAACCATGGTGGAAACTGAAATTCAGCTTTGAAAACTTTCCTATACATGTTCATAACATTCTCATCTTGAAATGGCAAAAAACCAGCGAGAAGAACATACAAGATAACCCCACAAGACCAGATATCAGCTTTGGGTCCATCGTAGCCTCTATTTTTCAGTACCTCTGGGGCAACATAAGCTGGCGTGCCACACTGCGTGTGGAGGAGCCCATCATTGCGGACCTGCTTGGGCAAAGCCGATAATCCAAAATCAGAGACCTTAAGGTCTTCGTTTTCGTCTAAAAGGAGGTTCTCAGGCTTCAAATCACGGTGCGAAACGCCTCTGCTATGGCAGAAATCAACGGCGCTTATCAGCTGTTGAAAGTACTTAAGAGCAACATTTTCTTTGAGCTTGCCTTTGTACACTTTGGCAAACAGTTCGCCCCCACGGACGTGCTCCATAACGAAGAAGATCTTGGTCTTGGTCGCCATTACTTCTTTGAGCTCCACAATGTTTGGGTGACGAACAAGGCGCAGCACCGAGATTTCCCTCTTGATTTGCTCCATCATCCCTTGTTTCTTCACCTGGTCTTTACTGACGACTTTAATGGCCACAATTTCGCCGGTTGTTAAGTCTTTGCAATGGTAAACCTTGGCGAAAGTGCCTTTCCCTAACAGTCTCCCCATCTCGTATTTCCCAAACAAAATATGGGTTTCCTCCATGGCAGTGAAAAGAGGTAATGTTTTTGGCAGTGGTGTGGTGCTAGCTACTGAAATCTGTTTTGGGGGCTATGTAAGGGAATCCAGGAAAGGATAGCGGAAATGTTGATATTGAAGGGTTCCATTAGATGAGATGATTACTGAGAGAAGAAGCCATTGAAGAGTAGTGGGTATTAATATTATGGAGAGACTTGGAGATGCCGCAAGCAAAAAATGAAAATCTCACGAAAATGCTCCCATAATGATGATTGGTGTAAATAGAAAGACGCGTTAAATGATGGGGGTTTTCAAATAATCAGCTTTACGTTTCTTTTGGGTGACACTAACCCTTCTTTTCATATATTCAATTTCTGTTTTTTTAAACTAAATTGTAATCTACTTAAACTTATTATTATTATTTATTAAGTTAGATACCGATTCCAAATGATTAAATAAAAATAAAAATAAATGTTATATTTAGTCATATTATCATAATGTCTCCCCAATTCGCTATACTTATACAACTAAAAACAAAATACTTCGTTAATTAAATTCTTGAAAATACTAAAATTTATCACTTTCTTTTTTCTTCAAATACAAATTTAAGCTTAAACAATAATTTCAAATATATAAAAAATAGATATTCAGTTTGAATATCAATATATTTTTTTATAAGAAATATCAATTTTTTTATTCTTATCCAGTACCAAATTCAAATATCTAAATATTTAAACTAAAATTAAAATGAATTTAAGTACTTTATATTATTTGATTGATATTCGTTCACTAAAAATCAACATTCAACAACAATTCCAATATTCAAATATGTATTATATAAATCCTTAAAATGATGTTGAATACTTAAATTTTTATTATACATTTAATGGTGGTATGTATTTATATAAATAAAAGCATATATTGTCTTGTTTTAGGTTAAATTATTGTTGTAGTCTCTCTAGTATGCTTAAATATGAGAATTAATTTCTATATTTTAATTTGACATAATTTGATCACTCTAATTTTATAATATCATCGGTTAGTAAGACTAATTAATACCCTTAGTATTACAGTTAAAATGCTTACGCCAACTTTTTTAACATACACAAATTCAAACCTCATCATGTTAATTTATATTTCGAGTGTATTAGAACAATGTTTTAAGAAAAAACTCAAATTAGCATTTTAACCAGAATAGTTACTAATATAAATTATTTGCAATACCTAATGACATTATAAAATTAAGAAAATCAAATTATGTTAATTAAAGTGTAAGAACTAAATAATAAATTTGAATATAATAGAGGCACCAAAACTGAAAATCAATTATTACCTTATAATGACAAATAATTTGAACTAAATAATAAAATTATAAAAGTAAGAGAATAAAACTATTTGAATTAATGTACAAGGACTTAATCTAAAATTTGAATATAATAGAGGCCTCGACATTGAAAATAGATCATTACTTATAAAGACAAAAAAGATAGTTGTCGCTACCTCCTCTCTTGGAAAGAGTTTTTATGTAAGGTAGAGGTTACAAATTCTCAATAATCAATATTGACAGTAATTAATTAGTATAAGAGAGCAAATTAATCTATTCATTATGCTTTTTTTTATCTAAAGTATGCAAACGAGACTAGTTGAAATGGTACAATTGAAGCTATGAGACTTTGAGCTTCTATGTTCAAGCTTTCTTGTAAACTATGTCTGGATGGGTTAATTTAAGTTAAATTATTTTTTGAGTTGATTATTTAATTTTCTTTTCAAATGAAATTTCATTCATTTTAGAAAAGCCAATTAACATCCAAGTTGTCATCGTCACCATCACATGAGGATGGGGAGGGAGAGCTAAAATCTAGCACTTTTTTTCCCTACAATTGGCTTGATCAGAAAGCAAGTATCTTGGAGAGGCCACACTTAATGTGAAACCCAAAAGGAGATGCCAATATTTCCACAAGAAGTTAAGGTCGAAACATCACCCTTTAGATGTTGACATGATATGTCACACCCTAAATTCTTAAGTTATGTTGGAATGGTAATTTTGGGGATTAATTTGAAAAGATTACAAATTGAGCGGGTTCTAGTGGAAATAAGTAAGAAAGATGGACTGGTTGTGGAAAGGTTGGAATTCAACCTTGCTTCCGTTACATTTGAATTAGAGAATTCGTAGTGGGAGACATGATGATTATAGATTTGTACACTTAGCTGTCGAAATTAAGATCGGTAAAAGAAGTGCGTGAGTAGTATATAAGGGAGAGATGTTATTCTCCAGTATAGTTCTTTCATTCTTTCTTTATCTTTTTCATTGGTCTGGTTGAAAGAGAGAAATATTAAGAACGATTTGCATGGAGGACAGAAGCTAAAGTCTGTATGTAAGCAATTGATAATTTACCAAGCTGGTAAGCTTTTTAACCTTTATGTGTCACAGAGTCGAGGAAAGGAAAGAAAGTTAAGGATTTTAGTCATCCATCGATTTTGTCCCGTTTTGGTTAAAAATTGTGGATAATCTTTTAAATGGCCTCTGCATGTAAGCAAAGTAGGATTCTTATAATGATGAATTATCTTTACTGAAAATTTTGAATTGGTTGTTATGTTTTGTAAGTTGGAGGCTTGGGCAGCAAGGGAGAAGTTAAATCGATGAATTTGGCGTCAACCTCCAAGTGAGTTCCATAACTCAAGCCTTAAATGGATGTTTATGCTTTGGTAGTGTTTGTTGAGTCTGTAACTTCTGCTTTATGATGATGAATTCTTTGGCTGAATGATGATATATCGAGATGCATGCTGTGTGTAGATATGAAAGTTTATGGCTGGTTATGAGTCTATTTATAAGGTATAATTGAGATGTTTGGCGTGATGTTTGCTGGTTATGCTGGTTAAGTGTTGAGCAAATAATGTGCTGTCCTATGACTGAATGATGTGTAATTGATGAATTACTTCATAATTGAATATTGATTTATCATGAGGTTTGTTGTGTTGATATGAAATTGCAATAAATGCTGGTGTAATGTGTGTCGTGCTTGAACAGTAGTGTTGTTAGAATGCCTATGTATGAAATGCATGTTTGATATTTAGAGTGTGAAGGGATGTTTTAGCGAATGAAAAATGAAGAAATGTCACGTAGTGCACTTTGTGCCACATGTTAATTGGCTTTGTGGAGGTTTAGATAGATAGTAAGGAGAATGTATATGCATGGTTTTCGGCTTTACAGAGGTTTGATTGGGTTGTACGAAAATATATGCGTATATGAATATGGTAACCAACGTGAGTTCTATGTATGTATGAGACTTTGTAGAGTCTAAGGATTTAAGCCTCATATGTGTAAGCAAGTTAATGACTATGGCATATGAAAGTTATGAAAGATATGGAAGTCTGCTAGATTTAGCAAGTCTGCCAAGAATAAGTTACTTGTATATGCGAGTTTGTATGTACAAAATATGACAACCAGTCAAGACTATCTTATATGTGGAAGTCCGCCAGGATTATCTTATATGTGGAAGTTTGTTAGGACTACTTTATGTGTACGACTCCATAATAGGGGATTTTCCTTTAAGAATCTTCTTACATGTTATCTGTTTCTAGAAGTAAATCGCATAGAATAGGTCATTCGTTATTAGAAGAAAGGGGAAAGATTTGATAGTCCGTAAGATTTTTATGCTTGATCAAAATAAGTTGATTTTCTCTCTTAACTATAATGGAGGACATCTTTATGAATTCACTGGTATGTTTCCTAAACCATGAATCAGTAGACTTAGGTCAAAAGCAGGAATCCATGAGGATCATAATATGAATTTGGTTCTATTAGGACAAACAACTAATAATAGTCTGCAATAGGAACCATTTGCCAGAATTGGTCTTCTTTGGTTCTGTATTTATTGGTACAAGACGCATTATGGGTATCATTTACGGGTTTTTTTTTATGAGTTTACAAGTAAGAATTCACAACGATTTCCTCTCAAGGAAATATATGTTTAAGTGTAACAGCCCAAAATTTACCCTAGTCGGGAAGTGGTTTCGGGACCACAAAACCGAGTTATGAAGATAATTAATTGTTATATTCTATGTTTATTATGTGTGTACATGCATATGTGGAAGTTTCATGCCTTAATTTTGCCAATTGCATGAGGAATTATTAAATAGGGATCAACATGAGACATGGTGAAAAATGATAGGTTAATTTTAAAGGGGCTTATTAGTGCATGTCAACACAAAGGTGGACTTGCATGTCAAATTGCCCAATTTTCCTTATAGTGGCCGGCCAAGGTGGGTTGATGATGGGCAAAATATTTGTTGAAATTGATATTGGGTTATGGGATTTAATAAATAAAAGAAAAGAATGAAAATGTGATGAAAAAAAAAGGGGGCTTCATTCTTGTCTTCTTGGCCGAATTGAAGGAAGGAATAGGGGCAAAGAACTTTCGGCCATTTGAATGTTTAATAAGGTTAGTATATTGTGTTAAAGTTGTGAAATTTTAGCTTGTTTTAGGTTAATTATCATGGTTCTTACTTAGACCATGCTAAATTTTTTTTAAAAAAAAACTTTGATGGATGGATGGACCATTCAGCTATGGCTATTAAAGAAGGAATTTGATTATTTCCTTTAAGTTTTGATGGATAAAGAAACAAAAGGTTGTTGATGGAAGAAGTAAATGTGTTAAGAGATTATATGAAACTTATTCATGTTTATATATGTTATATGCATTGAAAATGGTTGATGATTTTGGAAGTGATTAGATTGAATCGGCCATGGTATATCCATAAACCCGATTTATGCTTGTTATGTGGTGGAAATTAAGGGTTAAATGTATGAAATTTGATGTATATTAACTATAGGTAATCACATACGTAAGGTCAAATTTAATTTGGTATATTCGGCCATATAGGTGTATATGTTTGTGATACTATTTTTGTTAACTCTTGATAACCGATTGAAGGAGTAATATTGGCTTATAAGGTTGAGTTGATTCATGATGTTGTATATTAGAATCAAAAATACTCAAGACTAGGTTACCATAATAGCGATAATGCATTCGGCCTTGAAGCATTAATCGAATATGGTTAAGGTTTTGATATTTTGAACAAGGATAATTGTGAAATGGAGCGAAAACCGTTAAATTATACATAAGTATCCAGCAAGAAAATTAAACTACTAAATGTGTTTATTATAGATCAAGACATCAAAGGGAGAGAATCAAGCAAAGGCAAAGAAAAGATCATCGAGTAGCCGAGTTGGAACCGTCTTACCCAACATAAAGTAAGTCATTAAGCATATAGTTGGTATTAATTCAAATGGTCATAACGTTTATGTAATGATGCTGAATGGAATGAATAAATATATATATGCATCTACGTATGTGATGATGAAAGTGTTGAATGAAAAGAAAAGAGGTGAGATGTATTGAGTTGTTGATCTCGGCACTAAATGTGCGGGTATAAACATTTATGACCATGAGATTGGCGCTAAGTGTGCGGGTTTAAATTGCGCAGCACTAAGTGTGCGAATTGACTATGTAGCACTAAGTGTGCGAGTTTGACTATGTAGCACTAAGTGTGCGAGTTGACTATGTAGCACTAAGTGTGCGAGTTTGATTATGTAGCACTAAGTGTGCGAGTTGATTATATAGCACTGAGTGTGCGGACTTAATATATATTCTTGAATCATTATGGACACTAAGTGTGCGACACTATTGAGTCGATCACGGACAGCGGATCGGGTAAGTATCTTGAGTTCATGGCTAATAGGTGCTATGTTTATATTTGGAGTTGAGCTTGGTAAGTTGAACCTATGTGACAAATATACTTGAAGTCACGTACATAAGATTTATCGTGGAATGGGTGAAAGGCCGTTTAGTTGTATGATTGTAACGAAAATAAAATGATTTATGAAAATGCCTCGAATATTCTATTGATGAGTATATGGAATGTGAATGCATGATTTGGTATGAGATTGAACCGATAGGTCGGAGGAACTATGGTATGGTTCGGTATGGATGGAGTAACTAGCCTCGTTCCATTTTGTTTCCTCTTGTGATAATGTTATTAATGGATGGTAGTGTATTGCTTATGACTTACTGAGTTATAAACTCACTCGGTGTTTCCTTGTCACCTATTCTAGGTTTCTTGGACTCGTCTCTTTTTGCGTGGTCGGGCCGTCATCGAAGTCATCACACCGGCTAGCAAGTTTTGGTACTTTCTTCTTAGTCGGCTTAGGAGAACATTTCGGCATGTATAGGCTATTATGTTGTGTTTGAACTTTGGTATGTAATCTTTTAGCCATGCGAAAATGGCATAAATGTTCGGTTGGGTTTGGATTCATAACGTTAGGTCGCAAATCTTGATAATTCGACCTTTTTATGCCATACGTCATGGTTGATTATTTTGGTGTTAAAATTCATGATATGGCAATAGTGTAGTAGGGGGAAGTTTGACAATGATTAGCCTTTGGCATGGTTAGTCATGATCATAATTTGTGATATGCATGATGAATTATTAGTTAGATCAAGGAGTAAACACGAAGTGGGCATAGTTGCTTTCGTAACAGATGCTGGCAGCAGCAGTGACATGAGATTGAAAAATCACTAAAAATAGTAGGAGTGGAATTAATTGATGAATAAATTATGTAATCGAAGTCGATGAGTCTATTTTCATATAGAAGTAACGAAAAGATCATATGGACAGTATGTTAAGAGATAATCAGGTTCTCGTGGGACAGGGCCAGAACGGTTTCTGGATTCCCTGCTCCGACTTTGGAAATTCATTATAAATTAACCAGAGATAATTAGGAGTCATACAATATATGCATAGATTCCTCTCTGAGTCTAGTTTCTATAGAAACAAACGGCATCAGTATGGAAGTTCTGTACAGGGAGATATCCAGGTCGTAATACGCAAAGGTCAGTGTAGTCGACCCCAGTAACATGGGAGACTTTGACTAATAAACTGTACTAATTGGCCCGACCAAAAATTCTAGAAAAAAATATGTAGATGGGAATATGAGTCTAGTTTCAGGGAAAATTCACGGAACTGGATTTTGAGTTCCAGAGCTCAAGATATGATTTTTAAAGCAACTAGTACGCAGATTGAAAGCTTGTCTGGAAAAATTTTAATAAGTGGTTTGAAGTCTGTTAACACCTCGTGTTCGACTCCGGCGACGGTCTCGGGTTTGGGGTGTTACATTAAGGGTCTGTAAAGGAAACTAGTGAAGATAAAATCCACAGGCCACCAAGAGGTCAATCACTGTAAAATCTGTATTTTGGTGTTACATATATGAAGTCCCATAAGTGAAAGCTTTATGTGTGAAAGGCTTTGTTTAGCCGGATATGTGATCTTTTGTGTTCAAGACGTTAGGTAGACAGAATGAAATCGAGTAAATTGAATCGTTATCTAAGGTGTGCAAGTAAATAAGTAATGGTGTATTTGAAGACAATGTACCAAGTACAAGTAAGTCAGTTTGAAGGTTGCAAATAATATGCTAACGTAGCGCAAACTTAGTAGATTTGTACTAATGTCGGTTATGATTATTCAGTAAGTTCATTAGAACTTACAGGTGTTATATTGTATTACAGGTATTAAGGGAATTTGAGAGTTCGATGAGGGACTAGGCTAGAAATAACTGAGGTTAGACAGTTTATTTTTTGTTGTACTATGCATACAGTGGGGCGACCCAGAGGTGGAGTCTCAAGTCAGACATAAGTTAAAAATATTATAGAGTTGCAGGATACATTTCCTTAAATTTACATAAAACTGTCCGCATTTTAAAGTTACTTCGTAAAATATTACTTTCTAAAAATAATTGTAATTAAGTTCATGAATATTGAGGGTCAATTTGATAATTGTGTTTTCATATTACTTTTATCTCATGATAAAAAGTTTTGAATTGCAATAAGAATTAGTTAATTAATTCTGTATATTTGAATGTAGCACATTGTAGTCTGAATCCATTGACCAGGCCGGGTATGGGGTGTTACATGATAGCCATTAGAACATAGCCTGATGTGATAATGCCAACAACCATCAAGGACTGGAGCTAGCAGAAGACCAAAGAAACATTGATGTTTAAGTATAAAAGGTCAACAACAGGGATTTACTTGTCAGCAGAGACAGCAGAAGGAAAAGGATGGGAGACATTTATAGATCTCTAAGACATTGCCTTTTACGGATGACCAAAGGGAAATATTGAATTGTAGAGTAAACTGGCGCTGACCTAGTTGCTGAGCGACTATTCAAAGTCGATCCAAACTAAAAGGTTTGAGGGAAAAAGAAAAGGGACATTTTAGAGAGAAGGATCAGAAATTTCCAAGGGAGAGCTTTTAACGGTTGATTTTGATGATCATTGTAATGGGCCAAATCTGCCTGGGCCCAACAGATCGAATAAACCAAACTAAATAAATAAAATAAAATGTCCATAGTCCAAAATTACAACCCAATCTCTAATGGCCCAATATGGCCCAAAACAAACCCTAGCCCAAAAACATAAAAAAAGAAAAATAGAAACCCTAGCCTAATGTTTGCGCCGCAGCTAACGCCCCTGCGTATAGCCTCCTTGCGCTTCAGCCATGACCACCTCGCCACGTCCGCATGCCCATACGCCTTCACGTCGCCATACCTGCGAGAAAAACGCAACAGAAAGCAGTAGTAGAAACAGAATTTTTGTTGTATTTTTGAATATAAAAAGCCATCGAACAACCATTGTTTTTTTTGGTTTTTTACGAGTACACGCATACATAGCAATCAAAAGTAGAGAATCGAAAATTAAAAAGGTGGTCTATTTATTCTTTTATCATGTTTCCTTTATTTTCTTTTTTCTTCATCCTTAGAAACTATCAAAACATTTAAAAAAAAAAGAGAGAACGGAGTGACCTGGTTTCAGTCTTCCAACTCTGCCAGCAACTAAGGTTGTCACCGCCGAGGAACGGTGACCCTATTTTCACATAGTAAATTTTTGAACAAAACCCTACAAATCGAAGGTCTTTTCCTTTTTTTTTCAATTTTGAGCTATTTTTTAAAGAAACCGACCCTACATCGGTGTCTGGGGAAGCCAAAACGATCAGATGGGCTAAAAAAGGCAAATTTTTGGGACTCCAGTTGCCGTATACGGCGACGGACAGGTGATGGGCCGGCGTCAGAGTTTGGCCGGAAATCGGAGGGGGAGGGGAGAGTTTAAAGGCTTTTAGTTTTTTTTAGTGTCCAGGGAAAAATGAAATTTTTAGCAAAATTTTAACTAATATATTGCCTCCCATATGGCGTCGTTTTGGAGCAAGCCTCAGACGCCGAAAATGACGCCGTTTTAGGCCATGCCCCGAATTCTGACCCGACCCGCAAGTAGGATCCGCGTGTTTTCTAAGCAATGGTCTTATTGTGTTTGTGGTCCTTCTGCATTTTTTATCTTTTCAATACAGTTTATTTTTATTTTTAAATTTACCCCACGGTTTTTTTCGTTTCCAATTAGGTCTTCCTTGATACTGCGCGTTTTGGAGGGTGGGATTATTTCCCAGTTTGGCCCCTCCTTGTTATGCGCACGTTCAGATTGGTCCTCTCTCTCATTATTTGTTTCAAATTCGCCCCTGAATTTCTGTTTTAAGTTTCAAATTAGTCCCCTTTTATTATTTTTGCTATTTTATTAATTATTTTAGTGTTATTATTGCTCTAATTATATTTTATTTTTTATGGTTATTATTATTATATTATTATTATTATATTTCCAAATATTTTCTTACTCAAATACTTTTATTTATCTATGTTTTATTTATCTATTTATATTTCTATCATTATTATGTTTCTACGTATTATATTTCTATTTATATTTATGTATTAATATCATTATTTATTATTATTTTTATAAATTATTATTATTATCTTTATTATTACTATTAGTACTATTATTATTTTCTATCATTATTATTATTACCTTTTTACTATTATTATTTCGTACCATTATTGTTATTATTACTACTATTATTATTATTATTATTATCTATAGTATATTTATTCATAAATTGCTCCCTTAATTTTATTTACATTTTAGTTTGTTATTTTATTTTCAATATTTTTTTATATTATTATTATTCCTTACATTATTATTTTTATTATTATTATTTTTGTTATTGATATTTATAATTATTATATTTATTTCATTTATTTATATATATTTATCCCAAATTATATTTTTAAAGTTTATTTTATTTCTTTTCTAATTTGGTTCTTTATTTTCAATGCTTTTATAAATTATTCTCTTACATTATTTATGTAATTAATTTATGTACTTCTTTTTAAAATTTGTATGTTCTTTTTTAGTGCATTGCTTCATCATTATTATTATGGTTGCCATTAATATTAATGTTTATTTTGTTTATCATTTTACCTTGACTATTAATGTTGGTATTAAATCGATATGTTACGCGATTATTGCCATTGTATCTTATGATTCGTTCATTAGTATCTCCTTATTGTTGTCATTCGATAACCTAATATTTTATTTACATAACTTTTCAAATATGGTATTAATTTTCACCAGAATTCATAAAGAAGGGATTTTTTTTTGAAATAAAGGCCATATTCTGCGATTTGGGAATCCGAGAGATCGTGCCCTAACGTACTAGGTTTCGATTTTTTTTAGTTTGATCCAAAATACCGAATGACCTTTTAAAATTAAAACGCATGAGTTTTGAAAATCAAAAGACAAGCTTATTCTCGAGGTTTTAAAATGTGTATCCTAACGTACTGGATGCGGCATTTTATTACTTTAGGACGAGAAGGTCTTTCACATCCGTTTTGATTTACTCAAGCGAATCCTTCGTAAAAAACAACACTAATAAATAAGGGATCGTATTTTAAATTCTTTTCGAGTTTTCAAATTTTAACCCTAAGACTCTAATTAATCAATTAGGTACCAAATTTGGGAGTTACGAGGGTGCTAACCCTTCCTTGTGTGTAACCGACTCCCGAAACCATCTTTTTGAGTTTCGTAGACCAAAATTGTTGTCTAAATAGATATAACCGTTTATTAAAACAACTACTTTTATGAGGTGACCCGATCACACCTCACCAAAAAGGATTGGTGGTGACTCCCATGTTCATTTTTGTTTTCAAAATAAAAGTTGACCGTTTTTTCAAAAAAGAAATGGTTTCGACAGCTTGGCGACTCCACTGGGGAGCATGGAGAGAGTCAAGCCGTAAATTGATTAATTTATGTCTTTTCGTTGAAAATTGAAAATTTGATTTAAAATACGATCCTTTTATTACATTTCATCTGTTATCTTCGTGATCTTGGTCATCATACTTGCTTTGTTGGTTCACGTAAATATTTTTGCATATTGCATTGCATGATCGCTTGGTCCTACCCTTTAAGTGGGAGTGAGAAACTAGTCCTTCATGAGGTTTTTACCTCCGTATAGGATAGTGGATCGCTTCCGGGATACATCCGTACCATGTCTTCGTGAGATTTTCATCTCCGTACAGCCATAGGGAAATGTATTCCCTTGAACCGAACTTGATCTATATGAGCCTATAATGGGTGAGAATTGAGGAATCTGCTGGTTCAAGTACCCTGTCTTTAAAAGTGAACCATATGTAGTGACCCATAGGAGTCCACCCTAGGTAGAGTCACACCTAACCATTAGCAGTCGTCTGAATAGGAGTTCTGCTTATTATTTCTTGCTTGCTTTAATTTTATATGAATTGTACTGACTTGTGTTGTTTTTCTTGTGATTGCATGGTATTTCATCATAAGAAAAGGTGTCGGTTCAAGTTCGATTACTAAATAGAGAGCTTGTCATGGAAAACGGATTTCTTGATAAAGTAGAAGACAATACGACCGTCCGTATATGGTCGGAGAAAACGCAATTGGAAAAGGGAGATAGCTTGACAACGAGGTATACGTTAGAGTTATAAGACTTCACTCGCATCAGCGTGACACAGAATGATCTTCGAAAATTGAAGAAAATGTGGGCCCAATGGGGTGATGAAGTCAAATTAGCTATTTTACGATAATTATGGTGATCTACCCTACTTACTCGACATCAAGATAGATAAGCATCTATTTCGGGCTTTGGCCCAATTCTGGAATCTAGCATACAGTTATTTCACCTTTGGGAACGTAGATTTGGTGCCCATAGTGGAAGAATATACCACCCTACTTTGATGCCCAAGGGTTCAAGTTGACATGGCCTATTCTAGAGCCGCTAATATTCTGACCTTTCTGAAGAAATTGATGAATATCACTGGAATGAGTGAGCAGTGGGTTACTGCTCAGATCAAACAGAAAGGAGAAAGCAAATGTATTCATTGGAAATGTTTGCAAGAGTTGATTTTGACATACCCAGACGTGAAGAAGAGAGTGGATGTTTTTGCTTTAAGTATTTACGGGTTAATGGTCTTCCCTAAGGCACTGGGGCATGTAGACGAGGTAGTTTCTGATCTGTTTGACCAACTGGATAAGAGGGTCACGCAGGTTTCCACGATTTTAGTCGAAACATTCAGATATTTGAATGTGTGCTGAAGAGTTGGTGAGGGTTGATTCATAGGATGTGTGCAACTGCTGCTAGCTTGGTTCCATAGTCATTTCTAGAAGGTAAAGAAGGTGTCATATCGGGTGTTCTCCGAGAATTACTCACCATTAAGGGAAATAATGGCTACACCAAGACGGGATGACATATCAGAAAAAAGATGGATAGCGATTCTCTAAAATCTCCAAGAAGAGGATGTCGAGTGGAGAACCCCTTGGTTGGTTCTCGACGAGATCTTATACCGATGTGGGGATTTTGACTGGGTCCCCCTACTTGGGATTTGGGGAGCTGTAGGATATGCTCTTTTGCTCGTATTAAGGTAGTACGGATCGAGATAGTTCATACCAGTGACCCATGGGTTAGCTCAGTGTGAGTTTCCATATAAGGGGGATAATTATAAGAAGAATGTACGGGAGATGTCTAACGCTTGGTGTAACATCCCAAAATTGGGCCTAAACAGAATAGTGGTTGTGAAACCACGAATTTGAGATAGAAAAGTTTATTCCGATTAATTTTTATAATTTACCAAGTGGTTAGATGCATGTGTTAGAGTATCGATGGAAAATTTTATAGATAGCATGCTTAATTTGCCTACTAGGGCTTAATTGCCAAAGTTGATAAATATGAGTTTTAGATGCTAAAAGATTAAATTGAAGAATATAATTGGAGTAGAGGTCCTTAAATGGTAATTAGACCATTAGGTTTTCATGGACAAAAATGGACATACATAGATAAAAATAACTAAAGTTTTAATGAAGGGTATTTTAGTCATTTGGTAATTAAAAGATTAAAAAAGGGAAAAAGATGGAAAAATGTGCCCATCTTATTCATTAGGCCGAAATTTCAAGGGTTCTTCATAGCTAGGGTTTTGTCAAGCTTCCAAGCTTCATAATCAAGAAGAACGAAATTCGGGGTTAGACTGAGGAAAGAAAAAGGTTGAGGACTAAATCAAAATATTTGATCGCATTTTGTATTGAGGTAAGTTTACGATAAATAAATGCAATGTTTTATTATTTATAATTAATGATGTTATTTTTCAGCATCTATATATTTATTTTGTAAAATATTCCTTAATGATTCAAGCAAGAATTGAAGGAGAAATGATACTTAAAAGTCCCGGTTGAACCTTAGGAATGTGTAGGATACAAATGTCATGACATTAGGGTTTAAGGATACCAAGTAAGACCATGCTAAGGCATGGCATTGGTAAGTTCTACAAGGTAAGGAAATCATGTAAGACCAATTCAAGACATGGCATTGATAACCTACTATAAGACAAAGATCCCATGTAAGACCATGCCAAGGCATGTCAATGGTGAGTTCATAAGGCAAGGATACCACGTAAGACCATGTCAAGACATGAAAATGGTAAGTTAAAAAGGAAAGATACCCGTGTATCCTTAGTATTCCGAATGGTTCAATGGAAAATTCAAAGAGTGTACTAAAGGAAAGTTAAGATAAGTCCATATTCGAAAGGTTCAGTGTAACACCCCGTACCGAGTCCGTCGTCGGAGTCGGACACGAGGGGTTTGCAGACTTAAGTCACTTCTTTGCACAATCCATTTTAAAATTTTCCAGGCAAGCTGGCTAACTGCGTCACTGTCACCTTAAAAATCATATCTTGAGTTCAGAAACTCGGAATCCAGTTCCGTAAATTTTCCCTGAAACTAGACTCATATGCCCATCTACATATTTTTTCTAGAATTTTTTTCTTGGGCCAATTAGTACAGTTTATTAGTCAAAGTCTCCCATGTTACAGGGATCGACTACACTGACCTTTGCGCATTACGACTTGGATATCTCCCTGCACAGAGCTTCAATACTGATGCCGTTTGTTTCTATAGAAACAACTCAGAGAGGAATCTATACATATATGGAATGACTCCTAATTGTCTCTGGTTAATATATAATGAATTTCCAAAGTCGGAACAGGAAATCCAGAAACCGTTCTGGCCCTGTCTCACGAGAACCTGAATATCTCTTAACATACTGTCCATATGATTGTTTCGTTACTTTCCTATGAAAATAGATTCATCAAGGTTCGTTACATAATTTTTTTCACTATTTAATTCCATTCCTACTATTTTTAGTGATTTTCCAAATCTACATCACTGCTGCTGTCAGCATCTGCCTTTAAGGTAGACTTTACCTATTTCATAGTCTCCATGATTCAACTAGCCCTTTTAGCATAAATAGCACAAATTATGATAGTGATTAACCATTCCCATGGCCAATCCTTGTTAAGCATATCCACACCTCTCAATAACCATATCCATACCAAATGATGATAACATTATGCTCAAACATATATAAGCCATTTTCGCATGGCTATCCAAAATTATACAAGTCCAAAGGGTCCATGACCCACAACAAAAAGGGTAGTCCTATACATGCCATATCCAGAGTTCAACTAAAAGAGTACCAAAAGGGCTTTGATAGTGTGGATGACTTCGACTTCGATGATCCCGAATCCGATATCCGACGAACAAAATCTATAAAACAGAGAGCCAAAGCAACGGGGTAAGCATTTTAAAGCTTAGTAAGTTTCAAGTAATGAAATCGGCTGTGACTAAAGTATTACATTCACATAGCTAAATGGATCACTTTATTAATACACATTCTCATACACATACTTACTTCACACTTCATCAACATATACACACAAGGTATTAACCTATCTAAAAGTCGAAAGTTCGTTAGTCGATTGAACGAATACTATTAAAAACGAATCGACTTTTCCGATGCATACAAACACATACCTTATCATTTGGGTTTTTCGAGCGTTTTAATTGAATTTATTACAGCACAACACGCTCACCTTCGAACCCAAGTTTCTTCGGAATTTAGCCGGATATAACCACAAGCACAAATGCCTTCGGGTCTTAGGCCGGATTTAGTAACTCGCACAAATGCCTTCGGATCTTAGTCCGGATAAAATCACTAGCACAATTGCCTTCGGGTCTTAACCTGGGTATAGCAACTCGCACAAATGCCTTCGGGTCTTAGCCCGGATAAAATCACTAGCACAATTGCCTTCGGGACTTAGCCCGGATATCATTCAAATGCTCATGCACACATATATCAACAATCATGACACATCCATATTTCATTTTCGTTACTAAGGCTCAAACACAAAGCATTTATTTAACCTTTCCAATTTCGGCTCAATAGCCACACACAAGGAGCATGATTTCAATTGGCTTTATAACATAGGCTCTATGCACATTCGGCTATCCGTCATAGTATGACTAATCATTTCAATATAATTCAAGTAGGGTCATTACTCGAAGACTTACCTCGGATGTTGTCGAACAACTTTAATGGCTATTCAATTACTTTTTCCTTCCCTTTGTCGGATTTAGTTCCCCTTTGCTCTTGAGCTTAAAGAATACAAATAGGAGTATTCAATATTTAAACCAATAATATGAATTTATTTATCACATTCGGCAATCACATATCATTAAATTTTCAACCCAAAATGTCATTATATGACCACATATACACATATCCATATACTTAAGCTCAATAATTATAATATAATATCATGTACTCACTTTAAGTATATTGCCGAATATACTTAATCATACATACACCTAACCAAAATAATTTCTAAAATCTTTATATCATTTATACACTAAGCCGAATACTCTTACCAAGTTCACCTATATTCTTCAACAAATTCTTCATTGATCAAACACATATTCGGCTAAAGAAATGGCAATTTTAGCAACTTTTGATTTAATACTTAATCAATTATAATACATCTAAATATTCTTTTCATATTATTCACTCAAATCACATACATTATTTAATATAACATTTTTACATTCGGCATTAGTGTCAACCATAGTAGCCGATTCTTCCTACTTTGTACCCATGCATCTATTTGATCCTTAGTTAGTTCAAACACTTCACACACTAAGACTCATCCAATTTTAACAAGAAATAAAATCCTTAATCCTCAAACTACCATGGCCGAATGTTATAACCCAAGCCACATATATTGTTCCTCAAGGCCCTTCAAGGACCACATTCGGCACCTCCTTAATAACAACCCAAATTTCAACCTTCAAGAAAGAAGAAGAAAAAATATATGTGCTAAGAGCTTCAAACTACTTGGCCAACTATCAAACCTCCTAACAATCAAAACTTAAGCCATGGAATGATTAGAACTTGAACTAACCACCTTCTTTATACAAAATTTTCCAAGAATTTCAAGGTACTTACGTCTTCTTAATCCTCATCCAAACCGAACATAAAGCAAGAGAGCTCTTTCTTCTTCCTTTGATTTTTCGGTCAAGAAGAACAAAGAGGATGAAGCCTTTTTTTTCTTCTAGTTTCGGCAAAATGGGGGAGCAAGGATGAAACAACTTTGGTTTCTCCTCCCACTCCCCTCATATTTTATTGTTCTTAACACAACATGTTGTCATAAACTTTTCATAATATGTTTTACCCATCACAATTTGTCTATCCACCTTGTCATGGCCGGCCACTACTATTTAGGGGGAATTTGACATGCAAGTCCCCCCTTTTTTTTTCATGCACTAATAGGTCCTTATGCTTTGACCTATCACATTTCAAAATTTTCTCACATAAGTCCTATTTACTAAAATTCACCTACAATTAAACAAAATTCAAACACGAAATTTTCACACATGCACATGTACATATAATGAGCATCAATTATGACGGTTAATTATTTTTATGACTCAGTTTAGCGGTCCCGAAACCACTTCCCGACTAGGGTCAATTTTGGGCTGTCACATTCAGGTTATCTTGGTAATTCATTTAGAATGTTGTTATTTATTTACATGCAAACTTACTAAGATTTATGCTTACTCCCTTTCTTTTCTCTCTTTTTTATAGTATCGCAAAGCCAACTCGGAAAATCGCAAGGACGTTGGAGATTACCTTACATTATCAACGAGTTACTCGGTATTTTGTGACTAGAAATACTTTAAGTTATGGCATGTATAGGGACTTGGCTATTTTGTGTGTATATCCTTATGATATGATTAAAGAATGGCATGTGATACTTGGTAATGATTAGCTTATGAATAGCTAAATAAGAACATGTTTTGGTATTATGTATGCCTAAATGAGGTTTGATGCAGAGAAACTATGAAAGAGTAAGAGTTGGCCATGGAACAATTAGGAAACAACAGTAGTGACGTGGTTTTGAAAAATCACTAAAAATTTATAAATGGAATTAAATGGTGAATAAGATATAGAATTAAATCTTATTGAGTCTATTTTCATAGAAAATAAAGAGAGCAAGCAAAGGAAGTCTATATTCTGAGATATTTAAATTTCTGTAAGACTAGTTTAGAGTGACTTCGTGATCCCTTGTTCCAACTTTGGAAAATCACTAGAAATTGTAAAAAAATAATTATACGCCAAAGTTTATATTTCTAGATTCCTTAGGAAGTCTATTTTCATTAGAAACAAACAAAAACATTATCTAACTTCTGTATAATGAGATAATCAATTTTTAGTGAAGAGAGGTCAGGTCCATTAAACTGCAAAATAGGGAACCTTTAATGAATAAACTGTACTAATTGGCCAAACCAAAAATTTTGGAAAATTATGGTAAGAAGATATATGAGTCTAGTTTCAGGGAAAATTTACAAACTTAAATTTTGAGTTTCCTAACTCAAGTTATAATTAATTTAGTGACTATTACGCAGATGGACAGTTTTTATTATGAATAGTGAAATAAATTATTTTGGTTTGTGTAAGTAATCGGAAAATTTTTAATGTTACCAGTTTGGTCTTGAACTGTTCCAATTGCACATTTTAGGGCCTCGAGGGCCCTTTTTAGGGATTTATTGGATGAATGTGAGCGAATTAATATTTTTTTAAAAAGTAAATTTTTTATGCCCTGAACAGGTAAGATAAGTCTGGTAACGCCTCGTGCTCGACTTCAGCGACGATCTCGAGTAAGGGGTGTTACACTTGGAATTAGACTCGCTGGATGAAAAGATTAGCAGTAGGTCTGAGAACGACCTCTCAGTATAATAGGTGGTGGAGTAAGAGGATCAACGATAATATTCCCGAGCCAAATCAAGAGGGCGCGCGGCCGACGGAAGAATGTCTACAAGTGGTCCCATCCGAGTTAGAAGTCATACGGCAGAACTTTGAGAGAAGGAATGCAGAACTCAGAAAGAAGATAGAGCAACTGGAAGAGGAAAAGATGTATTTGACACTTGATGTTGATGTTCAGAAACTAGAAACCGAAAAATTTTTGGATAGTCTAAAATCGGATTATAAGAAGCTACATTTATCAATGAGAACCGCTGGATTGGGGAAACCACCAGAGCAATGGTGACACGAGATCTAAGAAGAGAAGCCCAAAGCCGATCGATAGGAAAGAAAATATCAAGACGCTCAGGGTAAAAAAGAATTCTTAGAAAAGAGTCTGTCGGAAGCCCAAAATAAGAAGGTCAGGATAAAAGCCAGAGTGGCCGAACTAGAAAAATTACTTCATCAGCATCGTAGTCATAAGTCTACAATGGAGCTAAAGGTGAGTTTGAATAAGATCGAAGAGTTGAAAAAGAAGGTCGAAGAACTCGAGATTAAGTTACAAAATAGTGAGCTCCAGGTTGAGCTCCTTGAAGCAAGTAATGAGCGGTGTAATGAGCAACTCCATCGATCTCAAGGTTAAATTATAGATAGAGACTACATTATGGGTGAAGCTGTGACCCAGATTCGAGAGGTGGCCGATCATCTACAGGCTTTAGCAATTCAAACAGATGTATTGAGTGTGAAATATAAATTAGAATCAGACCGGGGTCGAGAGCTAGCCTGGGTCCTTAGGAAGGTTAAAGCTTTGAGCATTAGGGCGAAACCATATATGTAATCCATTTTATGTGAAGAATTTTGTTTTCTAGTAAAGTTATTCTAAAGGGAATTGAATCAGAGTCGAAGCCTTTTTTGCATTCATTCCATACATTTGCATTACATCGCTTTACATGCATTAACTTTCACAAAAGGACCTTAATTAATTAAAAATTATTTCAGTAAATCTGGAAATCGACAAAAGCCTACCGATTAAGTATTATTATGGTACACAAAAGAAAACTAAAGCAATGGACCAAAGATTGGAAAGGTTAGAGCAAATGCAAAAAGAAATGCAAGATTGGCTGCAGATACAGATACAAGAGCAACTGGCCAAGATTCAACAGGATATGAAGGATCAGATGTTAGAATCCCAAAAGAATATGATGAACCAGTTAACCCAGTTGTTGATTGGAGGGACAAAAAAAGGAAAGAGCCCTATGGTCAATTCTGAGGATGACAACGAGGATACTGTCTATCCACCGGGCTTCACCCAACAAACACCCAAGCACGATGACAACGAGGATGCTATCTATCCACCGGGCTTCACCCAACAAACACCCAAGCACAACCCAATGTATATCCACATAAGGTGTCCGTTAACATCAGCCCCCAACATCAAGCAGGTGCTTTGGCACTAACAGACTTTCCGATAGGTTCAGGCTCCGGAGACAATCCTATAAATCCTGTTGTCCCCGATCTTGATGACATAGCGGAGGTAGAAAAGGCAAAAGTAAAGCTCCCAAAACAACTCGAAGTCTGATGCAGATGGCTGGAGGTGAAGTTCAAGGCATTGGAAAATGCTGATTACCATTATAGAGTTGATGCCAAATGCTTGAGCTTGGTTTCAGACCTGGTTTACGACCCCAGAGTTTGAGAAATATAACAGGACTAGTTGCCCCGAAGCTCACATTACAATGTTCTATCGAAGGATGACGGGCTATATTGATAATGATCAGTTGTTAATTCACTATTTCCAAGATAGCCTGACCAAGGCAGCAGCCAAATGGTATAATCTGCTGAGCCGTGCCCAAATCAATTCATGGAAAGACCTGGCATAAGCCTTCATGAAACAATATGACCACAAAATAGATATAGAACCCGGCAGAATCACCTTGCAGAATATGGAGAAAAAGCCAAATGAGAGCTTCAAGTAGTATGCTTAAAGGTGGAGGGAAGTCGCCACACAAGTCCAACCACCTCTGCTAGAAAAGGAGATGGCAATGCTCTTTATTAATACCCTGAAGGCTCCATTCGGTAATCACATGCTATGAAGCACAACCAAGAGTTTCTCAAACATAGTAATGTCCGGTAAACTGATAGAAAATGCGATAAGGCGCAGAAAAATAGAAATGGGGGAAAGCACCAGGAGATCAGCCCCAAGAAAGAGGGAGAATGAGGTGAATAACATGAGCACATATAACAAGGGTCATTCAAGATCAACCATGGTGAGCCAGCCAAAGAAAAAAACCACTAATCATCAGGGTCTCCCGAGACAAGAATTCAACACAAGGACGAACACCGAAAGAGTACAGATCACACCTATACCCATGACGTATAGGGAGCTGTATCAGAACATATTCAGTGCACACGGGGTGTCCCCTTTCTACCTAAAGCTGATGCAACCCCTGTTCCCCAAGTGGTATGACGTAAACGCTCAATGCGAGTATCATACGAGAATTACTAGGCATTCAATCGAATATTACACCGCGTTCAATAAGTTAGTTGAAAAGTTTATAAAAATGGGAATTGTGAAGTTTGACGACCCATCCACACCAAATGTAGCGGGAAACCCCTTACCTAATCATAATGATCAAGGGGTAAACAGGATAAATGAAGGGGGGAGCAGGAAAGTTAAATATGAGGTGGTAGAAATTAAAACCCTATTGAGACAGGTTTGGAAGGAGATGGCGAAAAGAAGATTGATCGTACTAGATTCGGAAGAAAGATTTGAAGGAAAGAGGAACTATTGTGAGTTCCATAATGGAGAAGGGCATGAAATCCAAGAATGCACCAAGTTCAGAGCCCTAGTGTAGGACATGATGGACAACAAAGAAGTAAAGTTTTATGAAGAGCTTAAAAGACCTGAAGATGGAAATATATGCGCGTCTGAAGGAGAGTCGACAGTGAAAACCCAGAAAGTCAACTACCCATTGGTCATTGTTTCACGAGCAAGAAACAACAAAGCTAGAATAAAAATGACACCACGAGTCATAATCCATAAACATGTATCCTTTCCCTACAAGGATAGTAAAAGGGTTCCTTGGAACTATGACTGCAATGTGACAATCTTGGGAGAGGAGAACCCGGTCAACGCTTCAGAGGAGGGCAAAAATGTAGGTTTCTATATGCGTAGTGAGAGGCGCTATGATTCAGTAAATACAAAAGTGGAGCCCATAAAAGGAAAAGCCTTGGTTGTCGAACAGAGGAAGGAAAAAATAACTGGACCTGAACCTCTCGTTAGTGAGCCGGTAAATGAAGAAGAGGCTAAAGAACTTTTAAAATTTTTAAAGCACAACGAGTACAGTGTTGTAGAGCAGCTACATAAACAGCCAGCTCGCATCTCGACGCTAGCCTTACTCCTAAGCTCGGAGGTCCATCGTAGCCCACTAATGAAAGTCTTAAACAAAACCTATGTCGCTAACGATATTTCCGTCAATAAGCTAGACCACCTGGTTAGCAACATAAGCACTGATAACTTTATCTTCTTTAATGATGATGAAATACTACCCGGAGGCATGGGATCGACCAAGGCTTTGCACATCACCACCCGCTGCAAGGGGTATATGCTACCGGGGGTGTTAATTGATAACGAATTAGCCTTGAATGTCTTACCCTTATCCACGCTGAACAGGTTACCTATAGATTGCTCTCACATGAAAACGTGCCAAAACATAGTGAGGGCATTCGACGGCACTAAAAGAACGGTAATGGGAAGAATCGAAATACCACTTCTAATTGGCCCAAACACATTTGAGGTGGACTTCTTGGTAATGGACATCAAGCCTTATTATAACTACTTATTGGGGAGGCCTTGGATACATTTAGCAGGGGCAGTGCCTTCATCACTACACCAAAAGTTGAAGTTAATAACAGAAGGTAGGCTAGTGATTATAAATGTAGAAGAAGACGTCATCACATTTGTGACCTGTGATGTGCCATATGTAGAGGCAAACGATGAAGCGGTCGAATGTTCTTTCTAATTTTTGAAATTTGAGAATGCAACATTAATCACCGAAGGGGACAAGATCCCCATGCCTAGGATATCCAAAACTACAAAAATGAGCCTACAGTTAACTGTCAGAAAATGGGCTTTACCGGGAAGAGGATTCGGGAGATACCTTCAAGGAATGGTTGAAGCACGGATGATGAAGGATAAACAAGACTGCTTCGGCTTAGGATTTAAGCCAGATGCGAGGCAAAGAAAGAGGGAGTTAGAAAAGAAGCAAGAGAGAAGGAGAGCACAGTTGAGCGGGGAGGAGATCAAATAAGAGGCAATTATTGTAACAGCATGATTTAGGGCTTAGTCAGAACAGTGGTCTTAGGACCACAAATCCGAAGTTATAAAATTTATTTTATTACTATTATGGAGTCATGGCATGTTTATATTAGTGCATGAAACATTTGGTGAGTTAATTTTAATGTTTGAGAGCCCGATTGCGAAAAAGGACTAAATCGCATAAAAGGCAAAAGTTGCATTTTAGTACCAAGATGTGTTAAATAGCTAGAGAACTAAAATTAGGGGCTATTGAAGAGCAATTAGATCCCTAGAGACAAGGTGGCCAGCCATAGGAAGTAAATTTAGTCAAAAGGTCAATGTTAGGTGACTTGATGACATAATCTTGTGATAAAATAATACCTATGAGCTTAGGTATCAATTTCTTTCTTCTCCATCTCTTCTCCCCACTAAAAATATCAAAAAATATGGAGGTTTAAAAGATGAAAATTTGCATCAACTTATTCCTCTCATAATGTAAGTGATATTGATGATTTTCTTGATGATTTTTACATTTTTGGCATACTTGTATCATGGGCTTTCAAATGAGAGGAATATTTTGAAAAATGGTGAAAAGTTTAGGGATTTACCATGAGAGAGTTTATGTTGTTTCTTGAAATTTTATGGAAGAAAATGAATCTTAGAAAAGTTCTAAACAACTTTTGTGAAAGGTGTTAGCATGAAAACACCTAAAGGGACTACTTTGCATAAGTTGTAAAATAGGTGGTAAGTGCATGAAATAGTGAGAATTTGGTGTTTCTATAAGATTAAAAAGGGGTCGTCTACGCCTAGAATAAGAGGAAATTTGATAAAAATCGATTTTTGAGCATAGAGGTAAAATGGTCATTTTGCCAAGGTCTAGGGGCAAAATGGTCATTTTAACTAAGACGTAAATTTTAGATTGCCTAATTGTGTTTAATGACTAAATGATTGAATTTTGCTACTATAGATCAAGAGCCACCGAATCCGAACCTAGACCGGGGGAAAGCCAAACAAATTGACTAAATCGACTAGTCGAGTATATTTTGTAATCCGAGGTAAGTTGTATGTAAATAATATAACTACATTGTTAATACATGTATTTGAATTGTCATTGAATTGAGAATGCTTAGTAATAATTGAGATAGTAGAAAGACCCCGTTGAAACCCTAGGAAACAAACTGGATATTCACGTCATGACATTTAGGTGATTTGTGTACCAGTGTAAGACCATGTCTGAGACATGGCTTCGAAATTGAGACGAGTGCCAGTGTAAGACATGTCCGGGACATGCATCGACCTCGTGACTTAAGCTAGTGTAAGACATGTCTGGGACATGCATCGGCTACGAGACATGTCAGTGTAAGACCATGTCTGGGACATGGCATCAACATGGATACGCAAGAGCTAGTGTAAAACCATGTCTGGGACATGGCATCAGCCTCGATGTTGATAGCCAGTGTAAGACATGTCTGGGACATGTATCGAATAAGAGTTGTGCTAGTGTAAGACCATGTCTGGGACATGACATCAGCACGTAAGTACGAGAGCTAGTGTAAGACCATGTCCGGGATATGGCATTAGCAACTTAACCCATGTTTGAGGCTTATAAAATATCCGGTAGTATTCCGAAAGGCTCAACTTTAAAATTTATGAAAGTGAGTTAGTAAGGAAAGTATAATAATGTTGTGGGTGGTACAGGTACCTATTTGGTATGCATGAGTATGAGCACAAAATAGAAAATGTGACTAGAGTCGACGGTAATGAGTAAGTCAAGCTTATGCCTATCTTTGTGCTATTAGTATGACGACTAGAGGTGAAATTGTTATGGTATATTTATTTATATGCAACTTACTAAGCTTTATGCTTACTCTCTTTCCTTTACCTTCTCTTTCAGTGCCAATTTGTTTGCTCAAGGATCCCTTGAAGTCAGAGATATCGATCACACTTTCAGCCGTAATACTCGGTATAGTTGGATTTATATTTTTGATTATGGCATGTATAGGGCTAGACCTTATTATTTTGTGTCTTTGAGAATTGATCAAATATGTTGGTCTAGAATAGATTCTACTCTTTACATTTAGCCTTGAATGAGGGCCTTCATTTTTAGTCTATAAAAGATGCATCTTCACGGTTGAATGAATGTCTATTATGATTGTTTTGGTATTGGTTGGAATTGACATGAAAATAGGTACAATAGGGTGGCAAAGAGGCTTGGTAGATAACCTCATATTGTCTATACGGGTAGACGCACGGGTGTATGTCTAGGCCGTGTGTGATATACAGTCAGCTCCATGGGAGTGTTGGAAGGCCGTGCGTCCCCGGGACCTAGAAATTTCAAGTCAGAATTCATGGTAAAGGTCACACTGGTAGAGACACGGCCGTTTGTCTCAACCGTGTGGAGGGCACGGCCTATTACACGGGCGTGCACTACAATCATGTGGTACTGACGTCAGAAATAGAATACCTAGGTTTTTACACACGGGCTATGCCACGGGCCTGTTGTGGCCGTGTGAAAGGACACGGGAAAAGGACATGGGCGTATGTCCAGGCCGTGTGAAGTCTGTACTTGTTTTATGAAAAATTGTAAAAATTAAATTGGCCACACGGGTGAAGGACACGGGCGTGTGCCCTAAGCACACGGGAGTGTGCCCTATACCCACACGGGCGTGTGGCACCTAAAAGCACAAAATTTTCTAAGTTTTTTTATGCCCCGGTTTAGTCCTAAACCACCTCGAATATATGTTTTGGGTCTCGTAAGCCCAATTAAGGGACAGTTTGCATATGAAATGAAAAGTTTTAAATTGATCAAAATTTTATGGCCTGATTTTCTAATATTGGTTGAGTTTAAGTTCAGTAGCGCCTCAAGCCCTGTCCTGACATTGGATACGGGCGAGAGGTGTTACATTTAGTAGTATCAGAGCTATGATTTAGTCAGTTCTAGAACTAACCTAGCTAGAGTACGAGTCTAGCTATACATGCCATAAATATATATTGATAGTGTGAAGATTCTTGACTATTATAAATTATGTTTTTCTTATATAGTAAATGGATGTTGATAGAACTACGATGGATAACGTGAAAAGTAATGCACCGGCTCGCGTCGGCTCGCGTCGAGGGGACTACACTAGTAGAGAGTGAGCCCGTGAGTATGGGCCAAGGCGGAGGGGCTAGAGAAGCCTACCTCTGAATGATGGATGCTTGGTATTTGGAGTTTGTTCGTGCGAACCCAAACACTCCACCTCCCTCACCTCCTCCGATTTATCAATATGCCCTGGTAGCTCCGCAAGGTACAGACATGTTTAGAAGAGAAAAGCCTCCGGTTGACAAGATCCGAAAACAAGGGGCCGAGGAATTTCTGGCTAACTTAGATGATGACCCGTAGAAGGTAGAGTTTTGGTTAGAAAATACCATAAGGGTGTTTGATGAATTATCATACACACCTGAGGAGTGCGTGAAGTGTGCCACGTCACTCCTACGGGATTCGTCTTATTAGTGGTGAAATACTCTCATGTCTGTGGTACCGAGAGAAAGAGTAACTTGGGAATTTTTCCAAGAAGAGTTCAGAAAGAAGTACATTAGCCGAAGGTTCATGGACCAGAAAATGAAGGAATTTTTAGAGTTGAAACAGGGTAATAAGACCGAATAAGACCGTGACAAAATATGAGCTTGAGTTTGTGAAACTCAGCAAGTATACGAGGGAATGCGTATCCACTGAAGCTACCATGTGTAAGAGGTTTGAGGATGGCCTCAATGAAACTATCCGAGTGTTTGTGGGCATCCTGGAATTAAGAGAATTTGTAGTGCTCTTTGAGAGAGCTTGTAAAGCAGAAGAGCTAGTAAAATAGAGGAGGAAAGCGGCCATTGAGTCACAAGATTTAAAGAAAAGACAGATAGGGAAAGCGCATCAGTCCTCATCCAAGAGATCAAAAGAATTTACTACCCGATCGAATGCTTCGGTGGGGTATTCGAGGAGAAACCAGACTCAACAGGATATGGCATCTAAAGCCCAAACTACTTTGGCCGCTAGTGTTGGCAGCACTCGACCAGGTAGGCAAGAGTGTCCACAATGTCGGAGATGTCACTTAGGCGAACACCAGGTAAACGAGAGGGGTTGTTTGAAGTGCGGGTCACTTGACCACTTTATCTATGATTGTCCTGAGATGGACGAGAGAGGAAGGAAACAAGATATGAAAGCAAGTAATGCTCCATTGAAGAGTAGACCAGAAAAGAACCCCAGGAGTGGGACTAGTGGTAGAGGCGCGTCAAGAGATGCCACGGCGAGGTCTGAAGGCAGAGCCCTAGCAAGGACCTATGCTATACGTCCTGGAAGGAGGCAGAGTCTCCCGATGTGATCATGGGTACCTTTTCTATTTATGATATAACTGTTGTTGCTTTAATTGACCAGGGATCTACCCAATCTTACATTTGTATAGAATTAATACCTCGTATGAATATGATAGTAGAGTCCACCGAGTTTGTACTAAATGTGTCTAAACCGTTAGGCAAGCATGTTTTAGTGGATAAAGTATGCAGAAATTGTCCTTTGAAAATTAGAGGCCATTATTTTCCTGCCAATTTGATGTTGTTGCCATTTAAGGAGTTTGATGTAATCCTCGGGATAGATTGGTTGGCCTATCATGGTGTTGTAATAGATTGTGGACGAAAAGTAATAGAGTTGAGATGTGAAGATGAAAATGTTCTTCGAGTTTGACCAGGTGAGTTAGAAAATCTGCCTGTAGTAATATCGTCATTGACTGCTGAGAAATATTTGAAAAAGAAGTATGAGGCTTATTTAGCTTTTGTGCTGAATACTCAAGAGATAGAGTTAAGGATTGAATCAGTATCGGTAGTCTACGAGTTCACAGACGTGTTTCCGGACAGATTACCTCCAGTGAGAGAGGTCGAGTTTGAAATTAAATTGGTTCCTAGTACGATACCTCTCTCGATCGCTCTGTATAGGATGACTCTAATGGAGCTGAAAGAGTTGAAAGTACAGTTGCAAGATTTGATAGACAAGGGCTTTGCGAGACTGAGCTTTTCTCCGTGGGGTGCTCCGGTACTCTTTGTGAAGCAGAAAGATGGGTCAATGAGATTATGCATTGACTATAGGCAACTCAACAAAGTGACAGCGAATAACAAATACCTTTTACCAAGGATCGACAATTTATTTGATCAGTTGAAGGGAGCTATTGTGTTTTCTAAGATCGATCTAAGGTCTGGTTATTATCAGTTAAGGGTTAAAGAGCGAGATGTTCCGAAGACTGCGTTTCGGACAAGATATAGGCATTATGAGTTTCTTGTCATGCCCTTTGTTTTGCCTAATGCTCCGGCAGTATTTATAGATTTGATGAACCGTATATTCAGGCCATATCTGGATAAGTTTGTTGTTGTCTTTATTGATGACATATTGATCTATTCGCGCGATGAGAGAGAGCATGCAGAGCATTTGAGGGTTGTGTTGCAAACCTTGAGAGACAAACGATTATATGCCAAGTTCAACAAGAGTGAATTTTGGCTTAAAGAGGTCAGGTTTCTAGGACATATTGTGTCGGGTGACGGAATCTGAGTTGATCCAAATAAGATCTCTGCTATTGTGGAATGGAAACCATCAAGGAATGTAACAGAGGTTCGAAGCTTTTTGGGTTTGGCCAGATACTACAGATGGTTTATAAATGGATTTTCTATGATAGCTACCCCGATGACTAGGCTACTACAAAAAGACATCAAGTTTGAATGGACAAAAAAGTGTCAGCAAAGTTTTGAGAGATTAAAGACTTTGTTAACAGAAGCCCTAGTGTTAGTGCAACCAGAGTCGAGCAAGGAATTTGTGTTTTTTAGTGACGCCTCCTTAAATGGTTTGGGGTGTGTGCTTATGCAAGAAGGCAAGGTTATAGCCTATTCCTCGAGATAGCTAAAACCACACGAGAGAAATTATCCAACCCATGAGTTGGATCTAGCAGCGGTGGTGTTCCCGCTGAAGATTTGAAGACACCATTTGTATGGAGAGAAATGTCGTGTATTCACCGACCATAAGAGCTTAAAGTACTGGATGACTCAAAAGGAGTTGAATTTGAGACAACGCTGATGGTTAGAGCTGTTAAAGGATTATGAATTGATTATTGACTATCATCCGAGAAAGGAGAATGTAGTCGCCGACGCCTTGAGTAGGAAGTCGTTGTTTTCCTTGAGAGCCTTGAACACTCAGTTGACTATATCTAATGATGGTTTGATCCTAGCAGAGTTGAGAGCCAGACCGACTTTTCTTCATGAAATCCAAAAAGCTCAGAAAGGTGATGAGAAGTTGCAAGCCAGGAGAAATCAGTGTGAGTCAGAATTGAATCGAATTTTCGTATTGGTACTGATGGATGGATAATGTTCAAAGACAGAGTTTGCGTACCCAAGGACAATATTCAGAAGATTTTGAGTGAGGCACATGGTGGTTGTTTATCTGTTCACCCGAGTGGTGCGAAAATGTACAATGACCTTAAGAAAATGTATTGGTGGTCGGGTATTAAAAGAGACATTTCAGAGTTTGTTTCTAGGTGCCTAGTGTGTCAGTAAGTGAAGGCTGAACATCAAGTACCTTTGGGTCTACTTCAACCTATTATGGTTCCCGAGTGGAAATAGGATTGTATCACTATGGATTTTGTGACCAGTTTGCCAGTAACCCCGAAAAAGAAAGATGCAGTATGAGTTATTGTCGACAGACTAACTAAGTCGGCATATTTCATACCAGTATATGCCGATTACTCCCTTGAGAAATTAGCAGACTTATATATTTTCGAGATCGTAAGGCTTCATGGAGTGCCATTGTCGGTTGTGTCAGAAAGAGTTATACAGATCTTAGAGGACATGTTGAGATGTTGTGTTCTCGAATTTCAAGGAAGTTGGGAAAAATACTTGCCATTGGTTGAATTTGCCTATAACAATAGCTATCAGTCGAGTTTGAAAATGGTGCCTTATGAGGCCTTGTACGGGCTTAAGTGTCAAATGCCTTTATACTGGACTGAGATGAGAGAGAATCAGATTAACGGGGTCAATTTGGTCAAAGAAGCGGAGAAAAAAGTTAAAGTGATTCGTGATTGCCTGAAAGCCGCCTCGGATAGACAAAAATCCTACACGGATTTGAGACGAAAGGAAATTAAGTTTAAAGTCGGCGATAAAGTATTTTTAAAAGTTTCTCTGCGGAGGAAAGTCCTCAGGTTTGGTAAAAGGGGCAAGTTGAGTCCTCATCTTGTAGGACCTTATGAGGTTACCAAGAAAGTAGGGCTTGTTGCCTACCGATTAGATTTGCCACCAGAGTTAGAAAAGATTCACAATGTGTTTCACGTGTCCATATTACGCCGGTACAAATCAGACCCTTCGCATGTAATCGCGCCAACTGAAGTTGAGATTCTTTCGGATATGACTTATGGTGAGGAGCCAGTCAAGATCTTAGCTCGAGAGGTCAAATAGTTAAGAAATAAGAATATATCACTTGTAAAGGTTTTGTGGCATAGACATGGAGTTGAGGAAGTCACATGGAAACTTGAGAAGTCTATGAGAGAGTAGTATCTGAACTTATTGATAAACTGTAATTTATACATATTTTTATCCCATGCTTAGCATATTTATGGATGGTTTCTCCTTAGAGTTGGTGAATTCGATGCTCCTAATCCTTTAATTTCATGTTTTATACTTAGGTGAGCATAGGAGAGTAAAAAGAGCGAGAAACGGGTCGAAAACGGAGAAAATAGACCCACATGGTAAATCGACACGGCCTGGACTTCCTCACACGGGTGTGTCCCACGACCGTGTCCCTTTGGCAGGATTGAAGCACGACTTAGACAAGTATACTACACGCCCGTCCCTGTTCAACAGCCTTAACCATGGGTTGGAGTAATCACGCATGGGCGTGTCCCTGCCGAGCCCAAGTATAACCCTATTCGGAAAAGGCCAATTTTGGGGAATCTTAGGCATTCTAAAGCCTATTTAAACACTTGAGGAGGCACTTAGAAGGGGACCAGAGTAGAAAGCAAGGAATTACTCGAGGAAAGCCGATTGATCCATCTCAGAAGCCGGATTCATCATCAAGACTGAAGATCTCCCTTCAAGTTCCTGCAGGAGTTTTGGGTTTTCTTATGTTTTGTTATCTTTATGCTCTTGAGATGTTTTCTTTCATAAGTATGAACTAAACCCCCTAAATACCTAAGGGGAATGAAACCTAAGATGGATCTTGTTATCATTATCTAAATTGTATGATAAATATTTGACTTGTTCTTAATTATGTGTTCTTAATTCTTGTTTTGATATTCCAGGATATTGATTCAAGTTAAGCTCTTATCCAGATGAGGAATAAACCTTGTCTAAGAGTAAATTTGTCATAATTAAGCGGAGTTGAATGCATGCCTAGAGATAGGGTGATAAGGTTTTGCCGGATTAGGGTGAAACCTAATAAGGGAATCCATAGATCGAGTTAATGCAATTCTAGGGTGTTAATTAGAAAGAGATTTCAATTATTCAACCTAGGGTTAGACGTTATCGGTCTTAAGAGAGATAATAATATAACTTAGGGATTTCTACAGATCAAGTCAAATGAATAAATCGTCTGATTCAGAGTCAAATAACAAGTGAAGTCTAGGTGGATTTTTCCTTAGGTATTGTCATAATCAATCTAATTTTCCCAAAAGTATTTCCCAAATTTTCTTTTTGTGCATTCTTAGTTAGTAATTAGTTTAGATAACCAAACCTCTTAATTTTTAGGCTAGATAATAAAAAGGAAGTAAATACTAGTACTCGTAGTTCCTTTAGGTTTGACAATCCAGTCTTACTGAACTATACTACTGTTCGATAGGTACACTTGCCTTAATCGTGATAATAAGTTAGTCTCAAGAACGATTCATTTATAAATTTTTAAAACCTGTTACGAATGTCATGCATCACTTATTCACCGATAAGATTTTCGGGGACGAAAATCCTTAAAGGGGGGAGAAATTTTACAGCCTAATTTAGTGCCTAGTCAGAATAGTGGTCTTGGGACCATAAATCTGAAGTTATAAAATTTATTTATTACTATTATGGAGTCATGGCATGATTATATTAGTGCATGAAAAATTTGGTGAGTCAATTTTAATGTTTGAGAGCCCAATTGCGAAAAAGGACTATATCGCATAAAAGGCAAAAGTTGCATTTTAGTACCAAGATGTGTTAAATAGATAGAGAACTAAAATTAGGGGCTTTTAAAGAGCAATTAGAACCCTAGAGACAAGGTGGCCGGCCATAGGAAGCAAATTTAGTCAAAAGGTCAATGTTAGGTGACTTGATGACATAATCTTGTGATAAAATAATAACTATGAGCATAGCTATAAATTTCTTTCTTCTCCATCTCTTCTTGTGACAGCCCAAAATTGACCCTAGTCGGGAAGTGGTTTCGGGACCGCTAAACCGAGTCACCGAAATGTTCGAATGTGATATTTATTGTCTAGAATATGTAATTATGAATGTGTGAAAATTTCAAGCTTCGATTTAGTCGATTGCATGTGAGTTTTAGTAAATAGGACTTATGTGAGAAAATTTTGAAATGTGATAGGTCAAAGCATAAGGACCTATTAGTGCATGTTGAAAAAGGGGGGACTTGCATGTCAATTTCCCCCCCTCTATTAGTAGTGGCCGGCCATGACAAGTATGGTAGACCAAGTGTGATGGGCAAGACATGTCATAGACATGTTGTGTTGGTGCATCATGGGTGGAAACAATAAAATAATGAGCATGGTAATTAAATAATGAAAGGGAGGAGTGATGAAAAAAAAAGAATGGTCTCATCCATGCCCCCCCATTGCCGTGAGTAAAAGAAAAGAAAAGAAAAATTTTGTTCATCCTTTTTCATCTTCTTTTGGCCGAAAATTCTAAGGAAGGAGGAAGGAGTTCTTGCTTCATGTTTGGTTTGGAAGAGGATTAGGAGGAGGTTTGGCCATACTTGTATCTAGATCAAGCTCAAGAGCAAAGGGTAACTAAATCCGATAAAGGGAAGGAAAAAGTGGTCGAATAGCTATCGAAATCGTTCGACAACATCCGAGGTAAGTTCTTGAGTAAAAGAGCTTAAATTATGATTTGATTAGATCATGTTTTAAGCAAATCAAAATCATGCTCTTTGTGTGTGGCTATTGAGCCGAAATTGCAAGAATGATAAGTGTCTTGTGTTTGAGTTTTGCTAACGAAAACGAAATACGAATGTGCCATGATTTATTGTTAAATGTGCATGGTTATTTGAATGATGTCCGGGCTAAGTCCCGAAGGCTTTGTGCTAGGTGACCATATCCGGACTAAGATCCGAAGGCATTTGTGCGAGTTACTAAATCCGGGTTAAGTCCTGAAGGCATTTGTGCGAGTTACTAAATCCGGGTTAAGTCCCGAAGGCATTTGTGCGAGTTACTATAACCGGGCTATGTCCTGAAGGCATTTGAACGAGTAGCTATATCCGGTTAAATTCCGAAGGTACGTGATTTGGGAATGAATGATCTTGCTGTAAAAATTTCAGTTAATACGCTTGAAACATCCCAACATTAAGGTATGTTTCGTATGTGCTTTGAATTAGTTGAGCCCTTACAAATAAGTATTCGCTCAGTTGATAAATGAGCTACCGGCCTTTGGCTAAGTTGATCTTTGTGTATGAATAAAAGGGTTGGTAATGTGAAGTAAGTATGATATTGAAAAATTGTGCATATGAAATTATCCGTTTAGCTACATGAATCTATACTTTTGTTGTGCTGGAATCCCTTGCTCAAAACTTACTAAGCATAAATTGCTTACTCCGTCTCCTTGATTCTCTGTTTTATAGATTTTGGTTCTCCAGCTATCGGACTCGGGATTTTGAAGTCGAAGTCACCCACACTATCAAAGCCCCCCCTTTTGGTACAATTTTGGTTGAACTTCGAAATGGCATGTATAGGACTACCCTTTTTGTTGGGGGTCATGGACCTTTTGGACTTGTATAATTTTGGATAGCCATGCGAAAATGGCTTATATATGTTTGAGTATAATGTTATAATCATTTGGTATGGATATGGTTATTGAGAGGTGTGGATATGCTTAACAAGGATTGGCCATGGGAATGGTTAATCACTATCATAATTTGTGCTATTTATGCTAAAAGGGCTAGTTGAATCATGGAAACTATGAAATAGGTAAAGTCTACCTTAAAGGCAGATGCTGACAGCAGCAGTGATGTAGATTTGAAAAATCACTAAAAATAGTAGAAAGGGAATTAAATAATGAATAAAGTATGTAAACGAACCTTGATGAATCTATTTTCATAGGAAAGTAACGAAACGATCATATGGACAGTATGTTAAGAGATATTCAGGTTCTCGTAAGATAGGGCCAGAACGGTTTCTGGATTCCCTATTTCGACTTTGGAAATTCAGTATAAATTAACCGGAGATAATTAGGAGTCATGCCATATATTTATAGATTCCTCTTTGAGTCTAGTTTCTATAGAAACAAACGACATCAGTATTGAAGCCCTGTACAGGGAGATATCCAAGTCGTAATGCGCAAAGGTCAGTGTAGTCGATCCCTGTAAAATGGGAGCCTTTGACTAATAAACTGTACTAATTGGCCAAACCAAAAACTCTAGAAAACAATATGTAGATGGGCATATGAGTCTAGTTTTAGGGAAAATTTACGGAACTGGATTCCGAGTTTCTGAACTCAAGATATGATTTTTTAAGCGACTAGTACGCAGATTGGCAGTGTCTGGGAAATTTTTTTATAAGTGGTTTAAAGTCTGTTAACACCTCGTGTTCGACTCCGGTGACGGTCTCGGGTTCGGGGTGTTACATTTGATTGGTATCAGAGCTACGGTTTAGTCGATTCTAGGACTACCGTAATGCGTTGGGTCTAGCTATACATGCCATTTTATGTGATTATTTGATAGTGTGGTGATTTCTGACAATTGTAAATGTGTTTATTTATAGTAATGGATCCCGATCCCGACCGAGCGGTAGCTGATGATCTTGAGAGTGTAGCGCCTGCTCCCGCACAAGGGACAGTGCCGGCGGACTCTCAACCTAATGCTAGTAACCCGAATGATGAAGCTAGACAAGCTTTCTATAGCGTGATGAATGATTGGTTCAACCAATACATTCGAACTAATACGGCTGTTCCACAACCTCCATTCCCGACTAATACCACCCCCGCACCTACAATACCTCCGGAAACTGACCAAATAAGGTCAAATAAGCCCTCAGTTGACAGAATCCAAAAACATGGGGCTACTGAATTTAAAGCTACGGATAGCGACGATGCCGAGCAAGCTGAATTTTGGTTGGACAACACTATCCGGGTACTCGATGAGCTATCTTGTACACCCGATGAATGCCTAAAGTGTACTATCTCCTTGCTACGCGATTCTGCCTACTATTGGTGGAGTACTCTGACTTCTGTTGTGCCCCGAGAGCAAGTAACTTGGGAGTTTTTCCAAACTGAGTTTCGGAAAAAGTATATCAGTCAGAGATTTGTTGATCAAAAACGGAAGGAATTTCTTGAGCTTAAGCAAGGTTCTATGTCAGTTACTGATTACGAGCGAAAATTTGTTAGACTTAGTAGGTATGCTCGGGAATGTGTTTCGTCCGAGGCTATCATGTGTAAACGCTTCGAGGATGGGCTGAATGAAGATATGAAAATGTTTGTGGGCATTCTTGAAATACGAGAGTTCGTAGTACTTGTCGAGCGAGCTTGTAAAGCCAAAGAGCTTAGAAAAGAAAAACAAAAAGTTGATGTGGGAACTGGAGAGTTTCGTAAAAGATCCTCGGGAAAGTCTCTTCAACAGGCATCGAAGAAATTTCGAGTTGATGTGGGCCGGTCTAGAGGCACTTCGGGCCTTTTTAGACGAGATCGTTTTCGACCCCCTGTGGGTACACGAGGCACTTCGGTCGCCAGTGTTGGGAATGAACGTCGAGACAGAACGAAATTTCGATATTGCGGTAAATGGCATTCGGGGAGTTGTAGATTCCCTGACCGCTCCTGTTACAAGTGCGGATCAGTTGACCACTTCATTAAAGATTGCCCGAGGTTGTCTGAACAGAATGTAAATCAGAGTGGGAAACCGGGTGCTACCACTGCTCGAGGTAGACCATCTGGAAATACGGGCAATGCTAGTGGTGGTCAGAGAGGATCTAGAGATGCTACGACCAGATCCGAGGCTCGTGCGCCTGCTAGAGCTTATGCTATACGTGCCCGCGAGGATGCTTCTTCGCCTGATGTTATTACTGGTACTTTTACTCTCTTTGATACTAATGTAATTGCTTTGATTGACCCCGGTTCTACTCATTCTTACATATGTGAAACCTTAGCATCCAGTAAGACTTTACCTATTGAGTCTACTGAGTTCGTAATTCGGGTGTCAAATCCCTTGGGTCGTTACGTGCTTGTCGACAAAGTGTGTAAGAAATGTCCCCTAGTAATTCGAGGTTCCTGTTTTTCGGCGGACTTGATGCTTTTGCCGTTTGATGAATTTGATGTTATTCTTGGTTTGGATTGGTTGACCGCGCATGATGCGGTTGTGAATTGCAAAAGCAAGACTATTGATTTGAGGTGTGCAAATAACGAGATGATCTGAGTTGAGTCTACGGACTTAAAGGGGTTGTCAGCTGTAATATCCTCAATGTTGGCCCAGAAATATGTAAGGAAACGGTGCGAAGCATACCTTGCGTATGTACTTGATGACAAAGAATTAGAAAAGAAACCCGAATCTGTGCCGGTGGTTTGTGAATACTCGGATGTTTTTCCTGAAGAATTACCGGGTTTACCACCTGTTCGGGAGATAGAGTTTGGTATTGAGCTTGTACCTGGGACTACGCCGATTTCGATGGCTCTGTATCGTATGGCACCAACCGAGTTAAAAGAGTTGAAAGCTCAGTTGCAAGAATTGACGGATAGAGGTTTCGCTCGACCAAGTTTCTCACCTTGGGGTGCACCAGTATTGTTCGTGAAAAAGAAGGACGGAACCATAAGGTTGTGCATTAACTATCGTCAGCTGAATAAAGTGACAATAAAGAACAAATATCCGTTACCGCGTATTGATGATTTGTTCGACCAACTGAAGGGAGCCTCAGTGTTCTCAAAAATAGATTTGAGATCGGGCTATTATCAGTTGCGAATTCGAGATTCGGACATACCCAAAACAACCTTCAGAACGAGATATGGTCACTACGAATTCTTAGTGATGCCGTTTGGGCTCACTAATGCCCCTGCGGTATTTATGGATTTGATGAATCGGATCCTCAGACCATATTTGGATCGGTTCGTAGTTGTGTTCATTGATGACATCTTGGTCTATTCAAGAGATGAGATCGAACATGCTGAGCACCTGAGATTAGTGTTGCAAATTTTGCGGGATAAGCAGTTATATGCTAAGTTCAGTAAGTGTGAGTTCTGGTTAAGAGAGGTTAGCTTCTTGGGTCACGTGGTATCCGCATCGGGTATTCGAGTTGACCCGAGCAAAATTTCAGCCATACTTAACTGGAAGCCTCCAAGAAATATTACCGAAGTTCGGAGCTTCCTGGGGCTCACCGGTTATTACCGACGATTTGTAAAAGGTTTCTCGATGATAGCCACACCAATGACGAAGCTACTTCAAAAGGATGTTAAGTTCGAATGGACGGAGAAATGTCAGAAAAGTTTCGATCAACTGAAAACTTATTTGACTGAAGCTCCAATTTTAGTGCAACCCGAATCAGGCAAAGAGTTTGTCATTTATAGTGACGCATCCCTACTTGGGTTGGGTTGCGTGTTGATGCAAGAAGGTCGAGTGGTGGCCTATGCGTCGAGACAATTAAAGCCACATGAGAAAAAAATTATCCGACCCATGATCTTGAACTAGCTGCCATCGTATTTGCTTTAAAAATATGGCGACATTACTTATTTGGTGAAAAGTGCCATGTATTTTCGGATAAAAAAAGTCTCAAATATTTGATGACTCAAAGAGACTTAAATCTGCGACAAAGACGTTGGCTTGAGTTGTTGAAAGATTACAAGCTTGTCATTGATTACCACCCGGGAAAGGCTAATGTGGTTGCGGACGCCTTAAGCCGGAAATCATTGTTTGCTTTACGAGCGATGAATGTGCACTTGGCTGTTCTACCCGACAATGTGTTAGTAGCTGAATTAAAAGCCAAACCATTATTGATTCATCAAATTCATGAAGCCCAGAAAGTTGATGATGAATTGGTTGCAAAACGGGCTGAGTGTGTTCCGAACAAGGAATCGGAGTTTCAAATTGATGATGATGATTGTTTGAGGTTCAGAAGTCGTTTGTGTGTTCCAAGGAATTCGGAACTCATTTCGATGATTCTGAACGAAGCCCATTGTAGCCGAATGTCAATTCACCCGGGGAGTACGAAAATGTACAACGATTTGAAACGTCGGTTTTGGTGGCATGGTATGAAACGAGACATCTCCGACTTTGTTTCGAGATGTTTAATATGTCAACGAGTGAAAGCAGAACATCAAGTGCCTTCAGGATTACTTCAGCCGATCATGATACCCGAGTGGAAATGGTATCGAGTCACAATGGACTTTGTGTCCGGACTGCCATTGTCAGCAAGTAAGAAAGGTGCAATTTGGGTTGTTGTCGATAGACTGACTAAGTCGGCTCACTTTATCCCCGTGCGTACGGATTTTTCATTGGATAAACTAGCTGAATTGTACGTTTCTCAGATTGTGAGATTACACGGGGTACCTATTTCTATCGTGTCGGATAGAGATCCGAGATTCACCTCACGATTTTGGAGGAAATTGCGAGAAGCTTTGGGTACCAAGCTGCATTTTAGCACTGCTTTTCTCCCCCAAACCGATGGTCAATTTGAGCGGATAATTCAGATACTTGAGGATATGTTGAGATGTTGCATCCTCGAGTTCAGTAGTTCATGGGAACGGTATTTACCTTTGATTGAATTCGCTTACAACAATAGTTTTCAATCAAGTATTAAGATGGCACCTTACGAGGCTTTGTACGGTCGTAAATGTCGTACACCATTGTTTTGGACCGAGCTCGATGAAAGAATGATACCCAAACCTATTTACCGGTAAGATTTTCGGGGACGAAAATTTCTTAAGTGGGGGAGAGTTGTGACAGCCCAAAATTGACCCTAGTCGGGAAGTGGTTTTGGGACCGCTAAACCGAGTCACCGAAATATTCGAATGTGATATTTATTGTCTAGAATATGTAATTATGAATGTGTGAAAATTTCAAGCTTCGATTTAGTCGATTGCATGTGAGTTTTAGTAAATAGGACTTATGTGAGAAAATTTTGAAATGTGATAGGTCAAAGCATAAGGACCTATTAGTGCATGTTGAAAAGGGGGGACTTGCATGTCAATTTCCCCCCCTCTATTAGTAGTGGCCGGCCATGACAAGTATGGTAGACCAAGTGTGATGGGCAAGACATGTCATAGACATGTTGTGTTGGTGCATCATGGGTGGAAACAATAAAATAATGAGCATGGTAATTAAATAATGAAAGGGAGGAGTGATGAAAAAAAAAAAGAATGGTCTCATCCATGCCCCCCCATTGCCGTGAGTAAAAGAAAAGAAAAGAAAAATTTTGTTCATCCTTTTTCATCTTCTTTTGGCCGAAAATTCTAAGGAAGGAGGAAGGAGTTCTTGCTTCATGTTTGGTTTGGAAGAGGATTAGGAGGAGGTTTGGCCATACTTGTATCTAGATCAAGCTCAAGAGCAAAGGGGAACTAAATCCGATAAAGGGAAGGAAAAAGTGGTCGAATAGCTATCGGAATCGTTTGACAACATCCGAGGTAAGTTCTTGAGTAAAAGAGCTTAAATTATGATTTGATTAGATCATGTTTTAAGCAAATCAAAATCATGCTCTTTGTGTGTGGCTATTGAGCAGAAATTGCAAGAATGATAAGTGTCTTGTGTTTGAGTTTTGCTAACGAAAACGAAATACGAATGTGCCATGATTTATTGTTAAATGTGCATGGTTATTTGAATGATGTCCGGGCTAAGTCCCGAAGGCTTTGTGCTAGGTGACCATATCCGGACTAAGATCCGAAGGCATTTGTACGAGTTACTAAATCCGGACTAAGATCCGAAGGCATTTGTGCGAGTTACTAAATCCGGGTTAAGTCCGAAGGCATTTGTGCGAGTTACTAAATCCGGGTTAAGTCCCAAAGGCATTTGTGCGAGTTACTATAACCGGGCTATGTCCTGAAGGCATTTGAACGAGTAGCTATATCCGGTTAAATTCCGAAGGTACGTGATTTGGGAATGAATGATCTTGCTGTAAAAATTTCAGTTAATACGCTTGAAACATCCCAACATTAAGGTATGTTTCGTATGTGCTTTGAATTAGTTGAGCCCTTACAAATAAGTATTCGCTCAGTTGATAAATGAGCTACCGGCCTTTGGCTAAGTTGATCTTTGTGTATGAATAAAAGGGTTGGTAATGTGAAGTAAGTATGATATTGAAAAATTGTGCATATGAAATTATCCGTTTAGCTACATGAATGCTATACTTTTGTTGTGCTGGAATCCCTTGCTCAAAACTTACTAAGCATAAATTGCTTACTCCGTCTCCTTGATTCTCTGTTTTATAGATTTTGGTTCTCCAGCTATCGGACTCGGGATTTTGAAGTCGAAGTCGCCCACACTATCAAAGCCCCCCCTTTTGGTACAATTTTGGTTGAACTTCGAAATGGCATGTATAGGACTACCCTTTTTGTTGGGGGTCATGGACCCTTTGGACTTGTATAATTTTGGATCGCCATGCGAAAATGACTTATATATGTTTGAGTATAATGTTATAATCATTTGGTATGGATATGGTTATTGAGAGGTGTGGATATGCTTAACAAGGATTGGCCATGGGAATGGTTAATCACTATCATAATTTGTGCTATTTATGCTAAAAGGGCTAGTTGAATCATGGAAACTATGAAATAGGTAAAGTCTACCTTAAAGGCAGATGCTGACAGCAGCAGTGATGTAGATTTGGAAAATCATTAAAAATAGTAGGAAGGGAATTAAATAGTGAATAAAGTATGTAAACGAACCTTGATGAATCTATATTCATAGGAAAGTAACAAAACGATCATATAGACAGTATGTTAAGAGATATTCAGGTTCTCGTAAGACAGGGCCAGAACGGTTTCTGGATTCCCTGTTTTGACTTTGGAAATTCATTATAAATTAACCGGAGATAATTAGGAGTCATCCCATATATGTATAGATTCCTCTTTGAGTCTAGTTTCTATAGAAACAAACGACATCAGTATTGAAGCCCTGTACAGGGAGATATCCAAGTTGTAATGCACAAAGGTCAGTGTAGTCGATCCCTGTAACATGGGAGACTTTGACTAATAAACTGTACTAATTGGCCCAATCAAAAATTCTAGAAAAAAATAAGTAGATGGGAATATGAGTATAGTTTCAGGGAAAATTTACGGAACTGGATTCCAAGTTTCTGAACTCAAGATATGATTTTTTAAGCGACTAGTATGCAGATTGGCAGTGTCTGGGAAATTTTTGTATAAGTGGTTTAAAGTCTGTTAACACCTCGTGTTCGACTCCGGTGATGGTCTCGGGTTCGTCTCATAATGTAAGTGATCTTGATGATTTTCTTGATAATTTTTACATTTTTGGCATGCTTGTATCATGGGCTTTCAAATGAGAGGATTATTTTGAAAAATGATGAAAAGTATAGGGATTTACCGTGAGAGAGTTTATGTTGTTTTTTGGAATTTTATGGAAGAAAATGAATCTTAGAAAAGTTCTAAACAACTTTTGTGAAAGGTGTTAGCATGAAAACACCTAAAGGGACTACTTTGCATAAGTTGTAAAATAAGTGGTAAGTGCATGAAATAGTGAGAATTTGGGGTTGCTATAAGAGTAAAAAGGGGTCGGATAGGCCTAGAATAAGAGGAAATTTGATAAAAATTAATTTTCGAGCATAGAGGTAAAATGGTCATTTTGCCAAGGTCTAGGGGAAAAATGGTCATTTTAACTAAGACGTAAATTTTAGATTGCCTAATTGTGTTTAATGACTAAATGAGTGCATTTTGCTATAATAGATCAAGATTCACCGAATCTGAACCTAGACCGGGGGAAAGCCAAACAAATCGACTAAACCGACTAGTCGGGTACATTTTGTAATCCGAGGTAAGTTGTATGTAAATAATATAACTACATTGTTAATACATGTATTTGCATTGTCATTGAATTGATATAGCATGAATTGCTAAATTGTGAATTGAGAATGCTTAGCAATAATTGAGATAGTAGAAAGACCCCGTTGAAACCCTAAGAAACAAACTGGATATTCATGCCATGACAATTGGGTGATTCGTGTACAAGTGTAAGACCATGTTTGGGACATGGCATCGGCATTGAGACGAGTGCCAGTGTAAGACATGTCTGGGACATGTATCGACCTCGAGAGTTAAGCTAGTGTAAGACATGTTTGGGACATGCATCAGTTATGAGACATGTCAGTGTAAGACCATGTCTGGGACATGCATCGGCTACGAGACATGTCAGTGTAAGACCATGTATGGGACATGACATCGACATGGATACGCAAGAGCTAGAGTAAGACCATGTCTCGGACATGGCATCGGCCTCGATGATGATAGCCAGTGTAAGACATGTCTGGGACATGCATCGGCTAAGAGTTGTGCTAGTGTAAGACCATGTCTGGGACATGGCATCAGCCTTGATGAGGATAGCCAGTGTAAGACCATGTCTGGGACATGGCATCGGCAACTTAACCCATGTTTGAGGCTTATAGAATATCCGGTAGTATTCCGAAAGGCTCAACTTTAAAAGTTATGAAAGTGAGTTAGTAAGGAAAGTATAATAATGTTGTGAGTGGTACAGGTACCTATTTGGTATGCATGAGTATGAGCACAAAATAGAAAATGTGAATAGAGTAGACGGTAATGAGTAAGTCAAGCTTATGCCTATCTTTGTGCTATTAGTATGATGACTAGAGGTGAAATTGTTGTGGTCTATTTATTTATATGCAACTTACTAAGCTTTATGCTTACTCTCTTTCCTTTCCCTTTTCTTTCAATACAGATTTATTTGCTCAAGGATCCATTGAAGTCAGAGATATCGATCACACTATCAGCCGTAATACTCGGTATAGTTGGATTTATATTTTTGATTATGGCATGTATAGGGCTAGACCTTATTATTTTGTGTCTTTGAGAATTGATCAAATGTGTTGGTCTAGAATAGATTCTATTCTTTACATTGAGCCTTGAATGAGGGCTTTCATTTTTAGTCTATAAAAGATGCATCTTCATAGTTGAATGAATGTCTATTATGCTTGTTTTGGTATTGGCTGGTATCAACATGAAAATAGGTACACTAAGGTGGCAAAGAGGCTTGGTAGATAACCTCATATTGTCCACACGGGTAGACGCACGGGCATGTGTCTAGGCCGTGTGTGACACACGGTCAGCCCCATGGGCGTGTGGGAAGGCTGTGCGTCCCCTGCACCTAGAAATTTCAAGTCAGAATGCATGGTAAGTGTCACACGGGTAGAGACTCGGCTGTGTGTCTGAGCCGTGTGTAGGGCACGGCCTAGTACACGGGCGTGTACCACGGTCATGTGATGCTAACGTCAGAAACAGAATACCTAGGTTTTTGCACACGGGCTACACCACAGGACTGTTGTGGACGTGTGAAAGGACACGGGAAAAGGACACGGGCGTGTGTCCAGGCCGTGTGAAGTCTGCACTTGTTATATGAAAATCGTAAAAATTAAATTGGCCATATGGGTGCAGGACATGAGAGTGTGTAACACCCCTATCCCGTAACCGTCGCCAGAATAGGTAAGGGGCATTAGCGGACTTGTAACTCATGTCAGAACAGTAAACTTTTTTTTTTGTTTTTTTTGAACATTCCTTTAGATAAGTACTAAAGACAGTCAGGGATACAATTTAAAGCTCCATAAGTACACATTCAAAAGATGCCATTTTCGCATGGCTTATATACATTAACCAAAAATATTCTTCCGCCACTAGTCTATACTATACATGCCATAAGATAATCCAAAACGTAGCAGTACCAAACAATGGATAGTGATAGTGTGACTAGTTGCTGATGATCCCCGAGCCTGTAGCTTCCAAATGAGATCTATAAAACAGAGGAAACAGAGTAAACGGAGTAAGCATTACAATGCTTAGTAAGTTTTAAGCAGCGTCAACAGATAACAATCAAATTATAACATAGTTGTTCGTATTTTTATTTCACTCTTTCTTCGGGCATACCATCCCTTTACCGAATATGCACATCTCATCATATACAATAGGCAGATGAACTTTCACATAAAAGTGAGCTCATGTGACATAGATATATCGTATGATTTCACATAACCTCTCACACTGATCCGATGTTACATAATCATAGGAATAGTCTCATAGATTGCTCTCGTATGCATCACATAACTACCTTATGATTTAGTGCAAATCAAGCTCACATATAAACTTGGAGTACATACCTGTTTAACCTTTCGCATTGAATATATTTATAAGCAATTCTTATTACGAAGTCTTACCCGGACATAATCTCCACACGAAGTTATCGGGTCTTACCCGGACAAAATCCCCACACGTAGTCATCGGGTCTTTAGAGCTCGGATATAGTACGAGCACGAAGCTTACGGACATTAATCAGTGATGATATTCTCGCATAAAGCCTGCGGGGTTTTAACCCGGATATAGTACTGACACAAAAGCCCTTCGGGACTTATCACATTTATACACTTTCACATCCATCACGTTGGCCACTCGGCCCTGTCACATATATACACTTTCACATTCATCACATCGGCCATTAGGCCTTATCACATATATACACTTTCACATTCATCACATCGGCTATTAGGCCTTATCACATATGTATACACTTTCACATTCCTCACATCGGCCATTAGGCCTTATCACATATATACACTTTCACATTCATCACATCGGCCATTAGGCCTTATCACATGTATATACACTTTCACATTCATCACATCGGCCATTAGGCCTTATCACATGTATATACACTTTCACATTCATCACATCGGCCATTAGGCCTTATCACATGTATATACACTTTCACATATGGGTTTAATCAATAGCTTATGAGCAACTAAAACAAGTTTATCAAGGTTTGCAACACAATCGCAAATTCAGCACAAGCTGTTTTTCCTGAGCAATAGTCACTAAATTATTTATAACTGGAGCTACAAAACTCCAAATCACATTCCGTTAATTTTTCCTGAATATAGACTCGTATATCTTCCATCCATAAAATTTCCAGAATTTTAGGTTTGGCCAATCAATACCAGATTTTTCTTAAAGTTTCCCCTGTTTCACTGTTTGACTAATCTGCCACTCTTTACTACGAATCAAATTTCTCATTTTACAGAATTCAAAATGTGTTGTATTTGATTTCATTTGAAACTAGACTCATTAAGGAGTCTAAGCATATAAATGTTATCTTATAACCATTTTTGTACAATTTATAATGATTTTCTAAAACCAGAACAGAGGATTACAGTGTCATTTTGCGCTGTCTCACACAACTTTAAGTATCTCATTGTCAGAAATTCCTTTGCTTACACGGTTTCTATTATAAGAAACTAGACTCATTAAGCTTTAATTTCATGTCTCATTCAGCCTCTAATTCAGATCCATAAATTTATGGTGATTTTTCTAAATTCATGTTACTGCTTCTGTCCTAAGCAGGTTTATCACAAATTTACTCTTCTGACATATCCTTTTAGCACTTCATAATATCATATCCATTTGGCAACATATCATATCAATAACTTACCTATACTTCATAATAGCCATTAGGCTATATGCATAAAAATTTACAATAGAGTTATGATTCTTTTAATATGTGCTTAACATATCATACTCAATCACATTATAGGCTTTAATACTTAAAACTTACCTCGATCGCTAATGTACGTCAATTCCGACTATTCGACCAATTTCCCTTTTTCCACGATCCGACTTTGTTTCCATAAGCTCTTGATGCTCAATCAACAATTTTTAACTTCAAATTTGCAAACAGCAATGTCATCACTTTACATAACAGAAATTAAATTTCATTACTTAAACTATCCACGACAATCACCTTCCGAGCACCCTAAATTTTCTTTAAGCTAAACCACCTCATAGTATACATATACACATTCGGCTAATTATAAAACAAATCAGCACTCATAACCGAATCATTAACTAAAATCACATTCGGTAATATGCTTTTAAATAATTTCAATATTTATTAACATCTAAAACTAATTTGCTTGGGGTGCCATGAATTATTCAAATCGGCCGAATATCATTGAATTTCTAAAATCATGCTTATAACCACTTGGCCGAGTTTCACATATCAAAGCCACTTATATATATTATTCAAAGTATTTAACAACACTTAAAAATCCAAAACTATAAAACTCAATTCATATAACACCAAACTCAATGCTAAATCACCTTAGGCACATTCGGCACTAGCACAAGCACACACACATTTAACTTTTCTAAAATTCAACTTTAACAAGCTTCCTATGCTTCCATGATAAAACCGAATGCTCATCTTACCACCAACATGCATATTTAATTATCTCAAGCCTCTCTTAATCAATTTATTCATAATAGCATGAACTCAACAATCCATTACTCATACAAAACAACATAACCGAAAATCCCTTCATGAACTAATCACTCACATGTAACATACTTTTCAAAAACAAGCTCATAAACATATGAATTTTGGTATCAAATTATCCATTGAACATTCGTTTACTATCTTCTATCCTCAACTCAAATTTCCTCACGTAGCAAGTACAACTAAATTCATTATTAATATATATATATCTAAACACTTAACTATAAGATTTAATCACCATTATCAAATCATAAAACAACTTATAATCATCATCTATATTTACTTCACATAAACCGAAACATCCATTACATCATCTTTAATACACTTAGCATTTTACCCATTTAATCAAGCCAAATCTCAAGGCCATTCCATCACACAAATTATACCATAAATCATACTTACAATTTAAGTTAATACATGACCGAAAATCACCATCTTTAACACCTTTATCAAACCAAAACCAAAACACATCTATCATCCGTATACCAAGCTTACCAAAACAAACTACTATGAGTTTCAAGATTATTGACCGAATCTCAAACCTCAAAATTCTAAGTTTAATCTATGGGATAAGTAGAGTTTGAACTAATCATCTCAAACATGCATAGATTTTCAAGAATCATTCAATACATACCTCATTCTAGCCATCTTCTAAGCCAAAAATCAAGGCAACCAAACTTTCTTCCCCCTCCCTTTAGGCTACGGCAATGGAGGACAAGGATCAACCAACTTTTGATTCAATTTTCTCTATGACCGAATGCACATACCTTAAATTTTTAGCTTGCTATCTTGCCGAAATCCTCAAAACATATTTCTTCCTTCTTTCATTTTTCGGTCAAGAAGAACAAAGAGGGTGAAGCCCTTTTTTTTTCCATTTCTTTATTACCCATACTCCTTATTTTATTGTTCCTAACATACATCACTAACAAAACATGTTTGTGACATGTTTCCACTCATAGCATGGCGGCCACTATGCCTTAATTTGGGTAAATTGACATGCAAACCCATCATTTTCACAATATGCATTAATAGGCCACTTTGCATTTGCCTAGCACAATTCTAAATTTTCTCACATAAGTCTTATTTGATAAAATTCACTTACAATTAACAAAATTCAAACATGAAATTTTCACACATGCACATGTACATATAATGAGCATCAATTATGACGGTTAATTATTTTTATGACTCGGTTTAGTGGTCCCAAAACCACTTCCCGACTAGGGTCAAATTAGGGGTGTCACAACTCTCCCCACTTAAGAATTTTCGTCCCCGAAAATTTCTACCGATGCATAGTTTAGGATAACGTCCTCTTATTGAATTATATCCACAAAGACATTAGCTCATTGATAGCAATTGTAATTCATTATTGATTTCGCATCGATCTATAAAATCATTTTCTTATCTTAAAACAAATACATAAGCATTTCTACAAGTATGCACATATATCTCATTTTCTTGATTTCATAAGTAATAGTCACTCAATTTATTCACAATTGCATCTCAAACACATATTAAGCACATATTAATATGTATAATTCACATCATCAACCCACATATTTGTAACCCACATTTTCATTCATGTATAAGCTGTAACCGAACCGAAAGTACACATATACTCAAACATCCCAATAAATATCCTTTATAACTTTATCACATCTCAATATTCAACTTAACTCATTTCCAAAAGAAAAGTCAACTTCCACGTACCTGAACATTTAGTTCATTTAGCACATTCAATCATAGTTAACGTTACCCGTATACAGTCGAATAGGCATAAAGCCTAATATAATACACTGGCATGAGATTTATTCTAGCGCATAACTCGTATATCCAAAATTATCAACATTCATCAAAAATTCTTTCAAATCTTCGAATTTCGAAACTTAATCAAAATAATTTCTTGAACAAGATTAACAAAATAGTGTCCATTCAGCAATAGCACATATAGCTCTTACAATGCCATATCCTAGATATGGTCTTACATATTCTCACATATCGAGCCGATGCCATGTCCCAGACATGGTCTTACACACTATCTCAAATCAATGCCTTCGTCCCAAACGAGGTCTTACATGAATTCCAGTTCACACACTTAGTGCCCACTGACCGATCTCGCACTCATAGTGCTCGGTTAAAGGAATTCGCACACACACAGTGCCTCTAATCATTCACACACATAGTGCTCTTATTCATTCGTTATTACACATTGAAATGACTCAACCAAGTCTATAAACATCATGTATGTACACTTTTAAACATATCATCTCATTTAAATTTGAATTCGTATAGTGATGAACACTTAAACTTTGCTCAAATTACCGGCACGAAGCCTACTAGGCACGAAGGCCCGAATACACGTCACCAGCATGATTGCTCTTCGGGACCTAGCCCGGATATAACACCAGCACAAATGCTCTTCGGGGTTTAGCACGGATATATTACTAGCACGAATGCTCTTCGGAACTTAGTCCGGATACATCACTAGCACGAATGCTCTTTGAGACTTAGCCCGGATACATCACTAGCACGAATGCTCTTCGGGACTTAGCCCGGATACATCACTAGCACGAATGCTCTTCGGAACTTAGTCCGGATACATCACTAGCACGAATGCTCTTCGGGATTTAGCCCGGACATTTCACTCTCAATTCTCATGTACATATACACATATAGCATTACACATTAGTATATCATTTACATTACTTGAATACAAACACAACATGCTTATCGACCATTCAACTTCCAGTTCCATAGCCACATACAAAAATCACATTTATAGTCATAACACTCTTTCAAAATTGCATCACTTATACCCTTATAATTCAATCCAAATCGAAATTCAAATACGAGTACATGATACGTACCTGATCAACTTAATAATTTAGGCATATCTAAGTGAAGTTATATCGCAAATTCTCATAGTCAGAAGTTTGCTACAGCTCGATCGGGATCAAGATTCATTACAATACAGCAAACACATTTTAATAGCCAAAAATCATCACACTATCATTTTATCACTTTATGGCATGTATAAATAGACTCACGCGTGCTACGTTAGTCCTAGAATCGACTAAACCGTAGCTCTGATACCAATAAAATGTAACACCCCTATCCCGTAACCGTCGCCAGAATAGGTAAGGGGCATTACCGGACTTGTAACTCATGTCAGAACAGTAAACTTTTTTTTGTTTTTTTTGAACATTCCTTTAGATAAGTACTAAAGACAGTCAGGGAAACAATTTAAAGCTCCATAAGTACACATTCAAAAGATGCCATTTTCGCATGGCTTATATACATTAACCAAAAATATTCTTCCGCCACTAGTCTATTCTATACATGCCATAAGATAATCCAAAACGTAGCAGTACCAAACAATGGATAGTGATAGTGTGACTAGTTGCTGATGATCCCCGAGCCTGTAGCTTCCAAATGAGATCTATAAAACAGAGGAAACAGAGTAAACGGAGTAAGCATTACAATGCTTAGTAAGTTTAAAGCAGCGTCAACAGATAACAATCAAATTATAACATAGTTGTTCGTATTTTTATTTCACTCTTCCTTCGGGCATACCATCCCTTTACCGAATATGCACATCTCATCATATACAATAGGCAGATGAACTTTCACATAAAAGTGAGCTCATGTGACATAGATATATCGTATGATTTCACATAACCTCTCACACTGATCCGATGTTACATAATCATAGGAATAGTCTCATAGATTGCTCTCGTATGCATCACATAACTACCTTATGATTTAGTGCAAATCAAGCTCACATATAAACTTGGAGTACATACCTGTTTAACCTTTCGCATTGAATATATTTATAAGCAATTCTTATTACGAAGTCTTACCCGGACATAATCTCCACACGAAGTTATCGGGTCTTACCCGGACAAAATCCCCACACGTAGTCATCGGGTCTTTAGAGCTCGGATATAGTACGAGCACGAAGCTTACGGACATTAATCAGTGATGATATTCTCGCATAAAGCCTGCAGGGTTTTAACCCGGATATAGTACTGACACAAATGCCCTTCGGGACTTATCACATTTATACACTTTCACATCCATCACGTTGGCCACTCGGCCCTGTCACATATATACACTTTCACATTCATCACATCGGCCATTAGGCCTTATCACATATATATACACTTTCACATTCATCACATCGGCCATTAGCCTTATCACATGTATATACACTTTCACATTCATCACATCGGCCATTAGGCCTTATCACATGTATATACACTTTCACATATGGGTTTAATCAATAGCTTATGAGCAACTAAAACAAGTTTATCAAGGTTTGCAACACAATCTCAAATTCAGCACAAGCTGTTTTTCCTGAGCAATAGTCACTAAATTATTTATAACTGGAGCTACAAAACTCCAAATCACATTCCGTTAATTTTTCCTGAATATAGACTCGTATATCTTCCATCCATAAAATTTCCAGAATTTTAGGTTTGGCCAATCAATACCAGATTTTTCTTAAAGTTTCCCTTTTCACTGTTTGACTAATCTGACCACTCTTCACTACGAATCAAATTTCTCATTTTACAGAATTCAAAATGTGTTGTATTTGATTTCATTTGAAACTAGACTCATTAAGGAGTCTAAGCATATAAATTTTATCTTATAACCATTTTTGTACAATTTATAATGATTTTCTAAAAACAGAACAGAGGATTACAGTGTCATTCTGCGCTGTCTCACACAACTTTAAGTATCTCATTATCGGAAATTCCTTTGCTTACACGGTTTCTTTTATAAGAAACTAAACTCATTAAGATTTAATTTCATGTCTCATTCAGCCTCTAATTCAGATCCATAAATTTATGGCGATTTTTCTAAATTCATGTTACTGCTGCTGTCCTAAGCAGGTTTATCACAAATTTACTCTTCTGACATATCCTTTTAGCACTTCATAATATCATATCCATTTGGCAACATATCATATCAATAACTTACCTATACTTCATAATAGCCATTAGGCTATATGCATAAAAATTTACAATAGAGTTATGATTCTTTTAATATGTGCTTAACATATCATACTCAATCACATTATAGGCTTTAATACTTAAAACTTACCTCGATCGCTAATGTACGTCAATTCCGACTATTCGACCAATTTCCCTTTTTCCACGATCCGACTTTGTTTCCATAAGCTCTTGATGCTCAATCAACAATTTTTAACTTCAAATTTGCAAACAGCAATGTCATCACTTTACATAACAGAAATTAAATTTCATTACTTAAACTATCCACGACAATCACCTTCCGAGCACCCTAAATTTTCTTTAAGCTAAACCACCTCATAGTATACATATACACATTCGGCTAATTATAAAACAAATCAGCACTCATAATCGAATCATTAACTAAAATCACATTCGGTAATATGCTTTTAAATAATTTCAATATTTATTAACATCTAAAACTAATTTGCTTGGGGTGCCATGAATTATTCAAATCGGCCGAATATCATTGAATTTCTAAAATCATGCTTATAACCACTTGGCCGAGTTTCACATATCAAAGCCACTTATATATATTATTCAAAGTATTTAACAACACTTAAAAATCCAAAACCATAAAACTCAATTCATATAACACCAAACTCAATGCTAAATCACCTTAGGCACATTCGGCACTAGCACAAGCACACACACATTTAACTTTTCTAAAATTCAACTTTAACAAGCTTCCTATGCTTCCATGATAAAACCGAATGCTCATCTTACCACCAACATGCATATTTAATTATCTCAAGCCTCTCTTAATCAATTTTATTCATAATAGCATGAACTCAACAATCCATTACTCATACAAAACAACATAACCGAAAATCCCTTCATGAACTAATCACTCACATGTAACATACTTTTCAAAAACAAGCTCATAAACATATGAATTTTGGTATCAAATTATCCATTGAACATTCGTTTACTATCTTCTATCCTCAACTCAAATTTCCTCACGTAGCAAGTACAACTAAATTCATTATTAATATATATATATCTAAACACTTAACTATAAGATTTAATCACCATTATCAAATCATAAAACAACTTATAATCATCATCTATATTTACTTCACATAAACCGAAACATCCATTACATCATCTTTAATACACTTAGCATTTTACCCATTTAATCAAGCCAAATCTCAAGGCCATTCCATCACACAAATTATACCATAAATCATACTTACAATTTAAGTTAATACATGACCGAAAATCACCATCTTTAACACCTTTATCAAACCAAAACCAAAACACATCTATCATCCGTATACCAAGCTTACCAAAACAAACTACTATGAGTTTCAAGATTATTGACCGAATCTCAAACCTCAAAATTCTAAGTTTAATCTATGGGATAAGTAGAGTTTGAACTAATCATCTCAAACATGCATAGATTTTCAAGAACCATCCAATACATACCTCATTCTAGCCATCTTCTAAGCCAAAAATCAAGGCAACCAAACTTTCTTCCCCCTCCCTTTAGGCTACGGCAATGGAGGACAAGGATCAACCAACTTTTGATTCAATTTTCTCTATGACCGAATGCACATACCTTAAATTTTTAGCTTGCTATCTTGCCGAAATCCTCAAAACATATTTCTTCCTTCTTTCATTTTTCGGTCAAGAAGAACAAAGAGGATGAAGCCCTTTTTTTTTCCATTTCTTTATTACCCATACTCCTTATTTTATTGTTCCTAACATACATCACTAACAAAACATGTTTGTGACATGTTTCCACTCATAGCATGGCCGGCCACTATGCCTTAATTTGGGTAAATTGACATGCAAACCCATCATTTTCACAATATGCATTAATAGGCCACTTTGCATTTGCCTAGCACATTTCTAAATTTTCTCACATAAGTCCTATTTGATAAAATTCACTTACAATTAACAAAATTCAAACATGAAATTTTCACACATGCACATGTACATATAATGAGCATCAATTATGACGGTTAATTATTTTTATGACTCGGTTTAGTGGTCCCGAAACCACTTCCCGACTAGGGTCAAATTAGGGGTGTCACAGAGTGTCCCAATGTAACACCCCAAACCCGAGACTGACACCGGAGTCGAACACGAGGTGTTAACAGACTTTAAACCCCTTATAAAAAAATATTTCCCAGACACTGCCAATCTGCGTACTAGTCGCTTTAAAAATCATATCTTGAGTTTCACAACTCGAAAGTCAGTTTCGTGATTTTTCCCTGAAACTAGACTCATATTCCCATCTACATATTTTTTTCTAGAATTTTTGGTCAGGCCAATTAGTACAGTTTATTAGTCAAAGTCTCCCATGTTACAGGGATCGACTACAATGACCTTTGCGCAATACGACTTGGATATCTCCCTGCACAGAGCTTCAATACTGATGCCGTTTTTTTCTATAGAAACTAGACTCAGAGAGGAATCTATAAATATATGGCATGACTTCTAATTATCTCTGGTTAATTTATAATGAATTTCCAAAGTCGGAACAGGGAATCCAGAAACCGTTCTGGCCCTGTCTCACGAGAACCTGAATATCTCTTAACATACTGTCCGTATGATTGTTTCGTTACTTTCCTATGAAAATAGATTCATCAAGGTTTGTTTACATAATTTATTCACTATTTAATTCCATTCATACTATTTTTAGTGATTTTCCAAATCTACATCACTGCTGCTGTCAGCATCTGCCTTTAAGGTAGACTTTACCTATTTCATGGTTTCCATGATTCAACTAGCCCTTTTTGCATAAATAGCACAATTTATGATAGTGATTAACCATTCCCATGGCCAATCCTTGTCAAACATATCCACACCAAATGATTATAATATTATACTCAAACACATATAAGCCATTTTCGCATGGCTATCCAAAATTATACAAGTCCAAAGGGTCCACGACCCACAACAAACGGGTAGTCCTATACATGCCATTTCGAAGTTCAACCAAAATTGTACCAAAAGGGGGGACTTTGATAGTGTGGGCGACTTTGACTTCAAGATCCCGAGTCCGATAGCTGGAGAACCAATCTATAAAACAGAGGAGCAATGAAACGGAGTAAGCAAGTTATGCTTAGTAAGTTTTGAGCAAGGAATTCCAGCACAACAAAAGTATAGCATTCATATAGCTAAACGGATAATTTCATATGCACAAATTTTCGATATCATACTTGATTCACATTACCAACCCTTATGTACATACACAAAAGATCAACTCAGCCAAAGGCCGATAGCTCGTTTATCAACTGAGCGAATACTTATTTGTAAGGGCTCAACTAAATTCAAGCACATATGAAACATACCTCAATGTTGGGATGTTTCTAGAGCATTAACTGAAATTTTTACAGCAAGATCATTCATTCCCAAATCACGTACCTTCGGGATTTAACCGGATATAGCTCCTCGTTCAAATGCCTTCGGGACATAGCCCGGTTATAGTAATTCGCACAAATGCCTTCGGGACTTAACCCAGATTTAGTAACTCGCACAAATGCCTTCGGATCTTAGTCCGGATTTAGTATCTCGCACAAATGCCTTCGGATCTTAGTCCGGATATGGTCACTTAGCACAAAGCCTTCGGGACTTAGCCCGGACATCATTCAAATAACCATGCACATTTAACCATAAATCATGGCACATTCGTATTTCATTTTCGTTAGCAAAACTCAAACACAAGACACTTATCATTCTTGCAATTTCGGCTCAATAGCCACACACAAAGAGCATGATTTTGATTTGCTTAAAACATGATCTAATCAAATCTTAATTTAAGCTCTCTTACTCAAGAACTTACCTCGGATGTTGTCGAACGATTCTGATGGCTATTCGACCCCTTTTTCCTTCCCTTTATCGGATTTAGTTCCCCTTTGCTCTTGAGCTTAATTAAACAAATAAATTGATTTAATCATTTGAGCATCGAAAAGAGGAACACAAGGCACTTAGCCCATATTTATACATTAGACATTAAAGTCACATATGTACGGAATCATGAATCAAACTCAACATTAGCTAATTTTCCCCCTTGGCCGAATTTTCTAAGCCAAGACAAAAGCATCAATATGCTTGCCTCCAACCGAATACATGCAACACCAAATCTTCTTCCTATGGCCGAATATGCATGTCTATGTTGGGGCTGATTATATGCTTAATACTTCCTACAAGTATGGTTACTTGTATTGATTATAAATATCATCTTGTTTCAAGTTCAAAACTTGGCTAATACACACATATATACACTAGTAAAGCATCCTCTCCCTTTCCATCAATTTAACACATGCATTGCTCATTAACATACAAAAGTTATATTCGGCCTTAGCACACAACTTGCTAGCCGATTCTTCTCCATCTAGCAACCAATGCACATATGTGCTCACTCAAAAATGCTAAAAAGGAGATTCAAGAATCATCAATCCACCATCACATGCATCATTAACAAGCTTCATATTTAGCATGCAATGGCATTAACACAAAATCCACCTAGGCCGAATCTTAACTCATCTTCATGCCTCATCACCACAACATCAAACATCAACCAAGAATGATGCATCCATGGCCGAGTGTCATTTCCATCACATAGCAAGATTTAGACCATGGGCTAGGTAGAACTCAAGCTAACAACTAAAACATGCATGCATTTCATGGAACATCATCAAACATACCTTAGCCTAGCTACATGTATGGCCGAACCTCTTCAACCTTTCTTCTTCCTTCCTCCTTAAAATTTTTGGCCAAGGATGAACCAAAGGATGAGCACTTTTTTTCTTTGTTTTTCTTTCTAGTTTCGGAAAAATGGGGGGGGGAGAAAAACCACACACTTTTTTTTGTTTTCATCACATTCCCTTTCATTATTTAATTTCCATGCTCATTATTTTATTTTTTCCACCCATGATGCACCAACAAGACATGTCTATGACATGTCTTGCCCATCACACTTGGTCTACCATGCTTGTCATGGCCGGCCACTACTAATAGGGGGGAATTTGACATGCAAGCCCCCTTTTTATTTCATGCACTAATAGGTCCTTATGCTTTGACCTATCACATTTCAAAATTTTCTCACATAAGTCCTATTGACTAAATTCACATGCAATCGACTAAATCGAAGCTTGAAATTTTCACACATTCATAATTACATATTCTATACAATAAATATCACATTCAAACATTTCGGTGAGTCGGTTTAGCGGTCCCGAAACCACTTCCCGACTAGGGTCAATTTTGGGCTGTCACAACTCTCCCCCACTTAAGAAATTTTCGTCCCCGAAAATCTTACCGGTAAATAAGTTTGGGTATCGTTCTTTCATCGAGCTCTCGGTTTCCCAAGTAGCTTCCTCGATCCCGTGTTTGAGCCATAACACCTTCACTAACGGAACCCTTTTGTTTCGCAACTCCTTCACTTCACGAGCTAGGATACGCATCGGTTCTTCTTCATAACTCATATCGGCTTGAATTTCAACCTCTGATGGGCTAATTATGTGCGATGGATCAGATCGATAGCGTCGAAGCATCGAAACATGAAAGACGTCGTGAATCTTTTCAAGCTCAGGGGGCAAATCAATCTATACGCAACCGGACCAACTCGTTCGGAGATTTCGTACGGCCCAATGATTCTCGGGCTCAACTTGCCCTTACGGCCAAACCTGAGTACCTTTTTCCAAGGCGAAACTTTAAGGAACACTTTATCTCCCACCTAATATTCAATGTCCTTTCGTTTCAAATCCGCATACGATTTTTGACGATCTGTGGCTGCTTTCAGACTTTCACGGATTACCTTTACTTTCTGTTCGGCATCCTTAATCAAATCAACTCCGAAAATTTTACTTTCACCGAGCTCGGTCCAAAACAATGGTGTACGGCATTTACGACCGTACAAAGCCTCGTAAGGTGACATCTTAATACTTGATTGAAAACTATTGTTGTAAGCGAATTCAATCAAAGGTAAATACCGTTCCCATGAACCACTGAACTCGAGGATGCAACATCTCAACATATCCTCAAGTATCTGAATTATCCGCTCAGATTGACCATCGGTTTGGGGATGAAAAGCAGTGCTAAAATGCAGCTTGGTACCCAAAGCTTCTTGCAATTTCCTCCAAAATCGTGAGGTGAATCTCGGATCTCTATCCGACACGATAGAAATAGGTACCCCGTGTAATCTCACAATCTGAGAAACGTACAATTCAGCTAGTTTATCCAATGAAAAATCCATACGCACGGGGATAAAGTGAGCCGACTTAGTCAGTCTATCGACAACAACCCAAATCGCATCCTTCTTACTTGCTGACAATGGCAGTCCGGACACAAAGTCCATTGTGACTCGATCCCATTTCCACTTAGGTATCATGATCGGCTGAAGTAATCTAGAAGGCACTTGATGTTCCGCTTTCACTTGTTGACATATTAAACATCTCGAAACAAAGTCGGAGATGTCTCGTTTCATACCATACCACCAAAACCAACGTTTCAAATCGTTGTACATTTTCGTACTCCCTGGGTGAATTGACATTCGGCTACAATGGGCTTCGTTCAGAATCATCGAAATGAGTTCCGAATTCCTTGGAACACACAAGCGACTTCTGAACCTCAAACAATAATCATCATCAATTTGAAACTCCGATTCCTTGTTCAGAGCACACTCAGCCCGTTTTGCAACCAATTCATCATCAACTTTCTGGGCTTCACGAATTTGATGAATCAATAATGGTTTGGCTTTTAATTCAGCTACTAACACATTGTCGGGTAGAACAGACAAGTGCACATTCATTACTCGTAAAGCAAACAATGATTTCTGGCTTAAGGCGTCCGCAACCACATTAGCCTTTCCCGGGTGGTAATCAATGACAAGCTCGTAATCTTTCAACAACTCAAGCCAACGTCTTTGTCGCAGATTTAAGTCTCTTTGAGTCATCAAATATTTGAGACTTTTGTGATCCGAAAATACATGGCACTTTTCACCAAATAAGTAATGTCGCAATATTTTTAAAGCAAATACGATGGCAGCTAGTTCAAGATCATGGGTCGGATAATTTTTCTCATGTGGCTTTAATTGTCTCGACGCATAGGCCACCACTCGACCTTCTTGCATCAATACGCAACCCAACCCAAGTAGGGGTGCATCACTATAAATGACAAACTCTTTGCCTGATTCGGGTTGCACTAAAATTGGAGCTTCAGTCAAATAAGTTTTTAGTTGACCAAAACTTTTCTGACATTTCTCCGTCCATTCGAACTTAACATCCTTTTGAAGTAGATTCGTCATTGGTGTGGCTATCATCGAGAAACCTTTTACAAATCGTTGGTAATAACCGGTGAGCCCCAGGAAGCTCCGAACTTCGGTAATATTTCTTGGAGGCTTCCAGTTAAGTATGGCTGAAATTTTGCTCGGGTCAACTCGAATACCCGATGCGGATACCACATGACCCAAGAAGCTAACCTCTCTTAACCAGAACTCACACTTACTGAACTTAGCATATAACTGCTTCTCCCGCAAAATTTGCAACACTAGTCTCAGGTGCTCATCATGTTCGGTCTCATCTCTTGAATAGACCAAGATGTCATCAATGAACACAACTACGAACCGATCCAAATATGGTCTGAAGATCCGATTCATCAAATCCATAAATACCGCAGGGGCATTAGTGAGCCCAAACGGCATCACTAAGAACTCGTAGTGACCATATCTCATTCTGAAGGAGTTTTGGGTATGTCCGAATCTCGAATTCGCAACTGATAATAGCCCGATCTCAAATCTATTTTTCAGAACACTGAGGCTCCCTTCAGTTGGTCGAACAAATCATCGATACGCGGTAACGGATATTTGTTCTTTATCGTCACTTTATTCAGTTGACGATAGTCAATGCATAACCTCATGGTTCCGTCCTTCTTTTTCACGAACAATACTGGTGCACCCCAAGGTGAGAAACTTGGTCGAGCAAAACCTCTATCCGTCAATTCTTGCAACTGAGCTTTCAACTCTTTTAACTCGATTGGTGCCATACGATACGGAGCCATCGAAATCGGCGTAGTCCCAGGTACAAGCTCAATACCAAACTCTATCTTCCGAACAGGTGGTAAACCCGGTAATTCTTCAGGAAAAACATCTGGGTATTCATAAACCACCGGAACAGATTCGGGTTTCTTTTCTAATTCTTTGTCATCAAGTACATACGCAAGGTATGCTTCGCACCCTTTTCTTACATATTTCTGGGCCAACATTGAGGATATTACAGCTGGCAACCCATCCAAGTCCGTAGACTCAACTCGGATTACTTCGTTATTTGCGCACCTCAAATCAATAGTCTTGCTTTTGCAGTTCACAACTGCATCATGCGCGGTCAGCCAATCCAAACCAAGAATAACATCAAATTCATCAAATGGCAAAAGCATCAAGTCCGCCGGAAAACAGGAACCTCGAATTACTAGGGGACATTCCTTACACACTTTGTCGACAAGCACGTAACGACCCAAGGGGTTTGACACTCGAATTACGAACTCAGTAGACTCAATAGGTAAAGTCTTACTGGATGCTAAGGTTTCACATATGTAAGAATGAGTAGAACCGGGGTCAATCAAAGCAATTACATTAGTATCAAAGAGAGTAAAAGTACCGGTAATAACATCAGGCGAAGAAGCATCCTCGCGGGCACGTATAGCATAAGCTCTAGCAGGCGCACGAGCCTCGGATCTGGTCGTAGCATCTCTAGATCCTCTCTGACCACCACTAGCATTGCCCGTATTTCCAGATGGTCTACCTTGAGCAGTGGTAGCACCCGGTTTCCCACTCTGATTTACATTCTGTTCAGACAACCTCGGGCAATCTTTAATGAAGTGGTCAACTGATCCGCACTTGTAACAGGAGCGGTCAGGGAATCTACAACTCCCCGAATGCCATTTACCGCAATATCGACATTTCGTTCTGTCTCGACGTTCATTCCCAACACTGGCGACCGAAGTGTCTCGTGTACCCACAGGGGGTCGATCACGATCTCGTCTAAAAAGGCCCGAAGTGCCTCTAGACCGGCCCACATCATCTCGAAATTTCTTCGATGCCTGTTGAAGAGACTTTCCCGAGGATCTTTTACGAAACTCTCCAGTTCCCTCATCAACTTTTTGTTTTTCTTTTCTAAGCTCTTTGGCTTTACAAGCTCGCTCGACAAGTACTACAAACTCTCGTATTTCAAGAACGCCAACGAACATTTTTATATCTTCATTTAGCCCATCCTCGAAGCGTTTACACATAATAGCCTCGGACGAAACACATTCCCGAGCGTATTTGCTAAGTCTAACAAATTTTCGCTCGTAATCAGTAACCGACATGGAACCTTGCTTAAGCTCAAGAAATTCCTTCCGTTTTTGATCAACAAATCTCTGACTGATATACTTTTTCTGAAACTCAGTTTGGAAAAACTCTCAAGTTACTTGCTCTCGGGGCACAACAGAAGTCAGAGTACTCCACCAATAGTAGGCAGAATCACGTAGCAAGGAGATAGTACACTTTAGGCATTCATCGGGTGTACAAGATAGCTCATCGAGTACCCGGATAGTGTTGTCCAACCAAAATTCAGCTTGTTCGGCATCGTCGCTATCCGTAGCTTTAAATTCAGTAGCCCCATGTTTTCGGATTCTGTCAATTGGGGGCTTATTTGACCTTATTTGGTCAGTTACCGGAGGTATTGTAGGTGCGGGGGTTGTATTAGTCGGGAATGGAGGTTGTGGAACAGCCGTATTAGTTCGAATGTATTGGTTGAACCAATCATTCATCACGCTATAGAAAGCTTGTCTAGCTTCATCATTTGGGTTACTAGCATTAGGTTGAGAGTCCACCGGCGCTGTCCCTTGTGCGGGAGTAGGCGCTACACTCTCAAGATCATCAGCTACCTCTCGGTCGGGATCGGGATCCATTACTATAAATAAACACATTTACAATTGTCAGAAATCACCACACTATCAAATAATCACATAAAATGGCATGTATAGCTAGACCCAACGCATTACGGTAGTCCTAAAATCGACTAAACCGTAGCTCTGATACCAATCAAATGTAACACCCCGAACTCGAGACTGACACCGGAGTCGAACACGAGGTGTTAACAGACTTTAAACCCCTTATAAAAAAATATTTCCCAGACACTGCCAATCTGCGTACTAGTCGCTTTAAAAATCATATCTTGAGTTTCACAACTCGAAAATCAGTTTCGTGATTTTTCCCTGAAACTAGACTCATATTCCCATCTACATATTTTTTCTAGAATTTTTGGTAGGGCCAATTAGTACAGTTTATTAGTCAAAGTCTCCCATGTTACAGGGATCGACTACACTGACCTTTGCGCAATACGACTTGGATATCTCCCTGCACAGAGCTTCAATACTGATGCCGTTTGTTTCTATAGAAACTATACTCAAAGAGGAATATATAAATATATGGCATGACTTCTAATTATCTCTGGTTAATTTATAATGAATTTCCAAAGTCGGAACAGGGAATCTAGAAACCGTTCTGGCCCTGTCTCACGAGAACCAGAATATCTCTTAACATACTGTCCGTATGATTGTTTCGTAACTTTACTATGAGAGTAGATTCATCAAGGTTTGTTTACATAATTTATTCACTATTTAATTCCATTCCTACTATTTTTAGTGATTTTCCAAATATACATCACTGCTGCTGTCAGCATCTGCCTTTAAGGTAGACTTTACCTATTTCATGGTTTCCATGATTCAACTAGCCCTTTTTGCATAAATAGCACAATTTATGATAGTGATTAACCATTCCCATGGCCAATCCTTGTCAAACATATCCACACCAAATGATTATAACATTATACTCAAACACATATAAGCCATTTTCGCATGGCTATCCAAAATTATACAAGTCCAAAGGGTCCACGACTGACAACAAACGGGTAGTCCTATACATGCCATTTCGAAGTTCAACCAAAATTGTACCAAAAGGGGGGCTTTGATAGTGTGGGCAACTTTGACTTCAAGATCCCGAGTCCGATAGCTGGAGAACCAATCTATAAAACAGAGGAGCAATGAAACGGAGTAAGCAATTTATGCTTAGTAAGTTTTGAGCAAGGAATTCCAGCACAACAAAAGTATAGCATTCATATAGCTAAACGGATAATTTCATATGCACAAATTTTCGATATCATACTTGCTTCACATTACCAACCCTTATGTACATACACAAAAGATCAACTCAGCCAAAGGCCGGTAGCTCGTTTATCAACTGAGCGAATACTTATTTGTAAGGGCTCAACTAAATTCAAGCACATACGAAACATACCTCAATGTTGGGATGTTTCTAGAGCATTAACTGAAATTTTTACAGCAAAATCATTCATTCCCAAATCACGTACTTTCGGGATTTAACCGGATATAGCTCCTCGTTCAAATGCCTTCGGGACATAGCCCGGTTATAGTTATTCGCACAAATGCCTTCGGGACTTAACCCGGATTTAGTAACTCGCACAAATGCCTTCGGATCTTAGTCCGGATTTAGTATCTCTCACAAATGCCTTCGGATCTTAGTCCGGATATGGTCACTTAGCACAAAGCCTTCGGGACTTAGCCCGGACATCATTCAAATAACCATGCACATTTAACCATAAATCATGGCACATTCGTATTTCATTTTCGTTAGCAAAACTCAAACACAAGACACTTATCATTCTTGCAATTTCGGCTCAATAGCCACACACAAAGAGCATGATTTTGATTTGCTTAAAACATGATCTAGTCAAATCTTAATTTAAGCTCTCTTACTCAAGAACTTACCTCGGATGTTGTCGAACGATTCCGATGGCTATTCGACCACTTTTTCCTTCCCTTTATCGGATTTAGTTCCCCTTTGCTCTTGAGCTTAATTAAACAAATAAATTGATTTAATCATTTGAGCATCGAAAAGAGGAACACAAGGCACTTAGCCCATATTTATACATTAGACATTAAAGTCACATATGTACGGAATCATGAATCAAACTCAACAATAGCTCATTTTCCCCCTTGGCCGAATTTTCTAAGCCAAGACAAAAGCATCAATATGCTTGCCTCCAACCGAATACATGCAACACCAAATCTTCTTCCTATGGCCGAATATGCATGTCTATGTTGGGGCCGATTATATGCTTAATACTTCCTACAAGTATGGTTACTTGTATTGATTATAAATATCATCTTGTTTCAAGTTCAAAACTTGGCTAATACACACATATATACACTAGTAAAGCATCCTCTCCCTTTCCATCAATTTAACACATGCATTGCTCATTAACATACAAAAGTTATATTCGGCCTTAGCACACAACTTGCTAGCCGATTCTTCTCCATCTAGCAACCAATGCACATATGTGCTCACTCAAAAATGCTAAAAAGGAGATTCAAGAATCATCAATCCACCATCACATGCATCATTAACAAGCTTCATATTTAGCATGCAATGGCATTAACACAAAATCCACCTAGGCCGAATCTTAACTCATCTTCATGCCTCATCACCACAACATCAAACATCAACCAAGAATGATGCATCCATGGCCGAGTGTCATTTCCATCACATAGCAAGATTTAGACCATGGGCTAGGTAGAACTCAAGCTAACAACTAAAACATGCATGCATTTCATGGAACATCATCAAACATACCTTAGCCTAGCTACATGCATGGCCGAACCTCTTCAACCTTTCTTCTTCCTTCCTCCTTAAAATTTTTGGCCAAGGATGAACCAAAGGATGAGCACTTTTTTTCTTTGTTTTTCTTTCTAGTTTCGGCAAAATGGGGGGGGAGAAACAACCACACACTTTTTTTTGTTTTCATCACATTCCCTTTCATTATTTAATTTCCATGCTCATTATTTTATTTTTTCCACCCATGATGCACCAACAAGACATGTCTATGACATGTCTTGCCCATCACACTTGGTCTACCATGCTTGTCATGGCCGGCCACTACTAATAGGGGGGAATTTGACATGCAAGCCCCCCCTTTTTATTTCATGCACTAATAGGTCCTTATGCTTTGACCTATCACATTTCAAAATTTTCTCACATAAGTCCTATTGACTAAATTCACATGCAATCGACTAAATCGAAGCTTGAAATTTTCACACATTCATAATTACATATTCTAGACAATAAATATCACATTCAAACATTTCGGTGACTCGGTTTAGCGGTCCCGAAACCACTTCCCGACTAGGGTCAATTTTGGGCTGTCACACCCAAGCACACGGGCGTGTGCCCTATACCCACACGGGCGTGTGGAACCTTAAAGCACGAAATTTTCTATGTTTTTTTGAGCCTCGGTTTAGTCTCAAACCACCTTGAATGTATGTTTTGGGCCTCGTAAGCCTAATTAAGGGATAGTTTGCATATGAAATGAAATGTTTTAAATTGATCAAAATTTTATGGCCCGATTTTCTAATATTGGTTGAGTTTAAGTTTGGTAGCACCTCAAGCCCTGTCCTGGCATTGGATACGGGCGAGGGGTGTTGCAATTATCTTCCCCACATATCCAAAACTTTTGTATCCAGAGGAATTATTCACCCTAAGCGAGGGACGCCAATAAAGGAAACCACAGAAGAAAGGTTGGGAAATCTGAACATCAACGCCATATTTGAAGAGGGAGCTGGAGAAAGGAATTTGTCAACCATTTGCCCTTATGTACTTGGGGGTGTTTTGAACAACTGGACTACAAAAGAGATTCCTATAGTGTTTAGGGATAATTCAGAGTAATGTTCAAAGCACACTTATTGCTCTAAGCCTAGGAGTAAGAAGAATCCTTTTGTGAAATAGGCTTGTGTCCAGAATCTTTATTTTAATTAAATGCATCTTTGCTATCAGTCTGAGTAGATATTCTTATATTCTTTCCATTTCATTCATAATCATGCTATATAGATGATTTTTCTTAGATTCTTTTGTCTTATTGGACTTTCTTTTAAATATTCTTTTATTCTTCATTCATCATACAAATAATTATTCTTAGGCTCTGTCATTTTTTGGATTGCCCTTCATCACCATAACAGGTCTCTAGATATCAATGATATGAGTGATGATGCTAAGGACTCAGGGTCTCCTTTTGAGCAGGATATGTATATGAAGGATTCTCAAGATTTTGAAGATGATTAAGATTATGACCTATCTCCTGACTTGTTGAGGATAGTAGAACAAGATGTAAAACAAATCCTACCTCACAAAGAGCCAGTCGAAATCGTGAGCTTAGGGGAAGGAAAAGAGGTGAAGATTTGAACTTGTATCACCGTAGAGACAAAGCGAGATCTCATTGAGCTACTCCAAGAATTTAAGGATGTCTTCGCATGGTCATATCAAGACATACCCGGGTTAAATACTGGCATTGTGGTACATCAAGTCCCTGTAAAGGAAGAGTGTAAGCCTGTTCAATAAAAGCTCCGAAGGATGAGCCCTGATGTTTTGCTGAAAATAAAAGAAGAGGTCAAGAAGCAGTTCGATGCTGAGTTCTTAAAAGTGGTTAGATACTTAGAATGGGTAGCCAATATCGTCCCTATTCCTAAAAAAGATGGAAAAATACGAATGTGTGTGGACTATAGGGATTTGAACAGAGCCAGCCCGAAGGACAATTTTCCATTGCCTCATACCGACACCTTAGTAGATAACACGGCAGGTTACTCACTGTTCTCCTTCATGGATGGTTTCTCGGGGTACAACTAGATTAAGATGCATCCTAAAGACATGGAGAAGGTCACATTTGTAACCGTATGGGGAACATTTTGCTATAAGGTGATGCCATTTGGAGTGAAAAATGCAGGAGCAACGTATCAAAGAGCTATGGTAACCCTTCCATGATATGATGCCCAAAGAAATCGAAGTTTATGTTGATGATATGATCACAAAGTCCCCGAAAGAGAAGGAACATGTACAAGTCCTGAGGAAATTGTTCCTAAGGTTGAGAAAGTTATAGCTAAAGCTCAATCCAGCAAAATGTACCTTCGGGGCTAAGTCCGAAAAGTTGTTGGGATTTGTAGTCAGTGAAAAAGTGATCGAGATCAACCCAGAAAAAGTCAAGGCCATACAGGAACTACCTTGTCCACATACTCAAAAAGAAGTCTGTGGTTTCCTAAGGAGATTAAATTACATCGCCCGGTTCATTTCACAACTAACTGAGAAATGCGACCCCATATTCCATCTTCTTAAGAAACAAAATCCAGGTGTATGGGATGAGGAAAGCCAAAAGACGTTCGAGAAGGTCAAACATTATCTGTCCAATACCCGGTGTTGATGCCACCCAACCCGAATAAACCATTAATACTATACTTGGTTGTATTTAAGAATTCCATGGGGTGCGTGCTCGGCCAACATGATGAGTCAGGAAGAAAGGAAAGAGCAATATACTACCTCAGTAAAAAGTTCACTGAACGTGAGACAAGGTACTCACCAATCGAGAAGTTGTGTTGTGCCTTAATTTGAACAACCCGGAGATTAAGACAATATATGTTATATCATACCACTTGGCTCATTTCGAAACTGGATCCTTTGAAATACATGATGGAGTCGACAGCTTTGAACGGAAGGATGGCCCGATGGCAAATTTTTCTTTCTAAATTTGATATAATCTATGTGAACTAGAAAGCGGTAAAAGGGAGTGTAATAGCAAATTTCCTGGCTAGTGGAGCTCTGGAAGACTATGAGCCATTGAATTTTGATTTCCCAAATGAAGATCTGATGTATGTTGCAACCACTGAAGAAGATTCTCAAGAAAACTATCCTTGGAAACTAAATTTTGACCGAGCCTCAAATGCCATGGGTAACGGAATCGGGGCAGTCCTAGTATCCCCAAACGGAGATGATTACCCCTTTACTAGTAAATTGGATTTTTATTGCATGAACAATATGGTAGAATACGAAGCATGCATCATGGGTATCCGGGCAGCCATAGAACATAAGATCATAGTGCTAGAGGTGTATGGGGATTCTGCGCTAGTGATTTATCAACTCAAGGGAGAATGGGAGACAAGAGATCCTAAGTTGATCGATTATCAAAAGCTAGTTCTTGAATTGATTAAAGAGTTTGAGGGTATCACCTTTTGCTACCTTCTTCGTGACAAAAACCAGATGACTGATGCCCTAGCTACTTTAGCTTTCTTAATTAAAGTAAACAAACAAGAGGATGTAAAACCTATCCAGATGAGTATTTGTGAAGCTCCGGCTCATTGTTACAACATCGAGGAAGAAGAAAATGATGATCACCCGTGGTACCACGATATATTACGATATATGAAGAGTCGTGAATACCCTGACCAGGCAATTGAGAATGATAAAAGGATGTTGAGAAGACTAGCCAATGACTATGTCTTAGATGGAGAGATCCTTTACAAAAGAAGAAAAGATCAAATGCTGTTAAGATGTGTAACGCCTTTGAGGCTAAGAAGATCTTGGAAGAAGTCTATGAGGGTGTCTGTGGAACACACGCTAATGGATTTATGATGGTGAGGTAGATTATGAGATTCGAGTATTATTGGTCCACCATGGAAGGGGATTGTATCAATTACGCCAAGAGATGTCATAAGTGCCAAATTTATGGAGATAAAATTCATGTGCCTCCTTCACCTCTTCATGTTATGACTTCTCCATGGCCTTTCTCTATGTGGGGCATGGATGTGATTAGGCTAATATTGCCAAAAGCTTTCAATAGACACTGATTCATCTTTATGGTTATCTATTACTTCACCAAGTGGGTGGAAACCACTTCATATGCCAATGTCACAAAGTCGACAATCAGCAAGTTCTTGAAGAAGGAGATCATATGTCGGTATAGAATGCCAGAAAGGATCATATTAGATAATGCGCTGAATTTTAACAATAGCATGAAAGTGGAGGTCTGCAGTCAATTTAAGATCAAACACCACAACTCATCGCCATATCACCCAAAAATGAATGGTGGGGTGGAAGCAGCCAATAAGAACATTAAGAGAATTGTGGGGAAAATGACTGAGACTTACAAAGATTGGCATGAGAAGTTACCGTTTGCCCTTTATGCTTACCAAAAGTCTGTCAGGACCTCCACCGAGGTAACGCCTTTCTCTTTGGTCTATGGAATGGAGGCAGTTTTGCCCATTGAAGTCGAGATTCCTTTTCTTTGAGTTTTATCAAAAGTGAAATTAGATGAAGCAGAATGAATCCAGTCTCGATATGATCAATTGAACTTGATCTAAGGAAAAAGGCTAAGGGCTATCCGTAATGGTCAGATATACCAAAAGCAAATGATGCGAGCTTATAACAAAAAGGTTCGCCCAAGAGAATTCCATGAGGGGGACCTGGTATTGGAAAAGATCTTTCTAATAAAAAAGGACTTCACAAGGAAATGGATGCCAAAATAGGAAGGACCTTATGTGGTAAAGAAAGCCTTTTCCGAAGGAGCACTGATTCTAGCCTAGATGGATGGTAAAAAATTGCCCAATCCTATAAATTCAGATTCAGTCAAGAGGTACTTCGCCTAAAATGGGGAGAGGCCAAGGCGAAAACCCGCAAAGGGCGTTTTGAGACCAAAGAGATTTTGAGTTGAAAACCCGAAAATGGGTAGCTCAAATTTTTAAAGTGGGGTATGTGGGGGTCTTGTCCTCTTAGAATTAACAAGAAGGAGAAGCGTTACATCCTGAGGCATTAACGAATATTTTATATTTCCTAAACACGTATCTAGCTCAAAAGGGTCTTCGAGAAGTTCGAACAAAGAAGCTCATACTGCGATATCTGGGGCACTTATTTTCATCTTATTTATTTTGTACTTTAGCAAAATTTGCTATCTTGGTTATTTTTTTTCCACTTCGAGTTTTGCTCTCAATAAAATTTCATCTTGTCTATTGTGATAATTTTTTTCAAGCATTTTTTTCATTGAAACAACGATTACTGGGTTGATAATATTCATATAAAAGAAGTTTTGCATAGTACTCTGAGAAGTTTCTAAATAGTACAAGAACCTGAAACAAGACTGTTATTTAAGACTCACCAAACCTAAGGGTTGGAAATATTTGAGAAAGAAGAGTTTAAATTGTGACTATTTCTTCAGGTTTTCTATCAAAGATATCAGCTTAACAAGAAGACAGGATATTGCGTCAGTGATAGAACCTCAATGTACAATGAGCAATGACAACCCAGACATTAAGAAAGGATCATTCTCATGACATTCTGCATTCATGCAAATATCATTCATACACATATAGTTAGGAGCATTTGATTCGCCCATGAAATCGATTCTACAGGTCGTGTTCCTCAGAGGATAGTGTAGCAAGATCGGTGAATTCACGAATCACAAATCTTATCTCCCTGAAGTTGTAGTGGAGCAGATTAAAGCTATAAATCACAAACTTATATCCTTGAAGTTGTAGTGGAACAAGTTGTAGTTACAAGTTTTATCTCCCTGAAATTGCAGTGGAACAGACTGAAGATAGCAAATCTTATCTCCCTGAAGTTGCAGTGGAGCTGATTAAAGCTACAAATCACAAACCTTATCTCCCTGAAGTTGCAATGGAGTAGGTTGAAGATACAAGTCGTATCTCCCTAAGGTTATAGTAGAGCATATCGAAGATAGCAAATCTTATTTCCTCGAAATTGAAGTGGAACAAATTGAAGCTATAGATTACAAATCTTATCTCTTTGAAGTTGTAGTAGAGCAGATCAAAACAAACCTTATCTCTCTGAAGTTGCAGTGGAGCAGGTTGAAATTACAAGTTTTATCTCCCTAAAGTCGTAATAGAGCAGACTTAAGATGTGGAGTGGATTGAAATCACAATTCCTATACCCCTGAGGTTGTAGTGGATTAGAACAAGGCTACTTGAAGAAGAGGAGCATCCAAGGAAATCGAGATCCTGCAAGACCAGGCATATTTGACCCATTTTAAAGTTTTTGCTCCATTCTCGTTACACGACAATGAGCAAAGAGGGGTAGCTGTAATGGGCCAAATTCACCCGGGCCCAACAGATCCAATAAACCAAACCAAATAAATAAAATAAAATGTCCACAGTCCAAAATTACAACCCAATCTCTAATGGCCCAATATAGCCCAAAACAAACCCTAGCCTAAAAACATAAAAAAACAAAAACAGAAACCTTAGCCTAATATTTGTGCCGCAGCTAACGCCCCTGTGTACGGCCTCCTTGCGCTACAGCCATGACCAACTCGCCACGTCTGCACGCCTATATGCCTCCACGTCGCCATACTTGCGAGAAAAACACAACAGAAAGCAGTAGCAAAAACAAAATTTTTGTTGTATTTTCGGCTATAAAAGCTACTGAACAACCATTGTTTTTTTTGGTTTTTTACGAGTACACGCATACATAGCAATCAAAAGCAGAGAATCGAAAATTAAAAAGGTGGTCTATTTATTCTTTTATCACGTTTCCTTTATTTTCTTTTTTCTTCATCCTTAGAAACTGTTAAAACATTTTAAAAACAAAAAGAGAGAACGGAGTTACCTGGTTTCGATCTTCCAACTCCACCAACAACTGAGGTTGTCACTGCAGAGAAACAGTGACCCTATTTTCACATAGTAAAGTTTTAAACAAAGCCCTACAAATCGAATGTCTTCTCCCTTTTTTTCGCGATTTTGGGCGATTTTCTAGAGAAACCGACCCTACATCGGCGTCTGAGGAAGCGAAAAAGATCGGATGGGCTAAAAAAGGAAAATTTTGGGACTTCAGCCGCCGTATACGACGGCGGACCAGTGATGGGTTGGTGCCGGAGTTTGGCCGGAAATTGGAGTGGGAGGGGAGAGTTGAAAGGCTTTTAGTTTTTTTTTTAGTGTCTAGGGAAAAATGAAATTTTTAGCAAAATTTTAACTTATCTATTTCCCCCCATACCGCCTCATTTTAGAGCAAGCCTCAGACGGCCAAAACAACACCGTTTTAGGCCATGCCTCGAATTTCAACCCAACCCGCAAGCTGGATCCTCTTGTTTTCTAAGCAATGGTCTTATTGCGTTTGTGGTCCTTTCGCATTTTTATCTTTTCAATATGGTTTATTTTTATTTTCAAATTTACCCCACCGTTTTTTTCATTTCCTATTAGGTCCTCCCTGATACTGCGCATTTTGGAGGGTGGGGTTATTTCCTAGTTTGGCCCCTCCTTGTTATGCGCGTGTTCAGATTGGTCCTATCTCCTTATTTGTTTCAAATTTCCCCCTGAATTTCTGTTTTAAGTTTCAAATTAGTCCCCTTTTGTTATTTTTCCTATTTTATTAATATTTTAGTGTTATTATTGCTCTAATTATATTTTTTATGCTTATTATATTATTATTATTATTATTATTATTATATTTCCAGATATTTTCTTACTCAAATACTTTTATTTATCTATGTTTTATTTATCTATTTATATTTCTATCATTATTATGTTTCTACGTATTATATTTCTATTTCTATTTATGTATTAATATCATTATTTATTATTATTTTTATAAATTAGTTTTATTATCTTTATTATTACTATTAGTACTATTATTATTTTCTATCATTATTATTATTACCTTTTTACTATTATTATTTCGTACCATTATTATTATTATTATCTATAGTATATTTATTCATAAATTGCTCCCTTAATTTTATTTACAATATTATTATTATTATTATTATTATTATTATTATAATCTATAGTATATTTATTCATAAATTGCTCCCTTAATTTTATTTACATTTTAGTTTGTTATTTTATTTTCAATATTTTATTATATTATTATTCCTTACATTATTATTATTATTATTATTGTTTTCGTTATTGATATTTGTTATTATTATATTCATTTCATTTATTTATATATATTTATCCCAAATTGTATTTTTAAAGTTTATTTTATTTCTTTTCTAATTTGGTTCTTTATTTTCAATGCTTTTATAAATTATTCTCTTACATTATTTATGTAACTATTTTATGTACTTCTTTTTAAAATTGGTATGTTCTTTGTTAGTGCATTGCTTCGTCATTATTATAATGGTTGCCATTAATATTAATGTTTATTTTGTTTATCATTTTACCTTGACTATTAACGTTGGTATTAAATCGATATATGTTACGCGATTATTGCCATTGTATCTTATGATTCGTTCATTAGTATCTCCTTATTGTTGTCATTCGATAACCTAATATTTTATTTACATACCTTTTCAAACATGGTATTAATTTTCAACAGAATTCATAAAGAAGGGATTTTTTTTAAAAAAAATAAAGGCCATATTTGGAGATTTGGGAATTCGAGAGATCATGCCCTAACGTACTGGGTTTCAATTTTTCCTCGTTTGATACAAAAGACCAAATAACCTTTTAAAATTAAAACGTATGAGTTTTAAAAATCAAAAGACAAGCTTATTCTTGAGGTTTTAAAATTTGTATCCTAACGTACTGGATGAGACATTTTATTACTTCGGGACGAGAAGGTCTTTCACATTCGTTTTGATTTACTCAAGCAAATGCTTCGTAAAAAACAACACTAATAAGAAGGGATCATATTTTAAATTCTTTTCGAGTTTTCAACTTTTAACACCAAGACTCTGATTAATCAATTAGGTACCAATTTTGGACGTTCGAGGGTGCTAACCCTTCCTTGTGCGTAATCGACTCTCGAACCCATCTTTCTGAATTTCGTAGACCAAAATTGTTGTCTAAATAAATATAACCGTTTATTAAAAACAACTACTTTTACGAGATGACCCAATCACACCTTACCAAAAAGGATTGGTGGCGACTCCCATGTTTATTTTTGTTTTCAAAATAAAAATCGATTGTTTTTTCAAAAAAGAAATGGTTTCGACAATCATTATACTTTAAAAAATATGTATTACTATGTGTTGATTAAAGAAGTTTTTAAGAAACCTAATACGATACAGTATACAAATATTTGATATTCTACTTAATTATGTTAATTTTATTTATCAATTAGAACTACATTTTGTTGATGAATGAGCATCACATTAGGCATAACACCAATCAAAAATAATGGAAAACAAACAATTCTTTCTTAGAATAAGTGGTATGTTTTTGTGTTTGGTCAATTCTAACTTTGCCCGATAATGTTGATTTTTAAAAATTAGATTTGAGACAAATTAGGGTAAACTACTAAAATAGTCACTTTTACCTGCCTCAGGTTACATTCTAGTCAGTTAGGTTATAGTTTTGTTACAAAATGGTCACTTTTCCATTAAGAGTTGTTTCCTCCTAAATGAAAGTCTGACATGATAATTAAAATGAGTTTTAAATGCCGACGTGGATGTCTAATTAGGATAAGAAATGTTGAATTTTTTTTATGAAAATAGAATACAAAATTTTATCCTAAAACCCAATTTTCTTCATTCTAAAAAAAGAAACAACAATTGGGTTTTTTTGTTACCATTAGAAAAAAGAAGAGGAGAAGAGTAGAATGGCATAAAAGAAGAAGGAGAAGGAGAAGTGTAACAACCCGTTTTTAGTCAAATCAGAATAGTGGTTTCGGAACCACAAATTCGAAGTCAAAATAATTATTTTATTATTATTTTAATGTTTACATCATGATAGTATGTTTGTGTGAAAAATTCGTTAAGAAATTTTATCATTTGAATGCTTAGTTTGATAAAAAGGACTAAATCGTGTAAAGTGTAAAACTTGTGTTCTATTAGTTAAAGGTATCAAATTGCTATGAAATCTTAAAGTTAAGGTCCTTAAGTGATAATTAGACCACTAATAGCATGAGTGGGCAATTATGGACATAAGGTAGATGATTTATGATGTTTTTATTAAAAGGTTAAAATAGTAATTTGTAAAATAAACTTAAGTAAAAATAACATAAAATAAGTCATCATCTTTTTGTTTCTTCATCTTCAACCGAATATTAAAAAGGAGGAAGCCATTTTTAAGCATTTAGGGTTCAGTCACTTTGAGGCTAAATTGGTAAGTGATTTTTGTCCCGTTTTTAATGATTTTTACGTTTTTAAAATCGTTGCAGCTTAATCTAGCTAGCCTAGGGACTAATTTAAAAAACTATTAAAGGTTTAGGGTTTTTTATATTGATGAATGTTGATGTATTTTGATGTTTAATGGTAGAAAATGCAAGCTTGTTGTTAGATAAACAACATTTGTTAAGTGATTTTTAGTAAAATGTCCAATTAGGGATTAAATTGTGAAATATGAAATTTTTGGGGTTAAATTGTAAAATAAATGAAAACTATGGACCTAATTTAAATTTTTCTAGCATGGGTTTTGGTTGAATTGCATGAATTTGTGATTTTATAAAATAAGGACTAAATTGTAAAAATGTTGAAATGTTAGGGGAAAAATGTAAAAGTGCCTTAATGTGTGTTTTTGGATTGAATTGAATAGAGAGATTATTAAATAAGTTAATTTTGATTATATTTAGATCAAGAAAGGTGAAATACGAATTTATATCAGGGAAAGAATAAAGTATCAGATTAATCGACTTAATTTTCTGTTTTTGCATCCGAGGTAAGTTCGTATGTAATAAGCTTGGTTTTAATTGTATTTTAAATGCTTTAATATTGCATAAATTGTTGATATGATATTGTGGACCTATGTGAGGAAGATTCGGCATTGGGAATCCTGGTTGAACCTTAGGAATAGATTAGGATACGAATGACATGTCATTAGGGATTATTATTGTTCTGAGTGTTGGTTCGTACGTCCTACCGGTGGCTGAGTTATTTGGCATGTGTGGCAGATACTCGTCAGCTTGTGTGAGCAGCACCATGTAGCTATGTCATGACCGTCAGCTTGTATGAACAGGCCCGTTAATAGCTCGAGAGTGAGCATTATTGAGATATGATATTGAGATAGCTTCGGCTATGTATTGTTACTTTGGTGCAAGATTTATTGAGAAATCTTCGGCTATATATATATATTGGCACTTAGGGTGCGAGATTCCTGAGTATCCTGTATTATTCCAAATGGTTCAATGGGTATATCGAAAATATGAAATGGTGAGAATAGATATGTATTAGTTGTAACACCCCAAACCCGGCCCAGACGTTATGACCGGATCTGACATGCCACATCGAAGCGTTCAAAACATTTTATATTGTTGATCAAGAAAAACTTACTCAGTGTTTTAAAAGATAATTTCATTATAGGTTAAAGTGAATGGAAGCTGTGCACCAGGTAGGAAACCGGAAAAGAGGTGGTGAGTCCATCGGACTGCATAAGTACCAAGTTCCCTTCGGATCCAATCCTAGACATGCATACCGCCATTGCCACACCTTAACGCCATGGATATTTCTAGGAAACCGATTTGATTAAGTCATTTTTAGGAAAATTGATTAATTTTGGAAAATACTTTCATTGCGGAAGCTTTGCTTGTTGTCGTGTTATTTTGAAATCAATTGTTATTTTTGAAAACGCGCCCTAAAGCTATCCAATTTCAACAGTTAAAATAAGTAATACCTATCTTAGTAATACATATTAAAACCATCAAAAATAATTAAGTGGCCTTATTACATTTAAAAACCCAAAACTCCAAACGTAAATAAAAGGATGCCCAGTTCACTAGAAGAAAATCAAACTTTCAGAACGGGTGGCCACTTCGAATTCACTCACAGCTCCAAGCCCACTATGGTTGGGGATTACCTGTGTGGATGAAAATAAAAGGGGTGAGTTTGGGGAAACTCAGTGTGTAAATTAACCCAACCATAGCCTACATCAGCTCAAACCACAGAAATAGAATAAGTTGGCCTTAGCCCAGAACAGAATTTAGAACAAAGCCCATAGGCCCATAACAGAACAGAACAGATATTACATGTTTATGCAGAAACCCAACCCAGATTCATCCATAACACACCCGTACTAGCCTTACACCATGTGGGGAGACTACTCGATCCACCCAACTGCTACACACCACAAAAATCGCAGCGAGGCTGCCAGATATTGTGACAAAGTCACCAGATATAGATATTGTGGCAGAGCCATCAGAACAGATATATGTGGCAGAGCCACTAGATCAGATAATTGTGGCATAGCCACCAGGACAGATATATGTGGCAGAGCCACCAGATCAGATAATTGTGGCATAGCCACCAGGACGCTTCCTCCATAGTATAACCTAAGTCCCCATGCAACAGATATATAATCATGGCATACATCATACAGAATCAGATCGTCATGCTTTTCAGTCAAAAGTAACCCTAGGGGTATAATGGTAATTTTGCATACATAGGGGTATTCAAGTAATTTAACTATTCTTAAGGTTTTCATACATAACATAGCCATTTACGTATGATCAGAAACACTTACCGTGTTTTCTTACCAATTTGGGCCCGTTGGCCCATTATCCTGTTTTTGGCCCATTAAGCCCAAAAATATTGAAATGCACGGAATCGCGCACTCTGCAGTCTTATCACTTTAATTTACCATATACATCAAACTATTAATCTCATGAGCATTCACACACTCGCAAGATCTCAAAATACCGGCTTTTCGGCATTTCGACTTTTCGACTTGTGTCGATCTAGTCTATAAGAGGGTGTTAGTTACACACTTGTTTGCGATGATATGCTGACGAGATCCACACACGAACCGCCTACAATTGGATTACTAACACGTTAATCTAACTATTCAAATACGAACTATGTATTAACCCCTTACAATATTCGGCCAACCACACCTACAGATCATAGTAAGCTTATAAGAAAACAATAAGCAACTCATTAACAAATTTTTGTCAATGTTTACCACATAATCATAATTTCACTGCAAGCTGTCTTCCTAAGCAACAGTCACTAAATTATTTATAACTAGAGCTACGAAACTCCAAATCAAGTGCCGTTAATTTTCCCTGAAAGTAGACTCAAATCACTTCTATCCATAAAATTTTCAGAATTTTTGGTATGGCCAATCAATACCATATTTTTCTTAAAGTTTCCCATGTTTCACTATTTGACTAATCTAACCACTCTTTGTTACGAATCAAATTTCTCATTAAGCTTTAATTAAAAATATGTTCTTGTTTATTCCATTTGAAACTAGACTCATTAAGATTTAATTACATAATTTATGCAGCTTCTAACTCATCTCCCACATTTTATGGTGATTTTCCAAAGTCACGTTACTGCTACTGTCCCAAGCAGATTTATTACAAAATCACTCTTTCACACCTAACTTGCATGCTTGTTATTTAAACATGTATATCACCAATCAATCATCACATAAATATGATTTTACTTAAGTATAATCTCCATTTCATCATTTTAAAGCACAACATGTTAGCCGATTTTTCCCCTTAGCATCTAAGGCACATGCATGCTCATTTGTTTGTCTCAACTTCACCTATCTTTCATTTTTCATCAAAAGAACATGAAACAACAACCATTTCCTTCATTTTAATTCATGACTAAATGCTCACAACACAACTAAAAACTAAAATATGCTTCAAGAGTTAAGGTAGAACAAGAAGAACTCATGAACCTCAAAATAGAAGCAAGGTACCAAGAACTTACCTTCAATTTTCCTCCTCCTAGTGACCGAATACTCAAGAGCTTTTTCCTCTCCTTTCTCTTCTCTAACTTTCGGCTATGATGAACAAAGATGGACAAAACTTTGTTCTTTTCATCCTTTTGTTATTTTATTACCCAACATTTTATGACACAAAATAACCTATATTATTTGTGCCATACCTATGCCATAATAACAATAAAAACAAATGCCCATAATGCTTATCATGCCCATCATGGAACATTTACCTAACCCATTATCAATTTTTTATCAATTTGTACCATAAATTATGGATATTAAGTGCACATATTGTCTTCAAAAACATGATGGCCGGCCACTTCTTGTAAAATGGGAGGTTTGACATGCAAATCCTCCTATTTTGCACTACTATTTATTTGGCCACTACAAATTAGCCTATAGCATTTTCAAACATTTTTGCATAGGTCCTATTTCATAATTTCACTCACAAATGACAAAATCAAAGCATGAAATTTTGCCAACATTCACAGAATTCCCGAAAATTGGGGCGTTACAACTCTACCCCCTTAAAGAAATTTCGGCCTCGAAATTTACTTGAGCCAAATAGTTGAGGGTATTGTTGACGCATAGTCTCTTCTGATTCCCAAGTAGCTTCTTCCCTTCCATGATTACGCCAACGCACTTTCACTAACGGGACAGATTTCCTTCTGAGAATCTTAACATCTTGAGCCAATATTTGCACAGGCTCCTCCTCAAAGGTCAAATCAGTCTGAACTTCAATTTCTGCAACTGGCAGGACATGAGCAGGGTCAGCACGATAACGCCTTAACATGGAGACGTGAAAAACATCGTGAATCCTGTCTAACTCTGGAGGCAATTCCAACTGATAAGCCACTGGGCCTACTCGCTTCAAAACCCGATAAGGCCTAATGAACCGCGGACTCAACTTGCCCTTCTTACTGAACCTTAATATCTTCTTCCAAGGAGAAACCTTTAAGAAGACCATATCACCTACTGAGTACTCAATCTCCTTACGCTTCAAATCTGTATACGACTTTTGCCTATCAGATGCTTCTTTTAACCGGTCCCTAATTATTCTGACCTTATCCTCAGTATCAGCTACCAACTCTGGTCCAAGAGTTTGTCGCTCTCCTAGTTCAGTCCAACAACTAGGTGTACGACACCTTCGTCTATACAGTGCTTCATAAGGTGCCATCCGAATACTCACCTGGTAACTGTTATTGTATGCAAATTCTGCCAACGGCAAGTAATCCTCCCAACTACCTCGAAAATCAATCACGCATCCCCTCAACATGTCCTCTAGAATCTGAATAACCCTTTCCGATTGGCCATCAGTTTGGGGATGGAAAGCCGTACTAAAATTCAATCGCGTCCCCAATGCCTCATGCAACTTTTTCCAAAACCGAGATGTAAATCTGGGATCCCGATCAGAAATAATTGAAACTGGGACTCCATGAAGTCGCACAATCTCCGCCACATACAACTTGGCTAACTTTTGAAGTGAAAAGTCAGTACGAACAGGTATAAAATGGGCCGATTTGGTCAACCTATCCACAATCACCCACACCGAGTCTTTCTTCAATGGTGTCAAGGGCAGCCCACTCACAAATTCCATGGTTACCCTCTCCCACTTCCAAAGTGGTATCTTCACTGGCTGCAACAGTCTAGAAGGTAATTGATGCTCAGCCTTCACTTGCTAGCATGTCAGACATTTCCCTACAAACTCCGTTACTTCTTGTTTAAGTCCGGGCCACCAGTACAATTCTCGCAAGTCGTGATACAACTTGTTCCCTCCAGGATGAATGGCACAAAGTCCTCCATGAGCTTCCTTCAATATTGTCTGCCTCAAATCAGAGTCATTCGGAACACAAATTCTTCCTCGGAAACACAGAACTCCTTCGCCATTTAACCCAAACTCAGAAGTTTCCCCTTCCTTAACTTGTTGGAAACGAGCGACCAAAGACTCATCGTTCAACTGCTTTTCCTTAATCTGATCCACCCAGGTTGGCCTCACTTGCAACTCAGCCAACAGACTTACATCATCATACAGACTCAGACGAGCAAACGTTGCTCTTAGATCAGATACAACTCTACGACTTAGAGCATCGGCTACCACATTAGCCATGCCTGGGTGATACTCGATCGAGCAGTCATAATCCTTAAGTAACTCAATCCATGTCCTTTGCCTAAGGTTTAGCTCCTTCTGAGTCAACAAATACTTAAGACTCTTATGGTCAGCGTATATAATACACCTTTCTCCGTACAAGTAATGTCTCCAAATCTTCAGTGCAAATATCACTGCTGCCAACTCTAAATCATGAGTCGGATAGTTCCCTTCATTTGGTTTAAGTTGTCATGATGCATATGCAACCACCTTACCCTCCTGCATTAACACGCAGCCCAAACCCACGTGTGATGCGTCACTGTACACAGTAAAATCCTTCCCAGACTCCGGCTGAATTAACACTGGTGCTTCAGTCAGAACTTTCTTCAACTTCTCAAAAGCTCCCTGCTGCTTCTCAGTCCATACAAATGGTTCTCCTTTCCTTATGAGTTTTGTCAGGGGTGCTGCCATAACAGTAAAACCTTCCACAAACCTTCTGTAGTATCCTGCCAACCCTAGGAAACTTTAAATTTTCAACACCGTCCTAGGTGGCTTCCACTCCAAAATTGCTTCAATCTTTCGACGGTCCACCTTAATCCCTTCGGCAGAGACCACATGTCCTAAGAAGGTTACCTCCCTCAACCAAAATTCACACTTGCTGAACTTTGCAAAGAGTTCCTTCTCCCTTAACCCTCGCAGCACTATACGGAGATGCTCATCATGTTTCGCTTCAGTTTCAGAATATACCAGGATATCATCAATGAAGACGACTACGAATCGATCCAAGAATGGTTGGAACACCCAATTCATCAGATCCATAAATGCTGCAGGAGCGTTCGTTAGTCCAAATGGCATAACCAAAAACTCGTAATGACCATACCGAGTCTTGAATGCCGTCTTATGGATATCCGCCTCCTTGACCCTTAACTGATGATATCCAGATCGAAGGTCGATCTTAGAAAATACAGAAGCCCTTCTAAGCTGGTCAAACAGATCGTCAATCCTTGGCAGTGGATACTTATTCTTAATTGTCAGTTTGTTCAACTGGCGATAATCAATGCACATCTGTATTGTACCATCCTTCTTCTTCACGAATAGCACCGGTGCTCCCCACAGAGACACACTTGGCCTAATGATGCCCCTATCCAACAACTCTTGAATTTGTGCCTTTAGCTCCACCAACTCCTTCGGTGCCATTCTATACGGTGCGATAGACACTGGTGCCGTTCCAGGCAATAAGTCGATTCCAAACTCCACTTCTCGGTTCGGAGGCAATCCTGGAAGCTCCTCCGGAAAAACATCTTGGAACTCCTTTACAGTCCTAACCTTATCCACTGACAATATCTCCCCTTCCGACTGACTTACAAATGCCAAATAGGTCTCATAACCTTTCTGAATCCACTTTTCGACTCTTAATGCTGACACCACATTGGACAAATAATCCCTTCGCTCGCCTATCATCATAACCTCCTCACCCTCCGTGGTCCTTAACACCATTCGTTTTGCAGCACAATCCAAAGTCGCCCTATGCTTAACAAGTCAGTCCATTCTCAGAATGAGGTCAAACTCTCTGAACGGTAACTCCATCAGATCTCCAGGGAAAACCTTGCCTTGAGTTTCTAAGGGTACATCCCTATATAGTTTGTCTACCCTAACCGAATGACCTAAAGGACTTAACACAGATACCCCACTCACCATCTTCTCAGAGTGCATACCCAACAACCCAGATATGGCACATGCAACATAGGAATGAGTAGATCCAATATCCACTAAAGTAGTATATGGCATGCCAGAAACCATGAACGTACCAATTATGACGTCAGGTGCGTCGCCCTCCTCTCAACGACGAGCTGCATACACCAAAGTTGGTTGTCGAGGTTCAGCATTTCTGACACCCCTGCCAGGTGCCCCCCGACCTCGACCGTTTCCATTTCCACCCCTACCTTGTCCACGTCCTCTCGGTGGTTAGGGTCTACCCCTTACGGGTTGAGCAATCCTTTGTTCAGCAACTTGAACCTGATAAACTTTCTGAGGGTAGTCCCGTACTCTATGCTCCATAAATCCACATCAGAAACAAGCACCAGAGCGTTTCCTACACTCGCCCAAATGTACCTTACCATAGTCTCCACAGATTGATGGTCTGACCACATTCATCGGCCCTGTTCGATCTGGTTCCTCAACTCTTACTCTCTTAATAATCCTATTTACACCACCCGAGGGTCCTGAATCCCTCCAAAAATGGTTTCGATCCTTCTCCCGATTTTGCTTTTCAGTACGCTTAACCTCCTCAGCGATCCTTGCCTTCTCGACCAAGACCGCGAAGTCTCGCTCCCTCTGCGGAGCGATCAACACCCTGAGGTCATCTTTAAGACCATCCTCAAAGCGCACACTTCGCTCATACTCCGTAGCAACTATGCCCACGGCATACCGGCTCAACCTCAAAAACTCGGCCTCGTACTCGGCAACTGTTTTACCTTCTTGCACCAGATTCAGGAATTCATTCCTGCGGGCGTCCACATAACTCGCTCCAACATACTTCCCTTTAAAGGCCGTCTTAAATAGTTCCCAAGTTACCCTATCAGCTGGGGTTCCTTCTCTCACAGTGAGCCACCACTGGTAAGCCTCGTCCCGTAGCAACGATACGGCTCCCTTCAGCTTCTGCTCCACAGAGCAATCCAAGTCATCCATAATTCGTTCTGTGGCCTCCAACCAATATTCTGCCACATTCGAGGCGATACCAGACACACCCCTAAAGATCTCCACTCTGTTGGCCCGGAGTCGTTCAGAAATCGATCATCGAATTCTGTTGCCCGAACTTGTCTCGGCAACCCTTTCCAGAACATGAAGCATTGCCTGCGAGAGAGCGTCATCCCCGGCACCACGATCATGAGACTCCACTTCCGTTGCCAATGGTACCGGTGCATCTGCCGCCGGCATATGTCCCGAAGACGAAGATACCGCTCGAACCCTTCCTCGGCCACGTCCACGGCCTCTTCCACGAGTAGCTCTTGTACTCATATCGTATTATCTATTTACGGATTTCATGCATTAACTTAGTATTCCAGTGATTATTACAGATGTTTTATGAATTAGACAGTAATTCAAAGTTTGTTTTCGCAGAATCGAAGTCTATCTACAGTTTCAATCTCTTATCAGATTTTCCTATGGTTTTAGTATCATCCTATCTAGAGTTTCCTAGTAGGGTTTCAGTACAGACAGATAATTTAGGAAAATATTCAGAAAAGAGTAGTACTTACAGCCTTGGTGCCGGGGATTCAGTGTGCCACCTCATCAGTTTTCAGATAAACTCAAAAGATTTAGGCTTTTTGAAATCCATTTTCCAAACATTTGTGTTAAAAAAAATAAGTTCGGAGATTATCTCTTTTAAACAGGAAATTTTCAAAAGTCAGGTTTTTCCAAAAATACCCCCTTTTTTTGGCATAAAGTTTTGAAAACCCTTTTTGGACCCGGTCCACAACCGAGTTGTTGCAACTGGGCTCTGATACCACTAAATGTAACACCCCAAACCCGGCCCAGACGTTATGACCGGATCCGATATGCCACATCGAAGCGTTCAAAACATTTTATATTGTTGATCCAGAAAAACTTACTCAGTGTTCTAAAAGATAATTTCATTATAGGTTAAAGTGAATGGAAGTTGTGCACCAAGTAGGAAACCGGAAAAGAGGTGGTGAGTCCATCGGACTGCTTAAGTACCAAGCTCCCTTCGGATCCAATCTTAGACATGCATACCGCCATTGCCACACCTTAACGTCATGGATATTTCTAGGAAACCGATTTGATTAAGTCATTTTTAGGAAAAGTGATTAATTTTGGAAAATACTTTCATTGGGAAGCTTTGGTTGTTGTCGTGTTATTTTGAAATCAATTGTTGTTTTTGAAAATGAGCCCTAAAGCTATCCAATTTCAACAGTTAAAATAAATAATACCTATCTTAGTAATACATATTAAAACGATCAAAAATAATTAAGCGGCCTTATTACATTTAAAAACCCAAAACTCCAAACGTAAATAAAAGGATGTCCAGTTCACCAGAAGAAAATCGAACTTTCAGAACGGGTGGCCACTCCGAATTCCCTCACAGCTCCAAGCCACTATGGTTGGGGATTACCTGTGTGGATGAAAATAAAAGGGGTGATTTTGGGGAAACTCAGTGTGTAAATTAACCCAACCATAGCCTACATCAGCTCAAACCACAGAAATAGAATAAGTTGGCCTTAGCCCAGAACAGAATTCAGAATAAAGCCCATAGGCCCATAACAGAACGAACAGATATTACATGTTCATGCAGAAACCCAACCCAGATTCATCCATAACACCCTCGTACCAGCCTTACACCATGTGGGGAGACTACTCGACCCACCCAACCGCTACACACCACAGAAATCGCAGCGAGGCTGCCAGATATTGTGACGAAGTCACCAGATACAGATATTGTGGCAGAGCCATCAGAAAAGATATATGTAGCAGAGCCACCAGATCAGATAATTATGGCATAGCCACCAGGACAGATACATGTGGCAGAGCCACCAAATCAGATAATTGTGGCATAGCCACCAGGACGCTTCCTCCATAGTATAACCCAAGTCCCCATGCAACAGATATATAATCATGGCATACATCATACAAAATCAGATCGTCATGCTTTTCAGTCAAAAGTAACCCTAGGGGTATAATGGTAATTTTGCATAATTTTGCATACATAGGGGTATTCAAGTAATTTAACTATTCTTAAGGTTTTCATACATAACATAGCCATTTACGTATGATCAGAAACACTTACCGTGTTTTCTTACCAATTTGGGCCCGTTGGCCCATTATCCTGTTTTTGGCCCATTAAGCCCAAAAATATTAAAATGCACGGAATCGCGCACTCTGCAGTCTTATCACTTTAATTTACCATATACATCAAACTATTAATCTCATGAGCATTCACACACTCGCAAGATCTCAAAATACTGGCTTTTCGGCATTTCGGCTTTTCGACTTGTGCCGATCTAGTCTATAAGAGGGTGTTAGTTACACACTTGTTTGCGATGATATGCTGACGAGATCCACACACGAACCGCCTACAATTGGATTACTAACACGTTAATCTAACTATTCAAATACGAACTACGTATTAACCCCTTACAATATTCGGCCAACCACACCTACAGATCATAGTAAGCTTATAAGAAAACAATAAGCAACTCATTAACAAATTTTTGTCAATGTTTACCACATAATCATAATTTCACTGCAAGCTGTCTTCCTGAGCAACAGTCACTAAATTATTTATAACTGGAGCTACGAAACTCCAAATCAAGTGCCGTTAATTTTACCTGAAAATAGACTCATATATCTTCTATCCATAAAATTTTCATAATTTTTGGTATGGCCAATCAATACCAGATTTTTCTTAAATTTTCCCATGTTTCACTGTTTGACTAATCTGACCACTCTTCATTGCGTATCAAATTTCTCATTGTACAGAATTCAAAATATGTTCTCGTTTATTCCATTTGAAAGTAGACTCATTAAGCTTTAATTACATAATTTATGCAGCTTCTAACTCATCTCCCACAATTTATGGTGATTTTCCAAAGTCACGTTACTGCGGCTGTCCCAAGCAGATTTATTACCAAATCACTCTTTCACACCTAACTTGCATGCTTGTTATTTAAACATGTATATCACCAATCAATCATCACATATCTATGATTTTACTTATGTATAATCTCCATTTGATCATTTTAAAGCACAACATGTTAGCCGATTTTTCCCCTTAGCATCTAAGGCACATGCATGCTCATTTGTTTGGCTCAACTTCACCTATCTTCCATTTTTCATCAAAAGAACATGAAATAACAACCATTTCCTTAATTTTAATTCATGACTAAATGCTCACAACACAACTAAAACTAAAATATGCTTCAAGAGTTAAGGTAGAATTAAGAAGAACTCATGAACCTCAAAATAGAAGCAAGGTACCAAGAATTTACCTTCAATTTTCCTCCTTCTAGTGATCGAATACTCAAGAGCTTTCTCCTCACCTTTCTCTTCTCTAACTTTCGGCTATGATGAACAAAGATGGACAAAACTTTGTTCTTTTCATCCTTTTGTTATTTTATTACCCAACATTTTATGACACAAAATAACCTATACTATTTGTGCCATACCTATGCCATAATGTCAATAAAAAAAATGCCCATAATGCTTATCATGCCCATCATGGAACATTTACCTAACCCATTATCAATTTTTTATCAATTTGTACCATAAATTATGGATATTAAGTGCACATATTGTCTTCAACAACATGATGGCCGGCCACTTCTTGTAAAATGGGAGGTTTGACATGCAAATCCTCCTATTTTGCACTACTATTTATTTGGCCACTACAAATTAGCCTATAGCATTTTCAAACATTTTCGCATAGGTCCTATTTCATAATTTCACTCACAAATGACAAAATCAAAGCATGAAATTTTGCCAACATTCACAGAATTCCCGAAAAGTGGGGCGTTACATTAGTGCAGGTATGTACCGAAACTATGTGAGCATCAAATTTATGGAAATTATAAGTTCATGGTTATAGTTGCGATTGAATACAAGTTAACATTTTAATTTGAATGTTTATATTATTTGATTGTGAATAAATGGTGTGTAATGGCCCGATTTTGGGCTTAGTTAGAATAGTGATTTTGGGACTTCAAATCTGAGGCTGAGAAATTATTTTTGTTATTATTTTGGTGTCATAGTATGATTATGTGAGTGTATGAAAAATTTGGTGGATTAATTGTAGATTTTGTGAGCCTAATTGTGAAAAAGGACTAAATCGCAAAAGGGAAAAAGTTTTGTTTTACTAGCCAAAGATGTTAAATAGCTAAAGAACCAAGGTTAGGGGTCTTTAAAGTGTAGTTAGGCCCTTTAGAAGCTGATGGTTGGCCATAGGGGACAAGAAAATCAAATGGTCAAGTGGTAGGTGACTTAATGTGTAATAAAATATTATCCTAGTGACTAGCGATCATCTTTTTCATTTTTCCTTTCTCCTCCACTGAGATTTTCAGCAAGAATGGGGTTTTTAGAAGCTTGAAACTTTCAGCCACTTATACCTCTCTCAAATAAATGATTTAGATGGTTATTTTTGATGATTTTGGTACCTTTGAAACCTTTGTAGCATGAGCTATCTATTGGGGGGACTATTTTGCAAAATGGTTGATAGTCTTGCCATGAAACAATTTATGATGTTTGTTAAGTTTTTATGGAAGAAAATGAACCTTGGTTGTTAAATAAACAATTTTTGTGAACGGACTTCTTATGAAAACCCTAATAGGACCATTTTGTAAACTTTGTAAAATAGATGGTATTTTTCTGAAATAATGGAAATTTTGGGTTTCTATAAGAGTAAAAAGGGTTCGGCTAGGCTTAAGACATGAAGAAATTCTATAAAAATTGATTTTCAATCCTAGGGGTAAAATGGTCATTTTGTCTAGGGGCAAAATGATTGCCAGAAATGTGATTTTTGATTGTCTAAATTTATTTAGTGATTAAATGAGTGAATTTTTATTATGTTAGATCAAGAAATATGAAAATTGGACTTGGACCGGGGAAAGGCCAAGATTGTGGATTAGGCAGGTTAGTTGCTCACCTTTTGTAAGCTAAGGTAAGTTGTACGTAAATATTGCTAATTCAATATTATCATGTATTGTATGATTAGTATGGTATGAATTGTTGATTTGCGTTGTGAATGAGAATTTTATAATGAAGACTTCCGGTTGAACATTAGGAATAGAATTTGAATATTCATGCCATGACATTTGGATGATATGTGTGCTAGTGTAAGACATGTTTGAGACATGCATCGACCACATATTGAGAGCCAGTGTAAGACATGTCTGGGACATGCATCAGCATTAAGACGAGAGCTAGTGTAAGACATGTCTGGGACATGCATCGGCCTCGAGATATACAAGCTAGTCTGGGACATGGCATCATCTTATTGTGTGTCAGTGTAAGACCTGTCTGGGACATGGCATCGACATCGATAGATGAGAGCAAGTGTAAGACCTGTCTGGGACACGACATCGGCCTCGATATATGAAAGTCAGTGTAAGACCTGTCTGGGACATGGCATCTACTTTGATGTGCTAGCCAGTGTAAGACCATGTCTGGGACATAGAGTCGGCATCTTATCCCATGTTTGGGGTTAATGAATATCTTGTAGTAGTTTAAATGGTTCAATGAAAGATTTATGATTTATATCGAAATGAGAGAACTTATGACCATGTGGTGAGTGGTACAGGTACCTAAATGAGAATTTTAAAATACGAGCTTCATTTATGTTATATGTTTAGTAAGGAAGGAAAGTGAGTAAGTTATGCTTATGACCATTTGTGTATTTTACATGAAGTATGAAATGTGAATTCAATCAATGTTGTTTGCTTGGTGAGAGATGAATATGGACAATTAATATTTATAAATCCTCACTGTCGTGTGCAAATTGAGTTATGTTCGGAGTATGATCCCTTATGGTAACTTGTAGCTATTTCATTATTTACATGCGACTTACTAAGCTTTATGCTTAGCCATTTTTCTTTCCATTTCCTTGTAGTGCCGCCAAATTAGCCCGTGGATCAGATACCATCAGAGGCCTCGTTCACACTATCATTTGCAGCACTTGGTATAGTTAGTTCTTTTATTCTGATTATGGCATGTATAGGACTTTGTCTTTTGAGTTTTGTGTCTTTATAATTTGGCCAAATGGGTTGGCTTGGGATGAAACCCTTTATTTTGTATAAGGCCACAAAAATGGCTAATATTTATCTATGATATACAATTGATGATGCTTCATGGATGGGAAAATTGCATGAATGAGCAAGCACTTGTTGGATTGTTAAAGTGTAATGGGGTTGTTTCTAGATATCTTGTTGTGGTTGAATTGGCTTTGTATTGCTCTGTGGATTGGTGGTATGGGTTATTTTGTAGGTTGGTATGAGTAAGGGTGGAAAAAGGCTTGGTAGATAGCCTTATTTTTGTCCACACGAGTAGACACACGTGTATGTGTCTAGGCCGTGTGAGACACACGGTTCACCCCATGGGCGTGTTGTCCAGCCGTGTGTCCCCTGCACCTTGAACTTGCAAGTCAGTATGCATGGTAGTAAAAACACGGGCAGAGACACGACCGTGTGTCTCAGCTGTGTGGAGAACACATCCCCTGGCCACGGGTGTGTGCCTTGGCCGTGTGCCCCTAGTTGGTTGCTGACGTCAGAAATAGAATGTCAAGGTTTTTAGACACGGGCTACGAAACGGGCATGTCATGGCTGTGTGAGGGACACGGGCTATAGACACGAGCGTGTGTCTGGCCGTATGAAAACCCCTGTAGGTTCGAATTAGAGAATAATTCCTCATGGGTAAGGGGCACGAGAGTGTCCCTATTTTGCTTAGGTCGTGTAAGTCACAAGGGCTTTCAGCACGGCCATGTCGAACTGACCATACCAGCGTGTGCCCTTGTTTCAAGTGGTATTTTTTCAAAGTTTCCAAAAATGTTCAGACTATCCCCATACTGTTTTCAAAGCGTATTTTGGGCCACATAGGCCCATATCAAGGTCTTTTAGACAATTATTGAAAAGTTTTAAATTTGATCTAGTTTTTATAACTCGAAAACGATTGTATGTATGCATTTAAGTCAGGTAATGCCTTGTGCCAGGTCCCGACCTCGAACTTGGGTAAGGGGTGTTACATTTAGTTGTATTAGAGCTGTGGTTTAGTCTATCCTAGGACTAACCTAGTGTGAGTACGAGTCTAGCTATATATGCCATAGTTGTATATTGATAGTGTGACGACTCCTGACGAAATGAATTGTCTTTTTATATATAGTAAATAGATCTTAACGAGGCTACGGTGGATGATGTGGAAAGTAATGCGCCGGCTCCCGTTGAAGGGACCGCGCAGGTAGATAGTGGGCCCATGACAATGAGTTAAGGCGGAGGGGCTAGAGAAGCTTACCTCTATATGATGGATGCTTGGTACTCGGAGTTCGTTCGTGTGAATCCGAACACTCCACCTCCCACACCTCATCCGATCCCTCAGCCTACCCCTATGGCTCCCCATGGAGCAGACATGATTAGGTGAGAAAAGCCTCCAGTAGATAAATCCGTAGGCATGGGGTCGAGGAATTTCAGGCGAACATTGATGATGACCCGGAGAGAGCAGAGTTTTGGTTGGAAAATACCATTAGGGTATCATGCACACCCGAGGAGTGCATGAAGTGTGTCATGTCACTCCTGCGAGATTTTGCCTATCAGTGGTGGAATACTCTCATGTCCGTTGTGCCGAGAGAGAGGGTAACTTGGGGATTCTTCCAGGAAGAATTTTGAAAGAAGTACATTAGCCAACGATTTATTGATCAAAAGAGGAGGGATTTTCTCGAACTGAAGCAAGGCCGTATGACAATGACAGAGTATGAGCGCGAATTTGTGATGCTCAACAAATATGCGCAGCAGTGTGTATCCACCAAAGCCACGACGTGTAAGAGGTTCGAAGATGGATTGATTGAAGACATCCGACTATTGGTTGGCATCTTAGAGTTAAGAGAATTCGTGGTACTTGTTGAGAGAGCTTGCAAGGCCGAAGAATTGACCAAAGAAAAGAGAAGAGCGGACATTGAGTCTTGTGACTCAAAGAAAAGGCAGATGGGGAAGTCAGATCAGAACTCATCCAAGAGATTGAAAGAGTTTCCTGCTCGATCAAATGCGTCAGTGGGGTTCTTGAGCAAGAGTAAGAATAAGCAGTATGCGGTGACAAAAGCCCAAACCACTTCAATTGCGACTGTTAGTAGTGCTTGCCCGGATCGACTAGAGTGTCCTCAGTGCGGTAGACATCATGTTGGTGAATGCTGAGGAAATGAAAGGGGTTGTTTCAAATGTGGGTTGCTTGACCATTTTATCCGTAGTTATCCTGAGATGGGTGAGAAAAATAGAGATTGAGCTGCGAGATCGGGTAACGCTCCTTCAAGGGGTAGACCATAGAAGAACCCAAGAAGTGAGGCTGGCAGTAAAGGTACACCTAAAGTTTCTACTGTGAGGTTCAAAGGCAGAGCGCCTGCAAGGACTTATGCTATACGTGCCCATGAAGAGGCAAAGTCTCCTGATGTGATTACGGGTACCTTTTCTATCCATGATATATCTGTCGTTGCTTTGATTGACCCGGGGTTTACCCATTCTTTTATTTGTATGGAATTGATACCCCGTATGAACATGCTAGTCGAGTCCACTGAGTTTGTAGTAAAAGTGTCCAAGCCTTTAAGCAAACATGTGTTAGTTGACCAAGTGTGTGGAAATTGTCCTTTGACAATTAGAGGTCATTGTTTTTTGGCTAGCTTGATGTTATTGCTGTTTAATGAATTTGATGTAATCCTTGGGATGGATTGGTTAACTTCTCATGGCGTTTAGTGGAATGTGGATGAAAAGTTATCGAGTTGAAATGTGGGAGCGAGGATTTTCTTCAGGTTGAAACGGGTGAATTAAATAATTCACCTGTAGTGATATCGTCCATGTTGGCAGTGAGATATTTGATAAAAGGGTTTGAAGCTTACCTCATTTTTGAATTGAATACTCAAGCATCTGAATTAAAGATTGAGTCAGTACCAGTGGTATGTGTGTACACAGATGTGTTTCGAGTAATTACCGGATTGCCTCCAGTGAGGGAAGTTGAATTTGGAATTGAATTAGTCCCTGGTACGACACCCATCTCGATTACTTCATATAGGATGGCTCCGACGGAGTTAAATGAGTTGAAAGTTCAGCTACAAGAGTTAACGGATAAAGGTTTTGTGAGACTGAGCTATTCTTCGTGGGGTGGTGAAAAAGAAAGACGAGTCGATGAGGCTATGTATAGACTACAGACAGCTTAACAAGGTGACTGTAAAGAACAAGTATCTCTTGCCAAGGATAGACGATTTATTTGACCAATTGAAAGGAGCCACTGTGTTTTCCAAGATAGACTTAAGGTCCGTTTATTACCAGCTCAGAGTAAAGGAGCAAGATGTACCGAAAACCCTGTTTAGGACGAGGTATGGGCACTATGAGTTCCTTGTTATGCACTTTGGTTTAACGAATGCCCCTGTGGTGTTTATGGACTTGATGAGCCGCATTTTTCAGACGTATTTGGATAAGTTTGTGGTGGTTTTTATCGATGATATATTAATTTATTCTCAAGATGCGAGTGAACACGCGAAGCATTTGAGAACTATTTTGCAGACCTTGAGGGATAAGCAGCTGTATGCCAAGTTTAGTAAAAGTGAGTTTTGGCTTCGAGAGGTCAGATTATTAGGGCACATAGTGTCGGGTGACGAAATTAGAGTCGACCAAGTAAGATCTCTGCTATTGTTGAGTGGAAACCGTCGAGGAATCTGTCAAAGATTAGAAGCTTTCTGGGCTTGGCAGGGTACTACAGACAGTTTGTAAAAGGGTTCTCGATGATAACTACTCTGATAACTAGACTACTACAAAAAGAGGTCAAGTTCGAGTGGAATGATAAGTGCCAACAGAGTTTTGAGACATTATAGGCTTTATTGACTGAAGCCCCAGATTTAGTGCAACCAGAGCCTGGAAAAGAGTTATTGGTATATAGAGATGCCTCCTTGAATGGATTGGGGTGCATACTCATAGAAGAAGGTAAGGTCATAGCCTTTGCATCGAGACAGTTATAGCTGTACGAGAAAAACTACCCGACACACGATTTAGAGTTGGCCGCCATTGTATTCGCATTGAAAATATAGAGACTCCATTTGTATGGCGAGAAATGCCGAGTGTTCATTAGCCATAAAAGCCTCAAGTACTTGATGACTCGGAAGGAGTTGAACCTACGACAACGGAGATGGTTGGAGTTGACAAAGGACTACGAGTTGATAATCAACTACCACCTAGAAAAAGCAAACCTAGTCGCTGCCGCTCTGAGTAGAAAGTCATTATTCCCCTCGAGGTCCATGAACACTCAGTTGTCTATGGCCAATGATGGTTCGATTCTAGCAGAACTGAGAGCTAGACCGATGTTCCTTCAAGAGATTCGTGAAGCTCAGAAGGGTGATAAGGAATTGCAAGCCAAGATGACTCAGAACAAGACAGATTGTGAACCAGATTTTCGGATTGGTACCGATGGGTGTATAATGTTCAAGGATAGGGTTTGTGTACTTAAGGACAATGAGCATATTCAGAGGGTTCTACGAGAAGCACATAGTGGTTACTTGTCTATCCATCTGGGTAGCGTGAAAATGTATAACGGCTTGAAGAAAATGTACTGGTGGTCGGGAATGAAGAGACATTTCGGAGTTTGTTTCTTAGTGTCTAGTTTGTCAGCAAGTGAAGGTCGAACACCAAGTACCTTCGGGTTTACTTCAACATGTAAAGGTTCCCGAGTGGAAATGGGATCGTGTAACCATGGATTTTGTGTCAGGGTTGCCTCTGACACCAAGGAAAAAGGATTCCGTTTGGGTTGTTGTTGATAGGCTTACAAAACTGACACAGTTTTACCGGTGCGTACTGACTATTCCTTTGAGAAATTGGCTGAATTGTATGTTTCCGAGGTCGTGAGACTTCATGGAGAACCCTTGTTGATCATTTCAGATAGAAATCAGAGATTTACCTCGTGGTTTTGGAAGAAGTTACAAGAGGCGTTGGGAACAAAACTGAATTTTAGTACAGCTTTTCACCCGTAAATCGAAGGCCAATCAAAAAGAGTGATTCAGATCTTAGAAGACATGTTGCGGTGTTGTGTTCTCGAGTTTCAAGGAAGCTAGGAAAGGTATTTACCACTGATAGAGTTTTCCTATAGCAATAGTTATCAGTCAAGTCTAAAAATGGCGCCCTATGAGACTTTGTATGGACGCAAGTGCGAATGGCCTTATATTGGACCGAACTTAAAGAAAATCAGATTCACGGGGTTGAGTTGGTCAAAGAAACCAAAGAGAAAGTTAAGGTGATTTGCGATTGTTTAAAGGCCGGTTGGGATATATAAAAATTCTACACGAATTTGAAATGAAAGGAAATTGGGTTTCAAGCTGGAGATAGGGTGCTTTTGAAAGTATCCCTGTAGAGGAAAGTCCTCAGATTCAGTAGAAAGGGCAAGCTGAGTCCTCGTTTCATAGGACCTTATGAGATTACAGAGAGAGTAGGGCTTGTTGCCTACCGATTGGCCTTGCCCTCAGAGTTGGAAAATATTCACAACTTGTTTCATGTGTCATTGTTACGTCGATAGATCGGATCCTTCGCATGTGATCGCGCCAACTTAAGTTGAGATTTAGCCGGACATGACTTATGGTGAAGAGCCGATTAAGATTTTGACTCGGGAGGTCAAATACTTGAGGAATAAAAGTATAGCACGCGTGAAAGTTTTCTGGAATAGACATGGAGTCGAGGAAGCCACATGGGAACCTGAGGATACCATGAGAGATCAATACCCCAACTTATTCACTAGTAAGATTTTTGGGGACGAAAATATCTAAGGGAAGAATTGTAACAACCCCATTTTGGGCTTAGTCAGAATAGTGGTTTTGGGACCACAAATTTGAGGTTGAGAAATTATTTTTGATATTATTTTGGTGTCATTGTATGATTATGTGAGTGTATGAAAAATTTGTGGATTAATTTTAAAGTTTGTGAGCCTAATTGCGAAAAAGGACTAAATCGCATAAAGGGCAAAAGTTTTGTTTTACTAGCCAAAGGTGTTAAATAGCCAGAGAACCAAAATTAGGGGGTCTTTAAAGTGCAATTAGGCCCTTTAGAAGCTGATGGCCGGCCATAGGGGACAATAAAATCAAATGGTCAAGGGGTAGGTGACTTAATGTGTAATAAAATATTACCATAGTGACTAGGATCATCTTCTTCATTTTTCCTTTCTCCTCCACTGAAATTTTCAGCAAGAATGAGGTTTTTTGAAGCTTGAAACGTTCATCCACTTATACCTTTCTCAAGTAAGTGATTTAGATGGTTATTTTTAATGATTTTGGTACATTTGGAACCCTTGTAGCATGAGCTATCTATTGGGGGGACTATTTTGCAAAATGGTTGATAGTCTAGGGATTTGCCGTGAAAGAATTTATGATGTTTGTTGAGTTTTTATGGAAGAAAATGAACCTTGGTTGTTAAATAAACAACTTTTGTAAAAGGACTTCTCATGAAAATCCTAATAGGACCATTTTGTAAAGTTTGTAAAATAGATGGTACTTTCGTGAAAAATGGAAATTTTGGGTTGCTATAAGAGTGAAAAGGGTTCAACTAGGCTTAAGACATGAAGAAATTCGATAAAAATTGATATATGTGTTAGGTATGAATTTAGCCATTTAAATTGGCTTGTAAATGTCTAAAGTTTGGTTTTGTATATATCCATGGAAGTTGGCTTAATTTGGTTGGATTTGGTTGTGTATATAATTGTGCATATGTATTGTGTGTGAACTTGAAGATGGATATATGTGATGCTTGTTGATAATAGGTATTGTGGATGTCAATTGGTTGTTGAATTAAGAATAAGTTTGCATGCTTGTGAGTTAAGAAAAATTGATACATGTTTGAAAGTGGCTATGTAGTTAAATTGGGAATGTGAATTTGGTATAAAATGCAATAGCATTTTGTGATACATGTGAGACTTGTTGTAACACCCCTAACCCGTATTCATCATTGAAATAGGGTTACGAGGCATTACTGATCAACCACAACATAAATCATATATTTGTGCAATCATAATTAAAATCCATTCAAAACATTCACAATGTCCCTTATAAGGCTCTACGAGACATTAAAACATGCTTAGAAGTGATTCGAGACTAAACCGATAATATTCACAAGTTTTGAGAAACTTAGAAAATTTTCCAACTTTTAAAGGTCATACGCCTGTGTGAACAGGCTGTGTGCCTCACACGGCTATCAGACATGCCCGTGTCACAAGCCGTGTGAAATAAGACATACATACTAACTTTTACCACACTGCCAGAGACACGCCCGTGTGCCATAGACGTGGGAAAATTAGGGAGATTACTGTCTTTGGTCACACGGCCGACCACACACCCATGTGCCAGCCCATGTGTCACACACGGCCAGTAGACACGCTCGTGTGTCTAGGCTGTGTCAAAACTGCAGGGTATACTGCCTTAAATCGAAAGAGTACCTCAGGGGACACACGACCGTGTAGCATTACCGTGTGTGAACAAAAATAGGCTATTTGCAAAGCCAATTTGCCACCCTTTTCTCATACACACTTAGCCATCAAAATGGTATCATTTTAACACATATATAGGCAACCAAAAACATGCCAAATCATACACCTATCATGTCATCTATTCACAACCATTTCAACCATTTAATTCCATATTCAAACATACCAATTCATTAGACCAAAATCATCACAACTTACCTAATTTCCAAATGCATTATCTCATCAACTTATCCTTTATTTCAAGTCACATAACACACCATATCATCATCTCAAATCAAACCACAATATGCCAACTTCCAAGCATTAGTACAACAATTAATAACCAATCAAAAGAACAACCTTTTAGTTATATCAACAACTATAGCAAACATATCAAAATAAGACAACATATAAGGCATTATTTACATCACATACATATCACTTACCAAACACAATTCAAGCTAACTCAAATGGCCATACACATCACCATTTATAAGCCAAATCTCAAGGCTAATATCTTAACTTAAAACATACCAAAATGACACTAGCTTATACATGCCATATACCATATATATAAAGCTCCAAAAGTAACAACAAGTTTTTGATAGTGAGATGATGGTTCTTGATGATCCCCGATGTCCGAGCTAGCTTCGATATTCTATAAAACAAAGACAAATAACACACAGTAAGTTTTATAGCTTAGAAAGTTCGTACTAAATATTTACTCAACAGTTCATAATATACAAATCATCAATTAATAAATACTTAGTAAGTCTCATATCATCATTTGATTCTAATCCATGACCATTTATCATATATAAACTAATCCATCAAACTTCATACACATAGTATCAATTACCACATAGGTATTGTACATACCTGTACTTTCTCGTATTTATTTATTTCATTCTCACCTCTTTGTTCAATACGTTAAATCATTCATAAATTTTTCAATACTCTAAGAGCTCGCACATTTAGTGCAAAAATGATTAGCCGAAGCTATAACGATATTGAATACTTAGTGCAATTACATTAAACCGAAGCTATCTTAGTATCACACACTTAGTGCCACATATAGTCGACGCTATTCCAACTCGCACACTAAGTGCTATATATAGCCGAAGTTATCTCGAAACGCACACTAAGTGCCAAACTTAGTCTATTTGTCTTCGTACGCAATCGTAGTCATATATATAAAATTTATGCATTATTAAAGCATTAAAAACATAATTGTAACAATGTTTATCATGTACGAACTTACCTCATACTCGGAATTGACGAATAGGATCTATTACTTTGTAACCTTCGATTTTCCCCAATCTAAATCTGAATTTTTTCTTTCTTGATCTATATGTATTCAAAATTAACCCATTTAATCACCAATTCATTCAATTTCATCCACAAACACATCTTTGAGCATTTTTACACTTTAACCCTAAACTTTCACATTTCTTACAATTTAGTCCTTATTTCACAAATACACAAAATTAAACAATTTAACCACACATCAGCCTATATTTATCAATATTTTACACATTTAACCACACATTTTCATCTTTTCACAATTTAACCCAATTTATTCAATTTCAACTAAAAATCACTTTACAAAACATGTATATCAAGCACCAAGCTTTCATAATTCATCATCAAACATCACAAAACATATGAAATCATCAACAAAAAGTTCCAAAATCATCAACCAATTCAAAAATTAGGGCATGGGCTAGCTAGAACACGAAACAACGATCACAAAAACGTAGAAATCATCAAAAAGCAAACATAGAACACATACCTAATAAATCATGCAAGGGAAAAACTTATTGAAGCTTCAATGGCTATTTATTTTCTCTACATTCGGTGTTGGAAGATGATGGTAAAGGAAATTTTATGTTTTATTTTAGTTAATATAACTTGTTAACTAATTTACGTTTTTAACCTTAGTTAAAAACCATTAAAAACATCCATTTGATGCCCATTTATGCCAAAGTCCACTATCAATGGTCTCATTACAACATAAGGAACTTTAATTTAATAAGCCATAGCAAATAGACACTTTTATCATATAAAATGCAACTTTTGCATTTTACGTGATTTAGTCCTTTTTCTCAAATTGAGCTATTAAACTATAAAATTAGCTCACAAAATTTTCACACACATATATTCACATGCTTTAAACACCAAAAATAATATTAAAATAATTTTTACGACCTTAAATTTGTGGTTCCAAAACCACTGTTCCAATTTAGCTAAAACCGGGCTGTTACACTTGTTGTTGTTGGTATTGAAATGGTATGTTTTATGCTTGGTTAAGATTGAATTAGTGCCTTTATATGCTATGTTTTGGTGCCAAATGGGTTGGTTTAGGTGTGTGTGCAAGTTGGGTGGCAAATTGGCTCAGTAAATAGCCTATTTTTGTCCAGACGGGCAGAGACACGAGAGAGTGTCTCAGCTGTGTGTGACACACGATCAGGTTGCACGGTTGTGTGTCCCTTGGTGTTAAATTAAAAATCAAGTCAGTATGCTCCACACAGCTTAGCACATGGGCATGTGACTTGTCCATGTGGCTTAAGTCAGTATACCCTACAGGTTTGGTACGACCTAGCACACGGTCTGGCACACGAGTGTGTGTGGCCATTTTTAGGGTACACGGGCTAATCAAACGGGCTAGGACATGGCCATGTGATCCCATTTTGAATGTTCACATGACTTGTGACACGGACGTGTCTTTGGCCATGTGAGACACATGGCCGGGCTGCGCGGGCATGTGTTCTCTGTATTTTGTAAAATTTTTTAAGATTTCTTGGAATTTCATAAGTTATCAATTTAGTCCCGAGCCTTCCTGAATGCATGTTTTGGGCCTTGTAGGCTCCTATTAATGTTGAATGATGATATTGGAATATTTATGTAAAATGTACGTTTGTTTGTGTTATAAGTTTGGTAATGCTCTGTAGCCCTATTTCGACGGTGAATACGGGTGAGAGGTGTTACAAGAAGGAGGAGAAGAAGAAATGGACGCACCAACCTCTATGCCTATTTACTATTATGGTTGTGCAGCTATGTTGAGAACTTAATGGTCGAATCAAAATCCAAGTAGAAGATTTTTCAAGTTTCTAAATATGGGATTAGAATAAGGAGTTATTAAATTTTTCCATTGGTTTGATCCACCTATGACACCTCATGTAAAGGTGGTTCTTGTTGGACCATTAAGGAAAGTGAGAAACTTAGAGAGGGAAAAAAGAAAGGAGAGAATGATTTGGATTGTTGTAATTGTTGTGTTTCATGTATTGCATTGGGTATGTAGGGTTTAAAGGTTGCTTTATAGTAAAAGGGAGGTTGTTGTGAAAGTAAAAAGAAATGAAAATTAAGTTTCCTTTATTAGAAACCACATGTTTGTAACTTTTTTTTTAATTTTTTACTAGAAATTCTTAGAGAGGTCGCTAATAATACTCAGAATCAGCACAAAAAACTCCCAGAGAGTCAGAATGGATAAACCTTAGTGGGTTGAGGCAACTATTGGTGTGGATCGGGCTTTGAATTGTGCTTCCTATTATCGGTGCCATCTGGGCGAGTGTTGGAGGAAAATGGGTGCATGTTTTAGATGTGGATCTATTGAGCACCGTGTTAGGGATTGTTTGCAGCAGTCTCTTAGACGGGTGCATGCTTTAACTTAGGAAGGGAATTATAGATTGGTCTATGCAATTAGATGCTGAGAGGATCGAGACACATCTAGCGGTAATGCAGTTTCCTTTGCGATCCATTTTAGTTGTACCTTACATTGATTAAGAATTGTTTGTACCCAAGTGTTTGTTGTAAATGGTGTTTCTGAGAATTTGAGGTAGAGGGATAGTTAGTGATATTTTTGTAGAGAGTTTTTGGAGACAATTCGAGATAGTGAATAAAATGTTCGCTAAAAATATTGTTTGGATTGAAAGTGAAATATTGTCTGGATTGTATTAAAATCATAGTTGCACAATAGTAGCGTGGTGGTCAGTTTGGAATGAGGAGTTTCAAAAGTTGTGCTCAAGTGAATGGTGTGACAATAAGAATTTGGAGGATGAAATTCTTTTAAAGAGAGAGTTGTCACATCCCAAAAATTGGGTTAGTAGAAATTGAGTTTGTGAAACCAAGAGTGGTCATGTTCTGTTTTTTAAATTAAAGTTGTGAAAATTTTGCCAAGTGTATTAATCTAATTCAGTGGTTAGGTGTTGTGCTTGTTTGTAAGAGGTTTTGGGTTCAAATTTTTTTCCTTGAATTTTTTCTATTTTTGTCCAACTCTTATACTTGAACGTCTGGTTTATAAATTACTTTCGCTCAACTGATGATAAGAATAAGCCTGCTGGTTCAGTGGTAAGGCTTTAGCTTACCTAGAGGTTCTGTGTTAGAATCCTGCGTGTGCAAAGTGGAAATTATTTTTTTTTTAAACTCTGAAGAAAATTCTGATGTGGACAATTGATAGGAGTTAGTGGGTAGTTTTTTTAATAAAGGATTTTCTCTTAATTCTTCTCCTTTCAACCGTCTCTCCCACTCTCCTCACTAGTGACGTCCTCTTCTCTCTCTCGCCCTACTCTTCTATTTTTGTTTTCACATAAATGACTATTAAAAATTTCTTTGATTTTTTCTTTCTTCTCCTCATATTTTCTTTTTTTTCCTGTTTCATCCATTTTTCTTTCTTCTAAAACTTCCTTTAATTCATGTTCTCTTGCCATATCTAGGCGTTTTGCTCTAAGCCATCACTCTCTCTTGGATTTGTTGTTGTGTGGATTCTGAGCGTTTTGTCAGTAAGTTAGTATTTGAGTAAGTGATTTCACATTCTGGATGTAATGATGTTCATCTTTTTCTTTTATTTCACAAAAGGTATGAGAAGGTTTGGTTTAATTTGTGAGTTTAACTTATCGATTTTGATATATTTTGTATCAGGTGAAGATCTAGAGGCAAATAATCTGCCGACGAGTTAAGATTCTTAGGAACTGTTCCTTTATTGGGGTAATTGTCAGAGTGTTTTGGTGTTGTAACTGAATATCTGTAATCAAGTAGGGTCAATTTTGTTTTGAGTTTGATGTGTTTGTGCTAACAACTCATTTGGGTGTTGTTTTAGGTTATGGAATTGTTGCTTCTGTTTTTTTTGGCACTGTAATAGTCAGTGTGTAACGAAAATCCTGAAAATAGCAAACAACGTAAAGCTAGAAAACTAACTGTCGACGTCATATAGTCGTGTGTCAAATCGTACTAACTACATGGTCGTGTGCTAGATCGTGTGGGTAACACTGGCTGGGCTAGTTTGCCTCTGTGAACCAATTTTCTATAAAATTTTGTTAGGACAGTATTTGAAGTGCAATTTGGAATTAGTCATTTTATAGGCTCCAAAATGTGTATGTATGTATTATGAATATGAAATATGATATTATGCCTCTGTTGTGTGATTTCTAAAAGCTTGATATTTAATATTGGTATTGTATGTTTAACATTCAAGAGTATTTCTGGGGTATAATTTCTGCTTTTGATTTGTAATTTGAGAACATGTTTAAGCATGAGTCATTTATGTGCACTTAACTATGTAATATGTTTTGACATGTGTATTGGGGTGGGATATTGATGTGATGAAGTGTTCTGGAAGTTTAACTGTATATTGATATTAGTAAGCCATCGTTGCTAAGCAAATCGGGGTGGTGGGTCACCGTTTCTAAGCAACCAGAGATGACTAAATTTATGGTTCAACAACTTATTTGATCTGGGGGCTTGACTACGCTTATTTGATTCTGACGGATTACCGTATTATATCTTTCAACTTGACTATGCTATTCTGAAATGTGACATACACTCCCTTATAGGTGTGTAGGGTTGGATGGGTATTCGTTACCCTAATTGGTGTGTAAGGGTGGAAGGAGATGGTGTATAGCAGATGGGAGTAGGACTTGTATCTTTATATGCATCTGCATCTATATTTGCATCTGTGTTTGTATCTGCATCTACATCTGTGTTAGTATCTGTATCTACATCTGTGTCTATATCAGAATTTGCAACTGTATCTATATTCGTATTTGTTATCGTATCTATATCTGTTTTGTTTGTATAAGTTAAGTTACACACTGAGCTTGTTAGCTCACCCTTTTGTTTTCATCTTTTTAGGTAATCACCAAACTTAGAACCAGACGGCGTGCGGGAGCTCAGATTGGTTTCTCAGTTATTTAAGTATGATGGTTCATGAATTAAAACTATCATGGACTTTCTAGACTTTTTCGGGTTGGAAATCATTTTTTTGGATTTTGCTTTTCATTTGGTTTGTTTTTATTGGATTTAGTATCTATTACTTTAAAACTACAAAGTTTTGTGTTGTACAAACTAAGTCATGTTTTTCAAAATTTAATAGCAGAAATTTCTGCTGCAAAATAAAGTAATCACTTAAGTGTTTTTCTGTAATAAAATGAATAGTTTTGAAGAATTTTTTTTTAAAAAATTGGAAAGTGATTTGTCAAAATTAATATTATCAAAGCAAACGAATTCAAATTCAATTTTTGGATTTTAAAATAAGTTTATGTAACACCTCAAGATTCGACCATAACTTTTAGGCCAAGTTTGGGGGTGTTACATTGCAGATGCTAAACTAAGAATTTTTTTTCATCTTGACTATTGTTAACACAGTTCAACAACCCTTCCCAAAAGATATAGTATTTGTCCAGAAATTTCCCTAAATAAAATATATTCCTGACTGTGCAACAAAATGAAATCCAATTTAGTCAATGCAATTAATCCATCCTTGGCTATTTTTTGGATAGTGATAGTTATGTTGGAGTGGAGTTATTAATCTATTGAGTTCGCATCCACTTGACTATTGTTGGTTGACCAGGTGGATCCTTCATTGTGAAAGGTAATTTGACCCTAGAAGTTGCTGTAGGGTTTGAGCTTTGTTGGGTTGTGGGTGGTTGGCTTGAAAATTTATCCATTGAAGTGACTTAGTTTTGAAATTTGCTGGCTTAATGATTGGTTTGCCATTTGGTCATACATTAAAATATCATTGAATAGTAAGTCTATGTTAAGCAAAGTAAAATGTATGCAATCAACAATGTAAAGTTATTTCCCCCAACAATCCCTTTGCAAGTCCTTGTATTATGGCTTGGTTTGCGACATTTGGTGCAATTAGTTTGATGTCCTATCTTGCTAAGTTTTGGTTCACTCTTTCTTGCTTTATCAACTTTCTTCCTCGTTTGTTTAGGACTTTCTGGGTGCTTTCTAATCCTAGGAGGAAGAATGGGTTCCATATCCCTCACATGGTCCCATTGCATAGTGTTGAAATGTGTGTTGAAGCCCCATATATTTTGAGATATTTTTAAATTATTAGGGTAGATAAATCTTAGAATAATCAAATGAGATGTTTTAGGAATATTTTTTTTATATTTCACTAGTTTACTAGAATAAGGAAATTATTTTCCCAGTTACGTTGCGAGTCTTTTCTCTATTTAAATTCAATTATTTACTTAATCAATTGAATACTCTTTTGAAAACTTTCACGGTACTAGAGCTACGTTAAATCTCCAGTAATACCATGGTTAAAACAAAGATTACTAGAGCTAAGAGATCCAACAATGAAACAGAGATAGAAAGTTCTATTGTAAGAACACTACCAAGAGTGCAATGACTTAAGGGAAAGAGGTGTCTCACCTCTCTTTTCAGTTGACATCTCATAAGCTGAATAGTAAGAATTACCTCGAATGGTCGTAGTCTGTGAAGTTAGCAATTAATGGACATGGCAAGCTAGGTCATTTAACCAGAGAAGTGAAGTAACTACAGCTGGGCGATCGAAGGATAAACACATGGAGGTTAGAAAATTATATGATAATTGTGTAGCGAGATTATTTTGACGAGATGATTTGCTAACCTCAGGCAAAAGGTTTTAATTATAGAAATGAACTTTTAACGACAACTTGATTTTTGAACGATGCTTTGATGTGACATGCTAGATTCAACCATAACGTCTAGGCTGGGTTTAGAGTGTTACATTTAGTGGTATTAGAGCCAAGTTACAAAACTCGACTGTGAAATGAGTTTTCAAAAAATTGAATTTCAAAAAGTTGTTTCCACATGTGCGATATGCTTGAGATATTTTTTCTAAAAAGTGTGGCACACCAAGTCTCTAGCGCCGAATCTGTAAGTTTCTGAAACTGTTGTTTGTTTTCATTGAAAAGCAGTAGCTGAAAAAACATTGTGATTTCTTTAGATATTAGACTGTGTTGCTACGCTTGAATTTAGAGTTTGTATTTATTTTGTGTGTGTTCTGGAAATGGCATGCATGTGATATTTATCCGCTTCGATGGATAGATGGTTTGGTACGTGCTTCTATTGTTAGGATCAGAGTGCGCAGCGAGATCGTTGTGTGGTAGGCTAGGTTGTTCAACAATTCTGATAGTTGGAAATTTCGAGGATGAAATTTTTTTAGGGGGTAGAATTGTAACGCCCGAATTTGGGCCTAAAAGTATTGGGCCTTAAGTATAGGTCCGTAAGGAGGTTGTACATAAGAATTTAATTGTTCAAGGAAATGACACAATTAAATGTTTGCTTTGGTGTTTAATGGCCCTGAGAAGTGTTGGAGAAATCTTGGGTTCAAACCTGGGCTTTAGCAAAAAATTTGGTTTTAAGTGAATAAAACCCTGGATGATTGGAAGTAGGCCTTTTAAATTAGTGTGTTAAGTAAGTGGCAGTGGCATGGGCAAGACTGCAAGGGAGCTTGAGTTCAAGTCTCATGATGCGCAAAGGGATATTTATTTTTCATCCTTGCTGCATAAGTAGTGGAGTTAGACTTAAACTCTGCAAGGTGGAATTTGAATTAGTCATGGAGAAGTTTGAGGAGGGATTTATGGAAATTATCTGGGTTGTTAAGAGGAAATCTAGGAAAGTTTGAAAATGTGAGAGTTGTATGGGAACTCTGGCTTTGAGAATTCAGCTAGGGGTATGATCCTCTTTTTTATCCTCATTTTCAGTTTTGGGTGTTGAGATTAGCAATTCTTAGAGCCGATTTTGATTAAGAGTTATTGGGGGTTTCTCTCGGTTTTCCTTTTTGTGGCCATTTGAAGTCTATTCTTCCTCATTTTCCTATTTTTTTTTGTGACCGAATACCCTCTCTTCTTGACTCTCTTCACAGTTGGCCTATTCTTTCCTTTCTCTTCTTCTCTCAACCTAGCCGAATACTGTTTCCTCTCCATTCTCTTTTCTCTCTTCCCCTTCTTTCTCAACTTGACCGAATATACCTTTCTCTCCCCAAACTGTTATAGTTTCATTTCTTTCTTTGGCGCTTAGCACTTTGGCTGAATATAGCATCCCCTTTGCTATTCAGCTTGATAAATTCTTTCTATTCTCTTCTGCTCTCTTCACTTTAATTTCGATTAGGCTTCCTTCTTCTGGCTATTTTTCACTTATTCTGTCATTTGGTATTCAGCCGATTGCTTCCATACTCTACTGTTGGTATATTAATTCGATATCTGTAAGTGATCCTGACAAAAGGGTAGTTGTTCATACCACTTTGCCTTTCATTCAAAATTGTTCTTTCTTACTCTGTTTCTTAGAGCTGAACGTGCTCCTTCTCATTCTTCGGTTGCTGTTTGGTTGACCCCTTCCTCAAGATATATGGTTCGTTAGGTCTCTAGGTTTCTCGAGGAGTGAAGAAGTGCAAGGGCTACTCGAGTCGTCAAATCTTTTTTCTTATTAATCGAATAAGGTAAGAACGCTACGTTACTTTTGGGTTAGGTCGAATATGCCTTTGATTCTGTAAGACTAATATTTGTGGATTTAGGCCACATTTATGATCAAACTCGATTATTAAGATCTGTATTCGTAATGCAAATTTTTGGTCAGAAAGGTGTGGATTGTTTTAGCCAAGTGATCTAAAGGCAATAAGCCATAAACGTTCGTTCAAGGCTTGGGCACGGTGGACTGTTTGCTCGGCTTCGTAAACAGGTGTGTAACAGTGCCCTGTAATCGGTAGTCGGTGAAAAGCCGAAGAGGTGTGTAACCATACACCATTCTGTACTGTCAAAAGCCGAAAAAGGTGTGTAACTATACATCGTAAACCATTACTATCGAAAAGCTAAAAAAGGAGTGTAATCACACCCCTGTTGAACTGCGAATCGGCGAAAGTCGAAAAGTCGAAAAGCATAAACTTCTACATTTGAGGCCTCACAAGCGTGCGATTGCTCGTGGGGTAAATCGAGCCACAAATCATGGGCGATAGATTGCAAAGGCCACCACGTGCTTTTTCGTGGACTGGGATTGTTGTGGTCCTCGATAGGCCATAATAGGTCGAATAGGCTCGTGGGAAAATTTCGCTATTAAGCGGGAAGTAGATAGACTTGTCATGTTGCACGCATAACTCAGGTTGTTTTTGGGCCTCGATGAGCCGAAATTGGCCGTGTGGGCCTAATGGGCTCGTGGGCTTCATGCAGATAAAATTCATGGTAAGTGTCAAATTATGATCTAGGCTATGGTGTTCGCATAGCCGTGACTGGAATTGGCTAAATGGGCCACACGAGCTTGTGGGCCCACTTGGGTAGAGTTATGGGCTGTTACTCAAGTCGCTCGAGGCGACGGTGGACCATCTGATGGGTCATAAATACCCCCAGTTTGGAAAATGATCGTAATGCTCCTGTAGGGCAAAATGACTGTAATACCCCTGTATGGTAGAATGACGTTTATGCTTTTATGTTCCGTTTGACTGATGTGCTTATGAAGTACATATATGATTGTACTGAGTATGATTTTGCATACATGCAATATTTATGACATGACATATTGCATGGGGTTGGGTTATTATTGACAGAGGAAGTGTACGACTTGTAGCTGTTCTGTACAAGGTTTTCAACCTTTCTGCAACACTTATGGCTTATAGTCGTTCTATTCACTGGTAATGTTACTTGAGATATTTTCGACCTTTAGCCATTCTGTCTACGGTATTGAGCCGTTCTGTTGACTTAGTGCCGCAACCGGTGCTACGTTTGGTGTGTTGGTTGGGTGGGTCGATTTTATCCCCACATAGTGTGTTGGTTGGTACAGGTAGTGTGTTGGTTGGACTGGGCTGGATATCTGTCTGTATGTCTGCATCTGATATTGATTCTTTATTGGGCTTAGGCCCATCTTATTCTGTTAATGGGCTAGGCCCAACTGTTACTGATATTGAGAATAGGCTAGGCCCAATTGATTCTAATGAGGGCTGAGACCCAAGTGAAATTATACTAGGCTTAGGCCCACACTCATTATTCTGTTACTGTAATGGGCTCTGGCCCAGACTGATTCTGAATTCTATCTGTTTACTAGCTGTTTTAATTTAGGAGGGGATTACACACTGAGTTTTAAATAAACTCACCCCATTTATTAACTGTGTAACAACCCTTACCTCTAACCGCCGCCAGATTAGGGTATGAGGCATTACTACACTCTTATACACTTTTCCGATACATACATTTCAATTATATATTAAAACCTTTCATGAATACCCTCTATGTCCCTATTATGGGCTTTATGAGACCCAAAACAATCATTGAAGTTGGTTCGGAACCAAACCAGAACTTTTCGAACATTTATACATTTTTCACTAAAATAGGGGTCGTACACCCGTGTGACATGGGCCACGCCCGTGTGGGCAGGCCGTATGGTCACACACGCCCGTGTTAAAAACATTGAGCATTCTGCTTATGCACCACAGCCAAATCACACGCCCGTGCGGTGGCCGTGTCCTAACCCACGGCTGAGACAGACGGCCGTGCCTCTAGCCCGTGTGGCACACATTAGGCTATTTTCCAAGCCCTTTTTATGTTCTTAACTCTTTGTACTAATATACGATATATCAAACTTTTTCATACTCTTAGTTATATTTATCTTAACCACATCAAGACATTACTTATGTATACATAAAATAGGTTTACTTACTTATAGCCATTATGAGCCATACATCATGGCTTTATACAATGCGACAGTATAAACCTATACGTTTGGCTAAATCATAATATTAGATAATACCAAAAACTAAATCTCTATACATGCCACTCACTTATAGATAAATAAGAATTTTCGTTATTCCAACCTGACAAATTGATAGTGTGATGATACCTCCAACGATCTCCAACCCCGAGCCAATCCTGAAAAGCACTGAGAGAAATGGGAAAGTAGTGTAAGTTTTATAACTTAGTAACTTGGCATATAACAATAAGAAATTTAATTAACAATATTAACCCATTCCTTAATAAGTATGCTCAAGAAAATAGAATCAATATTCACATGATTTCACCTCTTTACTCAAATTCAGTTTAAACTATTTTCCCGAGTCACAGTCACTAATTTAATTATTTCATAAGCTACAGAACTCTAAATTAAGTTTTGTAAATTTTCCCTAAAATCAGACTCATATACCTTCTTTCCATAAAATTTACAGAATTTTTTCCTTATCCAATTAATACAGTTTATTTATTAAACTTTCCCCTATTTCACTGTTTGACGGTTCTACATCTATTCACAAAAACTAAGATATTTCATTATACAGAATTCAAATAATGTTCTTGTTTTTTCCAATATAAAATATACTCAATAAGGATATTAAGAATATAAACCATGAACCATAATTATTTTTATACAATTTATAATGATTTTTCTAAGTCAGAATAGGGGATCACGTAATCATTCTAAACAGTCTCACAAGAATTTAAATATCTCATAAAGTATAATCCATTTGCTCACACCATTTTCTTTATATGAAGATAGACTCAATGAACTTTAATTTCATATCTCACTCAATTATTAATTAAATTTCTACAATTTTTGGTGATTTTTCAAATGTACATGACTGGTACTATCCAAATTTGCTTTACTTTTAAAATTCACTATTTCATGCTTTCTCTATAGTTGCATTAATGGTAACACTTACCTCTTATCAACCTTACCAAAGTACAATCATAAATGAGCTTATTGCTCATAGTTTACACATATATACCTGCACTCATTCACAAGATTCATATTCACACTTACACATATAAATGCCTCAAACACGATGTTCACTTGCACATTATTATCACATGATTAGAACCTTTTCACATTTAATCACTTTTCATTATATCAATTCAATACCCGTTGAACCCTATGGAATGCTAAAGGATACACAGAATAAGGCAAAAAGTGCCACACTGTAATATAGCTGAAGCTATCACTGTAATGTAGCCGAAGCTACCACTGTATTGTAGCCGAAGCTACCACTGAGATGTAGCCGAAGCTACCACTGTATTGTAGCTTTGACTACCACTGAGATGTAGCCAAAGCTACCACTGTATTGTAGCTGAAGCTGCCACTGAGATGTAGCAGAAGCTACCACTATATTGTAGCCAAAGCTACCACTGAGATGTAGCCAAAGCTACCACTATATTGTAGCCGAAGCTACCACTGAGATGTAGCCTATAGATTCCTAAGGTTCAATCGGGATTTGTTTCGGTTTCACTCATTAACACTTATTCAACGTTAAATTAACCACTTGTCTCGTAACAACACTAATTCACAATTTTTTTTATAATATGCATAATCATAGAAATCACATTTAAATACAATATTTCAATGCACTTTCTTGTACCATAGAACTTGGCATATTAAACATTTAATTCAACATAATTCAATTAATTCACTAATTTAACTTTAAAATATAAATTACAATGTTATTAAATTATTATTATCACACCAACTTACCTCGAATGCCAAAACGATTAATTTTCCTGACTTAGCCCACAACTTCGTTCTTCCCCAATCTTAGTCCAAATTGCATGTTTTCTTGATCTAACATGTCAAATAGCACTCATTTAACACCTTTTATCAACACACTAATCAATTAAATTCACATATCAAATTTTAGAAAATTTAGAATTTTGCCTCCTAACTTTTCAAAAATTACACTTTTACCCATAAGCTCGTAAAATATTTTTATTAAATTTTCTTATGTTTCATGACATGTTGAACATTTTTCTATTCTATGGAAACTTCAAATTCTCACTAATTCACACACTTATGACCAATTTATAACTTGTACAATTTAACCCCTTTTATACGATTTCATCAAAAATCATCTAATAAAACTCGTTTCTCTGCTCGTAGACATGCATAATCTACCATAATTCATCAAAATACACAATTATTCAACATGGGTCAATTTTTAAAATCAAAATCTAACTCAAAATAATGGTAGAAATAGCTAAATTGAGTTACCGGAATTTCAAAAATACGATGAACATTAAAAATGGGGCTCAAATGCACTTACAATTGAGCTTTGAAAAGTTTGAAACCCTAACCATGGCTTCTTGAAAATTTTGGCAACATGGGGAAGAGAATGAGCAGATTTTTGGGTTTTAAATTTTGTCTTTTATGCCTTAAAACACCAAAATGACCAAAATACCCCTTTTTACTAAACCTTCAATTTTACCCTTCCATGTCTAATTTTGTCCATACCAAACTATGATGATCTATTTTACATTTAAAGACCTCTAGTTTAAACCCCCATTTCAAACAAGTACTTATATTTTAGAACTCATATTTTGCAATTAATGCAATTTAATCCTAATAATAAAATTAGGCACTTTATCGATAAAACTACTTAACAAAATTTGCACACAATCACTCAAACATATCATGGACTCTAAAATAATAATAAAATAAATATTTCTACCTTGGATTTATGGTGTCGTAACCACTATTCCGACTAGGCCCTGTTTCAAGCTGTTACAAACTGTGAAGGTAATCCCCAGCCTTAGGCGATTTGGAGCTGTGAGAGACTCGGAGGTGGCCACACGACTGTTGATGCTCTGCTGTAGACTTTTTATTTGCATTTTATCTTTTGGGGTTTTAATTCTGTAATAAGGCCTTTGAGGGATTAAATTTTTAATTGGGCTTTTGATTTCCTTATTTAAAACTGCTGAACACGAATTATAAAAAATTAATAACTATTTTCAAAAACACTTAAAAAAAGACGTTTTTATATTTCAAACTTTAGTAGCTTCTGTGATTTGAAATAACTTAAAGTATCAATGCCAGACATTAAGTAAACGTTTTTGACTAGATGATTTGCTAACCTCGAGCAAAATATTTTAATTATAGAAATGAACTTTTAACAACAACTCGATTTTTGAATGACGCTTTGATGTGACACGCCAGATTCGACCATAACGTCTAGGCTGCGTTTGGGGTGTTTCATTTAGTGGTATCAGAGTCAAGTTGCAAAACTCGGCTGTGGAATGGGTTTCCAAAAAATTGAATTTCAAAAATTTGTTTCCACATGTGCGATATGCTTGAGATATTTCTTCTAAAAAGTGTGGCACACCGAGTCTCCAACGCTAAATCCATAATTTTCTGAAACTGTTGTTTGTTTTGATTGAAAAGCAGTAGGTGAAAAAATAATGTGATTTCTTTAGATATTAGACTGTGTTGCGACACTTGAATTTAGAGTTTGTATTTATTCTGTGTGTGTTCTGGAAATGGTATGCATGTGATATTTATCCGCTCTGATGGATAGATGGTTTGGTATGTGCTTCTATTGTTAGGATCAGAGTGCGCAGTGAGAGCGTTGTGTGGTAGGCTAGGTTGTGGAACAATTCTGATAGTTGGAAATTTCGAGGACGAAATTTCTTTAAGGGGGTAGAATTGTAACGCCTCGAATTTGGGCCTAGAAGTATTGGGCCTTGAGTATGGGTCCGTAAAGAGGTTGTACATAAGTATTTAATTGTACAAGGAAATGACACAATTGAATGTCTGCTTTGGTGGTTAATGGCCCTGAGAAGTGTTGGAGAAATCTTGGGTTCAAACCTAGGCTTTAGTAAAAATTTTGGTTTTAAGTTAATAAAACCCTCGATGCTTGGAAGTAGGCCTTTTAAATTATTGTGTTAAGTAAATGACAGAAGGAAGTATGTGGTTTAGTGGTTGTGGCGTCATTAAGGTTGTAAGGGTGCCTTGTAACACCCCGTACCCGAGACCGTTGCCGAATTCGAACACGAGGTATTTACGGACTTATTTCATTTATTTTCACAGTCCATTTTAAAAATTTCCAGACAAGCTGGCTAACTACGTCACTGTTACCTTAAAAATCATATCTTGAGTTCTAAAACTCGAAAACCAGTTTCGTAAATTTTACCTGAAATTAGACTAATATATCCATATACAAATTTTTTTCTAGAATTTTTCATCAAGCCAATTAGTACATTTTATTAGTTAAAGTCTCCCCTGTTTCAGGGTTCGACTGCTCTGACTTTCATGCATTACGACTTGTATATCTTCCTGTACAAGGCTTCATTACTTATTCCGTTTGTTTATAACGAAACTAGACTCAAAAAGGAATCTATAAATATATAGCATGACCTCTAATTATCTCTGGTTAATTTATAGTGAATTTCCAAAGTCAGATCAGGGGATCCAGAAATCGCTCTGGCCCTGTTCCACAAAAACTTAAATATCTCTCAAAATACGACTCATATGATTGTTTCGTTTCTTCCATATGAATGTAGATTCATCAAGGTTCGATTACATAATTTATTCACTATTTAATTTCATTCCTACTATTTTTAGTGATTTTTCAAATCCACACCACTGCTGCTGTCAGCATCTGTTTTTAAGGTAAACTTTACCTATTTCATGGTTTTCCATGAATCAACTAGAATTTGTCATACAAAGCACCAAAATGATCATGATTAACCATTCCAATGGCTAATCATTACCAAACGTTTCCATACCTCTCAATGAACAACATACAAAACGATTATAATGCTATGCTCAAAGTATATATAAGCCATTTTCGCATGGCTATCCAAATTTATACAAAACCAACAACAAAAAGGGTAGTCCTATACATGCCATTTTCAGAGTTCAACCAAAAGTGTACCAAAAGGGCTTTGATAGTGTGGACGACTTCGACTTCGACAATCCCGAGTCCGATAACTGACGAACCAAAATCTATAAAATAGAAAATCAGAGAAACAGAGTAAGCATTTAATGCTTAGTAAGTTTTGAGCAATGAAATTAGGCACAATTGAAGTATAGCATTCATATGACTAAACGAATAATTTCATATACACACATTCTCAAAATCATACCTACTTCACATTACCAACCTTATATTCATACATAAGAGATCAACTTAACCAAAAGTCGGAAGCTCATTAATCGACTGAGCGAATACTATTTAAAAGGAATCAACTAATCCAATGCATATACGAAACATACCTCATCGTTGGGATTTTACGAGCATATTAATTGAAATTATTACAGCAAGATCGCTCATTCCCAAACCAAGTACCTTCGGGCTTTAACCGGATATAGCCACTCGCTCAAATGCCTTCGGGACTTAGCCCAGATATAGTAGTTCGCACAAATGCCTTCGGGACTTAGTCCAGATATAGTAACTCGCACAAATGCCTTCGGAACTTAGCCCGGATATAGTAACTCGCACAAATGCCTCCGGGACTTAGCCCGGAATTAGTCACTAGCATAAATGCCTTCGGGACTTAGCCCGGAATTATCATCCGAATATTCATGCACATATCAGTAAATCATGATACATCTTTATTTCATTTTCATAACTAGAATTCAAACACAAGTCAATTATTAAGCATTCCCATTTTCGGCTCAATAGCCACATACAAACAGCATGATTTGGTTTGCTTTATGACATGATCTCTATGCACATACGGCTACCCATATACGTATAGACTAATTAACTCAACATATAATTCAAGTAGAGTCATTATATCACCTTATATTTGTTATGATTATACGTCATGACTTAATCAAATCGTAAACTAAGTTTCATTACTCGAAAACTTACCTCGGATGTTGTCGAACGATTTCGACGGCTATTCGATCACTTTTTCCTTCCCTTTATCGGATTTAGTTCCCCTTTGCTCTTGAGCTTAATTTAACAAATAAATTGATTTAATCATTTGAACATCAAAACGAGAAACTCAAGGTACTTAACCCATATTACATTAGACATTAGAGTCACATATATACGAAATCATGAATCAACTCAACATTTTAGCCCACACTCTCTTTTAGCCGATTATCTAAGCCAAGATAAAAGCATCAATATGCTTGCCTCTAACCGAATACATGCAACACATCTACCTCATGTGGCCAAATATGCATGTCCATGTTGAGGCCGATTATATGCTTAATACTTCCTACAAATATGGTTACTTGTATTGACTACATACCATTTTGTTTCAAGTTCAAAACTCGGCTAATACACATATATACACTAGTAATCAAATACTAACATTTGCACTTCACCTTACTACCAATTCTCATCTACTTCCTACCATGGCCGAATACATCAAGACACCATACCATTTCAATTTTGGTCATGGGTTAAACAAAGAACTTAATGTCTAACTCAAAAATACTAAAAAGAAAATTCAAGAGTCATCAATCACCATTTCATGTATCACTACAAAGCTTCACACTTAGCATGCAAATGACATCAACACAAGTCCACCTTAGCCGAAACTTAGCTCATCTTCATGCCTCATCACCACAACATCAAACACCAACCAAGAAGACAACACTCATGGCCGAATATCATCTCCATCTCATAGCAAAGATTTAAACCATGGGCTAGGTAGAACTCAAGCTAACAACTAAAACTATGCATGAATCTCATGGAACAACATCAACATACCTTAGTCTAGTGAACCACCATAGCCGATTTTCTCCAAGCTCTTTCCCTTCTTTTTCTTTCTTCTATTCGGCCAAGTTCAACAACATGAGAACTTTTTCTTCATCATTTTCCTTTTCATTATTTTATTACCATGCTCCTTATTTTACCATTTCTAACATAAAGCATTAACACAACATGTTTATGACATGTTTTACCCATCACATTTTGTCCACCCTTATTGTCATGGCCGGCCACTACTAATTAAATGGGGAAATTGACATGCAAGTCCACCCCTTTGATTACATGCACTAATAGATCCTTATAGATTAACCTATCACATTTCAAAAGTGTCACACATAAGTCCTATTGACTAAATTCACATGCAATTAACTAAATCGAAGCTTAAAACTTTCACACATTCATATTCACATATTTTAGACAATAATTATCATATTCAAATAATTTGGTGACTCGGTTTAGCGGTCCCGAAACTGCTTTTTGACTAGGGTCACTTTAGGGCTATCACAAGCCTAGGTTCAAGTCTTGGCTCTGTAGACCTTTTAAATAATTATGGTTAAAATTTGACACAAGAGTGCTAGGTGTCCCAATGGCAGTGGCGTGATGAAGACTATAAGGAAGCTTGAGTTCGAGTCTCATGATGTGCATAGGGGTATTTATTTTACATCCTTGCTGCATGAGTAGAGGAGTTTGACTCAAACTTTGCAAGGTGGAATTTGAATTAGTCATGGAGACGTTTGAGGAGGGATTTGTGGAGATTATCTGGGTTGTTAGGAGGAAATCAAGGAAAGTTTGAACATAGGAGAGTTGTATGGGAGCTCTAGCTTTGAGAATTCGGCTAGGGGTATGATCCTTATTTTTAGTTTCAGGTGTTGAGTATTAGCAATTCTTGGAGCTGATTTTCATTAAGAGTTATTGGGGGTTTCTCTCAGTTTTCATTTTTGTGGCCATTTGAAGTCTATTCTTCCTCATTTTCCTTTTTTTTGTGACAGAATACTCTCTCTTCTTGACTCTCTTCATAGTTGGCCGATTCTTTCCCTTCTCTTCTTCTCTCAACCTAGCCGAATATTGTTTCCTCTCCATTCTCTTTTCTCCCTTCCCCTTCTTTCTCAACTTGACCGAATATACCTTTCTCTCCCCAAGCTGTTATAGTTTCATTTCTTTCTTTGGCACTTAGAACCTTGGCCGAATATAGCATTCCCTTTGCTATTCAGCTTGATAAATTCTTTCTATTCTCTTCTTAACTCTTCACTTTGATTTCGGTTGGGATTCCTTCTTCTAGCTGTTTTTCACTTATTCTGCTATTTGGTATTCAGCTGATTGCTTCCATACTCTGCTATTGGTATATCATTTCGATATCTGTAAGTAATCCTAACAAAAGGGTAGGTGTTCATATTTCTATGCCTTTCGTTCAAAACTGTTCTTTCTTACTCTGTTTCTTAAAGCTTAATGCCCTCCTTCTTATTCTTCGGTTGCTGTTTGGTTGACCCCTTCCTCAAGATATGTGGTTCGTTGGGTCTCTAGGTCTCTCGAGGTGTGAAGAAGTGCAAGGGCTGCTTGAGTCGTCAAATCCTTTTTCTCATTAATCGAATAAGGTAAGAATGCTACCTTACTTTTGGGTTAGGCCGAATATGCCTTTGATTCTGTAAGACTAATATTTGTGGATTTAGGACACATTTATGATCAAACCCGATTATCAAGATCGGTGTTCGTAATGCAGATTTTTGGTATGAAAGGTGTTGACGGTTTTAGCCAAGTGATCTAAAGGCAATAAGCTATTCACATTCGTTCAAGGCTTGGGCGTGGTGGACTGTTTGCTCGGCTTCGTAAACAGGTGTGTAATAGTGCCCTGTAATCGGTATTCAGTGAAAAGCCGAAGAGGTGTGTAACCATACACCATTTTGTACTATCAAAAGCTGAAAAAGGTGTGTAACTGTACACCGTAAACCGTTACTATTGAAAACCCAAAAAAGGAGTGTAATCACACCCCTTTTGAATTACGAATCGGTAAAAGCTGAAAAGTCAAAAAGTCAAAACTTTTGCATTTGAGGCCTTGCGTGCATACGATTGCTTGTGGGGTAAATCGAGCCCACAAAGCATGGGTGATAGACTGCAAAGGCCACCATGTGCATTTTCCCAGATTGGGGCTGTTATGGGCATTGATAGGCCGTAATGGGCTGAATAGGCCCGTAGGCCCACGTGGGTAAATTTCATTGTTAAGCGGGAAGTAGATAGACTTGTCATATCGCGCACATAACTCAGGTTGTTTTTGGGCCTCAATGGGCCGAAATAGATTGTGTGGGCCCAATGGGCTCGTGGGCCCCACGCGGATAAAATCCATGGTAAGTATCAAATTATGAGCTGGGCTATGGTGTTCGCATAGCCGTGACTGGAATTAGGCTAAATGGGCCACACGAACTTGTGGGCCCACTTGGACCAAGTAATGGGCCGTAGGCCCATTTGCACCCTTATGTTTGTTTAGATTACTTAAGTTGCTCGAGGCGATGGTGGACCATCTGATGGGTCATAAATACCTCATTTTGGAAAATGACCGTAATGCCCCTGTAGGGCAAAATGACTAATACCCCTGTATGGTAGAATGACGATTATTGTAATACCCCGATTTAAGGCCTAGTCAGAATAGTGGTCTCGGGACCATAAATATGATGTGGGGAAAATTATTTTTATCATTTTTATGAGGTTATATTATGATTATATTAGTGCATGAAAAATTTGGTGAGTTAATTTTATTGCTTTCGAGCCCGATTGCAAAAAATGACTAAATCGCATAAAAGGAAAAAGTTGCATTTTAGTACCCAAATGTGTAAAATAGCTAGAGAATTAAAATTGGAGGTCTTTAAAGGGCAATTAGACCTTTTTAAAGTGCTTGTCCTACCATTGAGTCAAAGGGGGGACAAAATTTTTATGGTTGGTATGTTAGGTGACTTGTTTGGACTAAAAAAAATGATATCATCTTCTTCCCATTTCTTTGTCCACCGAAAATATCAGAAAATTAGATGTTTTTGAAGCTTTGGAATTTCAGCAACTTATCACCTCAACAAGTAAGTGATTTCCATGTCCTTTGTTGATGATTTTTGCATTTTTGAGACTCTTGAAGCATGAGCTTTCAAATGAGGGGTCTATTTTGCAAAATGATTAAGAGTTTAGGGTTTTTCCATGAATGGATTTGTGATGATTGCTGAGTTATTATGGAAGAATATGGATCTTAGAAGAGTTCTAAATAATTTTTGTGAAAGGTGTTAGCATGAAAATACCTAAAGGGACAATTTTGCATAAGTTGCAAAATAGGTAATAAGTTTGTGAAATAGTGAAATTTTGGGGTTCCTACAAGAGTAGAAAGGGTTAGTTTAGGCCTAAGATAAGAGGAAATTCGATAAAAATTGAATTTTGAGCTTAAGGGTAAAATGGTCAAATTCCCAAAGTCTAGGGCAAAATAGTCTTTTTACAAAAAAATGAATTTATGATTGCCTAATCGTAATTAGTGATTAAATGAGTGTATTTTGTTATTATAGATCAAGATTTTCCAAATCCAAACCTAGACTGAGGGAAAGCCAAGTAAATCGACTAAACCAACTAGTCAAGTACATTTTGTAAACCGAGGTAAGTTGTATGTAAATAATACAAGTACATTGCTAGTGGATGTGTTTGAATTAATATAGCATGAATTGTTTGTTTGTGAATTGAGAATGCATATTGGTAATTGGGATGGTAGAGATCCTATTGTAACCTTAGGAAGTAAACTAGATATTCATGCCGTAACATTTGGGCCACTTGTGTGAGCTAGTGTAAGACATGTCTGGGACATGCATCGGCCACATTATGAGAGCCAGTGTAAGACCATGTTTAGGACAGGGCATCAGCATAGAGACGAGTGTTAGTGTAAGACATGTCTGGGACATGCATCGGCCTCGAGACGTAAGCCAATGTAAGACATGTCTGGGACATGCATTGGCTAAGCGATGTGTTAGTGTAAGACCATGTCTGGGACATGGCATCAATACAGATATGTGAGAGCTAGCATAAGACCATGTTTGGGACATGGCATCGGCCTCGATGATGATAGCCAGTGTAAGACCATGTTGGGGACATGGCATCAGCAGTTACCCCATGTTAAAGGCATGATAGAATATGTGGTAGGGTTTCTAAAGGTTCAACAGTGAAAGTTATGAATGTGAGTTAATAAGAAAAGTGTAACCATGTTGTGAGTGATACAGGTACCTAACTGACACGTATGAGAAATGAACTCAATGTAAAATATAAGAGTAGTGAGTTGGTAACGAGTAAGTCAAGCTTATGTTTATCTTCGTACTAAGAGAATGATGATCATAGTAAAATTGTTGTTGTATAATTATTTATGTGCAACTTACTAAGCTTTTATGCTTACTCATTCTTCCCTTCCATTTTCTTTTAGTGCTACCTAGCTAGCTAAAGGATCACCGGAAGTTAGAGATATTGATCACACTATCAGCCAAAGCATTGGTATAGTTGGTTTTATATCTTTGAGCGTGGCATGTATAGGGCTAGACTTTATTATCTTTGTGTCTTGAGAATTGGCCAAATGGGTTGGCTTGGGATAAATCCCACACTTGGTATTAAGCCTTGAATGATGGCTAATATTCATTTTGGTTATATGCAATATGATATTTCCATAGCGGAGTAATTTGTCTTGTGAAAGAATGTCTATTGTGGCTGATCTAGCCATATGGATTATGTTGTTTTGGTATTTTCTTGCAGTTGTATGGAATTATGCTTGTAGAGGTGGCAATGAGGCTTGGTAAATAGCCTCATATTGCCTACATGGGTAGACACACGGGCATGTGGTCCGGCCGTGTGTCCCCTGCACGTAGAAATTTTAAGTCAGTATGCATGGTAATAAACACATAGGTAGAGACACGACCGTGTGTCTCAGCTGTGTGGTGGACACGGCCTAGCACACGGGCGTGTGCCTTGCCCGCGTGACATTTTGGGTGTGCTGACATCAGAAATAGAATACTCAAGTTTTCTCACACAGGCTAAGACACGAGCGTGTCAATGCCGTGTGAGCAACTCGGGCCAGGGATATGGGCTTGTGCCCAGGCCGTGTGAAGTCTGCACTTGAATTATGAAAAAAATTATGGAATTTGTAACACTCCGTACCTGAGACCGTTGCCGGAGTCGGACACGAGGGGTTAATAGACTTAATTCACTTATTTTCACAGTCCAATTAAAAAAAAAATCCAGACAAGCTGGCTAACTGCGTCACTGTCACCTTAAAAATCATATCTTAAGTTCCAAAACTTGAAAATCAGTTTCATAAATTTTCCCTGAACCTAGACTCATATATCCATCTACAAATTTTTTTCTAGAATTTTTGGTTGGGCCAATTAGTACAGTTTATTAGTTAAAGTCTCCCCTGTTACAGGGTTTGACTGCTCTGACCTTCATGCATTACGACTTATATATCTCCCTGTACAGGGATTCAATACTTATGCCGTTTGTTTATAATGAAACTAGACTCAAAAAGGAATCTATACATATATGGAATGACTTCTAATTATCTCTGGTTAATCTATAATGAATTTCCAAAGTCAGATCAGGGGATCCAGAAATCGCTCTGGCCCTGTCCCACGAAAACTTAAATATCTCTTAAAATACGACTCATATGACTGTTTCGTTTCTTCCAAATGAAATTACATTCATCAAGGTTCGATTACATAATTTATTAACTATTTAATTCCATTCCTACTATTTTTAGTGATTTTTCAAATTCATACCACTGCTGCTGTCAGCATCTGCCTTTAAGGTAGACTTTGCCTATTACATAGTTTCCATGATTCAACCAACCCTTTAGCATATATAGCACAAAGTATGATCGTGATTAACCATTCCAATGGCCAGTCATTGCCAAGCATATCCACACCTCTCAATAACCTTATACATACAAAATGATTATAACATTATGCTCAAAATATATATAAGCCATTTTCGCATGGCTATCCAAATTCGTACAATACCGAAAGGTACATGACCAACATCAAAAAGGGTAGTCCTATACATGCCATTTCAGAGTTCAACCAAAAGTGTACCAAAGGGGCTTTGATAGTGTGGGCGACTTCGACTTCGACAATCCCGAGTCTGATAGCTGACGAACCAAAATCTATAAAACAGAGATTTAAAGAACGGAGTAAGCTTTAAATGCTTAGTAAGTTTCGAACAATGAAATTAGGCGCAACTGAGGTATAGCATTCATATAACTAAACGGATAATTTCATATACACATATTCTTAAAAATCAGTCCTACTCCACATTTCCAACCCTTATATTCACACATAAGGGATCAACTTAATCAAAGGCCGGAAGCTCATTAATTGACTGAGCGAATAATATTCAAAAGGAATTTACTACTCCAATGCATATACGAAACGTACCTCATCGTTGGGATTTACGAGCGTATCAATTTAAATTATTACAACAAGATCGCTCATTCCCAAACCAAGTACATTCGGAGTTTAGCCGGATATAGCTACTAGCTCAAATGCCTTCGGGACTTAGCCCGGTTATAGTAACTCGCACAAATGCCTTCGGGACTTAGCCCGGTTATAGTAACTCGCACAAATGCCTTCGGGACTTAGCCCGTTATAGTAACTCGCACAAATGCCTTCGGGACCTAGCCCGGATATAGTAACTCGCACAAATGCCTTTGGGCTTAGCCCGGAATTAGTCACTAGCACAAATGCTTTCGGGACTTAGCCTGGTTATCAATCCGAATATCCATGCACATATCAATAAATCATGACACATCAATATTTCATTTTCACAACTAGAATTTAAACACAAGTCACTTATCAAGCATTATCATTTTCGGCTCAATAGCTACATACAAAGGGCATGATTTTGATTTGCTTATAACATAATCTAATCGAATCATAATCTAAGTTTCATTACTCGAAACTTACCTTGGATGTTGTCGAACGATTTCGACGGCTATTCGATCACTTTTTCCTTTCCCTTGTCCAACTTTGGTCCTCTAAGCTCTTGAGCTAATTCAAACAAATTTAACTTATTAAAGTCTCATTATGCTAGCTTATGGCCGAATATGACAAGGAGTTTGATAGGTCATATGGCGACCTTTAGCTCAAATACAAAATGGTCATACGCATTTTTAATCACATTGAGCAATTTAATACAATTAATCTAACATTTCCTCATGTGCACGTTTATTACCGAATACACACATCATTAACCTAATATCAATTATCTGAGCACTTTAACAAAATTCTCCTTGAGCCGAGTATCTAAGTCAAGATAGGTTCATCATTATGCTCGCCTCTAACCGAATACATGCAACACCAATCTACCTCATGTGGCCGAATATGCATGTCTATGTTGAGGCCGATTATATGCTTAATACTTCCTACAAGTATGGTTACTTGTATTGACTATATATCATTTTGTTTCAAGTTCAAAACTCGGCTAATACACATATATACACTAGTAATCAAATACTAACATTTTGCACTTCACCTTACTGCCATTTCTCATCTACTTCCTACCATGGCCGAATGCATCAAGACACCATACCATTTCAATTTTGGTCATGGGTTACACAAAGAACTTAATGTCTAACTCAAAAATGCCAAAAAGAAAATCCAAGAGTCATCAAACACCATCACATGTATCATTACAAAGCTTCACACTTAGCATGCAAATGACATCAACACAAATCCACCTCAGCCGATACTTAACTCATCTTCATGCCTCATCACCACAAAATCAAACACCAACCAAGAAGACAACACCCATGGCCGAATATCATTTCCATCTCATAGCAAAGATTTAAACCATGGGCTAGGTAGAACTCAAACTAACAACTAAAAACATGCATGAATCTCATGAAACAACATCAAACATACCTTAGTCTAGCAAACCACCATAGCCGATTTCCTCAAAGCTCTTTTTCCTTCTTTTTCTTTCTTCTATTCGGCCAAGAACAACATGAGAGCTTTTTTTCTTTCTCTTTTTTTTTCATCATCATTTACCTTCCCATTATTATTTTATTGCTCATACTCCTTATTTTATTTTTCCTAACATAAATCACTAACATAACATGTTTATGACATGTTTTACCCATAACATTTTGTCCACCCTCCTTGTCATGGCCGGCCACTATTAATTAAGTGGGGAAATTGACATGCAAGTCCACCCTTTTGAGTACATGCACTAATAGATCCTTATAGATTAACCTATCACATTTCAAAAGTGTCACACATAAGTCCTATTAGCTGAATTCACATGCAATCGACTAAATCGAAGCTTAAAATTTTCACACATTCATATTCACATATTTTAGACAATAAATATCATATTCAAATAATTTGGTGACTCGGTTTAGCGGTCCCGAAACCGCTTCCCGACTAGGGTCACTTTAGGGCTGTCACAGAATTAAATTGACCGCACGAGAAATGGACCCAGGCATGTCCCAAGCCACACGGGCGTGTGTAAGCACACGGCCTACCGACATGGGCATGTGCCCGATTTTAGAGTAAGCTTTTTAGAGTGGGTTTAAAGACTCAGAATGGTTCTGAATAGTTTTTAGTGATAGATTTAGGGCTTGTAGGCCCATAATAAGGAGTCCAAAGTGGTTATTAAAAACATTCTAATTCGAACCGGGTCTCAGTGACTTGAGGTTGTTCGAGTGTATGAGAACCAGTTAAGTAATGCCTCGTACGCTACCTCGATGTGGGATACGGGTATAGAGTGTTACAATTATGCTCTTATGTTCCGTTTGACTGATGTACTTATGATTTACATATATGATTGTACTGAGTATGATTTTGCATACTGCATGGGGTTGGGTTATTATTGACGGAGGAAGTGTACGGCTTGTAGCCATTCTGTACAAGGCTTTTAGCCTTTCTGCGATACTTATAGCTTATAGTTGTTCTGTTAACTGGCAGCGTTGCTCCATTCTGTCTACGGCATTGAGCTGTTCTGTTGACTTAGTGTCGCAACCGGTGCTAAGCTTGGTGTGTTGGCTGAGTGGGTCAATTTTATCCCCATATGGTGTGTTGGTTGGTATGGGTAGTGTATTGGTTGGACTGGGCTAGATATCTGTCTACATATCTGCATCTGATATTGATTATGTATTGGGCTTAGGCCCACCTGATTCTATTAATGGGCTAGGCCCAACTGTTATTGATATTGAAAATGGACTAGGCCCAATTGATTCTGATGAGGGCTGAAACCCAAGTGAAATTGTACTGGGCTTAGGCCCACACTCATTGTTCCGTTACTGTAATGGGCTCTAGCCTAGACTGATTCTGAATTCTGTCTATTTACTAACTGTTTTAATGTAGGAGAGGATTACACATTGAGTTTTTAATAAACTCACCCCATTTATTAACTGTACAGGTAATCCCCAGCCTTAGTTAATTTGGAGCCGCGAGAGACTCGGAGGTGGCTACACGACCGCTGATCCTCTGCTGTGGACTTTTTATTTGAATTTTATATTTTAAGGTTTTAATTCTGTAATAAGGCCTTTGAGGGATTAAATTTTTAATTGCGCTTTTGATTTCCTTATTTAAAACTACTAAACACGATTTTTCAAAAATTAATAACTATTTTCAAAAACACTTAAAAACAGACGTTTTTATATTTCAAACTTTAGTAGCTTCCGTGATTTGAAATAACTTAAAGTATCAATGCCAGACATTAAGTAAATGTTTTTGACGAGATGATTTGCTAACATCGAGCAAAAGGTTTTAATTATAGAAATAAACTTTTAACGACAACTCGATTTTTGAACGACGCTTTGATGTGACATGCCAAATTTGACCATAACGTCTAGGCCAGGTTTGGGGTGTTACATATGCATAACACTATGTAAATATATGGATGCTTGCAAGTATGTTTTCTGGATGCCAAATTTGGTTGTGTATCGATGTATTGATAAGTGGTGTACTACATGTTGTAGTAATAAGTGTAATGATATGCATGAAACGTATGTTTATAAAATACGAAGTACAGAGGGAGTTACTTTGATGGGTTAGGTGAAGATAGAAAATTTGATATAATAGAGGAATGGGCGGATTGAAGGGGGATTCAATGTAGTCTGGTGGCATCGTGGAATGAATGTCTACTGGCTCTTCAAAGTGTAATGGTATTTTTGTGCAAGTATACATAGTCGTTCAAGTAATACGTAAGTAAAATGAGTTATCGTCTCCACAGGGATTATGTATGTTAGTTGGTTATTTGTAAAATTATAAGTTAACAATTTGGTGGTAAAAACATAATACTTTGAGTGATGGATGATTAAACTAAATTATCTTAGAAACAAGATGATTCTAATGCAATTAAATCTAAATGCAAATGATCTAAATGTATGAATGGATTTTAGCAATGAAAACAAAATTTCAACAATTAATGAATAGACTAGGAGAATCATATTAATCAATTGAATTCATTTTCATCATGGTTAACAGTGTTTGGAAAATTTTCCATGGCAACTCGATATTTCATGAGTTTGGAAACCAAATTAAGTCCTCTCAAAATTTTTACTTAATGAAAAATTATTTTACTAATCATATTAAACTAATGGTTTCTTAGTATTTATGTGAGGTAAAAGGGACAATTAAGTTTGAAACAGTTTAATAACGTAAACCTAAAAACTATGCAAGATAATAGAGCTAAGTAATGATATTATGAACCTTTAATTTAGTCGGGTTGAATGATCTAAATTGAGCATTGCACTTTTCAATTATGTGTCTACTAGCCATCATTTGGTTAGGATCGCTCAACTAATCTGAATGCATCCAATCACGTATGAATGAAATACATCTTGATTTTAGTTGAAAACATGATTGATTCAGGCATAAACACGTTAAACATGAATCAAACAAATATTATTGAATTAACATAATCATCCTAGCTAAACAAAATTAAGCTATCATTGTTGATTGCGAGATCAATAAACACTTAGCAAATATGTTTAAATTAAACAACAAAGAGGAAAGAGTAAACTCTAATTTAATTCAGCAACCTTTTGGATCTTTCTGACTAAGGTGTTCTTTGATCCACTTGTTGCTCCTTTTTAAGGGTTTCTCAAGGTGGCTGACCAAGAGATGGTCTTGACAAGGCTTTTGTTGTCTAAAGATTGGAAAGGGAAATGGAGTGGCTAGGCATGGAAATGGAGAAGGGAAATGAGAGAATGCTTGATGAATGAATGGATTAAGAGATGTGAGGGATGAGGGATGAGGGATGCTTTGAAAGCTGAAAGGTGTGTGGTATTTATAGGTAGTTTTACTACATATCGAGTTTAAAAAACCTTCCTTTTCTCTCATGCTTGGTCGGCCACAATTTGTGGAGAAAGAGGTGGTTTTGGTTGCTCATTTTGAATTCAAATCCTTGCTGTAACACCCCGTACTCGAGACCGTCGCCGGAGTCAGACACGAGGTGTTAACGGACCTAATTCAATTATTTATACGGTTCATTTTAAAAATTTCCAGACAAGCTAGCTAACTGTGTCACTGTCACCTTAAAAATCATATCTCGAGTTACAAAACTAAAAATTGATTCTGTAAATTTTCCCTGAAACTAGACTCATATATCCATCTACAAATTTTTTTCTAGAATTTTTAGTCGGGCCAATTAGTACAGTTTATTAGTTAAAGTCTCCCCTATTATAGGGTTTGACTACTCTGACCTTCATGCGTTGCAACTTAGATATCTCCCTGTACAGGGCTTCAATACTTATGCCGTTTATTTCTAATGAAATTATACTCGAAGAGGAATCTTTACATATAAAGTATGACTTCTAATTATTTCTGGTTAATTTATAGTGAATTTCCAAAGTCAGAACAGGGGATCCAGAAATCGCTCTGGCCCTGTTTCACGAAAACTTAAACATCTCATAAAATACGACTCATATGGTCATTTTGTTACTTCTATATGAAAATAGATTCATCAAGGTTCGATTAAATAATTTATTCACTATTTAATTTCATTCCTATTATTTTTAGTGATTTTTCAAATCCACATCACTGCTGCTATCAGCATCTATTTTTAAGGTAAACTTTACCTATTTCATGGTTTTCCATGGATCCACTAAAATTTGTCATACATAGCACCAAAATGATCGTGATTAACCATTCCAATGGCTAATCGTTACCAAACATTTCCATACCACTCAATGAACAACATACAAAATGATTATAATGCTATGCTCAAAATATATATATAAGCCATTTTCGCATGGCTATCCAAATATATACATTACCGAAGTATTTGACTAACAACAAAAGGGCAGTCCTATACATGCCATTATCAGAGTTCAACTAAAAGAGTACCAAAAGGGCTTTGATAGTGTGGGCGACTTCGACTTTGACACTCCCGAGTTCGATAGCTGACGAACCAAAATCTAATAAACAGAGAATCAAGGAAACGGAATAAGCATTTAATGCTTAGTAAGTTTTGAGTAATAAAATCATGCACAACTGAAGTACAGCATTTATATGACTAAACGAATAATTTCATATACACATATTCTCACAACCATACCTACTTCACATTTCCAACCCTTATATTCATACATAAGAAACCAACTTGACTAAAGGCCGGAAGCTTGTTAATAGATTGAGCGAATACTATTTAAAAGGAATCAATTATTCCAATGCATATACAAAACATACCTCATCGTTGGGATTTTACGAGCGTATTAATTGAAATTATTACAGCAAGGTCGCTCATTCCCAAACCAAGTACCTTCAGGATTTTGCTGGATATAGCTACTAGCTCAAATGCCTTTGGGACTTAGCCCGGATATAGTAACTCGCAAAAATGCCTTCGGGACCTAGCCCGGATATAGTAACTCGCACAAATGCCTTCGGGACTTAGCCCGGATATAGTAACTCGCACAAATGCCTTCGGGACTTAGCCCGGAATTAGTCACTAGCACAAAGGCCTTCGGGACCAAGCCCAGTTATCATCCGAATATTTATGCACATATATCAATAAATCATATCACATCTATATTTCATTTTCATCACTAGAACTCAAACACAAGGCACTTATCAACCATCCCATTTTCGGCTCAATAGCCACATACAAGGAGCATGATTTGATTTGCTTTATGACATGATCTCTATGCACATTCGGCTACCCGTCATAAGTATAAACTAATTATCTCGACATATAATTCATAAACTACGTTCCATTACTCAAAGACTTACCTCGGATGTTGTCGAACGGTTTCGACGGCTATTCGATCACTTTTTCCTTTCCTTTATCCAACTTTGATCCTCTAAGCTCTTGAGCTAGTTCACACAAGTTTAACTTATTAAAGTCTCATTATGCTAGCTTATGGCCGAATATGACAAGAAATTTAATAGGTCATATAGCCACTTTTAGCTCAAATACACAATGGTCATACGCATTTTTAATCACATTAAGCAATTTAATACAATTAATTTAACATTTCCTCATGTACACCTTTACGACCGAATACACATTTCATTAACCTAATATCAATTAACTAAGCACTTTAACAAGTTTTCTTTAACTATACACACATTCGGCAATGACAAAGACAACTTAACCAACCTTAAATTCAACTTATAACAATATATACTCAATATTCAAAGCATTTAACATCACTTCATCATAATTTTACATCATGGCCGAATGCTCCTTTTAAACCATTTACCCTCACAAAGCATGAATTTCATCATCCAACTTACAAGCTTACAATCCCATGAATTTTAACCTCATAATATCTATCCAACTCTCACTCATTAGCTTCTATCATAAATCTCCAACAACACCAAGTAAAAATATACTTCATGGGTCTAAGGTAGAACCAAGAAAGGAACTCATAAATATCAAGATGTAAGCAAACTACCATTGTTCATCTAGATTAGCATGAAACAACAACCATCACCCTTATTAATTTCCATAGCCGAAAACCTTACTCATTCCAAAATCAAAATTTCAACATGGGTTACAAAAATAACTTGATATCTCACTCAATATCAACTAAAATTTCAAGAACTAGTAAAAACTCCCTTACCTTAATATTGACCTTAGATGACCGAATGCTTCACTCCCTTCTTCCTCTTTTCATTTCGGCCAAGAAGAACCGATTTCTTCTCTTGTTTTCATCACACTTTCATTCTTTTCTTTCTTTTATTATCCTTAGTATTTCTTTTATTTATTTCCCTTCTTTTACATAAAATAATGACCATTTCATGAAGATTTACTACATATTCTAATATATGCACCACCATGGCCGGCCACTATGTATAAAAAAGGAGTATTTGACATGCAAAACCATTGTTTTCACTACATGCTTTAATAGGTCCTTATAGATTAACCTATCACATTTCAAAAGTGTCACACATAAGTCTTATTAACTAAATTCACATGCAATCGACAAAATCGAAGCTTAAAACTTTCACACATTCTTATTCACGTACTTTAGACAATAAATATCACATTCAAATACTTCGGTGACTCGGTTTAGCAGTCCCGAAACCACTTCCCGACTAGGGTCAATTTAGGGCTGTCACACTTGCTATTTATTGGCCATGAAGTGGACAGTTTCAAAGTTAAAGTTGGTGTGTTTATTTATGATATTTTCCAACTGCAGGGACCTCCAAATAATTTTCCCAAAGTTGATTTTTGGACAGCCATTTTCTTGTGTCGAAATTGGGCTTGACTTCTTATTTTTAGACAGTTTTGTAGTCCAATAATTAATCAAACATGTCCATCATGCAGTCACGCTTTTAGTGGGTCAAATTAATATCCTTATGAGCTAGTTTTGTTTGGTTTTGCCGTCCAAATAGCTTGGATGTGTGCATGTTCATGCAACATTTATATTAACCTCATCTTCCTCGGTCCCACTACATAGTGAAAATTAACATATTAATAATCAACATGAAAATAATATAAATTATGCATAAAAATCATGTAATAAAGCATAATTTCACATACTTTACAAATTCATGTCCAATATTAATATTTAAGTAATATTCACTTAATTCAATAACAATTACTCAATATTAACATATTTATCAAGTCAAAAGGTGGTAAAAATATATAGGACAATCCTATATAATTTCGAGTTTATACATCCCTAAACTTAAACCATTGCTTGTCCTAAGTAATGTTCATGCACAACACAACTTTTACTAAGACACTTTTTGCAATATGATAAAGCAGCATCAATTTTTGCACATAATCATGTATCAATAAAACCATGCTAAAAAATGCTTTTTATTAATAAGTAGCTCGAATGCAAATATTATTTGCAAACTTTATACTAAGTACAACATAATGTCAAAACGAGTTATAGTATGCATGCATTTCAATGTCATTTATAACATTTACCAATTAATAAGCTTTCCTTATCAATCTAAACATAGTAATCACAAAGTTTAACTAACAGTCTTCATATGTTGAACTTAGCAATTCCTCTCCACTAATGTAGTCAGTATAATCATCAAATCAATAGATCTTTTAGTAGGTTGTAGTGAGGCTAAACTAAAGGCAGGGATAAAAAGAAGTGAATTTTTAGGTTCAATCATCTTAACCCTAACTTTGTCTTGGATCCTTTTGCGTCACAACCTTCGTACAAATGGGTCTTTGGAATACCCCCAAACTTATTTCGAACTCATGCTCAACTTTTACTTCTTAGACTTTGAACAAACTTTTCTTTTCTTTTTATTCTTTTGAACAAACTTACCTTTTTTCTTTCGTCTTTTTTTTTGAATCATCTGAAGAGCATGCACATCTTTTGTAGTTTTCTTCGAACTTTGTTCACCAAGACAAATTTAGTTAAAATAGGTGCACAAAATAGGATAAAATTAAAAATATGGTACTGTGGCTTATAATGTAGGTAATTTGCAATAAATAGGCCATTAAGCTCAAAAGTAAAGTTTGAAGGGTTAATTTAATAAGGTCAGCTTGAAAGGCTCAAACGATCCAAAAAAAAAGGTGCCTATATTATGTTTAGATTCTTATACCTTTTAAAATTTTGCCTCAAGAAAGTTACTAAGTCAATTCTAAAGACTTAAACCTTCATACATGTCTACTTTTAAAGAACTAAAATTTTCATAGAAACATAAGACTAAAGAACATACAAGTATTCCATCACTCAAGATAACACAAGAATAACTTAGATAAAATCAGAAATCATGCTTGTATTTGAACAAACTTAAGAACACAAATTCTCTCCAAACATTTATTCATTTCAGGATACTTGGTAAAAATATTGAAACATACTTGAAAAATTTAAAAATTCATGCAAAATATTGCCGTACCCCTTTTTAAAAAGAAACAATGTTCTTATTGCAAAAACAAAGTAATGAATGAAAATTGAACACCAGGTAGGGTTGTAATTAAAGAGAGGTGAGCTTGGTAGGGCTGTAATTAAAGAGAGGTAAGTCTTAGAGACTGCTTAAGTGTCATGTCCTCAACAATCCAATCTTAGACATGTTCATTCCTATTATCACATCACTTTGCTTTTCCTAATGAAGAGACATAGAGCTTATTTTATTCATGCTTCCAATTTATTATCCGAAAGAAAATTTCTAACTAGGAAATAAAAATAAATACTAAAAAAGAAATAAATACTAAAGACAAGAAATTCCTCCATTTTATTTATTTTACTTATCTTCCTCATCTTTCTTCTTTGATGCTTCATCCTCACTTTCATCCTCATCTTCCTTCCATGACTCGAAGATATAATCTGGGAGCTCAGGAATAAAATTGTTAGAGATATTTTTGAAAGTATTCCTTACAAAATCATCTCCAATCTTTGCATGTTTCGAATAAATTTATTATTGGTTATGCATAAATTTCATCATATCCATCATAATTGAAAATTTTGATTTCTTCGTATATTTTAAGAAGTGGGCATTGGAATGGTCAACTCAGGATCATCACTTGGTTTAAAGGGCTCATCAGCATTCGTCTCCTCTCTTGGTTCAGAAATTTCTAGTTCCTTTATCGGTTCTGGATTGTTTGGTTCTTCTTCAGATTTTGCTTCTTCTGTCTCATCAACTAAGTCATCTTCTAGTTTGAATTTGTTTAATGACTCATTAGTTTTTGGTTCGATTGGTTCACTTGGTTCAATTGGGTTTAGCTCATGGACGTTCTCCACTAACCTTTCAAGATCATGGGCTGTGATGCAACCTTGAACATACGAACCTTTCAGGTTTGCTTTTGTTATAACTTTGGCCTTTAAGCAAAGTGAATTTATCAATGATGGAAAGTAGGCACTTCTTGTCTTCTTTCTAGCACAATCATGGATCTCCTTGAGAATAATCTTCCCAACATTGATAGACCTTTCTGTTATAATTGAATACAACAAAAGTATTCGCTCCATCGAGATGGTGGAACTATGTGAGATAGGCATGAAACTATATCGAACAATGTATAACCATACCTTAGCCATTGGTTTTAGATATTCCCTTCGGAAAAAATAACTATCATACTTTCTTATAATCCATTTGGGTCCCTGTTTTGTCACAATATTAAGCACTTGTTGAAGAAAATCCCAATTTATATATCATGGAAAATTATTCATCTTCTTTAACATCAAGTAGGTTAAACAAATCATTAATGGACTTAAAAGTTAGGGGTACCTGCTTTTTGTGAACAAGAACTTCATTAGCATTTGGCGTAGTTAAATTGGCATAGATTTCTCAAACCAACTCCTCTTCGGGCAATGATCGTGTATCACAAAAATAGTTCCAATTGAGGGCATCAATTGTCTTTCGTATTGGCCATGACACAACCATCTTATAATTTCTCTCTAAGTTGAAACCTTTTTTCGGTGTTATGGGTTGATTTTTAAAGATGGAATCAAACCTTTCTTTTGCTTCTTCATCTTGGATTACAAATGGATTTTTGGTAGAGGTCTTAGAAGATCTAGTTCTTTTGCGAGACATGGTGATTTTTTCCAAGAAATAGGTAGAATTTCGGCAAAAGGAAGAGAAAAGAAACCAGCAATAGGTGGTAGCTAGATATTTACGGTGGTGATAGGCTTACGGCAACAATGGGATTACAACGGCGATAGGCGTGCAGTGACAATAAATGTGTTTCAGCAAAAGACTTGCTACGACAATGAAAAGGCTTTGCGACAAGGGAGGCAAATTGTGGAGATTCGTCAAGATTCGAGGCAGACAGCTAAGAAGAAAATTGAATCAGTAGCTAGAGTTTAGGCTAATTGCTTAGAGGGTTGTGAAAAATATGGTGGTAGATAGGGGTTTATATATTGATGAATTAGGGAAAACTTGTAACAAACATTTAGCTACAAAAGGTGACTTGGGCAACAAGTATACAGGAAAAAATGGGGAGGCATAATTAGGGTTTTGAAGAAACCTATGGACGACAACATGGGGTGAATTTTCTCCTTTTGCTATTTTAGGCATTGAGTCCAAACTGTATTTACAAACTAGATTGTTTAAGATAAAATAAATTGATTAGTACTTAGGCCAAATTGACCCTTTTATTAAGCATAACAAATAAAATTTGAAAACAAAAATTAAAATGAAAATAAAATTTCGAAGTTAATTAGAAAATTTCTTCTCAAAATATTACATTAAATTAATTCCTAGGAAAGGTTGGAGGGGTCATAACGGTACCGCTTAAGTTTCAATCTCCTTAGAAAGTATAAATTAAATGTACTAATTTTAAAAAAATAATTTTAATTATTTATTAAAAAGGAAGATATTAAAATTAAGGGTCTATAAATTTGAATGAGGTTTTAATTCGCTCAACTACACCATCCTAATAGTGCTTAAGACGTTGGCCATTAACTTTAAACATACCTCCATGGTTGTCGTACAATTCTACAGCTCCATGTGGATAAACTTTGTAGATGGTATAAGGTCCTTTCCATCGGGATTTGAGTTTCCCAAGGAATAACCTTAGCCTTGAATTAAAAAACAACACTTTTTGACCTTCTTTGAATTCACGAGGTTGTATACGACTATTATGCCATCTCTTATATTTTTCTCTACGCATCTTGGCATTGTTGCATGAAAATACCCTCATCAATTCCAACTCATCAAGTTGTAGCATCCTTCTCTCACCGGCTTACTTAATATCAAATTTTAATTGTTTCAAGGCCTAGTAAACTTTATTTTCCAACTTAAGTGGCAAATGACATGCCTTTCCAAAAACTAGTCAATAGGGATTCATTCCTAACGGTGTCTTAAAAGCAGTTTGATAGGCCCATAGAGCATCGTTAACCCTTCGAGATCAATCTTTTCTGCTAGGATGCACTACAATTTGAAGAATACCTTTGATTTCTTGATTTACTTTTTCAACTTGTCCATTTGTCTGTGGGTGATAGGCAGTAGCACTTTTATGTTTCATGTCGTACTTTTCAAGCAACCACTTAAGCCATTTATTTACAATGTGAGATCCTTCATCACTAATTATAGCTTTAGGAGTCCCAAACCATGTAAATACATGTTTATGTAGGAATCGTATGACTACCTTAGCATAATTTGTTGGGTATGCCTTGGCTTCAACCCACTTGGATATGTAATCCATAGCTACCAAAATATATTTGCTCACATAAGAAGAAGGAAACGGTCTAGAAAATCAATGCCCTATACGTTGAATATTTCAATCTCTAAAATATTTGTTAAGGGCATCTCGTTCCTCCTTGATATGTTTCTAGTTCTTTGGCATCTATCACAATTTTTCACATATGCATATGCATCCTTAAACATTGTAAGCCAAAGGAATCTTACTTGCAAAATATTTTCTGTAGTACGAGAACCACTAAAGTGTCCTCCACTCTGAGATGAATGATAGTGGTACGAAATCTCGTCAATCTCACTTCCAACTATGCACTTCATGATTATGTTATCTGCACATTGTTTAAACAAAAACGGATCCTCCTAGAAATAATACTAACTATCGTGAAGGAATTTCTTCCTTTTTTGGTGTGTCATTTGCCGAGGAATTATTCCACATGCTAAATAATTGGCAAAATCAGCAAAACAATGTGTTTTATGAATTCGACTTACCTCGAAGATATGCTCATCAGGAAAATTCTCATTAATTGTAACAAGTGAAGACGTCACCTCATTTTGTTCCAGTCTCGATAGATGATCAACTACTTGATTTTCAACACCCTTTCTGTCTTGAATCTCAAGATTAAATTCCTAGAGTAAAAGTATCCAATGAATTAGCCTTGGTTTTGCATCTTTCTTCCTGATCAAATACTTAATAGCTGCATGATTTATAAGCATTGCAACTTTGGTACCTATAAGATATGAACGGAACTTGTTAAAAGCAAAAAATATAGCAAATATTTCTTTTTTTAGTTACCATATAATTGAGCTCAACTCCTGTCAAAGTTTTGCTTGCATAGTAGATATGTGGAAAACCTTGTTTCTTCTTTGACCCACCACAGGTCCAACAGCGAAATCGCTTGCATCACACATTAACTCAAAAGGTGAGTTCCAATTAGGTGTAACAATTATTAGGGCTGAGATTAACTAGCTTTTTAAATCCTCAATGCTTCTAAAAATGCTTTGTTAAAATAAAAAAAAACAATATCTTTTTGCAAAAGCATACACAAAGGTTTAAAAATTTTCAAAAAATCTGTGATAAATCTATGATAACAACCAGCATGCCCTAAATAAATCTATGATAACAACCAGCATGCCCTAAAAAACTTCTAACTCCTTTCACTCTAACTGGAGGTGGTAATCTTTCAATGACGTCCACCTTTGCTTTATCCAATTCAATTTCGTTTTTTGGAAATTTTATGTCTTAAGACAGTTGTCTTTTTAACCATAAAATGACATTTCTCCCAATTAAAGACAAGATTCGTCTCTTCGCATCTTTTTAGCACCTTAGCCAAATTACTCAAACAAAGATTATAAGTGTTACCAAAAATAGAAAAATCATCCATGAAAAGCTCAACAAAATTTTTTACCATGTCAATGAAAATTGCCATCATATATTGCTGAAATGTAGCAGATGCATTACATATACCAAAAGACATTCACCTAAAAGTGAATGTATCATATGTGCAAGTAAAAGTAGTTTTATGTTGTTCTTCTAGGGCTACAACTATTTGGTTGTATACCAAATATCCATCTAAAAAGATGTAAAATTGGTTACCTGCAGTTAATCTAACATCTGATCCATAAAAGGCAATGGAAAATGATCATTACGAGTGGCTTTGTTCAATTTTCTGTAGTCAATACAAATTCTCCAACCCGTGATAGTTCTCATCAAAATTAACTCGTTATGTTCATTCTCAAAAATTGTGATTCCACTTTTCTTTGGTATACATTGTACCAGACTTACCTAAGAACTATATGAGATGGTGTAGATAATTCCTGCATCTAACCATTTTATTACTTCCTTTCGTTTTACCTCTTTCATGAGAGGGTTAAGTATCATTTGCCCATCGATTCTAGCTCACTCATTTTCCGCTAAAAAAATCTTATGCATACAGAAAGAAGTGTTTATACCTTGTATGTTAGCTCTGGGCCAACCAATTACCTTTTTTAAATTTTTTTAAAAATATCAATCAATTGCTCATCTTGATGTTCTATGAGTTCTGCTGAAATAATCATAGGCAAAGTAGAACTATTAACTAAATAAAAAAATTTTAAATGGGAGGGAAGTAATTTTAGTTCAAGCTTAAGCGGTTCTTCAATTGACAACTTGGGTTGTATAAATCCCTAAACTTCCAACTCTAGTGGTTCAAACCGCAATGATTGAACATAACTCCTCGAATTGGCTTCCATCAAAGGCATGTTTTCATTACCTTTTTCATCTTTCAATGGTTTAGACCCTAAAGTGTTCTCCAAAGTATCCTTTATAAACTTCACGTAGTTGGGCATTTGCTCTAAAGCTTCCACCAGTGGGATGTTAATGTGAAGTTGGTTCAGAACATCCAAGAACTTCTTGAATTGCACCTCTTGTTTTTGCTTATGTTGCTGGAGTCTTTGAGGATGTGAAACTTTAGGTTGAAATAAACAACTTTTCTGATGAGGTAAATCTGCAAAAAAAGGTGTTAACTTTTCAGAACCCACTAGTTTAGGATTTACCTCATCAGATTTTTAGCATTTTATTTTTTTAGTGTAGGAACTTCAACTGTTGGTTGATTTCCCTCCTTTTCAGTAGGCTCATCTTAAATCACAAACATTTTGGATTCCAAAATCTTACCACTTCACAATGCAACTACCTTACAATGTTTCTTAGCCAAACTCCTTGGATTTTCTGTGCAGCTTGGCAAGGCTCCTTGTAGTCTACTACGAAGCTCAGTAGCTAACTGACCCATCTGGTTCTCTAGATTTTTTAGTGTTGTAGGTTGGCTTTGAATCAAAGCGTCCTCCAAACTATTTGATGACTTAGCTTGAGGTGATTTTGGAGCTTGTTGACTAAACCCTTGGGATTGATTGGATCTATGCTGCATATGATTATTCGGTCAATTTCTTTGGTTACTCTAGGAGAAGTTCGGATGATTTTACCATGATGGACTGGAGAAGTTGGGCTGTAGTTCTTGTCCACTTCTATTTTGATATTGATTACTTACATAAGAAACAGACTCAGGGTTTGAAGGGCAATTCTCGAAAGAATGACCATCCCCATAATATGCAAGAAACAACATCATACTGGCTTAGTGATTGAGCTGTAAAATTATTGAACCCATTAGTGGTAAACTATTTTAACATTGAGGAAATAGGAGATACCTCAGTAGAGAGTGAAGTCAGTGGATCCACTTCATGCACTCCAGCTACTCATCTTCCAAAAATTAACCAATTTGTCAGCCACGAGTAATTGTTTCTAGTGATCCTGTCGATGATGTCGTAAGCCTCGTTATAAGTCTTAGAAAAAATTGCACCATTTGAAGAAACATTTACCATTAATATTGTATCTTCATTAAGAATGCTATGAAACATATCCAGTTGGATACAATGAGGAAACCCATGATGAGGACCCTTACGAAGCAATTCCTTGAATCTCTCGCACACCTCGTATAAGAACTCATCATCCAATTGTTGAAAAGTAGTTATCTCATTTCGCAACTTTGTGTTCTTAGTTGGTGGAAAATACTTTACCAAAAACCTTTCTACTAATTCTTTCCAAGTAGCTGTTGAACTTGGTGGTAATGAATTCAACCATGCTCGTGCTCAATCTCACAACGAGTACGAAAACAACTTCAACCTTAATGCATCCTTAGTCACACCAGCTATCTTAAACAAAACACTCACTACCAAGAATAATCGATGGTGAAGTTGTGGATCTTCCGTGGGTATACCGCTAAACTGGCCCACCTATTGGAGCATTTGAAATATCACTAGTTTTAATTCAAATTGGGGTGCCTCGATACCCAGCCTCCTGATTCCCAGATTTAATTCAATAAAGAGTGGCACAACGTATTATCTTATGGCAATATCCTTATCATCAGCAATGAGGATTGGGTTGAGCCCATGGTTGACTCCATTACCTTGTCCATCATTTTTATTTCCAAGGTCCATCTCGGTTTTTCTTTGAGCTAATCTCTTGTGTCTTCTCTTTCTAAAGTCTGCTCAATTTCAAGGTTTACAGGTAATATATCGATGATTAAAGCTATGCTCATAAACACCAAACAAATAAATCACAAATAAAAAATAAAAAATAAAATAGTAATGTTATAAATTAAAAAAAAAACAAACTGCAAAAATAATTTCACAAAGAATGATTAAGGCAATAGTCCCCGACAACGGTGTTAAAAACTTTTCACAGTATTTTTGTGCAAGTGTACACAGTCATTCAAGTAATAAGTAAAATGAGTTATCACCTATACAAGGATTGTGTATGTTAATCGATTATTTGTAAAATTATAACTTAACAATTTAGTGGCAAAAACACAATACTTTTGAATGGTGGACGATTAAATTAAATCATCTTAGATGCAAGAAGATCCCAATCCAATTAATTCTAAATGCAAATGATCTAAATGTATGAATGGATTTTAGCAACAAAAACACAATTTCAACAATCAATGAACAAGATAAGATAATCATATTAATCAATTTAATTCATTGTCATCATGTTAGCAGTGTTCGAAAAACTTTCCATGGCAACTCGATCTTTCATGAGTTTGGAAACCAAAGTAAGTCCTCTCGGATCTTTTACTTAGTGAAAAATGCATTTTACTGCTTATATTAAACTAAAGGTTTCTTAGTATTTATGTAAGGTAACAAGGACAACAGTTTAATCACATTAACCTAAAAACTATGCAAGATAATAGAGCTAACTAAAGATATTATGAACCTCTAATTTAGTCGGGTTTAATGCTTTAAATTGAGCATTGCGCTTTTCAATTATGTGTCTACTAGCTGTCGTCTGGTTAGGATCGCTCAACTAATCTGAATGCATCCAATCACGTATGAATGAAATACATCTTGATTTTAATTAAAAACATGATTGACTGAGGCACAAACATGTTAAACATGAATCAAACAAATATTATTGAGTTAACAAAATCATCCTAGCTAAACAGAATTAAGCTATCATTATTGATGGCAAGATCAATAAACATTTAGCAAACATGTTTAAATTAAACAACAAAGCAGATAGAATAAACTCTAATTCAATTCAACAGGCTTTCAAATCTTTTTGATTGAGGTGTTTCTCTCGTCCACCCGTTGTTCCTTTGTTAAGGGTTTGTTAAGATGGTTAGGCATGGCTTTTGTTAGCTAAAGAATTGAAAGGGAAATGGAGTGGCCAGGCGTGGAAATGGAGAAGGAAAATGAGAGAATGCTTGATGAATGGATGAATTAAGAGATGTGAGGGATGAAGGATGCTTTAAAAGGTAAAAGGTGTGTGGTATTTATACGTGAAATTAAGGGTTGAGTTTACTAAAAATAGAGTTTGAAAATCCTTCATTTTCTTTCATGCGTGGTCAGCCACAATTTGTGGAGAAAAAGGTGGTTTTGGTTGCCCATTTTAAATTGAAATCCTTGCTATTATTCGCCATGAAGTGGACGGTTGCAAAGATAAAGTTGGTGTGCTGATTTATGATATTTTCCAATTGTAGGGACCTCCAAATAAATTTTCCAAAGTTGATTTTTTGACAGCCATTTGCTTGTGCCAGAATTGTGTTTGACTCCTCCTTGTTAGAAGGTTTCTTAGTCAAATAATTAATAAGACATGTCCATCATGTAGTAACACTTTTACTGGGTCAAATTATATCCTTATGACCCAGCTTTGTATGATCTTGACATCCAAATAGCTTGGTTGTGTGCATGTTCATGCAACATTTATATTAACTTCATTTTCCATGGTCCCACTGCATAGTGAAAATTAGCATATTAATAATTAACATGAAAATAAAATAAATTATGCGTAAAAATCATGTAATAAAACATAATTTCACATACTTTATAAATTCATGTCCAATATTAATAAGTAAAATTTATTTAATTCAATAACAAATACTCGAGATTAACATATTTATTAAGTCAAAAAGTGGTAAAAATGTATAGAAAAATCTTAGTTAAGTCTAAATATATTCCTCCTCGAGCCACATTTCTTTTATTTAAATCATCAATCCTATGTGGTATAGGTTGACTAGGTTGACTAGATGACTCTTCTGGATATTCAGTTTTAATTTCATTAGTAGCTATATTTTCGGTTTGATTACCAAAAATTTTACTTGTCTTTTCAACTTTTTCAAAATCTTTATTTAAGGCTCTCAGATAATCATTGTTTTGAATATCTCATTCTATTTTTCTTTTTCCATAAGGATTTGTTTCTTCAGTATCCATTGGTTCTGGAATTTCTATTTTTTCTTCCTCATCTGTTGAAGTATTTTCTTCATCAGATTTATAACTATTAACCTTTAAATCTTCTTGATTATCAGAATTATTAGAACTGCTACTATCTGTAGTGTCATAATTTAACATATAATGATAGTTAAATAAAGTAAATAAGTCTTTATGTTTTTCATAAAGTTGTTATATTAATTTTAAATATTCTACTCTTTCATTTTTATCTGTACTTTTAGTAAATTTAAATTTCCAATGTTCTATAAGTTCTTTTTAAGATTGGAAAACATATTTTTGTTGACGAGTATATTTTCTTTTTTGTTTTTCAGGATTTTTATTTCTTTTACTAGTAGATGATGATTCTTTTGAAGAAGTATCTTCTTCCTCAGATAAAGTTAATATTTTATTACTATTACCGTAATATAAAGGACCTAAGTTTATTTCTTATTCTATATTTTTGTTAATAAGAACCTTATCTAATTTATTTTTTATATTAGATAATACTTCTTTAGATTCGTTGTTCAAATCTAATTCAGTTGCTTCTCCTAAATTATTAACTTGTGTTCAATTTTATTAACTTTGTTATATAATAAATTAAAATATATAGAGGTTATATCCATTAAACTATTAAATCCTTTACTATAAATTAAGTGATAAACATTGTACTAAAATTTCTAAAGAAGAAATATATCAAATTTCTAAATTCAAGATATGGAGTCAAAGACATATAGAAAAAATTAGTGGCAATACAATCGCTAAAGATACTAGAGGTGGATTAACAGAAGTTCCATATTATTTTCTAAAGATAAAATTAAAAGAATTAGGAAGAAATATACTCAAGTTAGATATATACATTTAGGTATAGTTATGATAACAATTAGAGCTTTATTTAGAAAAGGTCATGATATACCTATAATAGCAGTTTTATTAGATAAAAGATTTGAAAATCAAATAAAAACACTTATTAGAGGTGTTCAGTCTAATTTACATACTGGTGTCATAAGTTTTAAAGTTAAACCAAATTACTTTATATTTATTACAGATCCTCTAATAGAAGAGTGTTTATGTTTAAGAATTTAAACAAAAAATTCTAAAATAAATGATTTAGCAGAAGATCTAGCAATAAGTTGGACTTCTATTAATGAATATATTAATAGTGCAGAAGTAGAAATTAAAGAAATAAATAATAAAATTATTGAGCTTTTTGAACCTAATAAATTTACTACAGAAATTCAACCAAAATTATTACATTTAAAGGACGACACCATGTAAACAATAAACAGGTCTGAGGCAACACCTCGAAAGGGTTTATTAATTCTTCAGAATCAAAATTCCATGGTTAGCTATTGCATGGTCTAACGGTGAATAGGTACACCTTATGGCAAAAACGAATCCGCTAGGACAATGAACAGGGAAGTTTGTCAGGGCATAAAAAAGGTCATTGTATGACTCGCGTGGTGAGCAGTCTAGCAAGATGGTCATGGCGCGTTTGAGAATGCAAGCAACCGTGCTAATAAGAGTATTGGCCAAAAATGTAGAGGTAAAAGGTATTGGTAGAAGTGTCTTAAATGTGAGCTTATTTGAAAGGAAAGGGTATTTCCTTCAAAGTATATGCAAAAAAGCATCTGTCATTAAGTGTCTGCCAGAGTTGATGTATAAACCATCAGCGGTCATGAGGTAATGGAAAGGTTCTTCATGTTTTAAATTCTAAGTGTTTATTGATAAAGAGGTTACTAGAAAAGTGGAAAGCCCACTAAGGGCTATCTTAAGAAGAAAGTCCATTACTAACTATCTTAGGTGGAATGTTAGCCGGGAATTAACAAAAGAAGTGGATGCTCGTTAAGACTATCTAGCGCAAGGAAGTCCACTAAGGACTATCAAATGTGGAACTCCACCATAAGCAATCTAAGAAACAGGTAGTCCGCTAAGAACTATTTGTTGTTGGGAGTATCTTGGTAGATGGTATGAAGTGGGAAAGTCCTATGGGAACTATTTGTTGTTGTGAACTTTTATTAGAATTTTAAATTCCAAGTCGCTATATATATATTAACATATACATGCTTAACATGGCCAATTTATTGTAAAAACCTTAGTATTGGTAGGAAGCTTATTTGTAGTTATATTTCGAAACCTATTGAAATTTAAATAAATTAGAAAAATGTTATTTGATAAATATAAATTAATTTTTGCATTATTTAATCTGTAAATAAGTCAAATTAGAATTTCTATTAATAACTCGAGCTAACTAATTGTGATATCTGGTACTCGAACCCGGTGATAGGGTCGAGTATATGGTGTTACAATTTAGTAGTATCAGAACTTTAATTTAATCGTTCATTTGGATGTAGGAAAGTAAATAATATCCCATATATGCATGTTACCTTAGATTTGGCTTAGTCCCTTAGGCTACAGAAAGGATATTATGAGTGATACAGTTGGTTGATTTTTACGAGTTTGATGATAGATATTTTGAGAACGACAAAAGGAAAGGTAAAATAAAGTGAACGTGGAAAACAAGTGAAGAAAGGAAGGATATTCTATTAAAAAGAGAGTTAGAACATATGTGTAATAGAGAAATTCTAATTTTCCACTTGAGTGGGAGAAGTGGCGGCATCTCTTAAGTTTTCATTTTCTGGGTCAGCTGTTTTTGAGGAAGTAGATTTGGATGCATCTGTGTTGGTGCAAGAGGCAGCAACAGACCGTTTTCAATCTTGCTTGTATGGCAAGCCTCGAGCCTTGCTGAAGAAACAAACTCAGAAGCAAGAACAGAAACACATGCAAATGGAAAACAAAAGAAATTGAGAGAGAGTATTTTGAATGAAAAAAGCTGATATTTTTCATTAACTTTTTCTTAAGGCATAATGCCATTACATATAATAGATAACAACAACAAAATGAACAAGTCTTTACCTAATGACATACCTAACACCACTAAATTTACATTGGAAATTGTTAATCAGCTTGCTTAAGTTTCTTTGCTGATTTTTCAGTCAATCAATCAACAAAAACACATCATAAGGTTTACCAACTTAGTTCAACATGAACTAGATTACAAAATAATAATTAAAATACAATCAAAACATAACAAGTAGTTAGGCAACTTCAAGCTCCAGTTTCTGCACTTCATAGCTCGACTGCTTGCTGCCACTTCTCCTTGCATGGCCACCTTTGCATGTCTTGCATGGGAACTAAATTCAACACTCCTCCTTAGTTTCCATGTTAGTGACACCTAATTGCCTTCTTAATTTAACAAATTTAGACACATTGAGTGCCTTTGTAAAGATATCAGCAATTTGCTCTTCTGAATTGCAATGAACCAGCTCGATTTTATGAGCTTTCTCCATCTCCCTTATGACATGTAGCTTGATGTTGAAGTGCTTTGTTCTACCATGAAAGATAGGATTCTTTGCAATTGTAACAGCAGATTTGTTGTCACAGTAAATCTCTGTTGCCTTTCCTTGATTTTGATTTAAATCAGCTAGGATTTTTCTAAGCCATATGGCTTGATTTACAGCAGATGCAGCAGCAACATATTCAGCTTCTGCTGTTGACTGTGCTACCAGACTTTGTTTTTTAGAACTCCAGCAAAACATGCCTGAGCCAAGACTAAAGGCATATCCAGATGTGCTTCTCATGTCATCACAAGATCCAGCCCAGTCACTATCAACATAGCCTATCAGCTTAATGTTTTCAGCCCTTTTGAACAATACACCATGATCAATGGTGCCTTTGATGTATCTAAGCACTCTTTTAGCTGCTTGAAAGTGCTGATCATTGCAGCAATTCATGTATCTGGATAGCACACTAACAGCAAACATGATATCGAGTCTTGTTGCAGTCAAATACAACAGACTACCAATGAGACTTTTGTACATAGTCTCGCAAATTGGTTCACCACTCCCTTGCCTCGAAAGCTTCACTCCAACAGCCATTGGTGTGCTTGTTGGCTTGCAGTTCTTCATAAAGAACTTATCCAGGATCTTCATAGTAAAAGAACTCTCACTAAGAAAGATTCCTTTTGCTGTTTGCTTCACTTCCATTCTAAGGAAGTAGTTCATTCTGCCTAAATCAGACATTTCAAACATTTCCATCATTTTTCTTTTGATTCTTCTATCTCCTCCAGTCACCAATAAATCATCAACATAGAGTGACAGGATAAGCTGAGTTTCAGCTTGGTTCTTCTTCACATACAGTGTTGGTTCACTGAGACTTCTCTCGAATTCCAAACTGAGCAAGTAAGAATCAATTCGAGCATACCAGGCTCGAGGAGCCTGTTTCAGGCCATACAAAGCCTTTTTCAGTCTGTACACCTTGTGTTCTTTGCCAGTGTCCACAAATCCTTGAGGTTGTTCGATATAGATCTCTTCTTCCAGGAAACCATTTAGAAATGCAGACTTAACATCAAGCTGATGAATGGTCCACTGATGTTGAGCAGCCAAGGCAACTATCATTCTAACTGTGTCAAGCCTGGCTACTGGTGCAAATGTCTCCAGATAGTCCAGACCATACCTTTGGCTAAAACCTTTGACAACAAGCCTGGCTTTTAGCTTGTTCAGACTGCCATCTGCATTCTGTTTTGCTCGATAGACCCATTTTACTCCAATGGTCTTCTTTCCAGTAGGTTTATCAACTAGCTCCCATGTCTGGTTCTTCTCAATCATGTTGATTTCATCGACCATAGCTAGTTTCCAGCCTTCATCTGCCTCAGCTTCTTCAAAATTACTAGGTTCTGCTATTGCAACCTGTGCCCTTTCATAAATATCATCTAGGGGCCTTGTGCCTCTCACAGGCACATCATCAACATCCATTTCAGGTCCTAGCTGCTCAAGTTCAGCTTGATTTGGCACCAGGTCTTCTGAAGCAGCTTCTGGTTTATTCTTTTCCCAATTCCAGCAAGCCTTCTCATCGAAGATGACATCTCTGCTCACTTGAACTATGTTTGTCAAAGGATCCAGCACCCTGTAGCCCTTCTTAACTGAGCTATAGCCTACTAGAACACCTGGTTGAGCCCTTTCAGAGAGCTTATCTCTCTTTGCTGCTGGTATTTGTGCATAACACAGGCAACCAAACACCTTCAGATGTGCCAATGAAGGCTTGAAACCAGACCAAGCCTCGAAAGGTGTTTTAGATGCAAGAGCTTTGGTAGGAAGCCTATTTTGAAGGTAGACAGCAGTGTTTACTACCTCAGCCCACATGGTCTTGGGCAGTTTCTTCTCAAACAGCAGGCACCTGGCCATATCCATCAAGCTTCTGTTCTTTCTTTCTGATACCCCATTCTGCTGAGGTGTGTAGACATTTGTAAGCTGGTGTTTGATACCAGCATCATTGCAAATGGCTTGAAACTGAGCTGAAGTGTACTCAGTGCCATTGTCTGACCTTATCGATTTCAGCTTGCAACCTGTTTCTGTCTCTACAGCAGTTTTAAACTTCACAAACACTTGAGCTACCTCAGACTTGTGTTTTAAGAAGAAAATCCAGCAAAACCTTGTAAAATCATCAATGAAGAGGATGAAATACCTATTTTTGCTGAGTGATTCAGTCCTCATCGGGCCACATACATCAGAGTGCACCAGCTGCAGTTTTTCAGTAGCTCTCCAAGCTGAATTTGTAGGAAATGGCAATCTTGCTTGTTTTCCCATCTGGCAAACTTCACACACATCATCATGCTCCACTGAGCTAGTAAAGTTCTCTGCCAAGCCTTCTTTGGCCATTCGAGCCAATGATCTGAAGTTGGCATGCCCAAGCCTTTGATGCCAAAGCTTGGAATCATCAACAGAGGCTGTATATACAGACTTTGAGTCATTTGGCCAGTGTACCTCAAAGCATTTGTCAGTCATTGTGACTGTCATAAGGCTTGATCCACTTGGATCAGCAATGTGGCACTGTTTGTTCTTGAACACAACAGAATAGCCTTTCTCGAGCAATTGAGCTATGCTGAGAAGGTTTCTATCGATTTCTGGCACTAACAGCACATTTGGAATGATCTTGTTGCCTGTGGGGGTACATATCAGCACCTCTCCTCTTCCTTCAGCCCTTATGAACTGACCATTTCCAACCTTGACCTTGGTTTTGCAACTTCTATCCAAGGTTTTGAACAAGGAGGCATCTGGTGACATGTGGTTAGTGCAACCACTGTCCAATAGCCAGCCTTTTGAGCATTTCTTCTTAGCAGCTAAGCAAGAAATAGCAAAGACCTGCTCTTCTTGATCACTACTGTCCTCAGCTACTCGAGCTTCAACCTTTGGTTGTTGAAATTGACTCTGCCTTGACTTGGTTCTGTTTTTGCAAACCCTTTCAACATGGCCTTTCTTCTTGCAGTGTTGGCATACTGCATCTGGTCTGAACCAGCATCTGTCTTCTGGATGACCTGGCCTCTTGCAATGTCTGCAGGGCTGGTCATTGCTCCTTGCAGTATCAGGCTTAGGCCTGCTTTTCCAAGGCTTTTTACCTCTTGGAGCATTGATGCTCGAGGCTTCTCTGGCCTTGGCATTGAATGCACCTTCCTGGTGGTCTTCAGCTCTGCTAGCTCTCCTTTGTTCCTGAGCATAGAAAGTGTTGATTAGCTCAGTCAAAGAGATGGTAGCAAGGTCTCTTGAGTCCTCAAGAGAGGATATCTTGGCCTCATATCTCTCAGGCAAAGTGGAGAGAACTTTCTCTACTATCCTTGCCTCATCAAAGTGCTCACCAAGGAGCCTTATACTGTTAACCACTGCCATGATTCTGTCTGCATACTGCTTCACTGTTTCTTCTTCCTTCATCTTCAGGTTCTCAAAATCCCTTCTCAAATTCAATAGCTGCTGTTGCCTTGTTCTCTCAGTGCCTTGAAACTCCTCCTTAAGCTTATCCCATGCCTGTTTTGGAGTCTCATAGGCCATAATTCTGGTGAAGATGACATCTGACACACAATTCTGAATGCAGGACATGGCTTTGTGCCTTTTGGTCCTCTCATCAGCATGTTGCCTAATCTGAGCTACTGTGGGATTGGCCCTCAGTGGTGCTGGCTCAGCATCTGTGTTGACAACTTCCCACAGATCAAAGGCCTGCAGGTAAGTCTTCATCTTGACCAGCCATATGTGGAAGCCCTCTCCATTGAAGACTGGTGGGGCTGCTGGTGAAAAACTTGAGGAAGACATTCAGCTTTCTTAGTTTGACAAAAACAGGTCCACTAAGAATGAAGCTCTAGATACCAATTGTTGGTGCAAGAGGTAGCAACAGACTATTTTCAATCTTGCTTGTATGGCAAGCCTCGAGCCTTGCTGAAGAAACAAACTCAGAAGCAAGAACAGAAACACATGCAAATGGAAAACAAAAGAAATTGAGATAGAGTATTTTGAATGAAAAAAGCTGATATTTTTCATTAACTTTTTCTTAAGGCATAATGCCATTACATATAATAGATAACAACAACAAAATGAACAAGTCTTTACCTAATGACATACCTAACACCACTAAATTTACATTGGAAATTGTTAATCAGCTTGCTTAAGTTTCTTTGCTGATTTTTCAGTCAATCAATCAACAAAAACACATCATAAGGTTTACCAACTTAGTTCAACATGAACTAGATTACAAAATAATAATTAAAATACAATCAAAACATAACAAGTAGTTAGGCAACTTCAAGCTCCAGTTTCTGCACTTCATAGCTCGACTGCTTGCTGCCACTTCTCCTTGCATGGCCACCTTTGCATGTCTTGCATGGGAACAAAATTCAACAATCTGAATCTTGATGATAAAAGAGTTTATTGGATTCCTTCCATTTCCTCTAGAATTTTTCCCACTCAGCCCTCTGGGATATAGAACATCGAACTCAAGGTCTGAGTTTTTGCATGCAATTAAAGTTCACACAACGCAAATCGAAGGAACTTATAACGATATGTGCATGCAGCGTTAAGTTCGACCTTGAGCTAGGCAGAAACGCTCGAATGTTCTTTCTCAGACCTCTAAAGCTTAGTATTTAGTCTCCCAGGTGGAGACATTGGGTAAGCTTGTGATTTTGGCTGATAGTGGGTTTATATCATTGGCGGAGCTGGTTAAGAGATTGCTCACCAGAGAGAATAATCCTCTCAGATTCTGCTCTCCTAGCTTCGTTTTCAGTACAAACCTTCTGAAGGGCAAACTCACGAGTCCACATTTCCCTGCTAGCAAGAAGAAGGAACCTACCAACTCGAAAAGAGTGGGTTCGTGAATGCCATCGGTGGGGGAGGAAGGATAAGTGAAATCCTTTAACTTCTGAGACAACTCTATATCCTATTCTTATTGGACAACAAAGGGAGAGAAGGGATATTGTGCCGTGCTAATGTATTTTCGCCAGGAGAAGAAGGTTTGAACCTCGCTTGAAGGACAAGTGTAATAGAGAGCACCAATTGGTGGAGTATGAGAAGTCTGGTGGGAAGCATTTAATTCTGCTATCTGTGGAATAAGGCATCAAGTGGGAAGGCCCGTAACACTAACAAATTGAATGGGAGGCTTGGAGATGACTAGGGGAGGAGCAAGAGATTCTTTACCAATCTATTACTACTTCTTTCTCTAGTACTACAGGATCGTCTTTCAAATTCGGTCTCTTATAATTACTATGTCCATAACTCCAGGCTGAGAGGATGGTGATGGGATTGAGGGGTGTGTAGGAACTGCAGTTGCAATAGAGGAGTCAATAACACTCTCGGCTAAAATTCTACCTGACAACTTAACCCTGAAACCCAACATTGAGGTAGACCAGCGTCAGGGAGGTAAATTGCAGGCTGTGTAAAAGAAATCAGTGAGCTATCTCCTTCTCCCAACCAAGGCCTACACTAACTCAGTGTTGACCCCAAAGGGCCAGGCCTCTTCAATGGACTACACCTTCTTAGGGCTCACCCCCAGATAAAGATCAGTTGGTTGCCAACCATTTGAGCTTCTTCCCTCTAAACAGTAGAGAAAGACATTTCTAACTGTGAAGAGCCTTTTCAATTTTCAGAGTGTGCACGAGACTCAGCCTTTCAACTTGCTTCATGAAAACCTCTATGTCCAATGGTTGAAACTGAAGGCAAGTGGATTGTTTGGGAATCGACCTTACTTGGTCAGGAAGCCAAAGCCACTAGCAGACTTGCTCTTCACCAAGGTGAATTTGTTGTAGTTTAGGCAAAGGTTTGAAGCCCAATTTTTGAGAACTGGTTTGCGACCTTGGTGAATACTGAAGTAAACCTTACCAGCTGTGGGCCATTGAGTTTGGACCTTCAAATGATTGAAGCATTGGATGACGCGAATTTCAAATTCGATAGTTTGAGAAATACAACACCAAAGTCCACCAGGATAGACCAACCAGTTGCCCTGGTGCAATCCCGTACTCATTGAGGAGAAGAAAGGGTACAATAGAAGGTGGAAACCGACCTCTAATATATGGAAAGGTAATGTGAAACCCTTATTGGAATCAATCAGTTGTCTCTCCCTATTGACAATTTCTATATTATAGGCGAAATTTGGAAACCGGATACCTCGAGTTGCCAAATAACTAACCATCTCCTCTTGGTACTTAGGCAATTGTACAGTGGAAACATTGATAAAGTACTAGTCTTTTGGGATTTTGGTTCATTATTGCTTGCAACTGTAGAATTACCACAGTAACCTCTTCAGCTTCGGTGCCCAAAACCCTTCGCCTTCCCTCCTAACGCTGTTATGGTTTCAGACATACTAAAAAGTGAATGAAAAATAGGTGTAGAAGGAAAAAGAATTACCTTGAAATTGGGTAATGTCTAAAGAGGAAGGATAAACTCTGATGACGAAATTGGAAGAAGAAGAAAGAAATGGGAAAAAAGGGATTTAAGGTTCAGGTAAAAACTTAAACGACAATGAATTTAGGGAAATATGATTTTTGATGTAAAGATTTCCTTTTTTCCTCTTCATCTCAATGTATATATCCAATCGTTTACGAAAAGTTTCAAACTTGAAGTAAACTGTTCAAGTCCTCAAATTTGCATTTTACACCTATTGGCCAAGGGAAGTGTTTTTCTTAAACCCTATTGGTATCTAAAAAAGCAGGAGTATCTGCCAGAGTCAGTTGTCTAACAAGTACCTTACTAATCGGTATTTTCCAATATGAGAATCCTCGAAGAATCATTGCATTGGGCAACTACCTGGTTCAGGGTGTAAGCCAAGGAAACTATGAGTATGTCAGTATGTAAGCTTTTTGCACCAGGATGAGTTTAGATGGATTCGCTAGTCGAGCGGAGTGGGTTATGAATAATGTATGAAAAAACAAATACTACTAAATAATGAAGGAAAAGTGAAGGGTGATTACCTTAGGGATAGAAAAAGGTTATTGAAGATCAAAGTAGTACTCTGAGTTCACTTTTGGCTTCAGTGACGAGAAAAAATTTCGAGGGAAAAATTTTCTTTAAAGGTGGGAGAGTTGTCACACCTAGTTCTCCATTAAGATCTCAAAATTAAGGAAAAGTTAGGGGTTAATTGAAAGAGACATCAAATTTGGCAGGCTCTTCAATTGAAAGAGACATCAAATTTGGCAAACGCTACTGTAAAATCTGGAAATTTTAGTGGCTGATTGGTAAATAATTGGGTTTTAATTTTGGTTCGATTAAGTTGGAATCGGTTGGCTCCTTAATGGGAGACAAAATGATTACCAATGGATGACTTAACTGGGGCTTTGATGATTGTGTGAGAAGGGTTATATATGTTGGAGAATCGGGTTTGGTGGAAAATAGATTTGAGGAAAAGTCAAAGTTTTAATTTTTTTCCGAAAAAAAAAACTTGGTTGTGATATTTAAAGTAATAAACACTTAACCGAAATTGTACCTTTTCATTCGCCTATGACTAACGCTTCAAGTGAGTAGTATTCTCCGCTATCCTCAAACTCACATTTGTCAAGTGTGGGCTCACTTCGAATAAAATATTTTTCACAAAATTATCAGTGGGACAATTTTACAATTTATCTAAACTCTAGGGTCAAGTTGTAAATATAAAAGATATTTCTAGAAATTTTCTGAAATAATTTCTTTAGAGAATTCTCTCAACAACTTTCTATTGAATTCAGGTGTGTAAAATAATGACTCGTGACTCTCTTTATGTAAAGAGAGTTTAGAAAATTTAACTATGATTAAACTTAATCACTTTAATATTAAATTAATATAATACTTATCAAAATAAATATTAGATTAAATTTAATATTAAATCTATTAAATTAATAGAATATTTATCTATAAGAAAAATATTAAATTAATTTTTATATTAAAATTATTAAAATAATATTATTTTTGGAATAGTTAATTTAAAATTAAATTATCCAGTAGAGTCTCAGTAGGAGCGTCATTCCTCCACTGCTTAACCATCAAAGGACCACCCATCAGCCACCGGAATGCTTCTGTTGGTACTGTTGTGCTCGGTGGTGTCATCACAAGTGTGACACCCTTACGAGACCTCGAGCTAGTGCAACTGTTGCTAGTTTGGTCCAGGCTTAATGAAAACCCGACCGATGCAGTCTAGCCATTGGTTGAACTATCGACCTAGTTTCACATACTAGGCCCGGTTCGACTATTTCTCGATCTTGATCTTGGTTTTGGGTTCTCAAGCCTAATTTTTGATCTAGGTCCAATTTTCAAAAATATCATATTAATTTTAATTAATTTGATTAATTTAATTTTACTTGATCAAAATTAATTTTCCCAAAAATCACTTAGATTTTCCAAATTAATTTTTTTAAGAAAATTATTTAATCAAATTCTCTAGGTTAACAATTCTCATGATCACTTAATTTAATTCCACATCGAATAAATTATTTCCAAATTCGTAGAATCTTTTTTTTATTCAAATACAATTTGATCGAGCTTTTGTTGAGCTAGTGGAGGGACCAATCAGACATATACAATTAGGCTTGGGTAATTGAAATTATATCTAAAAACATTGTTCTGATAATTTACGATTTATTTAATCTTGGAATTAGTCCACAAGAAGTACCATGATTGAAAACTTCTTATTGTATATTCTGTACGAAAGCAATTCATCCAAGTATTTTGTCTAATGACCTCATCATAAGTGTGTTACCCTCATATGATATCCTTGATTTCTTTGAGCAAAACCTGTTCACTCAATACAATCCTATTTTATCTCATTGTCAGCATATGTCTTCTTAATGATTAATATGATCACTCAACAAAAGACTGTGATAAATTGCTTGTTCGAGAACAAGCAAGCCGTGACCATTTTCCATATTTATCAATCCACACAATGCCAATGAGAGGATATCATTAACTCTTTAATCGAGATATGAATTCCATTGTTGCTAATAAAGCCATATCATACACAAGTCATGTACCCAATACACTAGCTACGGGCTCGATCATCTTTAAAGCATAAGCCTCTACTTATATCAAAGCACATGAGTTACATACGCATGAACAGTGACTAACTCAGGATTTAGTAAATCACACTATGAACATCACAAGTGAATTAATTCACAAACGTATTCAAAGTTAACTCAAATTGGGTCCCGTCCAATGTATCATTCTTCTAATGAGTGTATCTTTATCTCTCCTTGTAGAGTCAACTGCTTCGATAGCCAAGACTAGCCATCTCCCTAATTGGAACTGTAGGCAACATAATAGTCCTTCTAAGTATTTGAATAAAATGTTCACTTTGATTCTTTTACGGGATTACAGACTCATTTAGATTATCTACTGAAGTAAGTTGTCTTTCGCGCAATGTAAATTATCTTACAGTGCCACTTATCATCAATTTGAACTTAAACAATCAATGAGCTAGCATTTGCTTGAAACATTTTTGCTATGCATACAAAACATGAAAGAAAGAAATACAAAAGACATAATAGTGAAATGTGAAATTAAATTTATTTATTCATCCATCGTTCAAATACATAGAAAACAATTACATGTTTACTACAATATGGGTACATTTCCTAACAATATATATGTGTGAGAAGCCTTATTCAGCAGATGATTTTTTTTCTCAATTCTGTTTATATCTTCCTCTCATATACATCATATTCTTCGGTTGCTCTGAAGAAGAGAACGTTAAAGAGAGTCCTACATGAGGCAATGATTGTGAGGTTTAAGTCTGGAATGTAGTGAATTGGGTGAACTGGCAAGCTTCTTAATCTTTCTGTATTCGTAGATTGAATAAAGGAGAAGAAAGGATTTCTAGAATCTTTAAAAAGTTTCAACATGATAATGAATTATGGGTTTTAAATCTTGGATGCCTTCAATTTGACAGGTATATTTGCTTGTCATGCTTAGCTGCCAGAATGAAAGAGGCTTTGGCATTCAGACAAGCTAAGCTGGCTAAGACGAAGGGTAGTAGTGAGTTTCTGTACTCCCCTTTGGGTGCTTGCTGCTTGAATGATCGGCTTGTACATCTGTCATGAGTTCAATTTGAATTCTATTGTTGTGTGTGATTACGGTGAAAGAGTATGCTATGCATGCATAATACTGTGTAAAATATATGGATGCTTACAAGTGTGTTCTCTGGATGCCAAATATGGTTGTGTGATTATTTATAGGCTCTTTGGAGCGGTATTGTGTAAACGATATACAAGTCCTACGAGGTGACACCGTGTAAACAATATACGAGTCCTACAGGGTGATACTGTGTAAATGGTATACATGTCCTTCAGGGTGACACCTTAAAAGGAGTTTATTGATTCTGATACGTGATATTCGTGACAGGTTTTAAATATTTATAATTAATCGTTTCTTGAAACTAACTATTATCACGATGACGGCAAGTGTACCTCTCGAACAGCAGTATAGCTTAGCAAGACCGGATTATCAAACCCAAAGGAACTAAAAGTACTAGTATCAAGTTTCTTTTTATTATCTAGCCTAAAAAATAAAAGGGTTTTGTTTATTTAACTAATTAACTAAACTAAGAAATCACAGAGAAGAAATTTGGGGAAAATACTTTTTGGAAAATTCGATTGATTAAGAAAATACCTAAGGGAAAATCCACCTAGACTTCACTTGTTATTTGACTCTGAATCAGAAGATTTATTCATTCAACTTGTTCCATAGAGATCCCTAAGTTATATTATTATCTCTCTCGAGACTAACAACGTCTAACCCTAGATTGAATAATTGAAATATCTTTCTAAGGAATGCCCTAGGGTTGCATTAACTCGATCTATGGATTCCCTTATTAGGTTTCATCCTAATCCGAAAAAATCTTGTCACCCTATCTCTAGGCGCACAATCAAATCCGCTTAATTATGACAAATTTACCCTTAGACAGGGTCTATTCCTCCTCTGAATAAGAGCTTAACTTGAATCAATATCCTAGAATATCAAAATAAGAATTAATAACAAGTCAAATATTTATCATACAATTCAGAAAATAATAACAAGATCCATCTTAGGTTTCATTCCCCTTAGGTATTTAGGGGTTTTAGTTCATACTAATGAAAGAAAACATCTCAAAAGAATAAAAATAACAAAAACATAAGAAAACCTAAAACTCCTGAGGGAGTTTGAAGGGAGATCTTTAGTCTTGATGGTGAATCCGGCTTCTGAGATGGATTGATTGGCTTTCTTTGAGCAATTCCTTGCTTCCTCCTCTCCTTCCCCTGTCTAAGTGCCTTATCAGGTGTTTAAATAGGCTTTGGAATGCCTAAGAGCCCTCAAAATTGGCCTTTTCCAAATTGGACTAAGCTTGGGCTAGGCAAGGACACGCCCATGTGACATGCTCGTGTACGATTGCTTAAGGTCGTGGTCAAGGTTGTTAAATCGACATGGGCGTGTGATCTACCCGTGTAAATCGTGTTTTGATCTTGCCAAAGGGACACGGCCGTGTGGTCTGCCCGTGTGAGGAAGTCCAGGCCGTGTTGATTTTGTACGTTGGTACATTTTCTACGTTTTTGGCCCGTTTCTCGTTCCTTTCACTCTCTTATGCTCACCTAAGTATAAAACATGAAATTAAGGCATTAGGAGCATTGAATTCACCAAATTTAAGGAAAAATCATCTATAAAATGTGCTAAGCATGGGATAGAAATATGTATAAATTACGGTTTATCAAATAGCCCCACATTTAAGCATTTTCTTATCCTCAAGCAAAATCCTCAACTCATAATCAAAATAAATTATTCTCAACTTCTAATTTCTATCTATAATATCTCAAAATAATCCATAGGTAATCATACATTGAAAATTCAACTGAAAGAACCTCAAAATTTTAAACATTCCAAGTTGAGCATTTTATTATGAAAACATAGGTGTCTCCCCTCATCTAAGTAATTACCTTTGATTCAAAATATCACAGAGTTTCACATCCTCACTAAGATTCACTCAAATCACTCGAAGTGTTTAAGTACAATAAATGAATCACTCAATAGTCAATAATGAAAAGTCATTACCATAGGCTTGCATGAAAATCAAATCTCCACTACTATAAATTGAGATAAAAATAAATCAAAAGGTATTTAGAGGGTTGTAATGTGGCTTTGGTTAGAGGGTGTGCTCACAAGCTGAAAAAAGGGTTAGAATCGAGATTGAATAGAAAAATTGCCTAATTAGAAAAATGACTAGTCATCAATTGCGTACAACAGAGCTTTTTCTCAGAATATGGAATTTAACTTCTTTAGCTCAGAAGGTCACTACTACTAATATGTATACATGCATTTTTTTCTTTTTTTTTTAAGAACAAGTGAAATTAAAAAATAGAATAAAACATAGCTACGCAACTATTCCAACTCAAATCTTGACAAAAATAGGGATCAAATTAATTTAGGGGATTTCAACAATAATAAGTTATGGGTTAATATTGAGGGTAAATCAATGAATGTGTTGTTAGGCTTAAGGGGGTTCACTAAGGGTTAATTGTGAAGGTAGGCTTTTATGGAGTGAGTGGGTTAAACCTAAGTGCCTTTATCATTTTGACATATCAAATCAAATGGTGTGGTCTTGACATGCAGAATCAAGCAAGTTCTAAAATAACAATTCAATATTGATGCACTCATAATGAAAGTGAGCATGAAAGAAATAATAGATGCTCTAAAGGCTCAATATCTCACAAAAAGTATGTCTTTTTTGATGTTTAAACTTGTGACTTGCAACTCAAAATAATACCTAAACTTGGGGAAACAACCTAAAAGTTTTTAATTCTTCAAAAATCAACTTATCATGCTTGACTCCCTAATGTCTTAAAGTTTAAGCAATCAATGCATAAATGCCTATGTTTTAATTCAAGATATAACAATAAACATTATAGAAGAATTGGAATTTGTTCTAATAATGATATGAGAAGATCGCATGAGAATAAAACAAAATTCAGGGATTTTTTCTGCTATAAAAGACCCCCCACACTTAAGATTTACATTGCCCTCAATGTACAAAGGTAGATATATTGAAAAAGATAGATTTATAAATAATCATAAGATAGAGAGAGAAGTGAAACTTCCTTTATGATGAATGAATTATTTGAACTGGTGTTTTAGAGAATAATCGGCGTGAGAGTGGAGGAGGATACTTCGGTAGTGTTAGAGGTTCATTAGTCCATAAGTCCTGCGCCAAAAGAATATTATATCTGGTGGTAGCTATGGTCGTGGTCGAGCAGGACATGGCAGTCGTGGAGAACCTTTCCCTGTGGAGTTTTTAGTTCCCATGTGATGATGAGCTTGAGGAGCTCTTTATAACTGTGACAAAATCAGGAACTTGTTAGGAAGTATAAGGAAGCATAATTACTCGTAATGGAATAACCGAAGTTGATAATTATAAAATAAAAATTATAAAATCTAATAGAAATAAGCTTAAAGAAAAATAAAAAGTAGTCTTAAAATAGAATAAAAATAAAAACATAAAATAATAAATAAAAGTTTATAAATATCTTCATCGCTAGGTGGTTCGCGAGGTGGGGGTGGCGATGAAATGTGGAAGTGCTGACAAATCTGCTGTAAAGTAGCATCAATGTTATCGAAGCACTGAAAACACTGTGGCTTGAATCTGGTAAAGCGCTCAGAAATGTCAGCGTATGAAGCCGCCGCATGAACTGGACGAGAGGGTGGTGGTGGCTGAGACGGTGGGTCCTCATGACGTGGAGGGACATCATCAGTAATGTCTTCAGTGTCTCCCTCCTTGGATGATTGCACGAGGCGATATTGAGGAGGGTGGGTTCCTTGGCGCTTCTCGATCATCCTCATACTAAGCATGCTCGAAATGCCTTGTGGGGACATCTGGCCAATAAGAGTAAGGGAGGATGATTGGGCTGCTGTGTTGAGGAGCCCAAAGTGCCATGCCAGTCGAGTAATGTAAGGGCCAATGGATATGACCCCCTCCGATGCCGCTCTGTCTAGTTGAGAATGGCGAGGGCAATAAAGTAGGCGAGGTCGAGTACATGCCCGTTTGCCATGCTCCATAGAAAGTAGGTGTCGTGAGTGTTAATGACGTCGGTGCTCTCTCGACATCCTATCAAAATGTGTGCCAAGATGGCGTGTAGGTACCTCAAAAAGGGAGAGAGAGCTGATGCCTTGGAGCAGCTCAGGTCGTAAGTGGTGGAGCCGGGGACCAAAGTGTACCAATATTTCGAGGGAGAGTAGTGGATGTGGCGACGGAGAGTGTCGAGGTCGTTCTCATTCATGAATTCCTTTATGTACAGGCCCAAAGCTACACTGAACTCGGGCACACTCAACTGGCAGACTAAACCGCCGAGACGAAACTGGACTATTCCAGGATCATCAAAGTTGGTCATGACGTCTTGAACATGGAATGTTGAGCAAAGTTCAAGTGTGAGCTCAAGGTACGTCGGCTCGATGATCGCAAAAAAGAGGTCCCATGGATCGGTTGTCAAGAGTGCTCGTACATCTTCAGCCAATTGGACTTGTTCAAGTGCTGTCCAGTCAATGCAGCGGCCCACACCTAAAGGTCGGGCCCGTAGGTTTGGAATAGTTCTTTCTGATTACCGGGGGAAATTGGAGTTATGGGTGGCAAATTTCCGTGGTAGGGCCTGAGGAAGACGCCCCTTTCTGCTTTTTGAAGCAGGAACGATAGGTTTCTTGCCACGTGAGCTTGACATGGTATACCTGCAAGAAGAACAAAGAATATAACATAACTAACTAACTAACTCAAGAAGTAATCATAAATATTGTTAAACTAACCAGTCCAACCAACAGTACTCAGCAGTTTAATCTAAATGATAGAAGTTTATATAGCAATTGACATAATAAAAGCATGATTATTTCAACCTAAAATGACTGAACTAGACTCTTATGGGAACACACGAAAAGAATGAATGTATCAGAAGGCATTCACCAAATTGGCAAAGAATAAACGTATAAGCATGACTATAGTGAGAACTATGAATGTAAATAAAAAATCTACCAAATAAAACCATAAGAATCATAAAATTAGTAAAAGTGATGAAGAAAATAGAGAGAAAAGAGTAAACAAACGCTAAAAAGATGAGAATGGGTGTCGAAAATAGAGTTGGAGGCGGTGCAAGGGCATGGCAGGTAGACCATGTAGATTTGCAGTGGCTAGGGTTAGGGATTTTGGGTGAAAAAGATGATGAATAGTGAAGGGTATTTATAGATTTATGGACACACAGCCAGGGGACACGCCCGTGTGATTCGCGACTTTTTAATTTGGGCGAGTCTGACATTTGGCCCATGCCCGTGTTCCTTGGGCGTGTGGGTGGACATGGCTGTGTCTGTCTTCGTTTGCTTCTCCCATGCCCGTGTACGTAGGCCCACGCCCGTGTTAATTTGACAGGTTCGACCACAAGTTCTAGACACGGGCGTGGCGAATGGCCATGCTATTTTCTCATGTTCAACCACGGTTCTACGACACGGGTGTATCGCACGCCCATGTTGTTTTGGCAGATTCGCCCATGGTCCTAACGCACGGTCGTGGTTACTTATCGTATCGTGTGTTGGGGAAAATTTTTCCCTATTTTCACATAGCCTAAGGCACGCCCGTGTGCCTGTCCGCGTGTGCTTTAGAAAGCCTGCGTTCCATAAGTCGATTAGTATGTTAGATGTTAAAAATAAAATTTAAATAAATTAATATTGTCAGTGTTCGGGTTGCCTCCCGAGAAGCGCTTATTTATAGTCTAAGCTCAACTTATCTCTCTGGTGCGTGATGGTGGATCGAGGAGTTTACACTCCACATCCCTGCTATATATTTTATCAACATAAGGTTTAAGACGAGTATTATTTACCTTGAACATGCTAAATTTGGGGTGATTTACCTAGACCTGAAAAAATGTTAGTTACCGTAAGAGGGGTTTCTTCATTTAGATTAGAAGTGGCGATTCGAGGATCTACCGCATCTAGTAGTACTTTGTATCCAACTTGAAGTTGATTTGGCGAGGCACTGAGCTCGTTCTAGCGTAGTTTTGCTTTATCGTGTTTTCTCGGTTTAAATGTCAGCCATTCATCTAACTTCTCGATTCGTAACCTTCGTTCTTCATGGGTAGATTTTTTGTTGTGGATTTAACATGGCTGATGTGTGTCCTTCGAACTTATGTCCTGTAAAATAGGTTGTACTGTATGATCAATCTTAGTAGAGCAATTTGTACAATCACTTTCAATTTTCGATGTGTTGATCGGGTTGCGAGCTTGAAGGTTGATTGTTTCGTCTTCTACACGAAGTGTGAGTTCACCTGTTCCAACGTCAATAATTGTTCTAGCAGTTGTTAAAAAGGGCTTCCCAAAATTAAAGGAACATTACTGTCCTCTTCTATGTCTAAAACAACAAAATCAACTGGGAATATAAATTTGTCAATTTTAACGAGTACGTCTTCAATGATACCCCTAGGAAATCTGACAGTTTTATCTACTAATTGAATGCTCATCCTAGTTTGTTTGGGTTTCCCTAGACCTAGTTGCTTAAACAATTTGTAAGGCATAACATTGATACTAGCCCCTAGATCAGCCAACGCATTATTAACATCTAAACTACCAATTAAACAAGGAATTGTAAAACTCCCTAGATGTTTAGTTTGTTGGGTAGCTTATTCTGAAGAATGGCTGAGCAAACTGTGTTTAGCTCCACATGCTAGAAGCTCCTTTAAAAATTTGACTACGTTCGACATCTGCGAAAGTGCTTCAATAAACGGTAGGCTAATATGTAGTTTCTTTAAAAGTTTAAGGAATTTACCAAATTGTTCGTCTGAGCGGTCTTTCCTTGTTGCATTGGGGTATAGCACACGAGGTTTAAATTCTGTACTTACCGATTTTTGTTCGTTTTGGCCTACCTCATTCTTTCCTTTGCTTACCACCGGTTTTGGCCTTGGTTTTGCCACTAACCCTTCCTAATCATGAATTGAAATTGCGTTGAGTTGCTCCATTGGGTTAGATTCAGTGTTACTTGGTAGGCTACCTTGTGGTTGTTCAAAAATCAACTTGGCGAGCTGTCCAATCTGAGTTTCGAGCCCTTGGATTGATGCTTGTTGATTTTTGAGTGCCGTCTCAGTATTCTAAAAATGAGTCTCTGACATCGAGATGAATTTGGTTAGCATTTCCTTAACGTTCGGCTTTTTCTCCTGTTGGTATGGTGGTTCCTGAAAGCCTGGGGGTGGTGGTTTCTGATTTCCTTGGCCTCCCCATGAAAAATTTGGGTGATTCCTCCAACCTGCATTGTGAGTATTGCTATAAAGATTTTTTTGAGATCGAGGATTATTACCCATGTAATTTAACTACTCGTTCTCCATGTTGTGGCCATAAGGTGGGTATTCTGAATTGCTCGATCCACCTCCATTTGTTTCGGACTGCATTCTGGGTGAACCTGTGAAGAACTAAGAAAACCATCAATTTTCTTATTTAAGAGTTCTACTTGATTAGAGAGCATGGTGGCCGAATTGACGTTATAAATGCCAGCTATTTTTGTTGGCTTTGTCCTCATGGCTTGCCACTGATAGTTATTCAATGACATCTCCTCTATAAATTCATAGGCATCTTCAGGTGTCTTATTATTGATGGTTCCTCCAGCGGCTGTATCAATCATCTGCCGAGTCGAAGGATTCAGGCCATTATGAAACGTTTGAACCTGTAGCCAAAGCGGTAACCCATGGTGAGGGCACCTTCTCAAAAGGTCCTTGTATCTTTCCCATGCATCGTAGAGTGTTTCTAAAACCATCTGCACAAAAGAAGAGATATCATTGCGCAATTTAGCTATTTTAGCCAGTGGAAAATATTTTAATAAAAACTTTTCAGTCATTCGTTCCCAAGTAGTGATTGACCCTCGTGGTAACGAGTTCAACCATTGTTCAGCCTTATCCCTTAATGAAAAGGTAAACAACCGAAGGCAGATGGCGTCATCAGAAACACCATTAATTTTAAAGGTATCACAAAATTCTAGGAAATTTGCCAAGTGAGCATTGGGATCCTTGTCCTGCAAACCATCAAACTGAGCAAACTGTTGTATCATTTGAATTGTGTTAGGTTTCAGTTCAAAATTGTTTGTAGCAATAGCAGGACTAACCATACTTGACTCAGTTCTTGTTAAATTAGGTTTAGCATAATCATACATAGTGCGTAGAGCAGGATTCTGATTTACTAGATCAGCAGCAATCACAGGAGGTAGCGGATTTTCTTGGTTTTCAGCCATCTCCTCGGTTGTTGTTGAAGTATCGTCCTCTTGCTCATCCTCTGTGTATCTTAGGCTTCGCCTTATTTTTCTCCAATTCCTGCGAACTGTACGGTCGATCTCACCGTAAAAAAGTAGTGGTCCTGACGGGTTTCTTCTGATCATAAACTAGAAAAACCTGTTAGAAGAAAATAAATGAAGAATTAGAAAAGAAAATAAAAATTGAAATTGAAATAAAAGTAAAATGGCTAAAGTAATAAAAATCGAGTGTTCCTAATATCTTAGTTCCCCAGCAACGGCGCCAATAACTTGATACGTGATATTCATGACAGGTTTTAAATATTTATAATGAATCGTTTCTTGAAACTAACTATTATCACGATGAAGGCAAGTGTACCTATCGAACAGTAGTATAGCTTAGCAAGACCGGATTATCGAACCCAAAGGAACTAAAAGTACTAGTATCAACTTTCTTTTTATTTTCTAGCCTAAAAAAATAAAAGGGTTTTGTTTATCTAACTAATTAACTAAACTAAGAAATCATAGAGAAGAAATTTGGGGAAACTACTTTTTGGAAAACTCGATTGATTAAGATAATACCTAAGGAAAAATCCACCTAGACTTCACTTGTTATTTGACTCAGAATCAGACAATTTATTCATTCAACTTGTTCCATAGAGATCCCTAAGTTATATTATTATCTCTCTCGAGACTAACAGCGTCTAACCCTAGATTGAATAATTGAAATCTCTTTCTAATTAATGCCCTAGGATTGCATTAACTCAATCTATAGATCCTCTTATTAGGTTTCACCCTAATCTAGCAAAATTTTGTCACCCTATCTCTAGGCGCGCAATCGACTCCACTTAATTATGACAAATTTACTCTTAGACAGGGTCTATTCCTCCTCTAAATAAGAGCTTAACTTGAATCAATATCCTGGAATATCAAAACAGGAATTAAGAACACATAATTAAAAACAAGTCAAATATTTATCATACAATTCAGATAATAATAACAAGATCCGTCTTAGGTTTCATCCCTCTTAGGTATTTAGGGGTTTTAGTTCATACTAATGAAAGAAAACATCTCAAAAGAATAAAAATAACAAAACATAAGAAAACCCAAAACTCCTGAGGGAATTTGAAGGGAGATCTTCAGTCTTGATGGTGAATCCGGATTCTGAGATGGATTGATTGGCTTTCCTTGAGCAATTTCTTGCTTCCTCCTCTCCGTTCCCTATCTAAGTGCCTCATCAAGTGTTTAAATAGGCTTTGAAATGCCTAAGATCCCTTAAAATTGGCCTTTTCTGAATTGGAATAAACTTGGGCTCGGCAGGGACACACCCATGTGACACGGCCGTGTGTGGTTGCTTAAGGCTGTGGTCAAGGCTGTTAAATGGGCACGAGCGTGTTATCTACCCGTGTAAATCGTGCTTTGACCTTGCCAAAGGGACACGGTGTGTGGTCTGCCCGTGTGAGGAAGTCCAGGCCGTGTTGATTTTGTACGTTGGCCCATTTTCTCCCTTTTTGGCCCGTTTCTCGTTGCTTTCACTCTCCTATGATCACGTAAGTATAAAACAAGAAATTAAGGCATTAGGAGCATCGAATTCACCAATTTTAAGGAAAAATCATCCATAAAATGTGCTAAGCATGGGATAGAAATATGTATAAATTACGGTTTATCAGATTCTTTGGAATCAAAAGTCTATGGTTAGCCATGGCATGGTCAACTTGTAAAAAGGGCACTTATCGCAAAAACGAGTCTGCCAAGACAATGAATAGAGAAGTTTGTCAAGGCATAAAAAAGAAGTCACTATATGACTCACGCGACTAGTAATCTGACAAGATGGTTATTGTGTGTCTGAGAACTCTAGCAAGCATGCTAATAAGAGGATCCACCAAAATGAAAAGGTAAGAGATACTGGTAAAAGTTTATTAAACGTGGCTTATGTGAAAGGAAGGGTATTTCCTTCAAAGTATCTGCAAATATGTATCCATCATTAAGTGTCCGCTAGAGTTGACATATAAATCATCAGTGACTATGAGGTAATGGAAAGGTTCTTCAGGTTCTATATTCTAAGCGTTTATTGATAAAGAGGTCGCTAGAAAAGTGGGAAACCCGCCAAGGGCTATCTAAAGAAGAAAGTCCACCAGGAACTATGTTAGGTGGAATGTCGGGAATTAACAAGGGAAGTGGATGTCAGTTAGGACTATATAACATAGGGAAGTCCACTTAGGACTATCAAATGTTGAAGTCCGCCACAGACAATCTAGGAAAGAGATAGTCTGTTGGGAACTGTTTGTTGTTAGGAGTATCTTGAAAGATGGTATGAAATGGGAAAGTCCTATGGGATTAACTTGCAAGTAAGTGCTCGCAAAGAAAGGGGGTATTTATCTATTAGTGAAATCTCATATTCATGACCAGATATTATTAAATGGGTTTTCCTTTAAAGGACGGTCTATGCATAGGCTAAGTCATAAGAAGATAAATGTTGGGGTAATACACTAAGTCTATATTGAGTTCAGTGTGGGATGAAAGGATCCGAGTAATAGTCCGTTGAGGTGGCAAGTATCTGTATGTCTGCCAAAGGTAGTCGACAATCTGTTTAACTGCTTGCAAGGTTATCTTCAAATAAGTTAAACTAGCAAGGTAAATAAAATTTGAATATGAAATGAAACAATGTTAAATCTCAAATTAGAGTTAGAAAAAGGATAGTTTCACCTAAATCAATTGACATGTTCACCACATATACATTCAAGAAGAACATGTAACACCCCTAACCTGTCCCCATCATTGGAACAAGGTTTCAGAGCATTACCAAAACATTTAGAACATTTTTTCAATTAGTCTATGTAAATTACTATTCATTTACTGAGATCATCCATAACATCCCTTGATTGGGCCCTCGAGGCCCAATACGAGCATTAGAATCGAGTTAGGACTTAATCAGGACCTCTAAGAATTTTTTGCCAAATTACAAAATTTTTCCAAGGTGCAGGGCTTACACACCCATGTAGTCCAATGGACACACCCATGTGACCCTGGGACACACCGTGTTGGAGGTCATGCTCGACCTCGTGTAACTCTCTAACTTGCACAAACAGCCATGCCACACGCCTGTGTGATAGGTCATCTGGTTAATTAATTCAATTCAAAATTAGGTGCAGGTTTCACATGGCCATGACACACGACCATGTTCCAGGCCTTGTGGCACACACGGCTATGACACATGCTCGTGTCTCTACTCGTGTGCCAATTCTGAGCATTCTGTTTCTCAAAATTAAGGTGCAAGGGACACACGACCTAACCACATGCCCATGTTACCAAGTCGTGTGTTTGCCTATATGGACAAAATGAAGCCATTTCTAGCTTCATTTCTCACCCAAAATTTCACCCAATACCTGCACTTAAAACACACAACCAATACCAACCATTCCAAGCATTCAAAATAGGCAATTTCATCATTTAACATGACATATCATTGCAAGCACAAATGTTTATAAAATTACCTTGATTTAACTTAGGCAATAACAACATTTGATCACATGTACTCAACTTAACACTTGTGTATATATATATCATAATAGCCTACTTAGAAATATCAAAATGAACCATTACTAGCCATTCCAATGGCTAAGTTACAAAATAACATTTCAAGCCCCTATTGACCTAGTTGTCTTATACATGCCATTATACCAAAATGATTTTACTAATTGATAGTGTGACAATGTTCCAATGATCTTCCAACCTTTAGAAGCTTCCTAGCACTATAAAACAAGGGAAAATAAAATGGGGTAAGCATTACATGTTTAGTAAGTTCGTATAACTAAAAACTAAACTTACCAATCTTGTTTATTAAAATCTAGGCATACGATGTTATATGTCCATCCATTTGGCTAAATTGCCTAATCATATACACTCAATCAAACATGTTAATCACAAAGTTTCCATACACATCAAGTAAGAATAGATGAGCTCATCAAGCAATATTCTTTCAATTCATTATTATATCATGTCAAGATTTCCATGCCATCTCAAAAGTTTGATATCTGTTTGATGTCTGAAGACCCAATGACTCATCTTTCAATTATTTATTCTTAATCTGCTCAATCCACACTGGTTTAACTTGGAGCTCAGGCAACAAGCTAGCAACATCAAATAAGCAAAGACGAGAAAACATTGCTCTCAGATCAGTTATAGCCCTACGGCTTAGGGTATCGACCACCACATTGGCCTTACTAGGGTGATATTCAATCGAACAGTCATAATCCTTAAGCAGCTCAATCCATCTACGCTGCCGAAGATTCAACTCCTTCTGAGTGAGGAGATACTTAAGGATATTGTGATCTGTGTTAATGATACACTTCTCACCGTAAGTAATGCCTCCAAATTTTCAATGCAAATACCACTCCGGCCAACTCCAAGTCATGCATTGGGTAATTCACCTCGGGAGTCTTAAGCTGGCGAGACGCATACGCTACCACCTTACCCTCTTGCATCAACACACACCCCAACCCAACAAGTGATGCATCGCTGTAAACAGTAAATTCTTTCCCAGACTTCAGTTGAATCAAGACAGGGGCCTTAGTCAAAACTTTGTTGAGTTTTTTAAAGCTCTCTTTCTGCTCATCAGTCTAGCTAAATGGCGTATTCTTACGCAACAACTTAGTTAAGGGTGCGGCAATTAGTGAAAACCCTCTACGAATCTTCGATAATACCCAGCTAGTCCCAGAAAGCTACGAATTTTTGATACAGTCTTAGGTTGCTTTCAGTCCAACACAACCTCAATTTTTCGAGGATCAAACCTAATCCCCTTAGCAAATGCCACATGACCCAGAAACGTTACCTCATGTAACTAGAATTCAGACTTGTTGAATTTGGCATAAAGTTGCTTCTCCCTCAATATTTGTAGAACTACTCGGTGATGTTCATCATGTTCTACGTCAGTCCTTGAATACACTAGTATGTCGTCGATAAATACTACAACAAACTGATCCATATAGGGTTGAAACACCCTATTCATTACATCTATAAAATTTGTCAGTGCATTCGTCAGTCTAAAAGGAATTACTAGGAACTCGTAATGACCATAACATGTCCTAAATGCCATCTTGTACACATTGGCCCCTTTAGCTCTTAGTTGGTGATACCCCTACCGAAGATCTATTTTAGAGAAAAACCGTTGCTCCTCACAGTTGGTCGAACAATTCATCAATTCTTGGTAGGGGGTATCTATTCTTAATGGTCAATTTATTCAGTTGTCTGTAGTCGATGCACATACGCATGGATCCATCATTCTTTTTCACAAACAAGACTGGTGCTCCCCACGGAGATGCATTAGGTTCGATAAACCCACGATCCAGTAGCTTTTGTATTTGGGCCTTAAGCTCTACAAGATCTTTCGATTCCATTCTATAAGGGGTGATGGACACCGGAGCTGTAGAAGGAGCTCAATCCCTAACTCCACTTCATGCTCTGGAAGTAACCCTGGTAGCTCTTCAGGAAAGACGTTTGGAAAATCTTTAACAGTCTTGATATCCTTTACCAAAGAGTCCCCAACATCTGAAACATAGACATAGGCTAAAAACGCCTCACAACCCTTGCGAACTAACTTCTCGGCCCTTAGCGCAGAGATTATGTTACTCAAATAGTTTCATTGTTCCCTAATTACCACTATCTCCTTATCGGCTTCTGTTCTCAGTAGAACTCATTTAACAGTACAATCCAAGCTTACCTGGTATTTAACTAACCAATCCATGCCCAGTATTAGGTCAAATTCCTCGACAGGCAACTCCATGAGATTAGCTAGAAAGACAACTCCATGTATCTCCAAGGGAACATTTTTCAACAACTTATTTACACGAACAGACTGTCCCAATGGAATTAGAACAATAATTCCACTCGAAGTACTCTCAACCGGAATCCCCAATTTCTCAGTAACAGTACAAGCAACATAGGAATGGGTAGATCCTACATCTATTAATGCAGTATAAGGTACATTATGGACAAAGAACGTACTCGTTATAACATCTGGAGCATCACCATCCTCACAGCGATGTACAAAATAAACTAGAGCCGGCTACCTCACCTCAGTATGACTAGCACCTCTATCTGGTGCTCTGCGACCACGTCCCATACCGTTACCACTCCTAGCCTAACCACGGCCTCTCGATGGCTGCTGAACACCTCTCGGTGGCTAACCAGTAACCCTACCAGTAGCTTGCATCTGATTGGGCCTCCGAGGGCAATCCTTAACCTGGTGCTCCAAAGATCCGTATTTCAGACATGCACCCAACTTTCTCCAACATTCGCCCTAATGGTGTTTACCACAATCAGCACAAAATTGCAATCCAGCAGTGGCAGCAGCAGGGGTCTTGTCTTTGACTGGCCCATCAGGTCTGGGCCTTTTCTTAAACCTCTGAAAGGAACTTTAGGGTTCAGCATCCCTTTTACCTCTGCCTTTCGCTCTGCCCTAGCGCTCAGCGCACGTCACATCCTCAGTAATTTTTGCGTTGTCAACCAGTACTGCGAAATCCTGCTCTCTCTGAGGAGCTATCAAAACCCTTAAACCATCTCTGAGGGCATCCTTAAATCGAACACACTACTTGTACTCTGTTACCACCATCCCATGTGCATAACGACTCAATCGTAAAAATTTAGCCTTGTATTCAGCCATTGTCTTAATGCCCTGAGTTAAATTCAAAAATTCCTTCTTACGGGCATCCACTTAGCAAGTACCCACATACTTAGCCTAGAAAGTAATCTTGAAGATCTCCCAGGTCAAACGACCAGCTTGAGTGCCCTCTTTGATGGTAAGCCACCATTGATAGGCCTCGTCCCTTAGAAGAGATACTGGACCTTTTAGCTTTTGATCAGGGGTGCACTCAAGCTCATCCATAATTCTTTCTGTAGCCTCAATCCAATATTCAGCTACATTCGGGGCAACTCCAATGATACCCCTAAATATTTCTGCCCCACTAGACCTGAGTCTTTCTGTAATTGACCCACAGTTCACATTACCAGTACCAGGCCCAGCGACCATTTCCAGAATCCTCAACATTGCTTGGGCCAGTGCGTCGTCCCCAGCTGACCGGTCTTGAGATCCTGTCTCAGCCATAGGTGAAGCTGGTGCTTCTCTAACTTCCTCATTAGGCTGGCGTCCAGAAGACAAAGACCCAGCCCGAGCACCACCACGGCCTCTGTTGCGGCCTCTGCCACGAGTACCTCTAGTGCTCATTATCCACTCATGCTTTTATCTGTATTAAAAGTTTTATGACAGTCAGTTATTATTCCAGTGATTATTATAGATATTTTATGAACAGTATTATTTTAGAGTTCGTTTTCGTAATTCGCAGTCTTACTACGATTCGTAGTTTACTCTAACCAAAGTGTTTCAGTACAATTTTACTACCTAAGTAGTTTCAGTAAGAACATTTCTATATCCTTATTTCAGTATAAACAATTAGAAGACTAATTGGATCGGCGCGGAGACTCGGTGTACCACTCATTTAGTAAAATATTTACAAACAATCCTTTTAAACCATTTGAACCAATTTTGTCAAAATTTCCATGTTTTTGAAGAACCCAAATCCACAACGAAGTTTTACAACCTGACTCTAATACCACTAAATGTAACTCCCCAAACCCGGCCTAGACATTATGGCCGAATCTGTGATGTCACATTGGAGAGGTTTTTCAAAAACACTAATTGAGGAACAATCCGTACTTTAAAATAACTTTTTTAGGTTCTTAACAAATGGTTAAGAGGCCCATTTTATTGAGAAAACTCAAGTTGTTTAAGCAAAATAGTCAGTATACCAGTTTATTATTAAACTTTAAAACCATGTTTGTTACGGAAGCTTTTAAAACGTGTTGCGTAAGCATGATGTTTTCAGAAAAACATTTGTTGATGTTTTCAGAAAAAAAACATTTGTTTGTGTTTTCTTGAAAATACGAGTCCTATTTATAACAGATAAAAGAATTTAAAGCAAATAAATCCCTAAATTAAAAATAAACTTTTAAAGGCCTTATAACATAATAAAATCTCGATATCGAATAAAATCTAAATTTTAGAATTTTTAAATAAATTAACTACGTCGAGTGGCCACCTTTGAGTCCTCTGTCTCCTTGATCCATCTAAGCCTGGGGATTTTCTACACAGACAACAGATAGGTGAGTTTACGAAAACTCAGTGTGTGAAATCCCATTATAGCAAACAATCATAGTAAGCGCCATCTGGGCCTAAGCCCTTTTAGTTTCAGTTTGGGCCTTAGCCCCTTTTCAGTAACAGCAACAGTCTGGGCCTTAGCCCATTTTAGTGATAAAAGCAGTCTAGGCCTTATCCCATATCAGTACAGTATGCAGACAAAGAATCCTACCTAGTCCATCCGCTACACACCAACTCCGTACCAGTCCTACACACCATGTAGGGATAAAATCGACCCATCCAGCCCTACACACCAAAACGTACCGTATTCGGTAGTAAGCAGTATTTGCAGCAGAGCTACCAGTAAAAGGCTTATAGCCTTTCAGTTCACTTCCTCCAAAACATATACCCCACCTCATGTAATGCAACATAATATACGTGTATGCAGAAGTATCATGCTCAGAAACAGTCATACATAATAAGGGTATTCCAATCAATTTACCTCATAGGGGTATAAAGATTATTTTATCAATATGGGTCTAGTTATACTTACGGACTCAATAGTAGGTCCACAGTCGTCCTAGGTGACCCATGCAACCTTAACAGTCAAACAGTGATAATGGGCATACAGCTCCTATTGCGGGCCCATGTGGACCCACATGCTCTTATGGCCCCAAAAGCCTAAATATGGCCTTAGCCATGTGGTCTACATAGCCTCGCCCAACATTTATCACACTTCCGTGTGATTCTTCAGAGTGAGGCCCACTGGCCCATTCGGCCCACACGGTCGAGTTTAGCCCAAAATGGCCAAATATCATTTTGGTCCATGAAAGCACTCATGGCCATCTTGTCGACTACCCGACCATGTTTTGTTACACGGCCTGTCACACGGGTGGCCTCATGCCCGTTTGGTGTCGATATCCCAGTTTCCAGCTTTTTGGCTTTTACTATTCACACATCTAATGATAATGTTCACACACCTGTTTGCGAAAAGAGTGCAGTTCCCATGAACACCAACCTATATTCAATTATAATCCCAATGTTAATCCTTTAACAAATGGGTAACTATACCCTTTAATAATACTTATCCAAATCATAGCTCGACACTTACCCTGATCAAACGATTAAGGTCCCTCACCCCTTAGTCATTGCCGAGGATTGATTACAAGTTATTACAGATTGTCTGCACTCAAATAGAGATTCCATTATCCTCTACTAGAAATTTCGTATGTACAATTGAACCCACAACTAACACTTACCACAAAGGTTGAGAACTCACTTCTAAAGAATGAAACACAATTGGTTCACAATCCCCAACTAGATACTCGCTACACAAGGCAGAACTAGTGCTATCACTCCCCTAGCAATGTTGATTAGAAAGAAAAGGTTAAAAAGAACCATAGATACAGTAGAAGGGAGAAGAATGAATAGAGACCACATCCAATAAAGTAGCACTTACCACCAAAATCGAAAGAGAAAAACAACAGAAGGATCGGTTCACAGAAGGTCAATGCCGAAGTACTATTCGGCCAACAAGGATTAGATTACACTGTAGAGAATGGAGAAAGAAAAGAATGAATTGATCACTATAGCAAAAACCGAAAGAGATAGAGGGGCAAGAAGATGCGATTGGTTAGGGTAAAATCGGTTGAAAGAAAGGGAGAAAAAGGGTAAAGAAGATTTAGATATGGCAAGGAGATTAGGAGAAGAAGAATGATAAAGAAATGAAAGTTACCTAAACAAGGTATCGAACTCTGTAACAAGGTCAAAGTAAAAAGAATATGAAACAAACCTGAATAGCCACAAGTAAACTTCGACCACCACTCCAACACAGCAAAAGAAAGTGAAAAGAACCAAAAAAGATTCAGCTATCGAAAAAGAGAACAAGCCCTAGCCAAATTCGGCACTAAGTGCCTATGACCGATTTTGGCACAAGGAGAGTCCCATTTTCGGCAACCAACTCCCTCTCCCTTACTCCTTGATCCACTCCACGATTTTCTCCCCATAATCCTCCTTGAAACTAGCTACACACTCCCTATTCCCCCTCAAACTCTCCACCGTCCAACAACATCAGAATCCTACTAACAAACAACCTTCTACATGGCACCACAACAAAAAGAGACATCTTTTGCGTGCAGGAAGACTCGAACCCAAGTCCCTTACCATTAGTAACATGCCACAATCCCTTGAACCAACATACCCTTCATGACGTAATTTCCCCTCAATTATTAAGAACCCAACTTCTAGCAGCCAAGGTTTTATTTAATAAAAAGCAAAAATTTTGCCAAAGCCCAGGTTTGAACCCAGGACTTCTTACACTTCTCAGGACCCTTAATCATCAATACAAGCAAGCTAGCCATATAACACAACACACCATTTAATCACAAAAGATTTGGGGCGTTACATAACGTATGCTCAAAAGAGCTCAATAAGGGTTACCAGTCTAGGCTAAGCCCTAATCATAACATATGCTCTAGAGGTAATGTATCGGCATTACCAGTCCTGGCTAAATCCTTTCTATGACAAGTTCATTGGGATTACTCGTCCGAGCCAAATCCTATTTGCAACAAATGGAGGACCCTATTTGTTTCGGGAAAGTGCATACAATTATCGAAATTCAACATTCAATTTGGACTTAACCCTTTATCACCATTTCAAGCATGTATTAGGTTTCTCATTATAACATTCAAGTAATGTACATCAATATAAATCACATTCCATACAACACAATGTTCAATTAAACACATTTACATGCCGAATTAAGTTACATGAACTTACCTCGACACTTGTTCGCGTAAAAGTCTACTAATTCGAAATCTTTTCTCTTCCTCGATCTAACCTTGAATTAGTTTTTTTTCGGATCTATATAAATGAATTTAACTATAAATTTCATACATTTCATATTTAAATGGACTCAAATTATGTCTTAGGTAAATAACCATTTTTCCCCTAACTTTTCTATAAATCTTGATTTTGTCCTTAGGCCAGGAAAATGAAACTTGTGCAAATTAATCTTTATTTCAAGCCTAACCAAAGCTCCATTACAAATTTTCCAACACATGTATCCATAAAATTTCAAAATTTTTCATCAAATTTTACAATTTTTCATTTTAGTCTCTAAACCATAAATTTCTAATTTCCAGCATAATAAATCCATGACCCAATTTCATACGATAACTTTTCAAAGTAATCTCTCAGGTAGAGAAGTTAAGCTATCCCGGTTTTAAAAATACCAAAATTACTAAAAACGGAAAAAGAGAACTTACCCAATTAAGCCTTGAAAGTTTCCTCTCTTTGCCTAGGGTTTCCATAAATTTTAGGTTGAAGATGATGAAAATAAGATGATATATTTCTTTTCATCTTTTAATTAATTAAGTATTTTGGTATTTCTAATTTAGTCCTTGCCCTTTTTCTATAATTCCATGGACGAGTCACCAAGAAAAATCTACATGCTTTTCTTAATGGTCTACCTACTATATAAGGACCTTAAGTTTTGAATTCCATAGCTATTTGATCCTTATAGCTACTAAAATTCAACTTTCACATTTTATGCGATTTAGTCCTTCTCGTAATTAAGCACTTAATTGATAAAATTTTCATTTGAAAAATTTCACATGACATATTTGCCATATTACGGACCATATAATAGAATAAAAATAAATACTATTTTGGGTTGGATTTGTGGTCCCGAAACCACTGTTCCGATTTCACTGAAAAATAGGCTGTTATAGAACGAGTGGGCACCGTCTGCACCAGTCAAACTACAAAATCTCCTATGAGATACATAAAGTTTAATTATGTGTATTAGTCAATTATTCATGAACTTCAAGTCACTTGCGAGCACTATTGTATAGATTCTCACTAAGTTCTTTCGAACTTACGTATAATTTTGCTTGAATGTAAGGTCAAGGGATGACTCTAGGAAGGATCGTGTGAAGGGACAAAGCCATACACCACCAAGTCCGCGCTAATGGCGTCATGGTTGTATCATGCATATAAAGAGGCACCCTTAGAGGCTACGCCTCGGGGTTCAAATAAGTTGACTTTTATTAGAATTTTAAATTCCAAATCATTGCATATATATAAACATATATACGCTCAATATGGTAAATTGATTGTAAGAACCTTAGTATTGGTAGGAAGTTTATTTGTAGTTATATTTTGAAACTTGTTGAAATTTAAAGAAATTAGAGAAAATTTATGTGATAAATATGAATCAATTTTGGTTCCATTTAATTTGTAAATAAATCAAATTAGAATTTTTGTTAGTAACTCGGGTTAATTGTGATACCTAGTGCCTAAACCCAACGTTTGGGTCGGGTATACTGTGTTACAATTTGCCCAATTAGGTACTGATTCTTCTATTTTTTTCAATGTCAAGCCTTGTAAAATAAACACGTTGATCATTGGTTATGAAGCTAGTGATCACTTGAATAGTAGTTATTTCCTTTTCTCAACTTACAAACCTTGTGTAGGAAACAAAAAGATTAAAACAGCAGATGAGTTATTCTCGACAATAGTTGGGAAAGGCACTATTAAAATTTCGTCTTTCTTGGTTTAACATTATGCTTTACATGTGCCAAATCTAGCTTGTAATCTCATATTAGTCAGTAAATTATCGAAGTCCTCGAATTTTCATGTTATATTTGACTCATCTATGTCTAAATTGCAGGATATGATCTCAAGGAGGATAATTGGCAAAGATAAAGAATCTGGTGGAATTTACTTTCTTGATAACGACCATCTAAGTCGACTGACAACTACTCTATGTTTGAACTCTGCTTCTAGTTTTTATATGGTTATTATTTGGCATTATACGCTTGGACGCCCTAATTTTTACTATTTAAGACATTTGTTACCTGATCTGTTTAAGAATAATAGTTTTTCTTCGTATCACTATGAAATATACGGATTAGCTAAACATCATCCGTCATTCTTTTCACCTGAAAAATATAAAGCTTCCAAATCTTTTTTTGTTAATCCATAGTGATATTTGATGACCTTCGAAAGTCTCAACTTTTCATGAAAACGTTGGTTTGTCACATTTATTGATGATCATACTCACATTAGTTAGGTGTTTTTATTAAAAGATAAGTTTGAAGTTACAAATGTGTTTCAGTCTTTTTATGCTATGGTGAAAACACAATTTGGTGTGAGAAATAAAAGTATTTTGGAGTGACAATGGTGTGGAATTTTTTAGTGACCAGTTAGGTGTTTTCTTAACCAAACATGGAATAGTCCACCAAAGCTCTTCTACAAATACACTAGAACAAAATGGGATTACGAAAAGAAAAAAATCATATTTTAGAAGTAACTAAAGCCTTGATGTACACTAGTCAGGTACCACATTATCTTTGGGGAGAGGCTTTGTTAACAACTATATATCTTATTAATAGAATTCCCAATAAAAATCTAAACTATAGAACTCCTTTAAGTCTTTTTAAAGATAAATTTTCTAAATTTAAATTGATCATAGATTTACCATTTTTAGTTTTTGGGTGTAGTTTTTTTGTTCACCTTTACAACCAGGGTAAACCAAATCCTAAAGCAAAAAAAATGTGTCTTTGTTCAGTATACTTCTAATAAAAGGGTTACAAATGCTATGATCCGATTTATAGGAAGATTATTGTAACCATGGATGTCATATTTATTGAAGCACAATCTTACTTTGATTCTAATCTTTAGGGAGGGAATTATATCAAGGAAGATTCAATAATTGATCAAGAAAAGACTAGGAATATACAACATAAAGATTCTAATAAAAGGGAAGATGAATTTATGTTCAACACAAAAATTAATGATGTTAATGTTGTTAAAAAAAAGGAGTATGAATGTGTCTCGATACTGTGGAAATACCCAAAAATGTGAAAGATTCTTTACAAGTTCCTAAATGGAAGAAGGTTGTTTTAGAGGAGATACGTGCTCTTGAAAAAATAGGTACATAGGAAATAGTAGGACTACCTATATAAAAAAATAGTGAAATGTAAATGGTGTTCACAACCAAACTCAGACCAAATGGATCTCTAGACAAAGACAAAGCTTGACTGGTGGCTAAAGGGTACACTCAAACATATGGGATAAACTATCTTGAGACATTTACTCTAGTAGCTAAGTTAAATTATGTTAAAGTTCTTTTATCGATTATTATTAATCTTGATTGGTATTTATAGTAGCTAGGTGTGAAGAATGTTTTCCTAAATGGGAAACTTGAAGAAGAAGTTTACATGGACCCTCCTTCAAGTTTTGAAGAAAAATTTGGAACTCAAGTATGTAAGCTCAGGAGATCTTTCTATGGTTTAAAGCAGTCTCCTTGAGCTTGGTTCGAACAGTTCACTAAAGTTGTTAAAAAAGGTCACTCACAAGAGTAAGCTGATCACACAATGTTTTATCGACACCCACAAAGAGGTAGAAAAATAATTATTATAGTTTATATCGATGATAGCATTCTTACAAGAGATGATTTGGATGAAATAAGACGTCTCAAGGAGTATCTAAAATTAGAGTTTGAGATCAAAGACTCGGGTCCTTTAAAATACTTCCTTGGAATGAAAGTTGCGCAATGAGAGAAGGGTCTTGTGGTCTCTCAGAAAAATATGTGATTGATATTTTAAAAGAGACTGGGATGAGTGGTTGCAGCTCAGCTAACACACCAATCGATCCAAATGTAAAATTTAAAAATAAAGAAGGAAGATCAATTAATAAAGGGTAGTAACAGAGATTAGTTGGTAAGTTAATCTACTTATCACATACAAGGGCAGACATAGCTTGTAACTCCCTGAATTTGGGCCTATAAGTATTAGGTCCTTGAGCATGGGAGCAGTTTGGAGGCGACATATAAATAGTTGTTGTGCAAGAAAGTGACACACAAATATCTGTCTGCTTCAGTGGTTAAGTGTTCTGAGTGTCCTGGGAGTGTTTGAGAAGTCTTGGGTTCAAGCCTTGGCTTATGCAAAAACTTTGCTTTTTTAAGGATAAAGCCCCTATCTTTGGTCAGTTTATAAGTAAAAATTGTTAGAACGTGACAGAATGGGCCTGTTGGTCTAGTGCATAGTGGCATGTGGAGTGTGCTTGTGGTCTGAGGTTCAAATCCATGCTTGCGGAAATGGAGATTATTTTTACTGATGGCCATGGGAGGAGGTTGTGTTTGACTGAAACATTGCTGAGGGGAGTGGAATTTGAATTGGTCATGGAGGGATAGTAGGAGGGAGTTAAGCAGAGATATGAGGAGAGATTTTAGGAGGAAATCAAGGGGATTTGAAGAGGAGGAGGTGTTGGTGCCGAATTAGGATTGTAGGCACCCAGTGATTTCGGTTTGAGGGAGAATTCGGCTTTGGGGAGAGCTTTAGTTTCGATTGCTATACACTTTAGTTGTTTATTTTCTCCTTACTTTTGTTTTGTTTTGACGACCACTTTCGGATTCCTCCTACACTTTTTGATAACCGAATATTGCTAGGGGATCATTGGGGGTACTTTTATTTTGGACTATTTCGGCTTTGTTCTGCTTCCTCTATACTTTTCTTTCTCCCTCTCTAATCCATTCATTTTGTTGAAAGATTTTCTTTCTTCTCTTTCCCCTTTCCAATCAGTTTCTCATTGACTAATTGCATCTCTTTCACTACTCTTCTTGTTTTTTCTTTGCTCACTCTCAATTCCTTTCCCTTTTCTTTTTGAGGCTTGGCCAAATATTACTGCTATTCTTGTCCTCTCTATGCCGACATTTCCCTTTATTGCTATCTGACATTTCCATAGTTAATGTTATTCTTCGGTCTTACGTTTTGGTAAGTCTGACTCTCGATTTGAATGAACTATACTTTTCCTCTTTCTCCCTCTATCTGTTGCAATTGTACTTCATCTAACAACTTCTTTCTCTGTCGATTACTATTAGGGCTGTGATAGTTTCATTTTGTCACCATCATTCTGTGTACTTTCGGCACTAGTAGGGGTGTAGGCCGATTGTTCCTTTCTCTTATTTTGGACACTACGTTTCGAGTAAGTGATTTACATTTGGCTAAAATCATGTGTGAGAGCAATATGATTAAAGTTAATAAGTTCGTTCGAAACACAAGCATTTCTCTAAAGGAGTTCGTAATCAGTTGAGTGTATCGGTTTAAGGGCAGAATCTTCATTAGTGCGACCAGGCAAGTATTAGTGGAAATTTTTACGATAATATATGAAGGATTTGTTAATCCTATTGTCATTGATTAATGGAGTATTTTGATTGAATGTAGGCTTTTGGCTCGCGGGCTACTCACGCTTCTTCGTTTAAGGTGTGTAATCACTGTCTTAACCGTAAATCGGCAAAAGCCAGAAAATAGGACCATTGATGCCACATGGGTGTGCGATCACTCGTGTGGTAACCCCAAACACATAAACATGGGTATTAGATTACGAGAGGTCACCATGGACGATCTCATGGGCTTAGGCCGTTTTGGGAAAATACCCCATTGGGTGAAATGACCGAAATACCCCCATAAGGTAAAATAACCAAAATACTCCCATCGGGTAAAATGACCGAAATACCCCCATAGGGTAAAATGATCAAAATACCTTCATAGGGTAAAATGACAGAAATAACCCAATAGAGTAAAATGACCGAAATACCTCCATAGGGTAAAATGACTGAAATACCCCTGTAGGGTAAAATGACTATAATACCCCTATAGGGTAAAATGACTATAATACCCCTGTAAGGTAAAATGACTGTAATACCCCTGTAAGGTAAAATGACTGATTTGCCCTACGATGTGTATGATTTGAGCATACCACGTTGTATGTATGTTGCATCCATGTAAGATATTATGATACGATGCATGACATGTTGCATGGGGTTGGGATTGTTATTTTAGAGGAAGTGTACTATACTGATATGGTCGCACGGGTTACCCAAGACGACTGTGGACCTACTAATGGTTCTAAGCCTATTATACTGACAGCTCTGCTGCAAGTACTGTTTAGTGCCGCAATCGGTGCTAATTCTGGTGTGCAGGGATAGGTGGGTTGATTATTCCCTACATGGAGTGTAGGGTTGGATGGAGATAGTGTGTAGAGGATAGATGGGTAGGACTTGCATACTGTTTACTGTTACTGCACTGTATACTATTACTGCAAAGGGCCAAGGCCCGAACATATGACTGTTTCTGTATTGGGATGGGCTAAAGTCCAAACTAATATTGCCACTGTTACTGATAGGGGCTTGGGCCCAGATTGTTTTTGTTTATTGTATGTTTGACTATCTATTTATTAAGGGATTACACACTGAGTTTTCGTAAACTCACCCTTTTGCGTATCTATGCAGATAATCCATAGGCGGATTAGTGCTGCGATGGGCTCGACGGTGGCTACACTACTGCTCCTGCTTTATATTTGACTTTTATTTATTAATAAATTTTGAATTGGGTATCTATTTATGTAATAAGGCATCTCTAAGGTTTTAACTTTTAATTTAGGGATTTTTACTTGCTTTGATATAAACTGCTAGTTGTAGGAAGTAGACGTGTTTTTCAAAAGATAATTGTTTTTAAAAAGCACAACGTCTTCTTAATATAATTTTAAAGCTTTCACAACAAACATAGTTTTAAAGTGTAATAACAATCTAATATGATTTACAAATTTTCGTTACTGTTAAAATAAGGTTCTAATATGTAACGGGCTTTCCAATGAAATTATGGTTTCGAAAAACACTTAAATGTGACACTGCCAGATTTGGCCATAACGTCTAGGCCAGGTTTGGGGTGTTACATAGCTTTTGCAGTAAGCTTAGTGAGTCAATTTATACACTCCCTAATGGAGGAACATGAAGAAGCAGTGTTTTGAATTCTGAGACACTTGAAGAGTTCACCTGGTCAGGGCTTATTCTTCAAGAAAATCGAAAAAAGAGGAATTGAAGATTATAAAGATGCAGATTTGGTAGGCTCAGTAACAGATAGAAGATCTACATTAGGGTACTGTACATTTGTTTGGGAAACCTTGTGACTTGGCGAAGAAAGTACTGTAGCAAGAAGTACTGCAGAGGTTGAGTTTGAATTAATGGCTCAAGGAATTTGTGAAATGATGTGGTTAAAAAGAATTATGGAGGAGCTGTGGAAACCAATAACATCACCAATGAAGTTGTATTGTGATAACAAAACTGCCATTAGCATTGCTCACAACCAAGTCCAACATGATAGAACTAAACATGTTAAGATTAATAAACACTTTATAGAGGAGAAGATTAAAGAAGGCCAAGTGTGCATGTTGTTTGTTCCTTCAAAATAATAGATTGTTGACATGCTCACCAAAGGGCTCTTTAAGACAAGCTTTGGTTTTCTTGTAAGTAAGTTGGGCATGATTGATATATATGCACCAACTTGAGGGTGGTTGTTGAAATACATGTTGAAGCCCAATATATTTTGGGATATTTTTGAAGTTATTTAGGTAGATAAATCTTAGAATAATCAATTGAGATTTTTTAGGAATATTTTTTTTTTATCTTTTAGTTGTTTACTAGAATAAGGGAATTATTTTCCCAATTATATTGTAAGCCAATTTACTAGAACAGTTTTATTGAATACTCTCTTGAAAACTTTCACATAGGACCTATGCGCTAAAATTTAAAGATGTCAAACACATTGTACAAAAAAGTAATAAGCCATAAGGTATAGGGTTTTAGGTGTAACACTCTATACCCGGTTTGATCACCTGACCTGAGTTATAAGATAATACAACTATAAAACAATATATTTTTTCAATAATAAAAAAATTTAGACAAAATAAATCATTTCATAATAAATCATAATAATTGCCATGTTTCAATCATATCTGGAACTTAATAGCGCTTACGAAACATTTAAAACAAACTGGAATCAATTCTGGATTAAATTGAAACTTTTACAACATTTTGAGTAAAAAGTGTAAAAAAGGGTCAAACGACCATGTGACAGAGGCCAGCCCATGTGGCCCCAAGCATGGTTGTGCAGCTACTCTACATGACCGTGTTCTCAAATCATGTACAATTTGAATATAGGGTCACATAGACATGTTGCTAGGCCGTATAACAACTTGTAACCATGTGAAAAATCCTGCACCAAAAATCAAACAACAACATGGCCGTGTGGGTGATCGTGTGTGGCACACGGGTCATTTGACAACCTGTGTCCCATGCCGAGTGCACCTGAAATAACTTCATAACCAATTTTTTTCACCTACCATTTCTTCAATTCCAAGCCAAACCATTTCCAAACATTTTTGTCTATTCAAAACACATTAAAACATGCCCAAAACATACCAAAATCATCCAACCTAAGTGTCTAACTAATATGTCTTCAATGGCACCACATTACAATCATAAAACAAAAATCATCCAAATCATTCAACTCATTCATTCTAACATAAAAAACTTCCAATATTTATACCAAAACTTGTTATCAACTAAAAATCTAAAGCACCATTCAAACTTGATTTATAGCCACACATTACCAAAACATCAAATATTCAGTACATACATAAAGTTTGCATACAAGATCACTTACAAGTAAAGTACCAAAACATATTCAACATTTGCAAAGTAAACATCCTATATACATGCCACAAGAAACCACAAGTTCAAACTTCAAAATCTATCGAGTCAAAAGATGGTGGGTGTGAGCTCTCACTGATCTGACTGACACGTTCAGATTATCCAAAATCTACATAACATAATAAAAAATGTAAATACGTAAAATACTTAGTAAGCTTATACAATTCAATCCAATAATTTACCTTCCTCATGTACTAGCTAATTCCAAATCGCTATTCAAATAATTATCCTTATCATGACAAAGTTCAATTATTCCGAATCAACAAATAACGATCATACGAATAGTAAGAATTCATATTTTGTCCACATTAACAACACACTATATATTCTTTGAATTTTCAATGGAACTTTACAAAAGAACTCAATACACGAATGCAGGAAACATTTAATGATCATTGAAGCTAGTGGGGTATAGAAATACATGTGTCAAGTTACCCATCCGAGATAAATCAATGATAAGACAGAAAAATAGCCTGGCTAAGGCTATATATACATGTAAGGTTACCTGTCTAGGCTAAACCTTTAAAACGACATCAAATTAGCAGTCCAGGCTAAATATGTGCCACATGTATATGCGAGTCCGCAACAAATGCTGGAGCTAGGTCTAGAATGAGAATCACTCAAAGACCTTGTGAGTAAGACTTTTATTCTGTCCATCGAAATTATCTCAAAATTCAATTTGTTACCACATAGTCTGATCTCTATTTCAACAGTTTATATACAAATAATTAACTACATTAAATAAGAAATTGTAACCATAGAAGATAGTATGATCTTACTTGTCGAAGTGATAATGACTCAACTATCAAGGCTATTCGACAATTTTTCCTTTTCCCTGTACGTCTTCCGGTCTTTGAGATTCTTGATGTAACGTATAGTTTAATTTAATTATTTAATTCAAACCACAAAACAATCAAATTTATGCATTTAAGCCCTTTTAATCACATTTTTAAAAAATTACCCCTAAACTTTCCCCTATGCAATTTAGTCCTTAAACATGAAACTTTCAAATTGAACATATTCAAGCTTAAACTAGGCTAACCAAATTTCTTTTAGTCCTTGAATAGCCCATATATTTCATGGTTTCACCATATTTTCATGAGATTTTACTACTTTAACAATTAAATCCTTAAACATCAAAATCACTAAAAATTACTTTACAAAATAGTTCTATTTAACAACCTAGCTAAATAATTTAACATCAAACTTCAAAACCACTTCAAACTCATCAATGACATAATCTAAAACATTTAACAGTTTTACAGATTAACCCCCGGGTTAGCTAGATTAAGCTAAAACGAATTCAAAAACATAAAAATCATTAAAAATGAAGCTAGAATCACTTACATCCAAAAAAGAACATGAACCTAACCTTCAAGCTCTCTTTCTCTGGTGTTTTGGTTGAAAGAAAAACAATTGAATAAGAAGATAATTTTTTTCTTTTTTTTCATTTTAATCACTTATTTACCATTTTACCCATATGAAATTAATAAAATTTCTTTAATAAACAAGTCAAAACCGTCCAGTATATACTAATATGGTCTCATTGCCAATTAAGGCCATCAAATAAAATTTTTAAAGCCATTTAACACATTTAATCTAATAGTAAGTAAATGTTGTAGCTTTTACGATTTAGTCCTTTTTACTTAATTAATCAATTAAACATTATAATTTTCTAACCAAATTTTAATAAGACCTTTTAATACTCCTTTAAATAATAAATAAATATTAAAATACTGACCCACTTGTCGAAATTGTGGTCTCGAAACCGCTATTTTTGATGTCACTGAAAAACAAGATGTTACAACTCTCCTCCCTAAAGAAATTTTCATCCTTGAAAATCTTACCAGAGAATAGGTTTGGGTCTAGCAATTTCATAGATTCTTCTAGTTCCCATGTAGCTTCTTCAACCCCATGATGTTGCCAAAGTAATTTTACTAAAGCTATGCATTTAATTCTTAATTTTTTTATTTCTCGAGCCACAATTTTGACTGGTACCTCACTATACGACAAATCAAATTGTAATTCAACTTTATCAACAAATAACACATGTGATGGGTCTGAATGATATTGACATAACATCGATACATGCAAAGCATTGTTAATCTTTCCCAACTTTGGTGGTAAAGCCAAACAGTATACCATAGGTCCAATTATTAAAAAGATTTTATACGACCCTATAAACCTCAGACTAAGCTTTCCTTGTAACACACCAAACCCGGCCTAAACGTTGTGGCCTAATCTGGCGATGTCACATGGTAGTGCTTTCGAGAACTAATTCGTTGATAAATCCTTTTTGTTATCTTATACAATCTTTAAATCCAGTTATTTGTTTCCAAAACATTATCCATTTAATTACACGTTGCTATAAATTGCGGAAGCTTTTTAAAATGATTCATGTAGTGATGAGCGTTTTGAAAGAAAACATTTCTAACTTTTGAAAACACATGTTTCCCTACCACTAGTGATTACGAATTATAAGAAACGATAAACAAATCCCAAATTAAAGTAAAAATCCATAAAGGCTTCACTACAGTAAAAATACCCTAAATAATAATACTTATAATCAAAATCAAATACGAAAATATATGCGGTTGAATGGCCACCTTTGAGTCCCTCGTTGCTCTGATCCACCTATGTCTTGGGATTACCTGCGCAGTGAAACAAAAGTGGTGAGTTTACGTAAACTCAATGTGTAATCCCCATGCAAAAAAATAGATAGCATACAGATAATCACAGTCTGGCATAAGCCCTTTTTCAGTAACAGTGTCAGTTTAGTTTGGGCCTTACCTATCTAAGTACAGTAACAGTCACATATATGCAATCAAAAGATTCCTACCAAACCAGCCTCTACACACCATCTCCATCCAACCCTACACTCCATGTGGGGATATAATCAACCCACCCAAACCTACACTCCAAGTAATGCCGAATGCGGCACCATACAGTAATATGCAGTTGAGCTACTAGTAAATTAGGCTCGAGGCCTATCAATGCACTTCCTCCGCATAATATAACCTCTAACCCAATGTAGAGCAATATACAACATGTCATCCCAAATCATAGTACTATACATGCATTCAAACATGCCTCATATACAGTCATACAAATGTTTACATCATATACGGGTATAACAGTCATTTCAGTCAATCAGGGGTCTAAATACACTTACTGACCCTACAGTAGGTTTACAGTCATCTCGAGTGACTTGTGCAGCCTTAGCAGTTTAATAGTGAAAATGGGCCCATAAGCCCATGTCATTTGCCCATGTGGGCCCGCGCGTCAGTGTGGCCCACAAGGCCCAAAAATGGCTTTAGTCATATAGATCACACAGCTTGGCCCAATAATCCCACACGCCTATTGGGGCCCACTCGGCCCAATTCGGGCTAGCTCATGAATCGCACAAGGCTTGCCTCATCGATCGAACGCCCATGTTCGAACACACGGCCTACCACATGGGTAGTCGTACGCCCGTGTGGCATCGACGATTCACATTTTCTATTTTTTTCTGATTTCAGTTTATGAGGTTGTGTTTACACACACCTGGTTACGAAAAGTGCGCACACTGTTCTTAAGCACTCCAACCCTATATTCAATCATAACACACAATTAATCACTTGACAATAGGATTAAAATGACCCCTCTTATAACACTTATTCAAAAGATCGATTGCCACTTGCCTTGTTTGAACAACTGAGGCTATGCATAATTAAACCGTTGATAAGGAGTGATCACTATCTCCACAGTTAGAACCTGCATTCCAGTCAAACCCCTATTAATAAGTATTCACATGTCTAACTTGAAGCAAAACGAAAATCAGCTTACCGAAAATGCAAACCCAAGTATAGGGAAAGAAAATATTGGCCTACACCCAAAAAGAAGGCCAAAAGCACCACGATTCGATAGAGACAAAAGCTGGAACAACTGCACCCCTAGCAATAATTGGCAACTTAATCCACAAGAATAAGTAAGAAGAAAGAAACTGAAGATAGCAAGTGTAAATAGCAAAATCGGCAGTAAAAGGGAGGTGTTGGTGAAGAAACTACTACGACGGAGAGGGAGGAAACTACTGTTGCACCAAAATTGATTGGTCGAAGAACAAAGAGAGAGCAGTGAGAAGGGCAGGTTTCAGCTACAAGAAAAGAAGTCGGCAGCCAGAAAAATAAAGGGTGTAAAATGATAGGAAGCAAACAATATGAAAAGAGAGAAAATTGCGAAAACTGAAAGAATTGAGAGAGAAAATGCCATCCAAAGCCGAAATCTTGAGGGACAAGAGTTCAAGTTCGGCACCAACTCTCCCACTATCCACAAATTCCTATATTTTCCTCCCCAAATCCCTCAAAGCCGTCCACTTCTCCCTCAACTACCAAATTCAGATTCCACTACAACTTTTCAGTAGTTCGGTTTGACTAAAACACCCACACAGTACTAGCAGCAAAATAAAACACTTCACTGCGTCCACCAGGACTCAAAATCAAGTCCCCCAACACTTTTCCACACTATTTAACCACCAGACCAGTAGGCTCATTCTCTCATGTTATACCCATATTTATTTATAACCCTACTGACTAAAGACAAGGGTTAATTCATTTAAAACAAAAATTTTACACAAGCCAAGGCTTGAACCCAAGACTTCTTAGACACTTCCCAGAACACTTAACCATTGAAACAGATACACAGTTGTGTCATAACATAAATAAATAAATACTAAAGATTTTTGAGGGATTACATTCCTTTTCTTTCGAATCGTAACACTTTTCTCCAATGTGAAATTTCAAAAATACTTTATCCTCGACTTAAAATTCGATATCTTTTTGCTTTAGATCAACATATGTTTTATGTCGATCAGAGGCAGCTTTCAAAAAATTATGGATAACTCTGACTTTATCTTCAGTTTCACGGATCAAATCAGTACCAATTATCTTTCTTTCACTTAACTCGGACCAATACAGAGGAGTTCTGCATTTTTGTGGGTATAAAGCTTCGTACAGTGCCATTTTAATACTTGTTTGATAGCTATTATTATAAGCAAAATCAAAGACTGGTAGAAATTTCTCCCAACTGCCTTCAAACTCAATAATACAACATCTTAACATATCTTCAAGAATCTGAATTACTCAGTCAGGCTGATCATCTGTCTGTAGATGAAATGCCGTACTAAAAGCCAATTTAGTGCTCAAAGCCTTGTGTAGCTTACTCAAGAATCTAGAGGTGCACCATGGATCCCAATCAGAAATAATTAACAATGGTACACTGTGCAATCTAAAAATCTAAAAAATATACAGTTCAATTAATCTCTCTAGTGAATAGTCTATTCTGACCGGAATAAAGTGCGTCAATTCGTCAATCTATCGACAACAACCTAAATGACATCTTTCTTTTTCGGAGTCAGGGGCAATCTCAAAAGAAATCCATAGTGATTCATTCTCATTTCCATTCTGAGATCATTACGAATTGCAATAAACCTGACGGAATTTGCTGCTCGGTTTCACCTATTGGCACACTAAACATTTAGTTACAAAATCAGATGTTTCACATTTCTTACCCACCAGTATATTTGCTTCAAGTCATTATACATTTTTGTACTAGCAGGATGAATAAAAAAGGAACTGCTGCGAGCTTCACTCAAAATGTCTTATTTTAATGATGTATCATTCGGAATACACAAATGACCTCTAAAATACAAATTACTATCATTACCAATACTAAACTCTGTAGTCTGACCATTTTCAATAAATTCACGCTTTAATTTCAGCATAGAATCATTTTTCTAAAACTTAGAAACTTGCTGAAAAAATGTTGGTCTAACACTCAGTTCAGCTTGAATAGATCCATCGCGTTCTAAAGTCAACTGAGTATTCAATACTTTAAGAGAAAATAAAGATTTTCTGTTCAAAGCATCATCAACCACATTCACTTTACCAGGATGATAATAAATAATCAGATCGTAATCTTACAACAATTTGAGCCACCTACACTAATAAAGGTTCAATTCTTTCTGGGTATCAAATATTTCATGTAACACCCCTAACCCGTATTTGTCGCCAGAGCTGGGTTACAGAGCATTATCGAAACTTTTAGAACATCTTTAGATAATTCAAAAATTTACTATTCATTCATCGAGTTTTATTCGTAACATCCCTTAAATGGACCATCGAGGCCCAAAACGAGCATTAGAATCAAGTTGGGACTTAATCAAAAACTTTAAGAATTTTTCATGAAATTTTAAAAATTTTCCAAGTTACATGGCTCACACGTCTGTGCTACAGGCCGTGTACGACCCAATGTAACTCTCTGACTTGTGCACACTGCCATGCCACACGCCCGTGTGCTAGGCCGTGTAGCACACACAACTAAGACACACGCCCTTGTGCTCAATTCTGAGCATTCTGTTTTCTCAAATTTAAGGTCCAGGGGACACATGGCCTAACCACATGCCCATGTACCAGGCCATGTGTCACACACGGTCTAGACACGCCTGTGTGTCTACCCGTGTGGACAGAATAAAGTCATTCCTAGCTTCATTTCTCACCCAAAATCATACCAAATTCGTGCACCAACTTACATCCAAACACCAACCAATCCAAGCATTGAATTCAAGCAATTTATAACATCTAATATGATATATTGTTACATGCACTCATGCTTTTAATCTTACCTTTTATAAGCATACTCATTTTAACCTTTCTCAATCAATCAATAATAAACACTTATGTTATCTCCATAAAATAAACTTAAATACATATATACACATGTACCAAAACATAATCATCACTAGCCATTCCAACGGCTAGATTACAATAATCATTTACACTTACATGCCAATATGACCAATATAACCTATACATGCCATTGTAACCATAATTGCTTTACCATATTGTACCAACATGGACCGATGGATAATGTGAGTGATCTCTGCTAAGTATCCAATCCAGCGAGCTTCTAATTTACCCAAAAATAGGGAAATAAAACTAAGTAAGCATAAATGCTTAATAAGTTCATATAACATGGTACTTCACTTACCATTCATTCTATTTTAAGGTAACTATGTAAGACATATTCAATCAATTTGACCTCAAGCCCTACACAAATCCTCATTGCCCTTGTTAGTCATATATTTCATAATAACATCAAAACATATATGGGCTCAACAATAATCAAGGTTCCATACACATATGCTTTCCTCAACATGTATTCATTTAACATGTATAAATCATCTCTTTATATTACAAGTATAATCACATAATAGTTCATCTCGAGTTCAGATTATTTCATGTCAGAACTTTACTCATATCATTCGAAATATCAAGGTCACACGAGTAGTAGTACACTCAAGGTGTATAAGTCTATAATCAAGGATGAACATTCTCATCAAATAATTCTATGTACAAATATTATCATCTCATACTTTCATATATCACTTGTCATGTATCATTATTTTCTTGTATTTCAGACGGATAGTGTAAGTAACTCATTTTATTATTCATATCTTCTCATGTCTGGATTGCCACCCATTGAATTTATTTGAAATATCGATGGATACCAGTCTAGGCTAAATCCTTTTTGTGACATATGCTCTAAGGAACTTGATCAGGATTACCCATTCAGCCTAAATCCAATCCATAACATATGCCTCGTGAGGGCTTATATCAGAACTACCCGTCCGGGCTAAATCCTTTCAGAAATGAGGTTAATTAGCTAAATCCTACTAGCAACAAATGCAGGACCTCATTCATTTTGGGAAATCAAATTTATACATCGACTTTCATTTATCCAAATGAAATTTAACAATTTTCAAGCATTATCAGGCATGTGATCATTTCATACATCTATAATCATCCATATAATCCAAATGATCAAATTCCACATTCATTCCAAGTGTAAAAGTAACATTTTTATCATTTATCATTTTTCGGGCATTGTCGTTGATCGGGCTTTGTTAGATACAATTTCAATGTCACATAAATATATATGATATTTATACAATTCACAATGCAACACTTAATTCAAACATATAAACATACACAAATTAGTTACATGAACTTACCTCGACAAATATTCGTGTATGTAAAATCTACTAATCCGATATTTTCCCCTTTTCCTCATTCTAGCTCCGAATTTGGTCTATCCGAGTCTATACGAGTAAATTTTACATCAATTTATTGCTTTTCACATTCAAGTGAACTCAATTTACATCCTAGGTAAAATTACCATTTTGCCCTTAACTTTTCCATAAATTCCCATTTCGTCCTTAGGCTCATAAAATGAAATTTATGCAATTTATTTCCTATTCCAAGCCTAACCGAAATTTCACCTTAAAACTGACAGCACATATATTCTATAGAATTCAGAATTTTTTTTTCCAATTTTCACAAATTTACATTTTAGTCCCTAAATCATGTTTTCATCAAAAATCACTTTGTAAAAGTTGTTTATTTATCAACAACCTTTCATTTTCTACCATAAATTTCAAATTTTCAGCATATACATCCATGACCTAATTTTCATACTTCGATAACTCTTCAAATTGATCCCCCAAATAGATAGATTAAGCTATCTCGGTTTCTAAAATATCAAAATTACTAAAACGGGACAAGAAAACTTACCCAATTTGGCCAAAAAAGTTTCTTCTCTCTCTCCTAGGGTTTCCATGGAATATTTTGGGGAAGAAGATGATAAAAATGATTTTTATTTCTATTCAATTAATTTATCATCTTTAATAATTTTGATTTCCAATTTAGTCCTTAGCCTTTTTCTAATTTTCCATGGATGAATCATCCAAAAATATCTACTAACTTTCTATTAATGGTCTAATTACCATATAAGGACCCTAAGTTTTGAATTCCATAGCTATTTGATCCTTCTAGCTACTAGAATTCAACTTTTACATTTTATGCGATTTGGTCTTTCCCGTAATTAAACACATAATCGATAAAATTTTTGTATCGAAATTTTCACATGAAATTTCTAACATAATATGGACCATGTAATAAAATAAAAATTAATTTTATTTTTAGCTCGAATTTGTGGTCCCGAAACCACTGTTCCGATTTCACCGAAATTGGGCTGTTACATTTTATTTCAAGCTTTTATGATTTGTGAAGATATGATACTTTTCATTGAAAATATAGTGTTGCCAAATTTTTAAGGCAAACACAACTGCAGCTAATTCCAGATCATGTATCAAGTAATTTCTTCATGAGTTTTCAATTAATGAAAGGTATAAGCTATCACATTGCCTTCCTGCACAAGTGCACAACCCAGTCCATTCAATGTAGAGTCATTGGAAACTGTAAATTCTTTTTCAGAGTCAAGCTGAGTCAACACTGGAGCTTCAATTAACATCTTTTTCAACTGCTCAAAACTTTGTTGACATTTCTTAGACCAGATAAACAAAACATCTTTCTATAGTAATTTCATTATCAAGAAAGCAATAATCGAAAAAAATTCACAAAATGATGGTAATAACCTGCTAAACCCAGAAAACTACATACCTCAGTAACATTTCATAAAGATTTCCAATTTACAATTGTAGAAATCTTGTTCGGATCAGCTCTAATTGTAACACTCCTAACTCATATCCATCGCCAGAATAGGGTTACAGAGCATTACTGAAGATTTCAATTCAAAACAATAAAAAAATTTAAAATATTTAATTCATATAATTAATCATAGCCAAACCAACCAATAGCATACATACATTCCCTTATACGAGCCCTATCCCAGGCCGTGTGGACATTTGAAGTAGGGAAACACAACCTATCCCAGCCAGTGTCTGTACCCATTTAAATCACTGACTTGGGTCACACAGCCAAACCAAACACCCGTGTGTCAAGCCGTCTACCTTTCGAAATGGCCTCACACGCCCGTGTGCCAAGCCGTGTGCTAGGTCGTGTAACAGCCTGATTTGCAACCTTTTGCAGGCTACAGGGGACACACAATCGTGTCGCATGGCCATGTGTCACACATGGTTGAGACACACGCCTATGTCTCTACCCGTGTGGATTAAAACAATAGGCCAATTCCAAGCCATTTTTCTCACCCATTCAAGCACATACCTACAATCAAATTTCCGCATATGAAGAAGCTTTCAAATTGCACTAAAAACATGCATAATCAAGATATTCCAATAAGGTACATATTCATACAACCAATATGCCTAAAAGGCACCTCAATCACAATAATTAAACATGTATAACCATATGAAAAATATGGCCAAAAGTTCAACTAATTTATAACTAAGTTTATGCTAAATCATATCATTTTTTTGCCTATCAAATCACACCAAAAAGTATTAAATATGCCATTTAATATCTAGCACTATTAGCATACATGTTATATATAACAATTATGCCAATTCACCACATTCAAACATATCAAAAGACCATTTATAACATACATTTTAAGCTACCATTCCATCTTCTATCATTCAAGCATCGTAAGCCATGATATCAACAATTATAAGGCCAAATATATACATGCCAAAATTGGATTCATTTCACCATCCAAATGCTATAAACACAAGCTAAAAACAAATGGCTAAAACATCAAACAAGAACACCTATACATGCCATTATAACCAAAACTTAAAAATACAAAAAATCTACCGATTTAGCCGATGGATAGTGCGATATAACTTCGACAAGCTTTCAACCTGAACGAGCTTCCAATTCATTATAAAACATAGAAAATAACACAGAGTAAGCATAAATTCTTAGTAAGTTCGTATAATGTAAAACTCAACTTACCATTTCATTACATATTAAGTAAGTTAAACATGGCATAATCCAACCACACTTAGCCAAGCCTAAGCATTTACACCAAAAATGTTAGCCATATAAGCATATAACTTAAACAATTTAGTCATATATGATCACAACATTTGATCATGTATCATATGCATATATCATCCATCTTAACTTTCATTATACCATGTATCACCAATTCAATGTAATTCACATGTGTTCATGTCTTAGTTCATATCGAACTCTTACCATTCTCTTTCAAATCATGCCCATTGAACCATTTAGAATACTTTGGATACTAGGGATAGCTCCACATAGTGTGCTAACTCATATAACTATAATATGTCAATTCCTGTACATGTATGCTCACACGAGCTGTGAATCAGAATGCTTATATGAGATATGAAAATAGGCCTGCTCAAACGAGCTATGGGTCGGAACACAGCTACGCGATGCTACTCAAACGAGTTATGGAGTATCCGTAACACATGTCAGACCTCAGCCATCAGTAGGATGTTCAAGACCAATACTCGAATCATGTAAACCTTAATGACATGTCATTTGTATCCTACGAATTTCTAAGGTTCAAACAGAGTTCGGTACTCAGCGTAACATCTTTGGATTTACAATCAGTATATGTATGGCAGTCCACAATACATGTATAATTCAATTAAAAATACATAAATACAATATAATTACACGAACTTACCTTGACGATTAAACGTAGATACGGAGGGGACTATTCCAAAACTTTATCATTGCCCCGATCTAAAGCCATACGAGGTTTATCCTACTTTAAACGAATAAGTTCAGTTCAATTCAATACTTATTTGATTCAATTTAACCCAAACTATATTTTATCAAAATTGCATTTTTGCCCTTATAATTTTGATTTCATTTCAATATAGTCCCTGGCTCATAAAATGAAAATTCATGCAATTCATCCTTAACCCACTATAGTCAAATTTCATATAGGTCCCTAGCAAGCCCTATATTTCATTTATTTTACAATTTCACCATGAATATTTTTTATTTTTCAATTTGAACCCGATTTGACAATTTCATCAAAAATTACTTAACTAAAGTTGTTTATCTATCAACAACTAACCATTTTCTTCCTTAAAACATCAAAACTCATACACATTCATTCATGGAAAACCCTAACCTTTTAAAATTTTTACAAATTAGTCCCTGGGCTAGCTAGATTAAGCTACAACAATCTTGAAAACATAAAAATCATTAAAAATGGGGTAAAAAATGCTTACATGCACAAACAAAGGTTGGCCGAACCTTCAGGCTCCTCTCATGGAGTTTTCAAGTCTAATTTTTCGGTGGATATATGCATTTAGGAGGATGACAATTTGTTTTTCTTTATTTTACTTAGTTTATTATATTAAATTACATTTTAAACCTTAATATAAAACCTTTAAAACACTTAATAATGTGTCCATATATGTCCACTCATATTATGGATGGTTTAATTACAACATAAACCCTCCAAACTTTGATTATCAAAGCTATTTAATCCTTTTATCTTATAGAACTCAAAATTTTCACCTTTTGCAATTTAATCATTTTTATCAAATTAAGCATTCAAACGGTAAAATTTCTTAACGAAATTTTCATACGATAATACTATCATACTGTAGACCTTATAATAATAATAAAATAAATATTTTACGCCAAATTTATGGTCCCAAAAATACTATTCCAATTTCACTAAAAATAGGTTGTTACACTAATACCATCCATAAAAATAACATGTCCTAGATATCCAACCTCAGGTAACTAGTACTCACATTTGCTGAATTTAGCATAGAGTTGCTTTTCACGCAAAGTCTATAACATAATTCTTAGATGCTGATCATGTTCGATTTCATTTTTTGAGTAAATCAAAATATCAAACACGACCACAAATTGATCCAAATGTGGCTGAAATACTCTATTCATCAATTCCATGAATGTGACAGGGGCATTCGTCAAAAGGAAGAACATAACAAGAAACTCATAATGGCCATATCAAGTTTCGAATGTTTTTTTGGAGCATCTGGTTCTATGAATTGCAATTGGTAATAACTTTATCGTAAATAAATGTTCAAAAATACAGTCACTCCTTTCAACTAGTTAAATAAATCATTGATTATTGGTAACGAGTATTTATTCTTTATTGTCAGTTTGTTCAACTGTCAGTAATAGATACATAACCTCAGAGTGTCGTCTTTCTTTTTAACGAATAAAATAGGAGCTCTATAAGGTGATACACTCGGTCTAATGAACCTGCGATCTATTTGTTGGTGTCATTTTGTATAGTGTTAAAGATATCGGAGTAGTTCTTTGTAACACCCCTAACCCATATCCGTCGCCAGAATAGGGTTACTAGGCATTACCAAAAAAATACATATCATTCACATACATGTAAGCAAACATAATTAAACTATATATGAATCATTCACAATTTCCTTTATATAGGTCTTCAAGACCTCAAAACATGCTTAGAAAAAAATTTCAGCACTAAACCATTAACATTTACAATCTTTGGAAAACTTAAAAAAAATTTAAACTTTTAAGGGTCACACGTCCATGTGAACAGGCCGTGTGCCTCACACGGTCATCAAACACACCCGTCTCAAAAGCCGTTTGAAAACAGGGTATACATACTAACTTCACCACACGGTCGAAGACACACTCGTGTGCCATGGCCGTGCAAAAATCAGTGAGGTTACTGACTTGGCCACACAGCTGACAACACGCCCATGTGCCAGCCCATGTGTCGCTAACGCAGCCAGTAGACATGCCCATGTGTCTAAGCCGTGTAACAGTCTGATTTTGGGCCTAGTCGGAACACTGGTTTAAAGACCACAAATCTAAAGTTAGAGAAATCACTTTATTATTAGTTTGGTGTTATAGCATGACTATATTAGTGCATGAAAATTTTGGTGGATTAAATTTAGCATTTGTAAGCTTAATTACGAAAAAAGACTAAATCGCATAAAGTGAAAATGTCCTGTTTTATTAGCTAAAGGTGTAAATTGAATATGAATCATATTGTGGAGGCCTTTAAAGGGAAAATAGACCCTTTTTAGGGAGGTGGCCAGCCAAAGAGATAAAGAGAGTCAAAAGTCAAAAAAATGTAGTAGGGTTGGTAATTGATGACATAAGCTATTTGATTAAAATAATGAAAAGTTTTCATCTTTTTCTCTTCTTCTCTATACCACCAAAATTTTCAGCAAGAAAGGGTCTTGGAAGCTTGAAATTTTCAGCCACTAAGGTCCCTCATAAGTAAGTGATTTAGATGGTTATTTTTGATGATTTTTGTGTTTTTGAAACCCCTAAAGCTTAATCTAGCTATTGAGGGGACTATTTTGCAAAATGATTGAGAGTCTAGGGTTTTTCCATGAAAGCATATATGATGTTACCTAAAATTTTATGGAAGAATATAAGTTATGGTTGTGAAATAAACAACTTCTGTAAAGTAAGTTTCATGGAAAACACCTAAAGGGACCATTTTGCAAAAGTTATGAAATAGGTCTTAATTGTGTGAAATAGTGAGAATTTGGGGCTGTCATAAAAGTAATAAATGGTCGTCTAGGCTTGGTTAATAAGGAAATTTGATAAAAAATAATAATTTTTGAGTCTAAGGGTAAAATAGTCATTTTGTGAAAGTCTAGGGGAAAAATAGTCATTTTACCCAAAATATAAATTTGTAAGTGTCTAGATTGATATGCTGATTAAATGAACAATTTTGTTTTCCATTTTTGATCAAGAATTACAAAATTTGGGCCTCAACAGGGGAAAAGCCAAGCTAACGGGCTAAGTCAAAATAGTCACTCACATTTTGTATACCGAGGTAAGTTGTATGTTAATAATGAAACTATATTGTTATGATATATGATTGAATTAATATTGCATAAATTGTTCTAATTGTGAATATGAGAATGCATGTCGATAAACTAATGTAGTAAATATTTTCGGTTGAACATTTGAAATAGACTTGGATATTCATACCATGATATTAGGTGGTATGTAAGCCGGTGTAAGACATGTGTGGGACATGCATCGACCTCGAGATATACAAGCTAGTATAAGACTTGTTAGGGACATGGCGACAGCTTGTTGTGTGTCAGTGTAAGACCTATTTGGGACATGGTATCGACACCGATAGATGAGAGCCAGTATAAGACTTGTCTGAGACATGGCATCGGCCTCGATATATTAAAGTCAGTGTAAGACTTGTCTGGGACACGGCATCAGCTTTAATGTGCTAGCATGTGTAAGACCATGTCTGGGACATGGCGTGTTACACCCCATACCCGTATCCTATGCCGAGACTAAGTACGAGGCGTTACCTAACTTAAACTCGTGCTTACAACCAATTCTAAGTCTCCAAGAGTTAGACAAATTTAAAACATTTTCAAGCTTATCAGCACATTCTTAATATGGACCTACGAGCCCAAAACACACATCGAAAATCATTCGAAACCAACTCGGGTTCTTTAGTAAACTTTAGAAAAATGACACTTGACACAAGGGCACACACCCGTGTGACCAATTTGACATGGTCGTGGTATTAGCCCATGTGGCTCACATGGCCTAGGCAATACAGGGACACGCCCATGTCTAACACCCGTGTAGAATTAATTCCAAATTCATACCTACAGGGGTTTTCACACAGCCTGGCACACGCTTGTTTCCTTGGCCCGTGTCCTACACATGGCCATGCCACGCCCATGTCCTAGCCCATGTGAAAAAACCTGGACATTCTGTTTCTAAAATCAGCATTTCTTAAGGTCACATGGCTAAGGTACACGCCCGTGTGCTAGGCCGTGCCCTTCACACGGTTGAGACACACGACTGTGTCTCTACCCGTGTGTTTACTATCATGCATATTAACTTAAAAAATTTATGTGCAGGGGACACACGACCAAACAACACCCCATGGGGCTGGCCGTGTGTCACACATGGCCTAGACACACGCTCGTATGTCTACCTATATGGACAATATAAGACTATTTACCAAGCCTTTTAGCCACCCTCATTTACACGATCTGCTCAATGGCAACCAAAACCAATATAAGGCTATCTCATACAACCAAATCAGCCACAAGAAATAACATTCCATTTGTGCAATTTTACTTATCCATGAAAATAACATCTTTGCATATAAATCAATATGAATAATAGCCATCAGTCAAGGCTTAGTACAAAATGAAAGGTTTCCAACCCAAGCCAACACATCTGGCCAGTTCTCAAAGACACAAAAATTAGTAAAGTCTAAGCCCTATACATGCCATATTCAAAAATATAAATCAAACTATACCGAAAACTTCGATTGATAGTGTGATTGATATCTCTGACTTCCATTGGTCCTTGAGCTAGATAGGTCGCACTATAAGAGAACGAAAAAGGAGAGGGAGTAAGCATAAAGCTTAGTAAGTTGCACATAAATAAATATACAACATAACTTTATCGTCCATCAATAAGTATCATAAATACACAAGTGCCATAAGCAAAACTTACTCATCAATATTCAATACACCTCATATAGCATATATTGAGCTCACAATTCATACATACCCTATAGGTACCTGTGCCACTCACAACATGGTTATACTTTTCTTGTTAACTTGAAATCATACTTTCACTGTTGGACCATTTGGAACATTATCGGATACTTATTTTGCCTCAAACATAGGGTCAGGTGCCGATGTCATGTCCCAGAAATGGTCTTACACTGGCTCTCATAATGTGGCTAATGCTAGACATGTCTTACACTAGCTCACAATGACCGATATATTATGGCATAAATATACGATTTATTTCCTAGGTTCAAACGGGAATGCTACCATCTCTATTTCCATCATGCTTTCTCAATTTCAGAATCAAGCAATTCATGCTATATTAAACTCAAGTACAATTCAATGTAAATACATTGTAGTTGTATTATTTACATACAACTTATCTCGGATTACAAAATATGGCGACTAGTCGATTTGTTTGGTTTTTCTCTAGTTTATTTTTGGATTTGGCGATTCTTGATTTGTGACTCAAAGTAAGTAGCTAAAATTTCAAGCTTCAAAACTCTTCTCTTGGCTGATAATTTCGGTTGAGAAGAAAGAATAGGTGATAAAGATGAAGACTAGGCACTTAGGGTATTATTTTATCACATAATATGACATCACTTACCTAACATTTTGACCATTCACTCTTTTTTGTCTCATGGCCAGCCAAGCTCTTTTAAAAGGGTCTAATTGACCTTTAAAGACCCCAAAATTTTAATCTCTAGCTATTTGACACCTTTAGCTATCAAATTAGGACTTTTGCATTTTATGCGATTTAGTCCTTTTTCACAATTGCGTTCACGAACGTCCAAATTAACTCACCAAATTTTTCATGCATTTCCAAAATGATAATAAAATAATTTATTTGACTTCATATTTGTGATCTCAAGACAACTATCCTGACTAGGCCCTAAATCGGGCTGTTACATGGCATTAGCATTTTATCCCATGTTCGGGGCTATTGAGTATCTAGTAGTATTCCAAATGGTTCAACGAAAGATTTATGATTTATATCGAAATGAGAAAAGTTATGACCATGTGGTGAGTGGTACAGGTACCTATTTGAAATATATGAGATGTGGGCTCAATATATGCCATATGAATTGTATTGGATGGTGATGAGTAAGTTGTGCTTATATTTATTTACGAAATTCATGAAGAAGTTATGAAAGGTTATGAGCATATTGTTCTATGATAATTAGTTGATGTTTATTTTCATGCAACTTACTAAGCTTTATGCTTACCCCATTACCTTTCCATTTTCCTATAGGGCCACCAAAGTAACTCGTGGATCATCTCCTACGTCGGAAAAGCCAGTCACACTATCATTTTGAAACACTTGGTATAGTTAGTTCCTTTATTTTGATTATGGCATGTATAGAATCCTTTGATTTTGTTAAAGTGTCATATTGTTTCGGGGCTAAATGTGTTGGCTTAATTTAGTACTTGACTCATTTTGTATAAGGCCATGAATAATGGCTAATATTGAAAGTTGTTTTATGAATGCAAGAAAGTCTTTCATGAAAGTGAATTTTTTTGGCGTGGTCGTATATGTATGAAATGTATATAGGCCTTAGTTATGGTTGCTTGGTTAAGAAATCATGTTGTGATAGACTTGGGTGTGATAGATTATGTGTGAAGGTGGCAAAGGGTTTGGTAAATAGCCTTATATTGTCCACACGGGTAGACACACGGGCGTGTGTCTAGGTTGTGTGTGACACATGGTTAGCCCCATGTGCGTGTTGTTCGACCGAGTGTCCCCTGCGCCTCGAATTTGCAAGTCTGTATGCATGGTAGTAAACACACGTGTAGAGACACGGTCATGTGTCTTAGCCATATGGAGGACACGGCCTCTAGCCATGGGTGTGTGCCTTGGCCATGTTTCCCTAAATTGTTACAGACATTAGAAACAAAATGTCAAGGCTTTTAGACACGGGCTAGGACACGGGCGTGTCATGGACGTGTAAGGGACACGGGCCATGGACACGGGAGTGTGTTAGGCCGTGTGAAAACTCCTGTAGGTTCAAATTTGGAATTTAATTCACACGGGCTCGAGGCACGGGCGTGTCCCCTTGTGGTTAGGCCGTGTGAACCACACAGGCCTTTAGCACGGCCATTTCAAAATGGCTACACGGGCGTGTTGCCCTTCCACATGGGCGTGTACCCTGCTTGAAGTTGCATTTTTCAAAGTTTTCAAAATGTTGGGATAATCTCGAGTTATTTTCAAGACGTGATTTGGGCCTCACAGGCCCATATTAAGAACTTTTAGTTTAAAAGAGAAAAGTTTTAAGTTTGACCTAGTTTTCATAACTTGAAAATGATTGTATGCATGCGGTTAAGTCAGGTAATGCCTGGTGCCTAGTCCCGATCTTGGACTCGGGTAAGGGGTATTACATTTAGTGGTATCGGAGCTATGGTTTAGTCGATTCTAGGACTAAACTAGTGTAAGTACGAGTCTAGCTATACTTGCCATAATTGTATATTGATAGTGTAACGACTCCTGACGAGATAAATTTGGTTTTTAAATATAGTAAATGGATCCTGACATGGCTACGGTAGATGCCATGGAAAGTAATATGCTGGCTCTCGCTGAAGGGATCACGCCAGTCGATAGTGGGCCCGTGACAATGAGTTAGGGCGGAGGGGCTAGAAAAGCTTTCCTCCACATGATGGATGCATGGTATTTAGAGTTTATTCGTACGAATCCGAATACTCCACCTCCCCCACCTCCCCCAATTCCTCAAATCTTTCATATAGCTCCTCAAGGAGAAGAAATGGTTAGAAGAGAGAAACCTCCAGTCGATAAAATTAAAAATTATGGGGCCGAGGAATTTCGGGCAATTATTGATGATGACCTAGAGAGAGCAGAGTTTTGGTTGGAAAATACCATTAAGGTATTTTATGAGCTATCATGTACACCTAAGGAGTGCATGAAGTGTGTATTGTCACTCCTATAAGATTCGGCCTACCAGTGGTGGAACACTCTCGTGTTAGTAGTATCGAGAGAGCGAGTAACTTGGGAATTCTTCCTGCAAAAATCTCGAAAGAATTACATTAGTCAGAGGTTCATCGATCAAAAGATGAAAGAGTTCCTCAAACTAAAACAAGGCTGCATGACAGTGACAGAATATGAGCGCGAGTTTGTGAGGTTCAGCAAATATGCGCGGGAGTGCGTATCTATAGAAGCAATCATGTGTAAGAGATTTGAAGATGGTCTGAATGAAGACATCCGCTTATTAGTTGGCATCTTGGAGCTAATGGAATTTGTGGTGCTCGTTGAAAGTGCTTGCAAGGCCGAAGAGTTGGCCAAAGAGAAGAGAAGAGCTGACATCGAGTCTCGTGACTCAAAGAAAACACAGATGAGGAAATCACATCAAACTTCATCCAAGAGATCGAAAGAATTTCCTACTCGATCAAACGTGTTAGTGGGATTCTCGAGCAAGAGCAAGAATAAGCAGTATGCAGTGACAAAAGCTCAAACCACATCTATCGTGAGTGTCTGTAGTGCTCGTCCTAATAGACCAGAATGTTTTAAATGTGGGTCATTGGACCATTTTATTCGTAGCTATCCCGAAATGGTCGAGAAAGATAAGGATCAAAGCGTGAGATCGGGTAACGCTCCTTCAAGGGGCAGACCACATAAGAACCTTGAAAGTGGGGCTAGTAGTAGAGGTGTGCCTAGAGATGCTGCTGTGAGGTCTGAGGGTAGAGTGCCTGCAAGGACTTATGCTATACGTGCCCGTGAAGAGGCAGAGTCTCCCAATGTGATTGCAGGTACCTTTACTATCCATGATATATCTGTTGTTGCTTTAACTGACCCGGGGTCTTATATTTGTATAGAATTGATACCCCATATTAAAGCACCCCTTACCCGTACTCGAGATTCGGACGAGGTACGAGGCATTACCGAACATAAACAGGGTATTTCCAGAAAATATGGGTCATAAAATTTCATTCCAAATTAAAACCGATCAAACAAAATTATATTGTCCTTATCATGGACCTACGAGGCCCAAAACATAAATTAAAAGTAATCTGGGACTAAACCGAGAACTTAGAAAAATTCTAAGAAAATTTCTAGGTTTAAGCCTTACACGCCCGTGTAGAAGCAATGCACACGTTCGTATCCCATACCCGTGTGGAATTTCTAGAATTTATTTTTCATTTCGAACCTACACAAATTTTCACACGGCCGAGCACATGCCCGTTTCATCGCCCGTGTCCAAAAACTTTGACATTCTGTTTATGACGTCATCATTCATTTAAGGGCACATAGCTAAGGCAACGCTCGTGTGCTAGGCTGTGTCCTCCACACGGTTGAGACATATGATTGTGTCTCTACCTGTGTATTTACTATCATGCATACCGACTTAGAAATTTAGGTGCAGGGGACACATAGCCATTCAACACGCCCATGGGGCAGACCATGTGTCACACACGGCCTAGACACATCCCCGTGTGTCTACCCGTGTAGACCATTTAAAGGATATTTTCCAAGCCAATAGTCACCCTCAATCGCTCATGCATTCAAACATACTTTATAATATGCAACATGACATATTTAGGCACTCAATTATTCCCCACCAGGGCACTTTCACATCTTTATAATATCATCTTATTGCACATTCATTTGTTGCATCATTTAAAGGCATTCCACACCAATCTCATGCATTATTAAACTTTTTATCATGACTTCAAATTGTGCATTCATACTTATCGTTTAGCACCCAATTCATACTTTACCATACATTCATAGATCAACAACATATCACATCATTATCATGCACTCATCAAGCAATAATATATCCTACCATCAAAACACTAGCACATGCATGCATGGGAAATTAGATTACAGCCCAAATGATCAAATATGAGCCATATCACATGGCCATTACAAAATGAATCATCATTATCATAGGCCTTCACAATTTGGCCAAATAGCATGACACATACCACAAAATGACCAAGTTTCTTATACATGCCATACTCAAAATAATAATTTCACTATACCCAATTTGTGTGATCGAATACTCCAACAACTTCCAATCCTCGAGCTAGCTTGGCAGAACTAAAAAGAAAGGAAAGAGAGGGGAGTAAGCATTAAAGCTTAGTAAGTCCACATACAAATAATATGAAATGATATAAAGATTCATCATGCAATACATTGAAAAATATACATAAAAGTATTCATCATTCAAACCTTCTGGTTATTCATAATGCGCACATATATACTTGCTCATTGTAAACCGATCTTTATCAAGGCATTACTTATAGGCTTAGCATACATAATTGTACCTTTCATAAAGTATCAATAACCATACCTCTTTCATATGTCCTTATCAGAACTTTAATCACATTCATTTTATTACCCGTTGAACACTCAAAATACTATTAGATACACAGAAACTTGCACCTAAGTGCGACATATACATACGAAGCCAAAGCTACCTCATAATATGTATACATCCATAATGAACTCGGACCAACTCAGTGAGCTCAGATGTCACATGCATCACATCCATAATGAACTCAGACCAACTCAACGAGCTCGGATGCTTTATATATATATCATGAACTTGGACCAACTCAACAAGTTCAGATTTCTCACATATATCATGAACTCAGAACAACTCAACGAGCTCAGATTTCTAAATTCCTAGTTACATGTCACTTGTATCCTAAACTATTCCTAAGGTTCAAACGGGATTTTCCTCACTTGCATATAATATCTTTATTGCACTTGCTAGTGACGTCGTATGTAACGGCCATAATAACATTCATGCTTTCATAACGTTCAATAAGCATATAACTCATAATCACAATACAATATTTATCATAGTATATTAAAGCAATAAAGAAAACATTTTACAACACCATATTATTTGCATATGTACTTACCTAGGTACAAAATGATGATAATTGGGCCTAATCGTCGTATACTTTATTCTTTCCTCGATCAAGTCCTGTTTCACGTTTTTCTTGATCTATAATGCCAAATTTAAATTATTCATTATTCACATTATTCAAATGGGTCAATAAATCATACTTTTGTAAATTTACATTTTGACCCCTAAACTTTTACATATTTACAATTTAGTCCCTAGGCTTGTAAAACGGAATGCATGCATTTTCTTGGTTACCCAAGCCTAGCCGAACCTTTATTATGCTCATATCAGCCCATATTTTCTTTTATTTCACATTATTACTACTCATATTAACACTTTTACAAACAAGTCCCTTGTTTAGGTGTTTTCACTAAAAGTCACCTAGTAAAAGATGTTTATCATGCCTCAAACATTCATATTCCTCCATTAATCATCAAAATACATGCATGTTGTACATGGTTCAAATTTCATACATGAACCCTAGCTCAAAGTATAACTAAAAATGGGTAGATCATGCTTCAAGGACTTCAAAAATAAATAAATTAATTAATTAAAAATGGGGTAAGATGCACTTACAATCAAGCTTGGAAATGTTGAACAAACCCTAGCTAGGGTGTCTTGCAATTTTTGGCGATAAAGGAAGAAGATGGAAACCAATTTTGACTTATTTTTCCTTTTTTTATTCTTTTAATTACCAAATGACCAAAATACCCCTAGGGTTTCTCTTTTACATTTTTCCTATGCATGTCCATTTTTGTCCAAAATTATAAAAATTGGTTAAATTGACAATTAGGACCCTCCAATTCATAATCTAAAGCAATTTTATGCTTAAAGCTTCTAGAATGCAAGTTTTGCACTTTATTCATTTTGGTCCCTAGAATGCAATTAGACATTTTATGCATAGAATTTCTTCATGAAAATTTCACACATGCATACATTCATAACATAACCTTCATAGGAATCATAAAATAATTATCTTTATCTCAGATTTTTGGTCTCAAAACCACTATTTCGACTAGGCCCTAATTTGGGATGTTACACGTATGAACATGCTAGTCGAGTCCACTGAATTTGTGGTAAAAGTGTCCAACACTTTTAGGCAGACATGTGTTAGTTGACCAAGTGTGTAGAAATTGTCCTTTGACAATTAGAGGTCATTGTTTTCCAGCTAACTTGATGTTATTTCCATTTAATGAATTTGATGTAATCCTTGGGATGGATTGGTTGACTTCTCATAGTGTCGTAGTTGACTATGGGAGAAAAGTTATTGAGTTGAAGTGTGAAAACGGGGATGTTTTTCGGGTTGAATTGGGTAGAATGGATAGCTTGCCTATGGTGATATCATCCATGTCGGCAGTGAGATATTTGAGAAAAGAATATGAAGCTTGTCTTGCTTTTGTATTGAATACTCAGGTATCCGAATTGAAGATTGAGTCAGTACCAGTGGGTTGTGAGTTCACAGACGTATTTTCAGAGGAATTGTCGGGACTGCCCCTAGTGAGAAAAGTTGAATTTGAAATTGGGTTAGTCCCTGATACGGCACCTATCTCGATTGCTCGGTATAGGATGGCTCTAACAAAATTAAAGGAGTTGAAAGTACAGCTACAACAACTAACAGATTAGGGTTTTGTGAGACCGAGCTATTCTCCGTGGGGTGCTCTAGTGCTCTTTGTGAAAAAGAAAGACAAGTCGATGAGGTTATGTATAGACTACAGACAGCTCAACAAGGTGACAGTGAAGAACAAGTATCCCTTGCCAAGGTGATAAAACGTAATTTGTACATATTTATACCCCATGTTTAATGTATTTTATGGATGATTTTCCATTAGAATTGGTGAATTCGATGCTCCTAATGCTTTAATTTCATGTTTTACACTTAGGAGAGCATAGGAGAGCGAAAGGAACGAGAAACGTGCCAAAAACTAAGAAAATGGGCTAAAGTACGAAATCAACACGGCCTGGACCTCTTCACACGGGTAGACCACACGGCCATGTCAATTTGGCCAGCTCGAGCACGGCCTGAAGTAATCGCACATGGGCGTGTCACACGGGCATGTCCCTGTCGAGCCGAAGTTGAGTCCAATTCAGAAAAAGGCTAATTTTGAGGGCTTTTAAGCATTCCAAAGCCTATAAATACACCCTAGAGAATGATGAAAAGGGAGGAGAGAGAGTAGGGGGTAAGGAATTACTCCAAGAAAGCCGATTGATTCATCTCAAAAGCCGAATTCATCGTCAAGACTGAAGATCTCTCCTAAATTCCCCTTCAGGAGTTTTGGGTTTTCTTTATGTTTTGTATTCTTTATTATTTTGAGATGTTTTCTTATTTAGTTATGAACTAAATCCCCTAAATACCTAAGGGGAATGAAACCTAAGATGAATCTTGTTATTATTTTCTGAATTGTATGATAAATATTTGACTTGTTCTTAATTCTTGTTTTGATATCCCAGGATACCGATTCAAGATAAGCTCTTATTCAGAGGAGGAATAGACCCTGTTTACGAGTACATTTGTCATAATTAAGCGGAGTTGATTGCGCGCCTAGACATAGGGTGACGAGATTTTGCCGGATTAGGGTGAAACCTAATAAGGGGATCCATAGATCGAGTTAATGCAACCCTAAAGTGTTAATTAGAGAAAAGTCTCGGTTATTCAATCTAGGGATTAGACATTATTAGTCTTGAATAGGGATAATAACATAACTTAGGGGTCTCTACGGAACAAGTTAAATGAATAAATCATCCGATTCGGAGCCAGAATAACAAGTACAATCTAGGTGGATTTTTCCTTAAGTATTGTCTTCATTCAATCGATTTTTCCAAAAGCAATTCCTCAATTCCATTTTCTGTGCGTTCTTAGTTTAGATAATTAGTTAGTTAAAACAAATACCTCTTTATTCTTAGGCTAGATAATAAAAAGACAGACATTACTAGTATTTTTAGTTCCTTTGGGTTCGACAATCCGGTCTTGCTAAAACTATATTACTGTTCGATAGGTACACTTGCCTACATCGCGATAATAGTTAGTTCAAGAATGTGTAATTATAAATATTTAAAACCTATCATGAAATCATGCTGATCACAAGGATCGATGATCTGTTTGATCAATTGAAAGGAGCCACCGTGTTTTTCGAGATAGACTTGAGGTCCAGTTACTACCAGCTTAGAGTAAAGAAGCAAGATGTATCGAAAACCACATTTAGGATGAGGTATGGAATTATGAGTTCCTAGTCATGCCCTTTGGTTTAACAAATGCCCTTGCAGTATTTATGGATTTGATGAACCGCATTTTTTGACAGTATTTGGATAAGTCTGTGGTGGTCTTTATCGATGATATATTTATTTATTCTCGAGATGCGAGTGAACACGTGGGACATTTGAGAATAATTTTGAAAACTTTGAGAGAGAAGCAGTTGTATGCTAAGTTTAGCAAAAGTGAGTTTTGGCTCTGAGAGTAGGATTCTTAGGACACATTGTGTCGGGTGATGGGATTAGAGTTGACCCTAGTAAGATATCGACATTGTAGAGTGGAAACAGTCAATGAGTGTGTCAGAGATTAGAAGTTTTCTGGGTTTAGCTAGGTACTACAGAAGATTTATAAATGGATTCTTAATGATAGCTACTCTGATGACAAGGTTGTTACAAAAAGATGTCAAGTTTGAATGGACAGAGAAGTGCCAACAGAGTTTCGAGAAACTAAAGACCTTGTTGATCGAAGCTCCAATTTTATTGCAACTGGAACCAGGGAAAGAATTTGTGGTGTACAGCGGTGCCTCCTTAAATGGATTAGGATGTGTTCTCATGCAAGAAATCAAGGACCTATGCCTCGAGGCAGTTAAAACCACATGAGAAAAAATACTCGACGGACGATTTAGAGTTGGCTACCATCGTGTTTGCTTTCAAAATTTGGATACACCATTTGTATTGCGAGAGATGTCGGGTATTTATTGACCATAAGAGTTGAAGTATTTGATGACTCAAAAGGAGCTGAATTTACGGCAACAAAGATGGTTGGAGTTGAAAAAGGATTACGAGTTGGTGATTGACTACCACCTCGGAAAGGCAACTCTAGTTGGCGATGCATTGAGTAGGAAATCATTGTTCGCCTTGAAGGCTATGAATACTCAATTGACCATGATTGATGGTAGTTCGACTCTAGCCGAGTGAGAGTTAGGTCGATGTTCCTTCAAGAGATTTGTGAAGCTCGGAAAGGTGATAAGGACTTGCAAGCGAAGATGGTTCAATGCGAGATGGGAAATAAATTAGAATTTCATATTGGTACCAACGGTTGTATGATGTACCGAGACAGAATTTGTGTACCCAAGGATAACGAGCTCATATAGAGGATTTTACGAGAGGCACATAGTGGTTGCTTGTCTATCCATCCGAGTACTGTGAAAATGTATAACGAATTGAAGAAATGTACTGGTGGTCGGGGATGAAAAGAAACATTTCTGAGTTTGCTTCTAAGTGTTTAGTTTGTTAGCAAGTGAAGGCTGAACACCAAGTACCTTCTGGTTTGCTTTAACCCATAAAGGTTCCTGAGTGGAAATGGGAAAGTGTTACCATAGATTTTGTATCGGGATTGCCTTTGACGCCAGGAAAAAGGATGCGGGTTGGGTGGTTGTTGACAGGCTTACAAAGTCGGCACATTTTATACCGATGCGTACCGACTACTCCCTTCAGAAATTGGTCGATCTCTATGTTTCTGAGATCATGAGACTTTACGGAGTGCCCTTGTCAATTATTTTAGATAGAGATCTGAGATTTACCTTGCGATTTTGGAAGAAGTTCCAAGAGGGGTTAGGGATGAAATTAAATTTTAGCATCGCTTTTCACCCGCAAATCAACGATCAGCCAGAAAAGTAATTCAGATTCTAGAAGACATGTTATTGTGTTGTGTTCTCGAGTTTCAAGGCAATTGGGAAAAGTATTTACCGCTAGTTGAATTTTCCTACAACAATAGCTATCATTCGAGCTTGAAAATGGCGCCTTATGAGGCCTTGTATGGACGCAAGTGTCGAATGCCCTTATATTGGACAGAACTTAGAAAAGGTCAGATTCATGGGGTCAATTTAGTCAAAGAGACCAGAGAGAAGGGTAAAGTGATTCGTGATTGCTTAAGAGCTGCTCTACGTGGACTTGAAACGAAAGGAAATTGAGTTTCAAGCCGGTGATAAGGTTTTTTTGAAAGTATCCCCGTGGAGGAAAGTCCTCAGATTTGGTAGAAAGGGCAAGCTGAGTCCTCGTTTCATAGGGCCTTATGAGATTACCGAGAGAGTAGGACCTGTTGCCTACTGATTGGTTTTGCCCTCAGAGTTGGAAAAGATTCACAACGTGTTTCATGTGTCCATGTTATGTAGAGATAGATTGGACCCTTTGTATGTGATCGCACCAATTGAGGTTGAGATTCAGCCGGATATGACTTATGGTGAAGATCCGGTTAAGATTTTGGCTGGAGAGGTTAAACAGTTGAGGAAAAAAAGTATAGCACTCGTGAAAGTTTTGTTGCATAGACATGGAGTCAAAGAAGGCACATGGGAACCTGAGGAGACCATGAGAGACCAATACCCCAATCTATTCACCGATAAGATTTTCGGGGACGAAAATCCCTAAGGGGGAGAATTGTAACAGTCTAATTTTGGGCCTAGTCGGAGCAGTGGTTTTGAGACTACAAATCTAAATTTAAAGAAATCATTTTATTATTATTATTTTGGTGTTATAGCATTATTATATTAGTGCATGAAAATTTTGGTGAATTAATTTTAGCGTTTGTAAGCTTAATTACGAAAAAGGACTAAATTGCATAAAGTGCAAAAGTCCTATTTTGTTAGCTAAAGGTGTAAATTGAATATGAATCATATTGTAGAGGTCTTTAAAGGGCAAATAGAACCTTTTTAGAGAGGTGGCCGGCCATAGAGATAAGGAGAGTCAAAAGACAAAAAATGTAGTAGGGTTGGTAATTGATGACGTAAGCTATTTGAGTAAAATAAAGAAAAGTTGTCATCTTTTTCTCTTCTTCACTATACCACCAAAATTTTCAGAAAGAAGGGGTTTTGGAAGCTTGAAATTTTCAGCCACTAAGTTTCCTCATAAGTAAGTGATTTAGATGGTTATTTTTGATGATTTTTGTGTTTTTAAAACCCCTAAAGCTTAATCTAGCTATTGAGTGGACTATTTTGCAAAATGGCTGAGAGTCTAAGGTTTTGCCATGAAAGTATATGTGATGTTACCTGAAATTGTATGGAAGAATATGAGTTATGGTTGTGAAATAAAGAACTTTTGTAAAGTAAGTTTCATGGAAAACGCCTAAAGGGATCATTTTGTAAAAGTTATGAAATAGGTTGTAATTGTGTGAAATAGTGAGAATTTGGGGCTGGCATAAGAGTAATAAATGGTCAGCTAGGCTTGGTTAATAAGGAAATTTGATAAAAATAAATTTTTGAGCTAGAGGTAAAATGGTCAATTTGTGAAAGTCTAGGGCAAAATGGTCATTTTACCCAAAATATAAATTTGTAAGTGTCTAGATTGATATGCTAATTAAATGAACAATTTTTTTTCCATTTTAGATCAAGAATTACAAAATTGGGGCCTAGACTAGGGAAAAGCCAAGCTAACGGACTAAGTCAAAATAGTCGCTCACATTTTGTATACCGAGGTAAGTTGTATGTTAATAATGCAACTATATTGTTATGATATATGATTGAATTAATATTGCATAAATTGTTATGATTATGAATATGAGAATGCATGTTGAGAAACTAATGTAGTAAAGATTTCTGGTTGAACATTTGGAATAGACTTGGATATTCATACCATGACATTGGGTGGTATGTGAGCCAGTGTAAGACATGTCTGGGATATGCATCGGCCACACCACGAGTGCCAGTGTAAGACATGTCTAGGATATGCATCAGCATTGAGACGAGAGCTAGTGTAAGACATGTCTGGGACATGCATCGGCCTCGGGATATACAAGCTATTGTAAAACCTATCTGGGACATGGCGTCAGCTTGTTGTGTCAGTGTAAGACCTGTTTGGGACATGGCATCGACACCAATAGATGAGAGCCAGTGTAAGACCTGTCTGGGACATGGTATCGGCCTCGATATATGAAAGTCAGTGTAAGACCTGTCTGGGACACAGCATCAACTTTAATGTGCTAGCCAGTGTAAGACCATGTCTAGGACATGGGGTCGACATTTTATCCCATGTTCAGGGCTATTGAGTATCTGATAGTATTCCAAATGGTTCAATGAAAGATTTATGATTTATATCGAAATGAAAAAAGTTATGACCATGTGGTGAGTGGTACAGGTACCTATTTGAAATGTATGAGATGTGGGCTCAATATATGCCATATGAATTGTATTGGATGGTGATGAGTAAGTTGTGCTTATATCTATTTATGGTATTCATGAACAAGCTATGAAATGTTATGAGCATATTGTTCTATGATAATTAGTTGATGTTTATTTTCATGCAACTTACTAAGCTTTATGCTTACCCCATTTCCTTTCCATTTTATTATAGTGCCACCAAAGTAGCTTGTGGATCATCGCCTACGTTGGAGAAGCCAATCACACTATCATTTTGAAACACTTGGTATAGTTAATTCCTTTATTTTGATTATGGCATGTATAGGATCCTTTGATTTTGTTAAAGTGTCACATTATTTTGGGGTCAAATGTGTTGGCTTAATTTAGTACTTGACTCATTTTCTATAAGGCCATGAATAATGGCTAATATTGAAAGTTGTTTTATGAATGCAAGAAAGTCTTTCATGAAAGTGAAAATTTTTGGCATGGTCATATTTGTATGTATGAAATGTATATAAGCCTTAGTCATGATTGCTTGGTTGAGAAATCATGTTATGATAGACTTGGGTATGATAGATTGTGTTTTAGGGTGGCAAGGGCCTTGGTAAATAGCCTTATATCGTCCACACAGCCGTGTGTGACACACGGTCAGCCCCATGGGCGTGTTGTTCGACCATGTGTCCCCTGCGCCTTGAATTTGCAAGTCAGTATGCATGGTAGTAAACACACAGGCAGAGACACGACCGTGTGTCTCAGCCGTGTGGAGGACACAGCCTTTGGCCATGAGCGTCTGCCCTTAAATTGTTGTTGACGTCAAAAACAGAATTTCAAGGCTTTTAGACATAGGCTAGGACATGGGCGTGTCATGGCCGTGTAAGGGACACGGGCCATGGGCACGGGCGTGTGTCAGGCCGTGTGAAAACCCCTGCAGGTTCAAATTTGGAATTTCATTCACACTGGCTCGGGGCACGGGCGTGTCCCCTTGTGCTTAGGCCTTGTGAACCACACAGGCCTTTAGCACGGCCATGTCATAATGGCCACACGAGCGTGTTGCCCTTCCACACGGGCGTGTGCCCTACTTCAAGTGGCATTTTTCAAAGTTTTCAAAGATGTTGGGATTAATTCCAGGTTATTTCCAAGACGTGATTTAGGCCTCATAGGGCCATATTAAGAACTTTTAGTTTAAAAGAGAAACGTTTCAAGTTTGACCTAGTTTTCATAACTCAAAAATGATTGTATGCATGAGGTTAATTCAAGCAATGCCTCGTGCCCAGTCCCAGTCTCGGACTCGGGTAAGGGGTGTTACAGGCTGAGCAAACATGTAAGGAATACTGCCTTAATTCGAAAGGGTACCCCAGGGGACACACGGCCATGTAACATAACTGTGTGTCACACACGACTGAGACACACGCCCGTGTCTTTACCCGTGTGGACAAAAATAGGCCATTTGCAAAACCAATTTGCCACCCTTAAGGGTCATCCCTACAAGTCCCAAATCAAACATCAATCATACAACATTTTTAACCAAACTAAACTCCAAACACATGCACATTTCATGCCATAATTTGACCAATCAATGTCATACTCATTTTTTCATACCAAAACATATCAAATTCACATACTAGATCCATTCATCCATCTATGACTAATATTACTAATTTCACATCAATTCTTTTACCAAAAACATAACAAATCCCTAACTTAATCTCTTATCAAACTTACCAAAATGTCCATTTTCATTAAGCCCTATAAGAACCTATTATAAACACCATATCTTCACATAACTTATGCCAAAAACAATCCATAGTCTAAACTACAATCAAGCTATATCTGTGACAGCCCTATTTTGACCCTAGTCGAGAAGTGGTTTCGGGACCACAAAATTGAGTCAAAATTGTTTTTTTCTAAATGCTCATTTCTATGTCTATTATATGTGTTTAAATCATATGTGAAATTTTTGATGTTTTGATATAGTCATTTGATGTGAATTTTCCAAATAGGACTTGATTGTGAAACATGAGAAGTATAATGGGTAAATTTATGGTGACCAACAAATGCATGCAAAAAAAAATGTGGACTTGCATGTCAATTTACCCAAAATACTTTGAGTGGCCAGCCATGACAAGATCATTTCCACTAAGTTATGTTTTCTTGCAATATTAAATTGATAATGAATTAAATGAATTAAAAATGAATAAAAGAATAAAGGAAATAAAATATGTGTTAGTGGGAGGAGAAACCAAAGTTGGTTCATCCTTGTTCCTCCATTGCCGTAGCTAGAAAAGAGAAAGAAGAAAATTTTTGTTAAAATTTTCGGGTAAGAAAATTGCTAGAATAAGGCATGTGTAATGCTAATCTTGGAAATTCATGCATAATTTGAATGGTTAGTTTGAATTCCACCTATTTCATGGTTCGAATTTTTATTATTTTGGAAGATTGATTTTCAGCCATGGAGGTTGAAATTCTTGGTAGATGTTTTGATGTCATTGGTATGGAGATTTATGTTGGATGTGTTGAGTTTGTTAGTTGTGCCTATTTGATAAGTGATTAAATAGTAAATGATCTTGGTTAAATAATTAAATAAATCTATTTGTTTTAAATTAAGCTCAACAGCAAAGAGGGTCGAAGTTGGATAAGGGAAAAGAGAAAGTAATTGAGTAGCCTTTCCGCAACCGTTCAAGTATATCCGAGGTAAGTTTTGAATAGGCACATTTAGTACGTAATTGATAATGTCTTGATATGTGTATGATAACTGTACTGCGATTTATTGATTCTATTTGAATATAGTTGAGTGAAAAATAATTTATGTTTAAGGCCTAAAGCCGAATAGACATTAGAAGTTAAGCTTGGAAAGTAAAATGGACATATATTATTATGTATGTTATTGAGCCAAAAGTTATATGAATGGTGCCCATGTTATGCTATTATTCGAATGGAATAAATGAACTATGATTGTGAGATGTTATGTGAATTGAATTTTCTTACGAATAAGTATGTATGACATTCAGTGATGTTTATCCGGACTTCGGGGCCGCAGCTATGTGCTGGAATTATATCCAGACTTAAGGTCCGCAGGCTATGTGCTGGAATTATAACAGGACTTAAGGTCCGAAGGCTACATGCTGGAAATATGTCCGGGCTAAAGTCTCGCAGGCTTCGAGCTGGTATTTTAACGGGTTTAAATTCCCGCAGGCTTGTGCTGGTCATTGGTTTCAAGTCCTAAGACCTGACAGGCTTAACGCCAGTAAGTTAAGTAAGATTACGATATTGAATGTTCGCAGTAAACCATCGTCGAGTAAGTACTATACATTTAAGATGTTCAGGTACGTATTATTTACTCATTGGTGAATTGATTTCGAAGTGAATCATTAGCATCAAAGAAGAATATATATATATGATTGATGGTTATATTTGTGAATATGAGAATGATTTAATCGGTCATGGTATATTTGTATATGAATTATATGTTAAAATTACTTTATGTACTCATGTACATTTAGTCGATGATTTTGTGAATTATTAGTATTAAAGAATGATACTTAAGTGTGAATGATTGTTATATCTATGAGTAAAACAATGACCTATCAGTCAAATGTTGTTAATATATGAGATTATTTGATTTAAAAGCATCGTATGAACTTTAACTAGAAGAAAAATATGTGCTGAGAAATCTACGTATATGTTTATGTTTATTCGACCATGAAGCAATTTGAATTGAGAATAAGTCTGTCTAAATGAATGTTTCGATTTTCGATAAGTCTTTAATTGTTTGTGATGCTTAAAACTTACTAAGCTTTGAAAGCTTACTCTGTTTTTTATTTCTCTATTTTATAGATTGTTGATTTTGGCCACCGACTCGGGGATCGTCAGCAGTTCATCACACTATCGATCTTTTTGGTATAGTTATATTTTGGACTCGATATGGCATGTATAGGTTAGGCTGATGATAACGATGTTTTGAAATTGTAAATATTTTGGCCATATGAAAATGGTGTATAACTTAAATATCAGTAGGTATTTCAGCTCGATCTCTGTTTATGCTTATTGACAATGTGAATGAGATAATTAAATGTTTAGTTCGGTAATACCTCTTAGCCTTAATCTGGCGATCGGATTCTGGTTAGGGGTCTTACAATATCACATAGCAAGATTTTCACATATCAAACATACTATAACATCCCTAGCCTATACATGCCATACACCAATATTTACAACTTCAAATGTACCAAAATATCGATTGATAGTATGATGATGATCCTTGACGATCCCCGAGCTCACGGTAGCTTCTATAATCTATAAAACAATTGAAAAACACACAAAGTAAGCTTTCCAAAGCTTAGTAAGCCATCTACAAATAAACTTATCACAGAAACAATTATTGACCAATTTATACATATGAATCATGGAAAAACACAATTGCCAAATCATATTTGTCATATAGCTCAATTGTTCATAATCACGTGCTTATAAATACATCATCTTTTTCATATAGTTCACATCTCAAATGATCATATTCATTCTTACTTTTCATTGCCAAATTTTATATACCTTTCGTACGTACCTAATTTGGATACACATTCACTTGATCATTTATTTCTCAATAAAGCTCGTTCAATCGTTCAGAAGAAATAAGGATACTCGGATAGCTCGAAAAGCTCATACAATGCCAACGTCTTAGACATAGTCTTACTTGTAATCAAAAATCGATTCCACTGTTCCAAATATGGTCTTACACGAAATCATATACGATGCCGATGCCCTATACATGGTTTTACACGTAAATCTCAAGTCGATGCCAACGTCCCAGAGGTAGTCTTACACAATATCACACATCGGAATCCTATGTCATGACATATGTATCCTATACTATTCCTATGGTTCGTATAGGGCTTTCGGATGTCATAACTTTGTCGATACTTTCTCAAATTCAATTATTCATCTTTCATAGCAATTCAATACATTTCCATAACAATCAAACATATATTATTCAAATGAAATACGTTTATTTGTGTATGAACTTACCTCGGAAATGAGAACGGCTAAACGAGTCGATTAATATACAACCTTCGACTTTCCCTGATCTAATTCTAATTTCTTTCTTTCTTGATATATATAAATTCAAATTTCACTAATTTAATCACACATTTATTCATTACAATCCACAAACACATAATTAGTGCATTTTACACTTTAGCCCCTAAAATTATACATTTTGACATTTTAGTCCCTATTTCGTAAAATCACAAAATACACATAATTTCACATTTCTCATGCTTCGCCAAATATTCCTATAGTCTTTAGCAGCCGATAACTTTCACTTATTTCACATTTTAACCTTTCAATTACTCATTTTCACAAATTAGCCCATAATAATCAAATTCATCAAAAATCCCAATACAAAACATATTAACCCAACACATATCTTTCATTTTTCATCAATGAACAACACAAAACTCATGGACTCATCCATGGCATATCTCAAAATCATCATCAAATTCAAAAATTCAAGCATGGGCTAGCTAGAGTACTAAGCAACAATCACAAAAACGTAGAAATCATCAAAAATCAAGCTCAAAATATACCCCAATCAAGCTAGAGAAGTGTAGAACCCTAAAATGAATTTTATGTTTTCTTTTTCAACCATATTCGGCCAAGATGAATGAAAATGAAGCTTAATTTAACTTTTTTTTCAATTATTTAAGCTTAAATAATCAAATACCAAATTTACCCTTAACTAACAAACATTAAAAATCCACTAACTAAGGACATATTTGTCCATCCATTAAGCTAATGGTCATTTCACAATATAAGGACCTCACAATTAATGCCTCATAGAAAATAGACACTTTTAACTTATAGAAAGCAACTTTTGTATTTTGCACGATTAAGTCATTTTATAAAATCGAGCACACAAACAATAAAATTTTCACATGAAATTTTCACACGTATCACATATAATATTGTAAACACAAAAAATAATATTAAAATAATTTTTTGACTCGAATTTGTGGTCCCGAAATCACTGTTTCGACTAGGGTCTAAACTGGGTTGTTAAAACTCTCTCTCCCTTAGGGATTTTCGTCCCCAAAAATTGTACCAGCGAATAGGTTTAGGTAACGTTATCTCATAGCATCTTCGGGCTCCCACGTAGCTTCTTCAATTCCATGTCGATTCCATAAGACTTTAACTAAAGAGATTTTCTTATTTTTAAATTCTTTAACCTGGCGATCTAAAATCCAGATTGGTTCCTCTGCATATGTCATATCAGACTTAATTTCAATCTCAAACGGAGAGATCACATGTGAAGGATAAGATTGATAACGTCAAAGCATGGATACATGAAATACATTATGAATCTTTTCTAGCTTAGATGGTAACTACAATCTGTAAGCAACCAGCCCGATACTCTCAATAATTTCATACGGCCCAATAAATCTCGGACTCTATTTGTCTTTACGACTGAATCAGAGTATTTTTTCCATGGTGAGACTTTCAAAAACACTTTGTCTCCAATCTGAGACTCAAAATCTTTTCGTTTCAAGTCTGCATATGATTTTTGACAATATGACGCTACTTTTAGACTATCATGAATCACTTTCACTTTCTGTTCAGTTTCTTTGATCAAATCAACCCCGTGTATCTTATTCTCACTGAGCTCAGTCCAATACAAAGGTGTTCGGCATTTACGACTGTACAATGCTTTGTAAGGTGCCATTTTTATACTCGATTAAAAACTATTGTTAAACGCAAATTCAATCAATCACAGGTGTCGTTACCACGTACCTTCAAACTCAAGAATGCAACATCTCAACATATCCTCGAGTATCTGAATAATTCGTTCGGATTGTCCATCGCCTGTGGATGAAAAGTAGTACTGAAGTGTAGTTTCGTACCTAATGCATCTTGCAATTTCTTCCAAAACCGCGATGTAAATTTCGGATCTCTATCTAAAACAATAAAAGTAGGTACTCCACGCAATCTTACAACCTTAGAAATGTACAACTCAGCTAACTTTTCAAGCAAATAGTCTGTTCGTACTGAAATAAAATGAGCCAATTTGGTCAATTTATCAACAACCACCCATATTGCATCTTTCTTACTCAGAGACAAGGGTAAACCTGATACAAAATCCATAGTGATTCTGTCCCATTTCCATTCGGGAATCATAATCGACTGAAATAACCCAGACAATACTTGATGCTCAGCTTTAACTTGCTGATAGATTAAACATTTTGAAACAAATTTAGAGATATCACGCTTCATACCATGCCACCAATAAAACTATTTCAGATCATTATACATTTTTGTACTTCCCGGATATACAGATAACTGACTACTATGAGCTTCTTTTAGAATCATTTGAATTAACTCTAAATTTCTCAGAACACAAATTCAGCCTCTGAATCTTAAACAACCATCAGCATCAATCCGAAATTCTGAATCAGGGTTTGAACATGTTGAGCTCGTTTAGCTAAGATTTCGTTATCAATCTTCTGAGCTTCATAAATTTGTTGTATAAAAATGGTCTCGCTTTCAACTCAGCTTCAATCGAGCAATCATTAGAGAAAGCTAATTGAATATTTATTGCACGCAGAGCAAACAAAGATTTTCGGCTTAAAGCATCAGTAACAACATTTGCTTTTCCCGGATGGTAGTCAATCACTAGCTCGTAATCTTTTAACAACTCTAACCATCTTCGCTGTCGTAGATTTAGATCTTTCTAAGTCATCAAATATTTTAAGCTTTTGTGATCGGAATAAACATGAAATTTCTCACCGAACAGATAGTGGTGCCAAATCTTCAATGCAAACACAATAGCTGCCAATTCCATTTCGTGTGTCGGATAGTTCTTTTCATGTGGCTTTAACTGTCTGAAGATATGAGCTATGATTTTTCCTTCTTGCATCAAAACACAGCCCAAACCATTCAAAGATTCATCACTAAATGAAAAATTCTTTACCTGACTCTAGTTGAACTAGAATCGGAGCTGCGATCAACAAAACTTTCAACTGATCAAAACTTTTCTGGCACCACTCAAATTTAACATTTTCTAAAGTAGTCTCGTCATCGGGGTTGCAATCATAGAGAAACCCTTTACGAACCATCTGTAATAACCAGCGACTCCCACAAAACTTCAGACTTCTGATACATTTCTCAGAGGCTTCCAGTCTAGTGTAGTCAAAATCTCGCTCGAATCAACTCGAATACCTGATGTTGATATGATATGTCCTAGAAACTAACTTCTTGTAACGAAAACTCACGTTTACTGAACTTCGCATACAACTGCTTATCACGCAAAATCTATAGCACTATTCTCAAATGTTCAGCATGCTCAGATTCATCATGGGAATAGACCAAAATGTCATCTATAAACACAACTAAAAATCGATCCAAATATGGTCTGAAGATCTAATTCTTTAAATCCATAAAAGCAGCAGGTACATTTATTAGTCCAAAAGGCATAACTAAAAACTCATAATGTTCGTACCTAATTCGGAAAGTAGTTTTTGGCACATTGGAGTCTTTCACTCGCAACTGATAGTAACCCGATCTCAAGTCTATCTTTGAAAACACTGTAGTCCCTTTCAACAGATCAAACAGGTCGTTAATACGTGGCAAAGAATATTTATTCTTTATAGTCACTTTATTGAGTTGTCGATAGTCAATGCACATTCTCATAATTCTGTCTTTCTTTTTCACAAACAATACAGGAGCACCCCAAGGTGAGAAACTCGGTCGAGCAATTCTTCTATCAGTTAATTCTTGCAACTGAGCTTTTAGTTCTTTTAACTCTGTTGGAGCCATTATGTACGAAGCTATCGATATTAGAGTCGTTCCCGACACTAAAAAAATACCAAACTCTACCTCTTGGATTGTCGACAAACCTGGTAATTCTTCAAGAAACACGTCTAGATACTCGCACACAACTGGTACTGATTCAATCTTCCTTTCAGTCACTTTAGAATCGAGCACATAGGCCAAGTAAGCCTCACAACCCTTTTTCACATATTTCTGAGCTAACATCAAAGATATCACTGCTAGTAAACCATTCAGATTATTAGATTCAATCTGAATAATCTCATCATTCTGGCATCGCAAATCAATAGTCTTTCGTTTACAATTCACAACTGCATCATGTAACATTAGCCAATCCATACCCAGAATTATATCAAATTCATCAAATGGTAACAACATTAGATCGGCCGGAAAAAAGGAATCTCTAATCATCAACAGACAATTCTTGTATACTTTATCAACCAAGACACATTTGCCTAAGGGGTTCAATACTCTAATCACAAAATCAGTAGACTCTACAGGCAAAGTCTTACTATATACTAAAGTTTTACATACATAAGAATGAGTCGATCCTGGATCTATCAATGCAACTATAGTAGTACCATAGAGAGTGAAAGTACCGGTAAAAACAACTGGAGATGAAGCTTCTTTGCGAGTGCGAATAGCATAAGCTCTGGCAGGTGCTCAGGCTTCAGATCTCACAGCCGTGTCTTTAGTCATTCTCTAACTACCACTCACATTACCCATATTTCTGGGTGGTCTAACTCGAGCTGCCGTGTTACTCAGCCTAGTATTCTATACTATCTCTTGCTCAACCAACTCGAGACAATCACAAATGAAATGATCTAATGATTCACATTTAAAACAAGCTCGATCATTTAATCTACAATTGTCGGGATGTCGTTTACCGCAATGCTTGTGAATTTATACATATTTTTACTCCATATTTAACGCATTTTATGCATGATTTTCCATTAGAATTGGTGAATTCGATGCTCCTAATGCTTCAATTTCATATTTTATACTTAGGAGAGCATAAGAGAGCGAAAGGAATGAGAAACGGGCTAAAAACAGAAAAAATAGGCCAAAGTACACACTTAACACAGCCTGGACTTCCTCACACGGGCAGACCACATAGCCGTGTCAATTTGGCAGGCTCGAACATGGCCTGAAGTAATCGAACATGGACGTGTGCCACAGGCGTGTCCCTATTGAGTCCAAGTTGAGTCCAATTCAGAAAAGGCTAATTTTGAGGGCTTTTAGGCATTCCAAAGCCTATAAATACACCTAGAGGAGGAAGAAAAGGAGATGGAGAATAAGGGGTAAGGAATTACTCCAAGGAAGCCAATTGATTCTTCTCAAAAGTCAGATTCATCATCAAGACTGAAGATCTCTCCTCAATTCCCCTTCAGGAGTTTTGGGTTTTCTTTATGTTTTGTATTCTTTATTATTCTGAGATGTTTTCTTATTTAGTTATGAACTAAATCTCCTAAATACCTAAGGGGAATGAAACCTAAGACGAATCTTGTTATTATTTTCTGAATTGTATGATAAATATTTAACTTGTTCTTAATTATGTGTTCGTAATTCTTGTTTTGATATCCCAGGATATTGATTCAAGATAAGCTCTTATTCAGAGGAGGAATAGACCCTGGCTAAGAGTACATTTATTCTAATTAAGCAGAGTTGATTGCGCGCCTAGACATAGGGTGACAAGATTTTTCTGGATTAGGGTGAAACCTAATAAGGGGATCTATAGATCGAGTTAATGCAACCCTTGAGTGTTAATTAGAGAAAAGTCTCGGTTATTCAATCTAAGGATTAGAAATTATTAGTCTTGAATAGGGATAATAACATAACTTAGGGATCTCTGCGGAACAAGTTGAATGAATAAATCGTCCGAGTCGGAGCCAGAATAACAAGTCTAGGTGGATTTTTCCTTAGGTATTGTCTTAAGTCAATCGATTTTTCCAAAAGCAATTCCCCAATTCTTTTCTCTGTGCGTTCTTAGTTTATATAATTAGTTAATTAAAACAAAACCTCTTTATTCGTAGGCTAGGTAATAAAAAGACAGTCATTACTAGTACTTTTAGTTCCTTTGGGTTTGACAATCTGGTTTTGCTAAAACTATTCTACTGTTCGATAGGTACACTTGCCTACATCGCGATAATAGTTAGTTCAAGAACGAGTAATTATCAATATTTAAAACCTATCATGAAATATCGAGATCAAGTTTTTGGCACCGTTTCTAGGGAACTAAGATATTAGGAACACTCAATTTTTATTACTTTAGCCATTAATTTTTCTTGCAATTTAATTTAATTTAATTATTATTTTTTATTAACCTACTCTTTCTTTCTCTTGGCAGGTTTTCATAGTTTATGACTAGAAGAAACCCGTCAGGGCCACGAGTTTTTGACGAACAAACGATCGCACAGTTCGTAGAACCAAAGAGAAATAAGGTGAAGCTTAAGATACATAGAGAACGAGCAAGAAGACGATACTCAACCCCCAACCAAAGAGATGGATGAAAACCAAGGCAATCAACTACCTCCTGCAATTGCGGTTAATCAAAATCCTGCTCCACGCACTATGTATGATTATGCTAAACCTTCTTTAACAGGAACTGAATCTAGCATAGTTAGACCTGCTGTAACTGCAAATACTTTTGAATTAAAACCTAACACTATTAAGATGATACAGCAATTTGTTCAGTTTGATGGTTTGCAGGATGAACATCCCAACGCTTACTTAGCAAACTTTTTAGAATTTTACGATACATTGAAAATCAATGGCATTTCTGATGATGCCATTCGTCTTTGGTTATTTCCCTTTTTATTGAGGAACAAAGCTAAATAGTGGTTGAACTCGTTACCACGAGGATCAATTACTACTTGGGAACAAATGACCGAAAAATTTTTACTAAAATATTTTTCGCCGGCTAAAACTGCTAAATTACGTAATGATATCTCTTCTTTTGTGAAGATGGATTTAGAAACACTCTACGATGCATGGGAGAGATACAAGGACCTTCTGAGAAGGTGCCCTTACCATGGGTTACCGCTTTGGCTCCAAGTACAAACATTCCACAATGGTCTGAATCTTTCGACTCGGTAAATGGTTGATGCAGCTGCTAGCGGAACCATCAACAATAAAACACCAAAAGATGCCTATGAGTTTATAGAGGAGATGTCACTGAATAACTATCAGCGGCAAGTCATGAGGACAAAGCCAATGAAAACAGCTAGCGTTTATAACATCAATTCGGTCACCATGCTCTCTAATAAGGTAGAACTCTGAAAAAAAAAGATTGATGGTTTTCTTAATTCTTCGCAGGTTTACCCAGTAATGCAGTGTGAAGCAAGTAGCGGTGGAACAAACCATTCGGAATACCAACCTTATGGCCACAACATGGATAACGAGCAATTAAATTACATGGGTAAGAATCCTCGACCTCAAAACAATCCATATAGTAACACTTATAATGCAGGTTGAAGGAACCACCTCAATTTCTCGTGGGGAGGTCAAGGAAATCAAAGACCACAACATCCTCCAGGCTACCAACAACCACTCTACCAACAGGAAAAAAAGCCAAATCTTGAAGAGATGCTCTCAAAGTTCATATCAGCGTCAGAAACCCGTCTTCAGAACACCATGATAGCACTTAAGAATCAACAAGTGTCGATCCAAGGGCTTGAGACTCAGATAGGCCAGCTTTCCAAACTAATCTCCAAACGACCACAAGGTAGCTTGCCAAGTAATACTGAACCCAACCCAAGGGAGCAACCCATCGCAATTAATATTCAAGATAACAAAGGAGTCGTTGAGCCTGGACCAAAACCGAGGCAAGAAACTGTAGTAAGCAAAGGTCAAGGTGAGGTAGAATCTAATTAAAACAAACCAGTGACTACCGAATATAAACATCGTGTGCCATACCCCAACGCGACAAGGAAAGACCGCTCAGATGAACAATTCGGTAAATTCCTTAAACTCTTAAAAAAATTACATATTAACTTACTGTTTATTGAAGCTCTATCACAGATGCCAAACGCAATGAAAATTTTAAATGAGCTTTTAGGAAATAAGTGAAAGTTGGACGAGGTGTCGCATGTGGAACTAAACACATTTTGCTCGGCCATTCTCCAAAATAAACTACCCAACAAATTAAAAGACCCAGGGAGCTTTACTATTCCTTGTTTAATTGGTAGTTTAGATATTAATTATGCATTGGCTGATCTAGGGCTAGTATCAACGTCATGCCTTACAAAATGTTTAAGCAACTTCATCTTGGGAAACCCAAACAGACTAGGATGAGAATTTAATTAGCAGATAAAACTATAAGATTCCCTAAAGGTATTATAGAAGATATGCTAGTTAAAATCGATAAATTTATATTTCCCATTGACTTTATTGTTCTAGACATAGAAGAGGATAGCAACATTCCCTTAATTCAAGGAAGGCCCTTTTTAGCAACTGCTAAAACCATCATTGATGTTGGCACAGGTGAACTTACACTCCGAGTGGGAGATGAAACAATCACCCTTCAAGCTCGCAATTCTGGCAACACATTAGGAATTGAAAGTGATCATTTAAATCATTCTACTAAAACTAGCCATATGATACAACCCACTTTGCTGGAGATAAGTCTGAAGGAAGTACACGAGTCATTCTCAAGTAAAGGACTTGTTCATGAAGATCGAAGACTACAAATCGAGGAACTCGATGAACGAACGCACAAACCAAGGACACCCGACAAACTGAAACTACGCCAAAACAACCTCGATACCTCTCAAAATCAACTTAAAGTTGGTGATAAGGTCTTATTAGATGCTGCAGATCCCCACATTGTCACTACCACACTGAATAAGGAAATCCCTCTTACGGTGGAGGTGCAAGTGAGTCATCCCAAGTTCGGCACTTTTAAGGTAAACAACACCTATTAAAACCTTATTTTGATGAGATTGACAACAGGAATGAGGAGTATAAACTCTTCGAACCACTATGATCATACAACAGAGAGGTAAGTCGAGTTTAGACTATAAATAAGTGCTTCTCGAGAGGCAACCCAAGCACTAAAAATATTAATTTCTTTAAAATTTAGTATTTAACTCCTAACTTACTAATATAAATCTTGAATATAGGTGTTTCCACAGTGACACGGCCAAGCACACGAGCGTGCTTAAGGCCGTGTGAAAACAGGGAAAGGATTTTCCCAACACGGGCTATAATAAAATGTCAAGACCGAGATATCGTACCCAAGGGAACCAAAAGTACTAGTAATAACTATCTTTTTATTATTTAACCTAGAAATAAAGAGGGGTTGTTTATTAAAATAATTAACTAAACTAATTAACTAATTAAACTAAAGAAAAGAGAAAATTTGGAAAAAGACTTGAAGAAAAGTAATTGATAAAGACGACACCCAAGGAGGAATCCACCTAGATTTCACTTGTTATCTGACTCTGAACCAGACGATTTATTCACTTGACTTGATTCGTGAGACTCCCTAACCTATATTATTATCTCTTTCGAGACTAATAATGTCTAACCCTCAGTTGAAATCTCTTTCTTAATTAAAACCCCTAGGGAAGCAGTAAATCGATCTATGGACTCCCATACTAGGTTTCACCCTAATCCGGCAAAATCTCGTAATGATATCTCTAGGCGTTCGATCAAATCCGCTTAATTATGCCAAATATACTCTTAGACAGAGACTTTTGCTCCTCTTCATAAGCACATCAAATCATGAATCAATACCCGGAATATTAACTCAAGCATTAAGAACACATAATTAGGAACAAATCAAATATTTATCATATAGTTCAGATAATAATAACAAGATCCATCATAGGTTTCAACCTCCTTAGGTATCTAAGGGGTTTAGTTCATAATTAAATAAGAGTACATCTCAAAACTATGAAAATAACAAAACATAAAGAAAACTCTAAAACCCCTGAAGGAATTCTGAGAGAGATATTCAGTCTTGGATTAGCTCCAACTTTTGGGATGGATCGTCTGGCTTCCTCCATGTAATTCTCGGCGTGTGGTTTTGTACTCCAAAAAGGTTCTGGAGGGAGGCCCCCTTCTAAGTCGTACTTAGGGTGTTTATATCGGCTTTGGATTGGGTTTCTTCCTCCCTAAGTATCCTTTTTCGTGTAAAATAAAACTTCTTGAAAAAGGGACATTTTCGTGTGCCACGATCGTGTGATGTGATTGCCAGACCGTTTGATCCGTTAAATTGCACACGGCCGTGTGGGTCAATGACCAGGTCGTGTGAATCGTGAAAGCCTTGGTCGACATCCTCGAAAGACACGGGTATGTGAGCTACCCGTGTGGCAAGGCTTAGGCCGTGTCATCTTCTTGATTTGGTCTATTTTTTCCTTTTTTGGCTCGTTTTTGCCTCCTTTTGACTCGTGGTGCTCTCCTGAGTACATAACATGAAATAAACAGATTATGAGCACCAAAATCCACAAATCTAGTAATAAACATCCATAATTATGCTAAGTATTTGGGGTAAAAATATGTATAATTTGGTGTTTATCAAATACCCCCACACTTAAGCATTTGCTTGTCCTCAAGAAAAACTCTCATTTACTGCTAGATTTCATTCCTTTCAATCACATAATCATTACTGATAATGTTACAAATTATTCCACGAAAAATCATACAGTGAGAATTCAACTATAGGCGCATTAAAAGCCTCAAACAATCTAAATCGAATACTTTGATAATAAAATCATAGGTAATCTCCTTTCTTTAAGTAATTAACTTTAGTCCTAAATATACAAGAGATGACATCCTCGCTAAAGATTTACTCAAATCACTCAAAGTGTTTAAGGTTCAAGATTAAGCACTCGATTGTCTAACATGAGAAGTTATTACCATAGGCTTGCATGAAAATCAAATCTCCACCACTTGTAAATGATATGATACACAAATCAAAAAGTCTTTGCATGGTTGTAATGGGGTTTAGGTTACGAGTATGGATACAAGTTGAAAAGAAAAAGGTTAGAATTGAGATAATTTCAATATATTACCCCACTATCAAAAACTTAATTACTGAATCACAAACAAATATCTAGAACTGTATTACATGAGCTCTTTTTTTTTTCATGACAACTTTAGCTTGCTGAGGATTACAATAATAATACTCAGTTTTTTTAAGAACAAATTAAGTTAATACAATATAGAAATCATACTTCATGATTCAGTAACAAAAAATGGTGAACATAGTGAGGTAACAATATTAAATTTAATCTCAATAAAAAAAAGTAAATTAAGTAAGAGGATTTCAACAATAATCGGTTAATGGGTTAATGATGAGGGTTACTCAATAAAAACGATTAGTAGGCTCAAGGGGGTTCACTAAGGGTTTAATTATGTGGGACGGCTTTTTATAGAGTAAGTGGGTTAAATCCTAAGTGCCTTTATCATCTCAGTATATCAAATCATACGTGTGATCTCAACATGTATAATTGAAGCAAGTTCTAGAATAACAATTCAATGTTGGCATGCTCAAACTACAAAAGAAGTGAGCAAGAAAGAAAGCTATATGCTCAAAAGGCTTAAAAATCTCACCAAAAATTTGGGTTTGTGATGTCATTCCTGTATACTTAAGATTTCAAGATAATACCTCAATTTAGGAAAATAATCTAAAAATTTTAGTTCTCAAAATATCAATTTATCATGGTCGATTCTCTAATGTCCTATAATCAAGTAATCATACATAATTTCGATGATCTAATTCATGACATATCAACAATAATTATAGATCAATCAAAATTTATTCGATCAATATTATGAGAAAATCACTTAAGCACAAGACCAAATTCAGGGATTTTAGAATAATGCAAAAAGTTAGGCAACATGTTCATCTTCACCCCCCCACACTTAAGATGTACATTGCCCTCAATGTACAAAGATAGAATATTCAAAATAAAGAAAATCATAAGAGGGAAAGAGGTGAAACTCCCTGGTTTTTGGATGCGGAGCTTGATTCTGAGGCTCGAGTGCTTGGGGAAAGTGGTAGATGTCACTGTTCGTTGCTAGATGAAGAAATTGGGTCATTAAACATGGCACTCATGAGGTATTGTTCCCTATTTGTTTCCTTATTCCGTAAGATATTCCTAGCAGCTTTGCTTAGAAGTCTGTAGAATCATGAAGAGCTTTATTTAGAGTGGGTGTGGAAGAGAGTGTAGTGGGATTACTTGTTAGAAATACCAAAAAAATGAAGAAAGTAAAATTTACTAATATAGATATGTCTTTCAAAAGAAAATAATAAAATTGAAATGAAAATAAAAATAAAAATAAAAATAAAAAGATAGGATTCAATGATCCTCGTCAGTGGGGCCCTAAGGTGGTGGCGCTAGAGCGGTGATGTGAAAGTGCTAACACAGCTGTTGTATCATGGCTTGCATGTCGTCCATCTGTCTATCACGTCGCCGATCTTGCTCGTGAATCATCTCGAACTGTGTAGTGCAATACTGCTTGAAGTGAGCAAGTCGGTCGGAAAGGTGTGCCAATGAAGTAGCCGCATGAGCTGGTCACTCCCTAGGTTGCGTGGTAGAAGGCTCTTTGTGCTGTGGGGGGACATCATCAGGAACATCTTCAAGATCCTCCTCGTTAATGACATGAGTGAGACGGTACTGAGGAGGATCAATCCCACATTGGCGCTCGATCATCCTCATATGTAACATAGTCGTGATGCCCTGTAGGGACATCTGACCTATCAGTGTAAGCGGTGATGACTGGGCCACGGTGTTGAGGAGGTCGAAGTGTCTGGCGAGGCGTGTCATGTAGGGGCCGATAGAGATTACTCCCTTCCGATGCTGCTCGGTCTGATGGCGAATGGCGAAAGCGATGAAGTATGCCAAGTCAGTCACGTGTGCATTCACCATGCACCAAAAATAGTAGGCATCGTGAGTGTTGACGACGCTGATGCTCTCTCTCCTTTCGGTCAAGGTGTGTGCCAATATGGCATGGAGATAGCGTAGGGAAGGGGCGAGAGCTGAGGCCTTCGAGCGGCTGAGATTGTAGGTGGAAGAGAGTGGTGCCAAAGCCTTCCAGCACAAGGAGAGAGAAATGGGGATATTGCGTGGTAGTGCATTCATGTCTTCCTCCTCCATAAACTCATCGGTGTAAAGTCCCAGAGCGACTCCAAACTCTGCGACACTCATCACGAGAACTAGACTGCCTAATCGAAATTGAATGGTTCTAGGGTCGTCATTGTTCGTCATCACCACCTATAAATGAAAAGTAGAGCATAATTCTAAAGTTAGCTCTGAATAAGTGGGTTCAGTAATAAAGAAGAACCGTTCTCATGGGTCTGTGGATAGGAGGGCGCGGATGGCATCAGCTAGCTGGACTTGCTCCACGGCAGCCCAATCGATGCAACGACCTGTAGTGAGGGGTCGCGCGCGTAGTATCTGAAATAGCTCCTCCTGTGAAGCTTGCGGAAACTCAATGAACGAGTGCCGAACTTTGGCTGTAGCACGTACCGAGGAAGAACCCGATCCCCTACATCTTTTTGAGGATGAGAACGCGGCCTTCTTACCTCTCGATGATGACATAATGTATCTGAAAATGTATGAGCATTGATATAATCTTATGACAGTAGTTCCAAGATGTGTTAACATTTAACGATATCAAGCGAGAGGTGAAAATTTTATATGACTATTCAGAAACATTTACTGGAATCAAAGATGCATCAGCAGTTAAGCAAGAATCCTAAAAATAGTATATGCTATTTAGTAGCTTTAACAGTTCAAATATAAAAAATACTAAAGCAAATTCCTAAATTATTCAGAACAAATTGGTAACAGTAACAATATATACGTAAGGCATAAAGAATACCAATATAGTGACAAAGATTGGAAAAACAAGGGTGAGAAAGTGAACCAAAAGCTGATGTAGGGTGGCGCACGGGCGTGTGGTGCGGGGGTACAGCCGTGTGGAGGTAAAATGGAGGGAAAAGAGATGGGAAAGTGAGAATTAATGCAGGGGGAGTGGATTTTAGGATGGTTTCAGGGTTGGGGAAATGAGAATCTGGGGAATGGCGGTCGGAATAGGGATTAGGCAGTGGAGAAGGGGAGATTTTGGCTAGGGTTTTGAAAGGGGGAAGAAGATGAACAGTGGTTTTCTTATATAGGGAAGGGCTACACGGCCTAGGGCCACGCTCGTGTACTCTGAAGGTGACCCCGTGTTTTTCAAATTTTGTGATTTAGGTTGTACCCGGCTACTATCCAACGCCCGTGTGTCTTGGGCGTGTGTAGCACACGGCCATGTCGTACGGTCGTGCCTAGATTTGTTCGCTTCTCCCACGCCCGTGTGTTAGGGTACCATGCCCGTGTATTGTTGTCCATGGCTTAACGGCACGGGCGTGTCTCATGCCTGTGTCGAAGAAATAGAATCGAGCTTGCCCCTGGCACGTCCATCTTTTTCTATTCCCACACCCGTGTTCACCTATCAAGTTCACCCACGGCCATGACACACGGCCATGGGGATTTATCGCATCCCGTGTTTTGGGGAAATCATATCCTGCTTCCACATGGCCATATCGCACGGTCGTGTCTCTTCCCCTGTTTGGCCACGGCTTTAGGCACGCTCGTGTGCCTAGCCGTGTGTGCTGAAAAACTTTGCAATTCAAAGGTAAAGTTAATGATTTAAAGTGTTAGAAATTAAAAAATAAAGAAATCAAAATATGTTAGTGCTTGGGTTGCCTCCCGAGAAACGCTTATTTATAGTCTAAGGTCGACTTACCTCTCCGGTTGAAAAATCATGGTGGTTCAAGGAGTTCGTACTCCTCGTTCCTGTTATCAGTCCTGACAAAATAAGGTTTTAATCGGGTGTTGTTTACCTTAAAAGAGCCGAACTTGGGATGACTCACCTCCACTGTACTGAATGGAAAAATACTCAGTATCGTAAGAGGGATTTCCTCATCCGGTGTGGTAGTGACAACGTGGGGATCTACGACATCTAGTAAGACTTTATCACCAACCTTAAGTTGATTTAGAGAGGTATCGGGCTCATTTTGGCATAGTTTAGGTTTGTCATGTGTTGTTAGTTTATGTGCTCGCCATTCGTCTAGCTCCTCTATCCGTAACCTTCATTCTTCATGAGTGTGTCCTCTATCATTGCTGGAACATGGCTCGTGAACTTCTTTGGAACTCAATTTTTGCAAAGTAGGTTGTGTCATATTGTCAGTTTTAGTAGACTGGTGCGGACCATTACCTTCACTGTTCGATGTGATGCCAGAAGTATGAGCTTGAAGGGTGATCGTTTCGTCTCCCACACGAAGTGTAAGCTCACCTGTGCCAACATCAATAATTGTTTTAACAGTTGCTAAAAAGGGCCTCCCTAAAATCAAAGGGGTGTTATTATCCTTCTTTATGTCTAGAACAATGAAATCAATGGGAAATATGAACTTATCTACTTTCACTAGTACATCTTTAATAATACCCCTAGGAAATCTTATAGTTTTATCTGCCAATTGAATGCTCCCTTGGATCTTTCAATTTGTGAGGTAGCTTATTCTGTAGAATAGTTGAGCAGACTGCGTTTAGCTCCACATGCGACGCTTTGTCCAACTTTTGCTTATTTACAAAAAGCTCTTTTAAAAATTTCATTGCATTCGGCATCTGCGAAAGAGCTTCAATAAACGGTAAGTTAATATGTAATTTTTAAAAAGTTTAAGAAATTTACCGAATTGTTCGTCTGAGCAGTCTTTCCTTGTCGCGTTAGGATATGGGACACGAGGTTTATATTCTTCATTCACCGTTTTTTTATGACTTACCTCACTTTTACCTTTGCTCACCACAGTTTCTTGCATCAATTCTGGCTCAGGCGCAATGAATCCTTCCTTATCTTGAGTACTAATTGAGTTGAGGTGTTCCCTTGGGTTAGGTTCAGTATTACTTGGTAAGCTACCTTGTGGTCGTTCAGAGATTAGTTTGGATAGCTGGCCTATCTGAGTTTCGAGTCCTTGGATCGATGCTTGTTGATTTTTAAGTGCTGTCTCAGTATTTTGGAAATGGGTTTCTGATACCGAGGTGAATTTAGAGAGCATCTCTTCAAGGTTCGGTTTCTTCTCTTGTTGATACGGTGGCTGTTGAAAACCCTGAGGATTTTGTGGCTTTTGATTCCCTTGACCACCCCAGGAGAAATTTGGGTGGTTCCTCCAACCTGCATTATAAGTATTACTGTATGGGTTATTTTGAGTTCTAAAGTTATTGTTACCCATATAGTTGACTTGTTCCTCTTTGGTTGTAGGATTGAAGGATTGATATTCTGTATGCACACCTCCTTCACTTGAGTCACAGCTCATTACTGGATGTACCTGCGTAGAAACAAGTAAACCATCAATCTTTTTATTGAGAAGTTCTACCTGATTTGACGGCATAGTAACTGAGTCAACGTTATAAACGTTGGCTGTTTTTGTTGGCTTAGTCCTCATGACTTGCCACTGATAATTATTCAATGACATTTCTTCAATGAATTCATAAGCTTCTTCAGGTGGTTTGTTGTTGATGGTTCCTCCAGCAGCTGAGTCAATCATCTGTCTTGTTGAAGGATTCACCCCATTGTAAAATGTTTGAACTTGCAGCCATAGAGGTAACCCATGGTGAAGGCACCCTCGCAATAGATCCTTGTATCTCTCCCATGCATCGTAAAGTGTTTCTAAGTCCATCTGCACAAAAGAAGAAATATCATTACGTAACTTAGCAGTTTTAGCCGGCGAAAAATATTTTAGTAGAAACTTTTCGGTCATTTATTCCCAAGTAGTGATGGACCCTCGTGGTAACGAATTCAACCACTGTTTAGCTTTGTTTCTCAGTGACAAAGGGAACAACCGAAGGTGAATGGCATCATCAGAAATGCCATTAATTTTGAAAGTGTCGCAAAACTCTAGAAAATTCGCCAAGTGAGTGTTGGGATCCTCATCCTGCAAACCATCAAACTGAACAAATTGCTGTATCATTTGAATTGTGTTAGGTTTCAGTTCGAAATTATTTGCAGCAATAGCAGGTCTAACTATATAGATTCAGTTCTTGTTAAAGAAGGTTTATCATAGTCATATATAGTGCGTGGAGAAGAATTTTGATTAGCCGCAATTGTAGGAGGTACTTGATTGCCTTGGTTTTCAGCCATCTCTTCGGTTGGAGGTTGAGTATCATCTTCTTGTTCGTTCTCTGTGTATCTTAAGCTTCGCCTTATTTCTCTTTGGTTTCTACAAACTGTGGGATTGATTTCTTCGTCAAAAAGTAATGGTCCTGACAGGTTTCTTGTAGTCATAAACTAGGAAAACTTGCCAAGAGAAAGAAAAGTAAATTAATTAGTAATAATTAAATTGCAAGGAAAAATAAATGGTTAAAGTAATAAAAATTGAGTGTTCCTAATATTTTAGTTCCCCAGCAACGGCGCCAAAAACTTGATCGCGTGATTCGTAACAAGTAATAAATATTTATAATGAAGATCAAACCTAGACTAACTATTATCACGGCGAAAACGCAAGTGCACCTATCGAACAATAGTATAGTAATGGCAAGACCGAGATATCGTACCCAAGGGAACCAAAAGTACTAGTAATAACTATCTTTTTATTATTTAACCTAGAAATAAAGAGGGGTTGTTTATTAAACTAATTAACTAATTAAACTAAAGCAAAGAGAAAAGTTGGAAAAAGACTTGAAGAAAAGTAATTGATAAAGACGACACCCAAGACCTAAGGAGGAATCCACCTAGATTTCACTTGTTATCTGACTCTGAACCAGACGATTTATTCACTTGACTTGATTCGTGAGACTCCCTAACCTATATTATTATATCTTTCGAGACTAATAACGTCTAACCCTCAGTTGAAATCTCTTTCTTAATTAAAACCCCTAGGGAAGCAGTAAATCAATCTATGGACTCCCACATTAGGTTTCACCCTAATCTGGAAAAATCTCGTAACCCTATTTCTAGGCGTTCGATCAACTCCGCTTAATTATGCCAAATCCACTCTTAGACAGGGAGTTTTGCTCCTCTTCATAAGCACATCAAATCATGAATCAATACCCGAAATATTAACTCAATCATTAATAACACATAATGAAGAACAAATCAAGTATTTATCATACAGTTCAGATAATAATAACAAGATCCATCATAGGTTTCAACCCCCTTAGGTATCCAAGGGGTTTAGTTCATAATAAAATAAGAGTACATCTCAAAAGTATGAAAATAACAAAACATAAAGAAAACTCTAAAACCCCTGAAGGAATTCTGAGAGAGGTCTCCAGTCTTGGATTAGCTCCGGCTTTTGGGATGGATCGTCTGGCTTCTTTCAAGTAATTCCCGGCGTGTGGTTTTGTACTCCAGAAAAGTTCTGGAGGGAGGCCCCCTTCTAAGTTATACTTAGGGTGTTTATATAGGCTTTGGATTGGCTTTCTTCCTCCCTAAGTATCCTTTTCCATATAAAATAAAACTTCTTGAAAAAGGGACATGCCAGTGTGCCACGGCATGGTGACGTGATTGCCAGGCCGTGTTCGATCCGTTAAATTGCACACGGCCGTGTGGGTCAATGGCCAGGCCGTGTGAATCATGAAAGCCTTGGTCGACATCCTCGAAAGACAAGGGCGTGTGAGCTACCCGTGTGGCAAGGCTTAGGCCATGTCATCTTCTCGATTTGGTCCGTTTTGTCCCTTTTTGGCTCGTTTTTGGCTCCTTTTGACTCTTGGTGCTCTCCTGAGTACAAAACATGAAATAACTGGATTAAGAGCACCAAAATCCAAAAATCTAGTAATAAACATCCATAAATATGCTAAGTATTTGGGGTAAAAATATGTATAATTTGGCATTTATCAGCTGCATCGACTGGGCTGCCATAGAACAAGTTCAGATGGTTGACGCGATTCGGGCTCTCCTAACCACCGACCCTTGTGAGCTGTTCTTCGGGATTATCGAGTCGACATACCTCAAGCTCACAATGGAACTTTGCTCAACGTTCCATCTTCAGACCGTAATGACAAGGTAAGATGATCCAGGCACGGTCCAATTTCGCTTAGGTGGGTTAATCCGCAAGCTAAGCGTCCTAGAGTTTGGTGCTGCACTAGGCTTATATACGGAGGAGTTCAAGGAGGAGAATGAACTACAAGCTCTCAGTCACCACATACATTTCTCTCTCTCGAAGTGTTGGCACACTTTGGCCCCTAGCACGGCCTCCTACAATCCTAGCCGCTCCAAAGCATCAGTTCTCCCACCATCCCTGAGGTACTTACACGCTATTTTAGCTCACACGATTATAGGGAGGTGAGAGAGCACTGGCGTCATCAAAACCCACGACGTCTACTTCTTATGGTGCATGTCACAAGGGCAAATCATCGACCTTGCCTACTTCATCGCCCTCGCGATTCAGCACCAGACATAGCGGGATAGGAAGGGGGTCATCTCTATTGGCCCTTATCTGACTCGACTAGTGCGACACTTCGGGCTCTTCAACACCGTGGCCCAAGAATCATCCCTCACCCTCATCGGCCAGATGTCTTCACAAGGCATCTCGAGCATGCTTAGCATGAGGACGATCGAGAGGCGCCGAGGAATCTACCCTCCCCAGTATCGTCTTGCCCGATCCACCGAGTAGTAGGCCTACGAGGACATTCCTGATGATGTCCCTTCGCAGCACGAGGACCCACTGACTCAGCCACCACCACCCTCTCGTCCAGTTCATGCGCCAGCTTCATATGTTGACATCTCTGAGCGCCTCACCCGATTCGAGCAGTAGTGTTTTCAACGATTTGACAACATCGATGCTACTCTACTGTGACACCCCTAATGTGGCCCTAGTCAAAAAGTGGTTTCGGGACCACAAAACCGAGTCATAAAAATAATTAACCGTCATACTTAATGCTTATTATATGTATATATGCATGTGTGAAAATTGCATGTTTGAATTTTGTTAATTGAAAGTGAATTTTATTAAATAGGACTTATGTGTGACACTTTTGAAATGTGATAGGTTAATCTATAAGGATCTATTAATGCATGTTAGGAAATGCTTGTACTTGCATGTCAAATTACCCAAAATGTTAGGTAGTGGCCGACCGTGCTATGGGTTAAAACATACTATAAACATTTTGTGTTAAAATGTAGTGTGAGAAATAATAAAATACTAGTTAATGGGAGGAGAAACCAAAGTTGTCTCACCCTTGCTCCTCCATTGCCGTGACTTGAGGGAGGAAGAAGAAAGTTGGGTTGCTTTAATTTTTGGCTTAGAAGATAGCTAGAAGGAGGAAAAACTATGATTTTAGCTAGTTAGGTAGCTGAAATTTCAAGTAACTCGATAATCCATCGAAGAAGAAGAAGAGGGCTGCAACAAAAAGAAAAATGGAGACAGTTTGCATGTTGAAGAAAACTAAGGATTTAGCTTGTTTAAGAGTTGTATCCTAAGTTGGTAAGCTTTCTAAGCTCCCCTCTATCTTTAACTTTGTTGTAAAGAAAAATGATGATGGATTGTGGTTGGAAGGCATGAATGCGGGTTGTAGAAAAGAAAAGCTCTTTGATTAGTTGTAAAAATTACTACTGTCCAATTTTGTGCCTTCGTTATGCTGTCCAAAATTTGAACAAATTAATGGTTCTATTTTCATGCCGATTAGGTGTTGATAAATTGAGTCTAATAGCTAAAATATTATGTTATTCTTACTAAGTTTCAGTTGTTAGTAGTGACGTAACAATTTGACAATTAAATGCATAAATGACTGCTGGAAACTACAGCTTGAAAACAAATTGTTCCAGCATGTAAATGCTGATTTGAATGTGCTGTAATATGTGGAGGAATTGGTCTGCTGCATGTTTGAAATAAAAGAAAACAATGGTTGTTAAATATTAGTTTTTGTTGCTAATCGAATGGGTTTAATTCATTGTTCAAGGGGCTATAAATTGGTGTTAATTAAGCTATTCGGATGGTCTAATAAAATAGCCTGAATGTTAAATAATGCTTGCTGTCCAGATTGAAATTATGCTAGAAGGTTGAACAATTGTTGTTCAAATGGAATTTTGGAGTGTTTAATGGACTCCATGTAACACCCCGAACCCGAGGCCGTCGCCGGAGTCGAACACGAGGTGTTAACAGACTTCAAACCACTTAAAAAAATTTCCCAGACAAGCTGCCAGTCTGCGTACTAGTCGATTTAAAAATCATATCTCGAGTTCTGAAACTTGAAATCCAGTTCCGCAAATTTTCCCTGAAACTAAACTCATATGCCCATCTACATATTTTTTTCTAGAATTTTTGGTAAGGCCAATTAGTACAGTTTATTAGTCAAAGTCTCCCATGTTACAGGGATCGACTACACTGACCTTTCCGCATTACGACTTGGATATCTCCCTGCACAGAGCTTCAATACTGATGCCGTTTGTTTCTATAGAAACTAGACTCAGAGAGGAATCTATACATATATTGCATGACTCCTAATTATCTCTGGTTAATTTATAATGAATTTCCAAAGACCGAACAGGGAATCCAGAAACCGTTCTGGCCCTGTCTCACGAGAACCTAAATATCTCTTAACATACTGTCCATATGATTGTTTCGTTACTTTCCTATGAAAATAGATTCATCAAGGTTCGTTTACATAATTTATTCATTATTTAATTCCATTCCTACTATTTTTAGTGATTTTCCCAAATCTACATCACTGCTGCTGCCAGCATCTGCCTTTAAGGTAGACTTTACCTATTTCATAGTTTCCATGATTCAACTAGCCCTTTTAGCATAAATAGCACAAATTATGATAGTGATTAACCATTCCATACCAAATGATTATAGCATTATGCTCAAACATATATAAGCCATTTTCGCATGGCTATATACATTAACCAAAATATTCTTCCGCCACTAGTCTATTTTATACATGCCATAAGATAATCCAAAACATAGCAGTACCAAACAGTGGATAGTGATAGTGTGACTAGTTGCTGACGATCCCCGAGCCTGTAGCTTCGCAATGAGATCTATAAAACAGAGGAAACAAAGTAAACGGAGTAAGCATTACAATGCTTAGTAAGTTTTAAGCAGTGTCAACAGATAACAATCAAATTATAACGTAGTTGTTCGTATTTTTATTTCACTCTTCCTTCGGGCATACCATCCCTTTACCGAATATGCACATCTCATCATATACAATAGGCAGATAAACTTTCACATAAAAGTGAGCTCATGTGACATAGATATATCGTATGATTTCACATCACCTCTCACACTGATCCGATGTCACATAATCATAGGAATAGTCTCATAGATTGCTCTCGTATGCATCACATAACTACCTTATGATTTAGTGCAAATCAAGCTCACATATAAACTTGGAGTACATACCTGTTTAACCTTTCGCATTGAATATATTTATAAGCAATTCTTATTACGAAGTCTTACCCGGACATAATCTCCACACGTAGTCATCGGGTCTTTAGAGCTCGGATATAGTACGAGCACGAAGCTTACGGACATTAATCAGTGATAATATTCTCGCATAAAGCCTGCGGGGTTTTAACCCGGATATAGTACTGACACAAATGCCCTTCGGGACTTATCACATTTATGCACTTTCACATCCATCACGTTGGCCACTCGGCCCCGTCACATATATACACTTTCACATTCATCACATCGACCATTAGGCCTTATCACATACATACACTTTCACATTCATCACATCGGCCATTAGGCCTTATTACATATATACACTTTCACATTCATCACATCGGCCATTAGGCCTTATCACACATATACACTTTCACATTCATCACATCGGCCATTAGGCCTTATCACACATATACACTTTCACATTCATCACATCGGCTATTAGGCCTTATCACACATATACACTTTCACATTCATCACATCGGCCATTAGGCCTTATCACATATATATACACTTTCACATTCATCACATCGGCCATTAGGCCTTATCACATATATACACTTTCACATTCATCACATCGGCCATTAGGCCTTACTATCATTTCATATTCGAATACTCATAAACTTACAATATCACGATTTAGAATTCAAGTATGGGTTTAATCAATAGCTTATGAGCAACTAAAAAAAGTTTATCAAGGTTCACAACATAATCTCAAATTCAGCACAAGCTGTTTTTCCTGAGCAATAGTCACTAAATTATTTATAACTGGAGCTACAAAACTTCAAATCACTTTCCGTTAATTTTTCCTGAATATAGACTCGTATATCTTCCATCCATAAAATTTCCAGAATTTTAGGTTTGGCCAATCAATACCAGATTTTTCTTAAAGTTTCCCCTGTTTCACTGTTTGACTAATCTGACCACTCTTCACTACGAATCAAATTTCTCATTTTACTGAATTCAAAATGTGTTGTATTTGATTTCATTTGAAACTAGACGCATTAAGGAGTCTAAGCATATAAATTTTATCTTATAACCATTTTTTTACAATTTATAATGATTTTCTAAAAACAGAACAGAGGATTACAGTGTCATTCTGCGCTGTCTCACACAACTTTAAGTATCTCATTATAAGAAATTCCTTTTCTTACACGGTTTCTTTTATAAGAAACTAGACTCATTAAGCTTTAATTTCATATCTCATTCAGCCTCTAATTCAAATCCATAAATTTATGGTGATTTTTTAAAGCCACGTTACTGCTGCTGTCCTAAGCAGACTATTTCAAATTACCCTTGAATTCCCAAGCTCAAACACTTAAGAACTTACCATTTGAGCTTAGAACATATCATGGCCACATCATATCTTATTAAATCAACTCATCATGTCCTATTATAATTGAATTTACTCAACGTTTAATCACTTAAAACTTACCTCGGATGTGGTCGAACAATTTCGGCGGCTATTCGATCACTTTTTCCTTTCCCTTATCCAACTGTGGTCCTCTAAGCTCTTGAGCTAATTCAAACAAATTTAACTTATTAAAGTCTCATTATGCTAGCTTATGGCCGAATATGACAAGGAGTTTGATTGGTCATATGGCCACCTTCTAGCTCAACTACACAATGGTCATATGCATTTTTAATCACATCAAGCAATTTAATACAATTCATTCGAACATCAAAAGAAAACCTCAAGGTACTTAGCCCATATATACTTTAGGCATTAGAGTCACATATATATATGAAATCATGAATCAAACTCAACATTTTAGCTAATATTCCCCCTTGGCCGAATTTTCTAAGCCAAGACAAAAGCATCAATATGCTTGCCTCTAACCAAATACATGCAACACCAATCTTCTTCCTATGGCCGAATATGCATGTCTATGTTTAGGCCGATTATATACTTAATACCACACATAAATGGCATACATTTTACTAACTAATGCATTACATATTATTTAACCATGTATATCACCAATCAATTTCATCACAATTTCACTTAAGCCTATTCTCAATACAATACATCGTGCTCAAATCATTATTCAAGTTCAAATTCGGCCAGCACACATATACATACTAGCAACTATGTATTAACATTGCATTTCATACTATAACCGAATGTATAGCTCATCGAAATATATTTATTCATGTTCCCTTAACACATATTGGTCAACTAGATCATGCATTATTCTTTGGCACATTTGGTCATTAAAGCAATCACCTATTTAACTTTCAAGCATTTTTATACTAACATTTCTCCCAAGGCCGAATTTATATACAACCTTTAGTACTCATTTAAAGTTTATATTTTAAGTAATTAATATACACAATATTAACCAAATATCCATTTACTAAGCATTTTAACAAATTTTCCTTCAACTATCCACACATTCGGCAATCACATAATCAAACACTAAACCTTAACTTCCAAGCCAAAACAACTAGCAAATTCAACACATCCAACATAAATTTCCATGCTAAAGACATCAAAACAACTACTAAGAATTTCAAGCTCCTTGGCCGAATTTCAATCTTCCAAAATAACAAAAATTTGAGCCATGAAATAGGTAGAATTCAAACTAACCATTCAATTTATGCATGAATTTCCAAGAGTAGCATTGTACATACCTTGATCTAGCAATCTCCTTAGCTGAAAATTTTAACAACAAAAGGAAATTTCCTCTCCACCCTTTCCTAGCTACGGCAATGGAGGAATAAACCAACTTTGGTTTCTCCTCCCACTAACACATTATTTTATTACCCATACTCTTTTATTCATCTTTAATTCATCTAATACATTTTTTTATTACATATTTCTCACCACTAATAAATATAATAATATTAACCCATGCATATAATGCCCATACTTATAAGCTTGGCCGGCCACTAGCATTAAAAGTGGCAAATTGGCATGCAAACCCACTTATTTGCATCATTCAATAATTAATCACTTAAAATAAGCCACACATATATTCAAAGCTTCTCACATAAGTCCTTTTTATTTAGAAACACATTCAAATTGACAAAAATCAAAGCATTCAAATTTCACACATGCATGATCACATATTTTAGACATAAAATATTATATTCAATTATTTCTGCAACTCGGTTTAGCGGTCCCGAAACCACTTCCCGACTAGGGTCAAATTAGGGGTGTCACACTCCATGTTGCTAAAATTTACATGAATAGAAATTTCTAAGCTTAAATTGTAAGAATTTGAGTTGTGTGGTTTAAATTGTCAAAGATGCATTTGGCAATTGATTATAATTTGTTAAAGGGTGTAAAGTATTGATAGTTCTAAATGGTACATAGTTAAATGAAGATGGAAGCTTGATAAACTTTTATTTAGAATGAAAGTAGGAGAAATGTGTATTCGGCCATGTTGTGATGAGTTGAATTTGAATGGTTGATGCCTTAGTTTATAAATGGTCATTAGATGAGTTTTAAACTTGTTAAAGTTTGATAATTTGGGGGTGTTAAGTTGGGGAAAACGTGTAATAAAAATGGGTTGATAATGTTTGTTTGTTAATTGATGTTTGCACCTTAAATAGTTGAAATAAAGCTTGCCGATTATGATTAAATGTTTAAATTGTAATGGTCATATATAGGTATATATATATGCCTTATGTATGTACCATGTACACATAAGGACATTCGGCAATATGATTAAATTCATGTATAAGGAAGCATGATAAATTAAGTGACTCCTTGCTTGTGAATGTGAATTAGATATAAATTAAATAAGCATGAAATCGAGTCATGGCATGTTTTATTAAATATGATACATATTGAAATCTATTGTTTTAGATATAGATTAAATGATATGTGATTGCCAAATGTGATTGTTAAGTGAATAATATTAGTTAAGTACTTAAGCAAATCTATTGTTTTACTTAAGCTTAAGAGCAAAGAGGATCAAAGTCGGATAGGGGAAAAGAGAAAGTAAACGAATAGCCGTGGATATCTAGTCGTCGACCACTTCCGAGGTAAGTTTTAAGTGATTAAACGTTGAGTAAATTCAATCATAATAGGACATAATGAGTTGATTTAATAAGATATGATGTGGCCATGATATGTCTTAAACTCAAATGGTAAGTTCATAAGTGTTTGGACTTGGAAATTTAAGAGCAAATTGTAATAATTTGCTTAGGACAGCAGCAGTAACGTGATTTTAGAAAAGCACTATAAATTGTTGGTGTGGAATTATAGGCTGAATAAAATATGTAATCAAAACTTAATTAGTCTAGTTTCTTATAAAAGAGACCGCGTAAGCAAAGAAATTTCCTATAAAGAGATATTTAAAGTTGCGTGAGACAGTGTCAGAATGACTCCGAAATCCCCTGTTCTTGTGACAACCCAAATTAGACCCTGGTCGGAATGTGGTTTCGAGACCACATTACCGAGCCAAAAATTTATTTTTGTGTTTTAATTACATAAATTTTTGTGTGACAGCGAATATATGAGAAATTAAATGCTTAATATTAGCTTTAGGATTGTGAATTAATTCGAAAAGGACCTAGTTGACGAAGTTAGAAAAGATGATAGATGAATTATAAGGAGTAATTAATAATAGGGAGAGGAAGCATGGCTTTGCATGTCAAATTACCCATAAAATACATGGTGGCCGGCCAAGGAGTGATGATGCTCCACTCATTCTAATTTAATATGTTTTTTTTGGTTAACAAATGATGGGAATAATAATAGGAAAGTGAACAAAAAAAAGGGGTGTTCATACTTGCCATCTCCTAGCCGAAAAACCAAGAAAAAGAAAGGGAGAAAAATTTTGAAGAAGTTCGGCCATTGCTTGTATCTAGGAGGAGTGTTTGATGTTGTGGCATGAAAATGAGGGAGTTTGAATGCTTAATAAGGAGGGAAGAAGGAGTGTTCATGTTTTCTTTCTTTTGCAATTGTCGTAACTAGAGGAAGAAGAGGAAGCAAGATTCGGCCAAGGTGGTCCTTTAGATCAAGGTATGTTCAATGATATTTTTGGAAGTTTACACAACCTTTGGGTGATGAGTCTAAATTCTATCTATCCCATGGTTGGATTTGGGGTTGTTGAAGAGTTAGGATTCGGCTAAGGAGCTTAAAAAATTTTAGTTGATACCTTGATGCTATTAGCATGCTAGTTATATGGATGTGTTAAGTTGCTTGTTATGTTAGCATGAAAGTTGAAATTGTTAAGCTATTTTGTTGGAGGTGCCGAATTTAGGACTAAGAAGAGAATGAGTATTCGGCTAACATAGTGGAAAGGTGGGTGTTGCCGATTGCTAGATTTAGACTATGGGAGTGGCTATAATGGGCATTAAGATGTGGAACTTAAGAAATGTAGTTATATGTGGATTTACATGATGTTACAAATAGATGTGAAAATATGCTAGATTAGGAAAATTCGATCAAGTGTTCATGAGATGAAATTAGGTGTTTAAATGATGTTATAGTTGACATTGTACATATATACATACATTCGGTCATCTAATTGAGTATGAAGGTGGTGTTAAATCTAATTGTGATGCCCATTCCGAAGTATATATACATATATATATACATAAGTATGCCCATTCGTGATGTTACCTTTAATTATGTGTAGAATCGACTAAATGGGTAATTAGTGAGGATGGTTGCCGAATATACAAACATACATATGCATGTGTAATTGAATTATGAATGTTTAGCAAGATGGTTAAACTAGTTGATTTATTGATTAAGCTCAAGGAGTTAAAGGAGGAGAATCAAGCCAAGGCAAAGAAAAGATCATCGAGTAGCCGAGTTGGAACCGTCTTACCCAACACAAATTAAGCCATTAAGCATATAGTTTGTATTAATTTAAATGGTCATAACGTCTATGTAATGATGCTGAATGGAATGATAAATATATATACATGTATGCATGTGGTGATGAAAGTGTTGAATGAAAAGAAAAGAGGTGAGATATATTGAGTCGTTGATCTCGGCACTAAGTGTGCGGGTATAAACATTTATGATCATGAGATTGGCACTAAGTGTGCGGGTTTAAATTGTACAGCACTAAGTGTGCGAGTTTGATTATATAGCACTAAGTGTGCAAGTTTGATTATATAGCACTAAGTGTGCAAGTTTGATTATGTAGCACTAAGTGTGCGAGTTGATTATATAGCACTGAGTGTGCGGACTTAATATATACTTTTGAATCACTATGGACACTAAGTGTGCGACATTATTAAGTTGATCACGAACAGCGGATCGGGTAAGTACCTTGAGTTCATGGCTAATAGGCGCTATGTTTATATTTGGAGTTGAGCTTGGTAGGTTTGAACCTATGTGACAATTATAACTGAAGTCACGTACATAAGATTTATCGTGGAATAGGTGAAAGGTCGTTTAGTTGTATGATTGTAACGAAAATACAATGATGTATGAAAATGCCTCAAATATCCTATTGATTAGTATATGGAATGTGAATGCATGACTTGGTATGAGATTGAACCGATAGGTCTAAGGAACTATGGTATGGTTCGGTATGGATGGAGTAACTAGCCTCGTTCCATTTTGTTTCCTCTTGTGATAACGTTATTAATGGATGGTAGTGCATTGCTTATGACTTACTGAGTTATATACTCACTCGGTGTTTCCTTGTCACCTATTTTAGGTTTCTTGGACTCGTCTCTTTTTGCGTGATCGGGCCGTCATCGAAGTCATCACACCGGCTAGCAACTTTTGGTATCTTCTTTTTAGTCGGTCTAGGAGAACATTTCGGCATGTATAGGCTAATATGTTTTGTTGAAATTTGGTATGTAAACTTTTAGCCATGCGAAAATGGCATAAATGTTCGGATGGGTTTGGTTCTATAATGTTAGGTCGTAAGTCTTGGAAATTCGATTATTATGCCATATGTCATGGTTGATTATTTTTGGTGTCAAAATTCATGATATGGCAATAGTGTAGTAGGGAGATGTTTGACAATGATTAGCCCTTGGCATGGCTAGTCATGATCATGATTTGTGATATGTATGATGAATTACTAGTTAGATCAAGGAGAAATCACGAAATAGGCATAGTTGCTTTAGTAACGATGCTGGCAGCAGCAGTGACGTGAGATTGGAAAATCACTAAAAATATTAGGAGTGGAATTAATTAATGAATAAATTATGTAATCGAAGCTCGATGAGTCTATTTTCGTATAGAAGAAACGAAATGACTATATGAGCTGTATGTTAGGAGATAATTAAACTCTTGTGAAACAGGTCCAGAGCGATTTCTGGATTCCCTTTTCCGACTTTAGAAATTCATTATAAATTAACCAGAGATAATTAGAAGTCATGCCATATGTGCATGGATTCCCCTTCGAGTCTAGTTTCTATAGAAACAAACGACATCAGTAATGAAGCCCTGTACAGGGAGATATCCAAGTCGTAATGCGCAAAGGTCAGTGTAGTCGATCCCTGTAACATGGGATAATTTGACTAATAAACTGTACTAATTGGCCCAACCAAAAATTCTATAAAAAAATATGTAGATGGGCATATGAGTCTAGTTTCAGGAAAAATTTACGGAACTGGATTTCGAGTTTCAGAACTCAAGATATGATTTTTAAAGTGACTAGTATGCAGATTGGCAGCTTGTCTGGGAAATTTTTTTTAAGTGGTTTGAAGTCTGTTAGCACCTCGTGTTCGACTCCGGCGACGGCCTCGGGTTCGGGGTGTTACATTTCATTGGTATCAGAGCTATGGTTTAGTCGGTTCTAGGACTACCATAGCACGTATGAGTCTAGCTATACATGCCTTAATGTTAATGTTTAAATGTGTGATGACTTCTGACGGTTAAAATTTTTGTTTGATTAGTAAATGGATCCCGGTGTAGAGAGAACCTTGGCGGATGACGTTGAAAGTGTAGCGGCTGCTCCTGCACAAGGGACGCCGCCTGTTGAACCTCAGTCATCTGCGAATAATCAAGGTGAGGGGGCTAAACAAGCCTTCTATACCATGATGAATGAGTGGGTCGCGCAATATGCCCGAACCAATCCGGCTGTCCAACAATTCCCGAATTTGAATAATCCACCCCAAGAGCCCGTAATGCCATCAGTTACTGATCCTGTGAGGCTGAGTAAGCCACCTGTAGACTTGATTAGGAAGCGCGGGGCCGAGGAGTTCAGGGCCATAGTTACTGATGATGCTGAAAGGGCCGAGTTCTGGCTTGATAACACCATTCGGGTGTTTGATGAACTGTCATGCACGCCTGATGAATGTCTAAAGTGTGCTATATCCTTGTTGCGGGACTCAGCCTACTATTGGTGGAGGACCCTGATTTCCATAGTCCCAAACGAACGAGTAACTTGGGACTTCTTTCAAACGGAATTTCGAAAGAAATATATTAGTCAACGGTTCATTGATCAAAAGCGTAAGGAATTCTTGGAACTCAAGCAAGGCCGTATGACAATATCTGAATACGAACATGAATTCGTAAGACTCAGTAGGTATGCCCGGGAGTGTGTAGCTGATGAGGTTGCTATGTGCAAAAGATTCGAAGAAGGATTGAATGAAGATTTAAAGCTACTAGTGGGTATTTTGGAGATAAAAGAATTCGTAACACTAGTCGAACGAGCCTGCAAGGCGGAAGAACTTGGAAAGGAGAAGAAGAAGGCTGAATTTGAAGCTAGAGACTATCGTAAAAGATCGACGGGTAAAGCTCCGTTCTCAGCTGTAAAGAAGTTCAGGGAGGACACTAATAAGTCGAGGACGACTGCGGGAATTTCCATCAGAGCACGACCATCGACGGACTCCCGAGCTACTTCGGTAGCTAGTGTGGGCAATAATCGTCAAGAGAAACATGAATGTCCCCAATGCGGAAGACGACACCTAGGTGAATGTTGGGGTAAGTCTACTAACAGGGCCTGTTACGGATGCGGTTCGAAGGACCACTTCATTAGAGATTGCACGGAGCTTGATGAGAAGAATAAGATTCAAGGTGCAAGACCTAGTGGAGTGACAACTAGAGGTAGACCACCGAGAATTTTAGGAGGTAGGGGTGGTAGTCAGAGAGGGGCCTCTGATACGGCTGTTCGAGCCGAGAACCGTACTCCTGCTAGAGCATATGCCATTCGCGCACGAGAGGAGGCATCCTCCCCTGACGTCATCACTGGTACCTTCACCCTCTTTGATACTAATGTGATTGCATTGATTGACCCTGGCTCTACTCATTCATATGTATGTGAAACCTTAGCATCCAGTAAGACTCTACCTGTTGAGTCTACTGAGTTCGTAATTCGAGTGTCAAACCCTTTGGGTCAATACGTACTTGTTGATAAAGTGTGTAAGGGATGCCCTCTAATAATCCGAGAATCCTGTTTTCCGGCCGATTTGATGCTTTTACCGTTTGACGAATTTGATGTTATTCTTGGTATGGATTGGTTGACCGTACATGATGCAGTGGTGAACTGCAAAAGAAAAACCATCGATTTGAGGTGCGCAAATAACGAGATAATCCGAGTTGAGTCTACGGACTTAAGGGGGTTGCCAGCTGTAATATCAGCAATGTTGGCCCAGAAATATGTAAGAAAAGGGTGCGAAGCATACCTTGCGTATGTACTTGATGACAAAGAATTAGAAAAGAAACCCGAATCTGTACCGGTGGTTTGTGAATACCCGGATGTTTTTCCTGAAGAATTACCGGGTTTACCACCTGTTCGGGAGGTAGAGTTTGGTATTGAGCTTGTACCTGGAACTACGCCAATTTCGATAGCTCCGTATCGTATGGCACCAACCGAGTTAAAGGAATTGAAAGCTCAATTGCAAGAGTTGACGGATAGAGGTTTCGCTCGACCAAGTTTCTCACCTTGGGGTGCACCAGTATTGTTCGTGAAAAAGAAGGACGGAACCATGAGGTTGTGCATTGACTATCGTCAACTGAATAAAGTGACGATAAAGAATAAATATCCATTACCGTGTATTGATGATTTGTTTGATCAACTAAAGGGAGCCTCAGTGTTTTCAAAGATAGATTTGAGATCGGGTTATTATCAGTTGCGGATTCGAGATTCAGACGTACCCAAAACTGCTTTCAGAACGAGGTATGGTCACTACGAGTTCTTAGTGATGCCGTTCGGGCTCACTAATGCCCCTGCGGTATTTATGGATTTGATGAATCGGATCTTCAGACAGTATTTGGACCGGTTCGTAGTTGTGTTCATTGATGACATCTTAGTCTATTCAGGAGATGAGACCGAACATGCTGAGCACCTGAGATTAGTGTTGCAAATTTTGCGGGATAAGAAGTTATATGCTAAGTTCAGTAAGTGTGAGTTCTGGTTAAGAGAGGTTAGCTTCTTGGGTCATGTGGTATCCGCATTGGGTATTCGAGTTGACCCGAGCAAAATTTCAGCCATACTTAACTGGAAGCCTCCAAGAAATATTACCAAAGTTCGGAGCTTCCTGGGGCTCGCCGGTTATTACCGACGATTTGTAAAAGCTTTCTCGATGATAGCTGCACCGTTGACGAAACTACTCCAAAAAGATGTTGAGTTTGAGTGGACAGAGAACTGTCAGAAGAGTTTCGATCGACTAAAGACCTGTTTAACCGAAGCTCCGGTGCTAGTACAACCGGAGTCCGGCAAAGAGTTTGTCATTTACAGTGATGCATCCTTACTCGGGCTAGGTTGTGTGTTGATGCAAGAAGGTCGAGTTGTGGCTTACGCGTCGAGACAATTAAAGCCGCACGAAAGAAACTATCCGACCCATGATCTTGAATTGGCGGCCATAGTGTTCGCCCTGAAAATATGGCGGCATTACTTGTTTGGGGAAAAGTGCCATGTATTTTCGGATCACAAAAGTCTCAAATATTTGATGACTCAAAGAGACTTAAATCTGCGACAAAGACGTTGGCTTGAGTTGTTGAAAGATTATGAGCTTGTCATTGATTACCACCCGGGAAAGGCTAATCTGGCTGCGGACGCCTTAAGCCGGAAATCACTGTTTGCTTTACGAGCGATGAATGTGCACTTGTTTGTTCTACCTGACAATGTGTTAGTAGCTGAATTAAAGGCCAAACCATTATTGATTCGTCAAATTCGTGAAGCTCAGAAAGTCGACGATGAATTGGTTGCAAAACGGGCTGAATGTATTCCAAATATGGAATCCGAATTTCAAATTGATGATGACGATTGTTTGAGGTTCAGAAGTCGGTTGTGTGTTCCAAGAAATTCAGAACTCATTTCTATGATTCTGAACGAAGCCCATTGTAGCCGAATGTCAATTCACCCGGGGAGTACGAAAATGTACAACGATTTGAAACGTCGGTTTTGGTGGCATGGTATGAAACGAGACATCTCCGACTTTGTTTCGAGATGTTTAATATGTCAACAAGTGAAAGCGGAACATCAAGTGCCTTCAGGATTACTTCAGCCGATCATGATACCCGAGTGGAAATGGGATCGAGTCACAATGGACTTTGTGTCCGGACTGCCATTGCCAGCAAGTAAGAAGGATGCAATTTGGGTTGTTGTTGATAGACTGACTAAGTCGGCTCACTTTATCCCCGTGCGTACGGATTTTTCATTGGATAAACTAGCCGAATTGTATGTTTCTCAGATTGTGAGATTACACGGGGTACCTATTTCTATCGTGTCGGATAGAGATCCGAGATTCACCTCGCGATTTTGGAAGAAATTGCAAGAAGCTTTGGGTACCAAGCTGCATTTTAGCACCGCTTTTCATCCACAAACCGATGGCCAATCTGAGCGGATAATTCAAATACTCGAGGATATGTTGAGATGTTGTGTTTTAGAGTTTTGTGGTTCATAGGAAAGATATTTGCCTTTGATCGAATTCGCTTACAACAATAGTTTTCAGTCAAGCATTAAGATGGGACCTTACGAGGCTTTATACGGTCGTAAATGCCGTACCCCATTATTTTGGACTGAACTTAGTGAAAGTAAGATCCTTGGGGTTGATTTGATTAAGGATGCCGAGCAGAAAGTCCGAGTAATTCGCGAAAGTTTGAGAACCGCTTCGGATCGTCAAAAGTCGTATGCGGATTTGAAAAGAAAAGACATTGAATATCAGGTTGGAGACAAAGTATTTCTCAAAGTTTCACCCTGGAAGAAGGTGCTTAGATTTGGTCGTAAGGGCAAATTGAGTCTGAGGTTCATCGGTCCGTACGAAGTATCCGAACGAGTTGGACCCGTTGCATACCGATTAATTTTGCCCCCTGAGCTCGAAAAGATTCACAACGTTTTTCATGTCTCGATGCTTCGACGATATAGGTCCGATCCATCGCACGTAATTCCTCCATCGGAGATCGAGATTCAATCTAATTTGAGTTACGAAGAATAACCAGTTCGTATTTTAGCACGTGAAGTAAAAGAACTACGAAACAGGAAAATCTCATTAGTGAAGGTACTGTGGCATAAACACGGAATTGAAGAAGCCACTTGGGAACTTGAGGACTCTATGAAGGATCGATATCCAAAATTATTTACCGGTAAGATTTTCGGGGACGAAAATTTCTTATGTGGGGGAGAGTTGTGACAACCCAAATTAGACCCTGGTCGGAATGTGGTTTCAAGACCACATTACCGAGCCAAAAATTTATTTTTGTGTTTTAATTACATAAATTTTTGTGTGACAGCGAATATATGAGAAATTAAATGCTTAATATTAGCTTTAGGATTGTGAATTAATTCGAAAAGGACCTAGTTGACGAAGTTAGAAAAGATGATAGATGAATTATAAGGAGTAATTAATAATAGGGAGAGGAAGCATGGCTTTGCATGTCAAATTACCCATAAAATACATTGTGGTCGGCCAAGGAGTGATGATGCTTCACTCATTCTAATTTAATATGTTTTTTTTGGTTAACAAATGATGGGAATAATAATAGGAAAGTGAACAAAAAAAAGGGTTGTTCATACTTGCCATCTCCTAGCCGAAAAACCAAGAAAAAGAAAGGGAGAAAAATTTTGAAGAAGTTCGGCCATTGCTTGTATCTAGGAGGAGTGTTTGATGTTGTGGCATGAAAATGAGGGAGTTTGAATGCTTAATAAGGAGGGAAGAAGGAGTGTTCATGTTTTCTTTCTTTTGTAATTGTCGTAACTAGAGGAAGAAGAGGAAGCAAGATTTGGCCAAGGTGGTCCTTTAGATCAAGGTATGTTCAATGATATTTTTGGAAGTTTACACAACCTTTGGGTGATGAGTCTAAATTCTATCTATCCCATGGTTGGATTTGGGGTTGTTGGAGAGTTAGGATTCGGCTAAGGAGCTTAAAAAATTTTAGTTGATACCTTGATGCTATTAGCATGCTAGTTGTATGGATGTGTTAAGTTGCTTGTTATGTTAGCATGAAAGTTGAAATTGTTAAGCTATTTTGTTGGAGGTGCCGAATTTAGGACTAAGAAGAGAATGAGTATTTGGCTAACATAGTGGAAAGGTGGGTGTTGCCGATTGCTAGATTTAGACTATGGGAGTGGCTATAATGGGCATTAAGATGTGGAACTTAAGAAATGTAGTTATATGTGGATTTACATGATGTTACAAATAGATGTGAAAATATGCTAGATTAGGAAAATTCGATCAAGTGTTCATGAGATGAAATTAGGTGTTTAAATGATGTTATAGTTGACATTGTACATATATACATACATTCGGCCATCTAATTGAGTATGAAGGTGGTGTTAAATCTAATTGTGATGCCCATTCCGAAGTATATATACATATATATATACATAAGTATGCCCATTCGTGATGTTACCTTTAATTATGTGTATAATCGACTAAATGGGTAATTAGTGAGGATGGTTGCCGAATATACAAACATACATATGCATGTGTAATTGAATTATGAATGTTTAGCAAGATGGTTAAACTAGTTGATTTATTGATTAAGCTCAAGGAGTTAAAGGAGGAGAATCAAGCAAAGGCAAAGAAAAGATCATCGAGTAGCCGAGTTGGAACCGTCTTACCCAACACAAAGTAAGTCATTAAGCATATAGTTTATATTAATTTAAATGGTCATAACGTCTATGTAATGATGCTGAATGGAATGATAAATATATATATACATGTATGCATGTGGTGATGAAAGTGTTGAATGAAAAGAAAAGAGGTGAGATATATTGAGTTGTTGATCTCGGCACTAAGTGTGCGGGTATAAACATTTATGATCATGAGATTGGCACTAAGTGTGCGGGTTTAAATTGTACAGCACTAAGTGTGCGAGTTTGATTATATAGCACTAAGTGTGCGAGTTTGATTATATAGCACTAAGTGTGCAAGTTTGATTATGTAGCACTAAGTGTGCGAGTTGATTATATAGCACTGAGTGTGCAGACTTAATATATACTTTTGAATCACTATGGACACTAAGTGTGCGACATTATTAAGTTGATCACGGACAGCGGATCGGGTAAGTACCTTGAGTTCATGGCTAATAGGCGCTATGTTTATATTTGGAGTTGAGCTTGGTAAGTTTGAACCTATGTGACAATTATAACTGAAGTCACATACATAAGATTTATCGTGGAATAGGTGAAAGGTCGTTTAGTTGTATGATTGTAACGAAAATACAATGATGTATGAAAATGCCTCAAATATCCTATTGATTAGTATATGGAATGTGAATGCATGACTTGGTATGAGATTGAACCGATAGGTCTAAGGAACTATGGTATGTTTCGGTATGGATGGAGTAACTAGCCTCGTTCCATTTTGTTTCCTCTTGTGATAATGTTATTAATGGATGGTAGTGCATTGCTTATGACTTACTGAATTATATACTCACTCGGTGTTTCCTTGTCACCTATTTTAGGTTTCTTGGACTCGTCTCTTTTTGCGTGATCGGGCCGTCATCGAAGTCATCACACCGGCTAGCAACTTTTGGTATCTTCTTTTTAGTCGGTCTAGGAGAACATTTCGGCATGTATAGGCTAATATGTTTTGTTGAAATTTGGTATGTAAACTTTTAGCCATGCGAAAATGGCATAAATGTTCGGATGGGTTTGGTTCTATAATGTTAGGTCGTAAGTCTTGGAAATTCGATTATTATGCCATATGTCATGGTTGATTATTTTTGGTGTCAAAATTCATGATATGGCAATAGTGTAGTAGGGAGATGTTTGACAATGATTAGCCCTTGGCATGGCTAGTCATGATCATGATTTGTGATATGTATGATGAATTACTAGTTAGATCAAGGAGAAATCACGAAATAGGCATAGTTGCTTTAGTAACAGATGCTGGCAGCAGCAGTGACGTGAGATTGGAAAATCACTAAAAATATTAGGAGTGAAATTAATTAATGAATAAATTATGTAATCGAAGCTCGATGAGTCTATTTTCATATAGAAGAAACGAAACGACTATATGAGCTGTATGTTAGGAGATAATTAAACTCTTGTGAAACAGGACCAGAGCGATTTCTGGATTCCCTGTTCCGACTTTAGAAATTCATTATAAATTAACCAGAGATAATTAGAAGTCATGCCATATGTGCATGGATTCCCCTTCGAGTCTAGTTTCTATAGAAACAAACGACATCAGTAATGAAGCCCTGTACAGGGAGATATCCAAGTCGTAATGCGCAAAGGTCAGTGTAGTCGATCCCTGTAACATGGGAGACTTTGACTAATAAACTGTACTAATTGGCCCAACCAAAAATTCTATAAAAAATATGTAGATGGGCATATGAGTCTAGTTTCAGGGAAAATTTACGGAACTGGATTTCGAGTTTCAGAACTCAAGATATGATTTTTAAAGTGACTAGTACGCAGATTGGCAGCTTGTCTGGGAAATTTTTTTTAAGTGGTTTGAAGTCTGTTAGCACCTCGTGTTCGACTCCGGCGACGGCCTCGGGTTCGGGGTGTTACAGTTCTGTTTTTATAAAATCATTATAATTTGTAAAAAAATGGTTATAAGATAAAATTTATATGCTTAGACTCCTTAATGAGTCTAGTTTCAAATGAAATCAAATAGAACATATTTTGAATTCTGTACAATGAGAAATTTGATTTGTAGTGAAGAGTGGTCAGATTAGTCAAACAGTGAAACAGGGGAAACTTTTAGAAAAATCTGGTATTGATTGGCCAAACCTAAAATTCTGAAAATTTTATGGATGGAATATATATGAGTCTATATTCAGGGAAAATTAACGGAAATTGATTTTGAGTTTTGTAGCTCCAGTTATAAATAATTTAGTGACTATTGCTCAGGAAAACAGCTTGTAGTGAATATGTGAATTTGTTGTAAACATTGATGAAACTATTTGAGTTGCTTATAAGCTATTACTGAAATTGATGCACAAGATAAATATATATATGTGTGGTAAAGCCGAATGGCTAGTGTGAAATATGTATGAGATATTTATATGTGGTAAAGCCGAATGGCTAATGTGAAATATGTATGAGATATGTATATGTGGTAAAGCCGAATGACTAATGTGAAATATATATATGAGATATGTATATGTGGTAAAGCCGAATGGCTAGTGTAAAATATGTATGAGATATGTATATGTGGTAAAGCCGAATGGCTAGTGTGAAATATGTAGGAGATGTGTGTATATTGTGGCCGAATGACCAAATGTGAAAGGTGTGTATTATTAGATATTTGATGAAGCAAATGAATTACAAATATGACAGTCGATGTGAATGTTGTAACATGTGATTAAATGTACATGAAACTTGGAAATATATTCCGGGTAAGACCCGATGACTACGTGTGGAGATTATGTCCAGGTAAGACCCGATGACTACGTGTGGAGATTTTGTCCGGGTAAGACCCGATAACTTCGTGTGGAGGTTTCATCTGAGCTAAAGGTCTCGCCGATAATCTGAGTAGAGGTTAAAGCTATAAGACTTCGTAATAAGAATTGCTTATAAATATATTCAATGCGAAAGGTTAAACAGGTATGTACTCCAAGTTTATATGTGAGCTTGATTTGAACTAAATCATAAGGTAGTTATGTGATGCATACGTGAGCAATCTATGAGACTATTCCTATGATTATGTGACATCGAATCAGTGTGAGAGGTTATGTGAAATTATACAATATATCTATGTCACATGAGCTCACTTTTATGTGAAAGTTTATCTGCCTATTGTATATGATGAGATGTGCATATTCGGTAAAGGGATGGTATGCCCGAAGGAAGAGTGAAATAAAAATACGAACAACTATGTTATAATTTGATTGTTATCTGTTGACACTGCTTAAAACTTACTAAGCATTGTAATGCTTACTCCGTTTACTTTGTTTCCTCTGTTTTATAGATCTCATTTCGAAGCTACAGGCTTGAGGATCGTCAGCAACTAGTCACACTATCACTATCCACTGTTTGGTACTACTATGTTTTGGATTATCTTATGGCATGTATAGAATAGACTAGTAGTGGGAGGATATTTTGGTTAATGTATATAAGCCATGCGAAAATGTCATCTTTTGAATGTGTACTTATAGAAGTTTAAATTGTATCCCTGACTGTCTTTAGTACTTATCTAAAGGAATGTTCAAAAAAAAAAGAAAAAATTTACTATTCTGATATGAGTTTCAAGTCCGGTAATGCCCCTTTACCTATTCCGGTGACGGATACGGGATTGGGGTGTTACATCTACAGCAGATTTGTCAACACCTCCACATCTCATCGCCAGTCCCACCTCGCGAACCATCCAGCAATGAAGATGTTTAAAAACATTTATTTTTTTATATTTTTAATTTTTATTAAAACTAATTTTATTTTTATTTTTTAGCATATTTTAGAATTTTATTTCTAATTATCAATTTCGGTTTTTCTTTATGAGTAATTATCCTTCCTAATATCCCCTAAAAAGTTCCTCATTTTATCACAGTTATATAGAGCCCTTAAGCTCATCGTCACATAGGAACTAAAACTCCACCGGGAATGGTTCTCCACGACTGCCATGTCCTGCTCGCCCACGACCATAGTTACCACTAGAGATAATATCCTTTTGGCACAGGACTTATGGCCTAATGAACCTCTACGACTGCCGGAGTATCCTCCTCTACTCTCGAACTGATTCCTCTCCAGAACTTCAGTTTGAAGATTTCATCATACAGGAAGTTTCACTTCTCTCCCTATCTAATTTTTACACTCTAACATATATCTATGTACATTGAGGTCAATGTACATCTTAAGTGTGGGGGGTATTTATTTCATTATCAGAAAAATCCCTGAATGACTGCCTTGTTCTCTTAAAAAGCTCTCATATCATATTTAGGATAAATTTTAATTGATTTATGATTTTGATTGATATATCTTGAATTAATACATAGGCCTTTATGCATTAATTGTTTAAACTTTAAGACATTAGAGAATCAAGCATGATAAGTTGATTTTTAAGAATTTAAAATTATAGGTTGTTTCCCCAAGTCTAGGTATTACTTTGAATTGGAATTCACGAGTTTAAACATCAAAAAGCCATAATTTTTGTGAGATTTTTGAGCCTTTTGAGCATCTGTTAATTCTTTCATGCTCACTTTTATTATTGCTTTGAGCGCGCCAGTATTGAACTGTTATTTTAGAACTTGCTTGATTATGCATGTCGAGACCACACCATTTGATTTGGTATATCAAAATGGTTAAGGCACTTAGGATTAACCTACTCATGCCATGAAAAGCCTACCTCCACGATTAAGCCCTAGTAAACCCATTTGAGCCTAACAAGCCATTCCTTGTATTAACCTCAATATTAACCTTTAACCCATTATTGTTGAAATCCCCTAAATTAATCCCTATTTTTTTTCGAGATTTGAGTTGAATGGATTGCTTAGCTATGTTTTTTTCTTAATAGTTAGTCTATATTATTTTAACTTGTTCTTAAAAAAAACTATGTTTACATATCTGTAATTTCATATTCTAAGAGAAGTTCTGTTGTACTCAAATGAAGATTAACTCTTTTTCTAGTTAGGCAATTTTTCAATTCAATCTCGATTCTAATCCTTTCTTTCAGCTTGTGACCACATCCCCCTAACCAAGCCGCACTACAACCCTCTAAAGACCTTTTGATTGATGTATCATTTTAAATTATAGTGGTGGAGATTTGATTTTCATGCAAGCCTATGGTAATGACTTTTCATTATTGACTATTGAGTGCTTCATTTATTGTCCTTAAACACCTCGAGTGATTTGAGTGAATCTTTAGTAAGGATGTGAAACTCTGTGATATTCTGAATCAATGGTAATTACTTAGATGCGGAGAGACACCTATGTTTGCATGATTAAATACTGAACTTGGAATGTTTGAAAATTTTATGTCCTTTTAATTGAATTCTCAATGTATGATTACCTATGGATTATTTTGAGATATTATCAATAAGAATTATAAGTTGAGGAGAATTTATTTTGATTATGAGTTGAGAATTTTGCTTGAGGATAAGCAAATGCTTAAGTGTAGAGGTATTTGATAAACAGTAATTTATACCTATTTTTACCCCATGTTTAACGCATTTTATGGATGATTTACCATTAGAATTGGTGAATTCGATGCTCCTAATGCTTTAATTCCATGTTTTATACTTAGGAGAGCATGGGAGAGCGAAAGGATCGAGAAACGGGCCAAAAACAGAGAAAATGGGCCAAAGTAAGCACTTAACACGGCCTGGACTTCCTCACACGGGCAGACCACACGGCCATGTCAATTTGGCAGGCTCGAACACGGCCTGAAGTAATTGAACACACGCGTGTGCCACGGGCGTGTGCCACAGGCGTGTCCTTGCTGAGCCCAAGTTGAGTTCAATTCGGAAAAGGCTAATTTTAAGGGCTTTTAGGTATTCCAAAGCCTATAAATACACCCTAGAGGAGGAAGAAAAAGAGACTAAGAATAGGGGGTAAGGAATTACTCCAAGGAAGCCTATTGATTCATCTCAGAAGTCGGATTCATCATCAAGACTGAAGATCTCTCCTCAATTCCCCTTCAGGAGTTTTGGTTTTTCTTTATGTTTTGTATTCTTTATTATTCTGATATGTTTTCTTATTTATTTATGAACTAAATCCCCTAAATACCTAAGGGGAATGAAACCTAAGACGAATCTTGTTATTATTTTCTGAATTGTATGATAAATATTTAACTTGTACTTAATTATGTGTTCTTATTCTTGTTTTGATATCCCAGGATACTGATTCAAGATAAGCTCTTATTCAGAGGAGGAATAGACCCTGGCTAAGAGTACATTTATCATAATTAAGCAGAGTTGATTGCGCGCCTAGACATAGGGTGACAAGATTTTGCCGGATTAGGGTGAAACCTAATAAGGGGATCCATAGATCGAGTTAATGTAACCCTAGAGTGTTAATTAGAGAAAAGTCTCGGTTATTCAATCTAGGGATTAGACATTATTAGTCTTGAATAGGGATAATAACATAACTTAGGGATCTCTACGAAACAAGTTGAATGAATAAATCGTCCGGTTCGGCGCCAGAATAACAAGTAAAGTTTAGGTGGATTTTTCCTTAGGTATTGTCTTAAGTCAATCGATTTTTCCAAAAGCAATTCCCCAATTCTTTTCTCTGTACGTTCTTAGTTTAGATAATTAGTTAATTAAAACAAAACCTCTTTATTCTTAAGCTAGATAATAAAAAGACAGTCATTACTAGTACTTTTAGTTTCTTTGGGTTCGACAATCCAGTTTTGCTAAAACTATTCCACTGTTCGATAGGTACACTTGCCTACATCGCGATAATAGTTAGTTCAAGAACTAGTAATTATCAATATTTAAAACCTATCACGAAATAATGCGATTAGATTTCACTCAAGTTGATTTGATCTGACGTTACCAACACTAGCCATAAAGGTAGCTTTCGAACTCACAGGTGATCTATCTCGATCTCGTCTAGAGTAACCCACACTAGTATTTGAACGGTAAAATCATCACGAAACTTCTTTGATGCCATCTGAAATGACTTACTCGATGATCTTTTTTCGTGAATCTCTAGCTTCAAAATCCACTTTTCTTTTCTCTTTCCTGAGTTTTTTAGCTCTGCATGCTCGCTCGATTAGTACTACAAACTCTTTGATTTCCAGAATCTCGACTAACAGCTTGATGTCTTCATTCAAACCATATTCAAATCTTTTACACATTATAGCTTCAGTTGAAACACATTCTCATGCATATTGACTCAATCTCACAAATTCTCGTTTGTATTCCGTAACAGACATACGGCCTTGTTTCAGCTCAAGAAACTCTTTGCGTTTTTGATCTATGAATCTCTGACTAATGTACTTCTTTCTAAACTCAGTCTGAAAGAACTCCTAAGTAACTCGTTCTTTCAAAACAACTGATATCAATGTTTTCCACCAATGGTATGCCATATCTCTCAAAAGTGAAACAGGACACTTAAGACATTCATTAGGAATACATGACATTTCATCAAACACTCGGATTGTATTCTCAAGCCAGAACTCAGCTCTTCCAACATCATCATCAGTAGTGGCACGAAACTCCTCCGCTCCATATTTTCTAATTTTATCAACTGGAGGCTTACTCAATTGTATCGGATTCACAGCTTGTTGCATGACGGGGAATTGTGGAGGATTAGACAAGGGTGTAGATTATGGAACAGCCGGATTAGTTCTAATATACTGAGTAATCCAATCATTCATCATTTGGTAAAAGGCTTGCTTAGCCTCTCCCTCGTGGCTACTCAAAACAAGTCTAGAATCAGATTGCACTGCCCTTTGAGTGAGAGCGGGTGCATTATTTTCAACATCGTCGGCTATGGCTTGTTCAGGATCCATTTGCTATATAAAAACACATCTTAACTGTCAAGAATAATCACACTAGTGCATTTTAAATATATGGCATGTATAGCTAGACTTTCACACGTTACGTTAGTCCTAGAATCGACTAAACTGTAGCTTTGATACCAATAAAATGTGACACCCCTAACCCTTATCTGTCGCCAGAATAGGGTTACTAGGCATTACCGAACAATACACATCATTCACATGCATGTAAGCAAACATAATTAAAGTATATATAAATCATTCACAATGTCCCTCATATAGGTCTTCGGGGCCTCAAAACATGCTTAGAAAAAAATTCGGGACTAAACCATTAACATTTACAATCTTTGGAAAACTTAAAAAAAAATTCAAACTTTTAAGGGTCACACACCCGTGTGAACAGGCTGTGTGCCTCACACGGTCATCAGACACACCCGTGTTGGAAGCTGTGTAAAACGGGAAATACATATAGACTTCACCACATGACCGAAGACACACTCGTGTGCCATGGCCGTGGGAAAATTTGTGAGGTTACTGACTTGGCCACACGGCCAACCACATGCCCATGTGCCAGCCCGTGTGCCACTCACACGACTAGTATATTGCCTTAATTTGAAAGGGTACCCCAAGGGACACACGACCATGAAACATAACCGTGTGTCACACACAGCTGAGACACACGCCAGTGTGGACAAAAATAGGCTATTTGTAAAGCCAATTTGTCACCCTTAAGAGTCATCCCTACAAGTCCCAAATCAAACATCAATCATACAACATTTTTAACCAAAATAAACTCTAACACATGCATATTTCATGCCATAATTTGACCAATCAATGTCATACTCATTTTTCATACCAAAACATATCAAATTCACATACGAAATCCATTCATCCATCTATGAGTAACATTAATAATTTCACATCAATTCTTTTACCAAAAACATAACAAATCCCTAACTTAATCTCATATCAAACTTACCAAAATGACCATTTTCATTAAGCCATATATGAACCTATTATAAACACCATAATTCATCACATAACTTATGCAAAAAACAATCCATAATCTAAACTACAATCAAGCTATATGACATAGCGAGATTTTCACATCTCACACATACTAGAACATCCTTAGCCTATACATGCCATACACCAATATTTAAAACTTAAAATGTACCAAAATGTCGATTGATAGAGTGATGATGATCCTTGACAATCCCCAAGCTCACAGTAGCTTCGATTATCTATAAAAAAATTGAAAAACACACAAAGTAAGCTTTCTAAAGCTTAGTAAGCCATATACAAATAAACTTATCACATAAAAAATTATAGACCAATTCATACATATGAATCATGGCAAAACACAATTGCCAAATCATATTTCTCATATAGCTCAATTGTTCATAATCACTTGCTTATAAACACATCACATTTTTCATATGGTTCACATCTCAAATGATAATATTCATTCTTACTTTTCATTTCCAAATTTTAAATACCTTTCATACGTACCTGATTCGGATACACATTCACTTGATGATTTATTTCTCAGTAATGCCCATTGAACCGTTTGAAAGCAATAAGGATACTCGGATAGCTCAAAAAGCTCGTACAATGCCAACGTCCTAGACGTAGTCTTACATGTAATCAAATATCGATGCCACTGTCCCAGACAGGGTCTTACACGAAAACATATACGATGCCGATGTCCCAGACATGGTTTTACACGTAAATCTCAAGTCGACGCCAACATCCCAGATGTGGTCTTACATGATATCACACCTCGGAATCCTATGTCATGACATATGTATCCTATACTATTTCTATGGTTCTTACGACGCATTCTGATGTCATAAATTTGTTGATACTTTCTCAGATTCAATTATTCAGCTCTCATAGCAATTCAATACATTTCCACAACAGTCAAACATATATTATTCAAATGAAAAACTTTTATTTGCATATGAACTTACCTCGGAAATGAGAATAGCTAAACGAGTCGATTAATCCACAACAATTAACTTTTCTCGATCTAATTCTGATTTCTTTCGTTCTTGATCTATATAAATTCAAAATTCAATAATTTAATCACACATTTATTCATTTCAATCCACAAACACATAATTAGGGCATTTTACACTTTAGCCCCTAAAATTTCACATTTTGACATTTTTAGTCCCTATTTCATAAAATCACAAAATACACATAATTTCACATTTCTCATGCGTAGCCGAATATTCCTATTCTCTAGCAGCCCATAACTTTCACTTATTTCACATTTTAACCCTTCAATTTCTCATTTTCACAAATTAGCCCATAATAATAAAATCATCAAAAATTCCAATACAAAACATATTAACCCAACACATATCTTTCATTTTTCGTCAATTAACAACAAAAATATTCATGGATTCATCCATGGCATATCTCAAAATCATCATCAAATTCAAAAATTCAAGCATGGGCTAGCTAGAGAACTAAGCAACAATCACAAAAACGTAGAAATCATCAAAAATCGAGCTCAAAACATACCTCAATCAAGCTAGAGAAGTGTCAAACCCTAATATGAATTTTATGTTTTCTTCTTCAACCATATTCGGCCAAGATGAATGAAAATGAAGCTTAATATAACTTTTGTTTTAATTATTTAAGCTTAAATAATCAAATACCAAATTTAACCTTAACTAACAAACATTAAAAATCCACTAAGGACATATTTATCCATCCATTAAGCTAATGGTCAATTCATAATATAAGGACCTCACAATTAATGCCTCATAGCAAATAGACACTTTTAACTTATAGAAAGAAACTTTTACGTTTTACGCAATTAAGTCCTTTTATAAAATCGAGCACAAAATAATAAAATTTTCACACATATCACATATCATGTTGTAAACACAGAAAATAATATTAAAATAATTTTTTGGCTCGGATTGGTGGTCCCGAAACCACTACTTCGACTACGATCTAAACCGGGTTGTTACAACTCTCCCCCATTGGGGATTTTCGTCCCCGAAAATCTTACTAGAGAATAGGTTTGGGTAACATTGTTTCATAGCATCCTCGGGCTCCCACGTACCTTATTCAATTCCATGTCGATGCCATAAGACTTTAATTAAAGAGATTTTCTTATTTCTCAATTCTTTAACCTCGTGATCTAAAATCCGGATCAGTTCCTCTTCATATGTCATATCAAACTTAATTTCAATCTCAGACAGATAGATCACATGCGACGGATCAGATCAATAACGTCGAAGCATGGATACATGAAATACATTATGAATCTTTTCTAGCTCAGATGGTAACAACAATCTGTAAGAAACTGACCCAATACGCTCAATAATCTCATATAACCCAATAAATCTCGAACTCAATTTGCCTTTATGACCGAATCGGAGTATTTTTTCCATAGTGAGACTTTCAAAAACACTTTGTCTCCAATCTAAAACTCAATATCTTTCTATTTCAAGTCTGCATACGAATTCTGATGATCTGACACTGCTTTCAGACTATCATGAATCACTTTCACTGTCTGTTCAGTTTCTTTGATCAAATTAAACCCGTGTATCTTATTCTCACTGAGCTCAGTCCAATACAAAGATGTTCAGCATTTTCGACTATACAATGCTTCGTAAGGTGCCATTTTTATACTCGATTAAAAACTATTTTTATACGCAAATTCAATCAATGGCAGGTATCGTTCCCACGTACCTTCAAACTCAAGAATGCAACATCTCAACATATCCTCGAGTATCTGAATAACTCGTTAGGATTGTCCATCTATTTGTGGATGAAAATCAGTACTGAAGTGTAGTTTCATACCTAATGCATATTACAGTTTCTTCCAAAACCACGATGTAAATCTCAAATCTCTATCTAAAACGATAGAAATATTCGTGCAATCTTACAAAGTCAAAAATGTACAACTCAACTAACTTTTCAAGCGAACAGTTAGATTGTACCAAAATAAAATGAGCCGATTTGGCCAATCTATCAACAAACACCCATATCGCATCTTTCTTACTTAGAGACAGGGGTAAACCCAATACAAAATCCATAGTGATTCTGTCCAATTTCCATTCAGTAATCATAATCGGCTGAAGTAACCCAGACGGTACTTGATGCTCAACTTTAACTTGCTGACAGATTAAACATTTTGAAACAAATTTAGAGATATCAGGCTTCATACCATGCCACCAATAAAACTATTTCAGGTCGTTATACATTTTCGTACTTTCCGGATGTACAGATAATCGACTACTATGAGCTTCATTTAGAATCATTTAAATTAACTCTAAATTTCTCAGAATAAAAATTCAGCCTCTGAATCTCAAACAATCATCAGCATCTGTAACACCCCAAACCCGGCCCAAACGTTATGGCCGGATTTGGCGTGTCACATTGAAGTGTTTTAGCGAAAACCTTGTTTTCATTATAAACACTTTTAAAACACTTCCTTAAAACAAAAAACTTTAATTACTTTTTAAAATCTCTTTTCAGTTGCGGAAGCTTTATTTACAACATATTATTTTATGAAAACTCGTCATTTAAAAATTGAGTTACGGAAACGTAGTATTTAAAAACAGTCATGGTTTAAGAAAACCACGTTCTACTTCTAATAAATATAAAGCATAAAAATGATAATAATCCTAATTTGAAATATTAGCCAGAGGAAAGGCCTTGTTACAATCCACATCAAATAGAAATAATATAAAATCAAAATATTAAAAATTACATAAAGACTAAGTCTAAACTTTTTATGCTAGTTGGCCACCTCCGAGTCCCTCCATCCGTCGAACTGCCTACTGAGGATCACCTGAAAAGTTTAGAAGGAGGGGGTGAGTTTCGAAAACTCAGTGTGTAAAACTCTCAACGAGTATAAAGCAATCGTTAGTCATTTTGTGCCAGAGCCCAATTCAATAACGGTGGTTTCTAGGCTTTAGCCCAAATTAGCCTTGGTTGGGCCGAAGCCCAAATCGCAATTATATCACAACAATATCATACATGCAATGCAATACAGTGCAATCCCATCCCAATAATCCATCCGCTACACACTAGCTCCATCCCCCGACACTTCATGTGGGGATATAAATATCGACCCACCTAACCGATACACATCAATGGTAGCTCGGTTGCGGAACTACCTTCATTTACACATTGGGCTTAAAAGCCCTCGGTGGATCCACGATTGTCAAGCAACCATGCGATCCTCATATACTTCCTCCGTTCCATAATACCCAACCCATATGCAACCTAAGCAAAATATCATATGTATGCAGCAGATATGCATGTCATATCTATAAAACTTACATTCAACACCTAGGGGTATTTCAGTCATTTTTGCCCTTAGGTGCATTTTAGTAATTTTTGCTTTTATTACAGTTTTCAATTACCTTAGCCCGTTAACAAATCCTGTGAGCTAAGATGAATGAATCCTATGCACCAGGTAGGATTCCAGAGAAGAGGAGGTAAGTCATTAAGACTGCTTAAGTACCAAGCTCTTAATGGCTCACCTCCTCTTCTCTAGAATCCTACCTGGTGCATAATATTCGTTCATCTTAGCTCACAAGATTTGTTAACGGGCCAAGGTAAGTGAAAACTGTAATAAAAGGAAAAATTACTGAAATGCACCTAAGGGCAAAAATGACTAAAATACCCTTAGGTGCTGAATGTAAGTTTTATGGATGTGACATGCATATCTGCTGCATATATATTATATTCTACTTAGGTTGCATATCGATTGGGTATTATGGAACGGAGGAAGTATATAAGGATCGCATGGTTACTTGACAATCGTGGATCCACCGACGGCTTTTAAGCCCAATGTGGAAATGAAGGTAGTTCCGCAATCGGGCTACCATTGATGTGTATCGGTTGGGTGGGTCGATGTTTATATCCCCACATGATGTGTCGGGGGACGGAGCTGGTGTGTAGCGGATGGATTATTGGGATGGGATTGCACTGCATTGCATTTCATGTATGATATTGTTGTGATATTATTGTGATTTGGGCTTCGGCCCAGCTAAGGCTAATTTGGGCTAAGGCCTAGAGACCACCGTTATTGAATTAGGCTCTGGCCCAAAATGACTAATGATTGCTTTATACTCATTGAGGGTTGTACACATTAAGTTTTTGAAACTCACCCCCTCCTCCTTCTAAACTTTTCAGGTGATCCTCAGTAGGCGGTTCGACGGATGGAGGGACTCAGAGGTGGCCAAGTAGCATAAAAAGTTTAGATTTAGTCTTTATGTAATTTTTAATATATTGACTTTAGATTATTTCTATTTGATTTGGGTTGTAACAAGGCCTTTCCTCTGGCTAATATTTCAAATTAGGATTATTATCATTTTTATGCTTTATATTTATTAGAAGTAGAGCATGGTTTTCCTAAACCATAACTGTTTTTAAATACTATGTTTCCGCAACTCAATTTTTAAATGACGAGTTTTCATAAAATCATATGTTGTAAATAAAGCTTCCGCAACTAAAATGAGATTTTATAAAGCAATTAAGGTTTTTCCTTTTAAGGAAGTGTTTCCAATGAAAACAAGGTTTTCGCTAAAACACTTCAATGTGACGTGCCAGATTCGGCCATAACGTCTGGGCCAGGTTTGGAGTGTTACATTTAGTGGTATCAGAGCCCAGTTTCAAAACTCGGGCTATGAAATGGGCTTGGTTTTTGGGCTTTTAAAATTGTTTTAAAAGATTCTATTGTGTGGCACACCGGGTCTCCGGCGTCGAGCCAAGTAAGTTCTTTTACTACTGAATTATGTTGATCTGATATACTGCAATATGTTTTAAGATATTGATTGTTTATATTCAGTAGGATTTCCTTAGATATCAGATAGTATTAAAACATTTGAATATGAATTTGATATTTATTTTGTGTATGTTTGAGAATTTTTGCGATAGGAGGATGTTTTTAATATGTATTAAAATTATTAGGATCAGAGCGCGCAGCGGTAGTATAGTGGGATAGTTGATACATGACTAATCTGTTATTTAGAAATTTTGAGGACAAAATTTTTTTTAGGAAAGGTGAATTGTAACACCCTGATTTTGGGCCTAGAAGTAATGGGCCTTGAGTTTGGGATCAGTTAGAAGGCCGCTTGAATAAAAGAAGGTGTTTAAATATTTTATAATTGTGTGTTTAGTTTAATTGTTAAATTATTTATGAAGGGTTAGTAGTGTGGAAAAAGTCCTAGGTTTGATCCAGGGCTTTAGCAAACTTTTGCATTTTTTTTCTAAAGAACCCTGAGCATTACGTGGAAGGCTTATTGCCTGGTAAAATCTGAGCATTACGTAGAAGGCTTATTAATAAGGCCTGGTAAAATTTGACACAAGGAAGCATGTGGCCTAGTGGCAAAAGGCATGGGTGGTAAGCAGGAGGTCTAGGGTTCAAGTCCTGGCCTTGGAAAAGTTTTTTTTATTGCGCATAAGATTAGTAGGGAAGCTAGCGTTTAGGCTTTATAAATATGTTAGATGGAAATTCGACACAATGATGCGCTTGGCCCAGTGGTATGGTGGCGTTAGGAGCAAGGAGAGGTGCTGGGTTCAAGTTGCAGCATGAGCAAAAGTTGTGGGTTTTTTTTAGACAACCTGGAGGTCGGCAGAAAGAGTTTATAATTAATTGGGGAGGAGAAATGACACAAAGGAGCTTGTGGCTTGGTGACAAGGGATGAATAGCACAGCCAAGAGATCAGGGGTTCGAATCTGAATGGTAGCAAATATTTTTAGGATAACCAGGTTGCAGGTTAATAGGCCGTAAAAATAGCTAGGGATGGGATATGGCATAAGAGCGCCTGCGGTGTAGTGGCGTGAAGCATGCTATGGTTATGAGAGGGAGCAGGTTCGAATCCCAAGCTTGGCAAAGTTTAAATTTTTATTCTTTAGGAAAACTGAGGCTTAGGCATATAAGCTTTATAATTAATTGTGATCAAATGGTAGCGTAAGAAAGGATGCAGTGCAGTGGCCAGCAGCATGTGGGGAGGTAGAGTAACCTTGAGGTTTGGAGTTAGAGTGGAGGCGCGCGCAAAGGGAGAATTTATTTTTTCTACTCAAGTGTTGTACGGTGGAAGCAATTTGAATGCAATTCAAATTGGAATTTTTGGCTAAAATCAAGGGGATTAGGACGAGGATTAAGGGTAGATATACTGGTGATAAAATTGGAGAATTTGAAGGGAAATTATCTTGACGAGTTTAAGTCGATTGAGGAGTATAGGTGTATTATTTATTTATTTATTTTTAGTATAAATATGTGTGTCGTACGAGCGAGTAAGGGCATTTGTTGTTTTTGTGCTCTTCAGTCGCATATCACCTCCTCTTTCCTTTAAGCCAAATTCTTGATCCCTATTTTAATCGAATCAATCTCTTCCCTCTTCAACTTAGCCAACTGTTTCTTTTTCATTTAAAAGTTGATTCATACATTTTGGGGGTTTGATTTCTTGTTGGCCAGCAATCTCGCAATCGGTAAGTGAATTAGATCTTCTTCGACTTTTGTTAAATATTTTTGAGTTCTTTCATTTCTACACTCTTAAAAGCCGATTCTTCTTTATTCTCTCAAAAACTTTCGTTAACCTACGGTTTCTCCATTTATTTCTCTTTTTCCCTCTCATTCAAGAGTGTGATCATTGATGGAAAAGGGGGTTCTAGCAGAGAGGTTGGGATAGAGGCTCCAAAGTTTAAGCGACGTAAGGTGTCAGCCGTTAGGGACTTTCCTCCTAGATGCGGAAAGGGGACTACATCAGATTTCGAGTTACATAAGTAGATCGTAGTCGATCAATCTAGTCAAGGCAAGTATAAGTGGTTCTTCGGTAAGTAGTGGATTTATTTTGAATTAATGGAATGTGACTAATGGAATATAACGTTGAATATAGGTTCAGGAAATTATGAATACTTAGTACTCTAGGTGATAAGGTGTGTACTTCTACCCTATGATAACTTGATATAAAGCCGAAGGTGTGTACACACACTGCATACACAAGTAGATCGGCAAAAGCCAAAATGTCGAAAACCCAAAATACCGAAAAGCCAAAAGTTTGACTACGACAGTCTTCCAAGTGTTCGATCACTCATGAGATGGAAACCGATAGGTTGTTTGAGGCCCAATGAGAGATTCCATGGGCTTGGGCTGTGAATTGGCAATCGGGCAAGATAGGCTGAATGGGCCTGATGGGTTGTTGGACCCATAATAGGCAAAAATTGATAATTGATGTGAATTGGGCCTGCTATGTGATGAAAATTCATATGTAAGCATGACTATAAATGTGAATTGGGCCTGATGGGCCATATAAATGTGATTTGGGCTTAATAGGCCATATAAATGTGATTGTGCCTAGTGGGCCATATACAAGTATATGAACTTGATTGGGCTTTGTTAGGGTTTTTAGGCCTAGTATATGATGAATACATAAAACTTAATTAATATATTGCAACCATGGACAAGTCATAGGGTTAAGGTGTGGCAACGGGTATATGCATGTCTAGGATTGGATCTGGGGAGAGCTTGGTACTTAAGCGGTCTTAATGACTCACCTCCTCTTCTCTGGAATCCTACCTGGTGCATAGTATTCGTTCATCTTAGCTCACAGGATTTGTTAACGGGCCAAGGTAAGTGAAAACCGTAATAAAAGGAAAAATTACCGAAATGCCCCTAAGGGCAACAATGATCGAAATACCCGTAGGTGTTGAATGTAAGTTTTATGGATGTGACATGCATATCTACTGCATACATATGATATTCTGTTTAGGTTGCATATGGGTTGGGTATTATGGAACGGAGGAAGCATATGAGGATTGCATGGTTACTTGACAATCGTGGATCCACCGACGGCTTTTAAGCCCAATGTGGAAATGAAGGTAGTTTCGCAACTGGGCTACCATGGATGTGTATCGGTTGGGTGGGTTGATGTTTATATCCCCACATGATGTGTCAGGGGACGGAGCTGGTGTGTAGCGGATAGATTATTGGGATGGGATTGCACTGCACTGCATTGCATGTATGATATTATTGTGATATTATTGTGATGTGGGCTTTGCTCCAACCCGGCTAATTTGGGCTAAGGCTTAGAGACCATCGTTATTGAATTAGGCTCTGGCCCAAAATGACTAACGATTGCTTTATACTCGTTGAGGGTTGTACACATTGAGTTTTCGAAACTCACCCCCTCCTCCTTCTAAACTTTTCAGGTGATCCTCAGTAGGCGGTTCGACGGATGGAGGGACTCAGAGGTGGCCAACATAAAAGTTTAGACTTAGTCTTTATATAATTTTTAACATATTGACTTTAAATTATTTCTATTTGATTTGGGTTGTAACAAGGTATTTCCTCTGGCTAATATTTCAAATTAGGATTATTACCATTTTTTTATGCTTTATATTTATTAGAAGTAGAATGTGGTTTCTTAAACCATAACTGTTTTTAAATACTACGTTTCCACAACTCAATTTTTAAATGACGAATTTTCATAAAATCATATGTTCTAAATAAAGCTTCAACAATTGAAAAGAGATTTTACAAAGTAATTATGGTTTTTCATTTTAAGGAATTGTTTCCAATGAAAACAAGGTTTTCGCTAAAACACTTCAATGTGATGTGCCAGATTCAGCCATAACGTCTGGGCCGGGTTTGGGGTGTTACAGCATCAATCCAAAATTCTCAATCAGGTTTCGAATCATGTTGAGCTCGTTTAGCTACCAATTCATTATCAATCTTCTGAGCTTCATAAATCTGTTGTATAAACAACGGTTTCGCTTTTAACTCAGCTACAATTGAGCCATCATTAGACAAAGCTAATTGAATATTTATTGCACGCAAAGCAAACAAAGATTTTTAGTTTAAAGCATCAGCAGCAATATTTGCTTTTCCTAGATGGTAGTCAATCACAATTAATGCCTTATAGCCAATAGACACTTTTAACTTATAGAAAGCAACTTTTGTATTTTACTCGATTTGGTCTTTTTTATAAAATCGAGCACACAAACAATTAAATTTTTACACATATCACATACATGTTGTAAACACAGAAAATAATATTAAAATAATTTTTTGACTCGGATTTGTGGTCCCAAAACCACTATTTCAACTAGGGTCTAAACCGGGCTGTTAAAATCTTAGTACAAGATCAATTACAAAATCAACTACTTTTTCGGTGGTAACCTAGGTAATTCTTTCGAAAAAACATCTACAAATTCACACACTGTTGGAACTTAAGCACCTTTTCGGATAAGCCAGAAAAGCTTTAGCACCTTTTTGGATCAACTTATGAGCAGTAAAGGTTGATATCATGCTAGTTACACAATCAGATTTGTCTATTTCAATGCTATCTAAATCTTCGATCAGACGTTTTAAAATAATCCTTTTGTAACAACCCATTTTCGGTGAAATCGAAATAGTGGTTTCGGGACCACAAATTCGACCCAAAAATAAAGTTTATTTTTATTTTATTATATTGTCTGTATTATGATAGACATGTCATGTGAAAATTTTGATACGAAAATTTTATTGATTAAGTGCTTAATTACAAGAAGGACTAAATTGAATAAAATACAGAAAATAAAATGCAGAAATTGAATTCTAGTAGCTATAAGGATTAAATAGCTATGGAATTCAAATCTAGAGGTCCTTATATGGTAATTAGACCATTAAAGAAAAGTACGTAGATTTTTGGTGACTCATCCATGGAAAAATTAGAAATGAGTAGGGACTAAATTGAAAATTGAAATAATTAATTAATTAAAAAGATGATAAAAGATATCATCTTATTATTTTTGTCATCTTCAACCCCAAAATTATATGGAAACCTTAGGAGAGAGAGAAGAAACTTTCAAGGCTTAATTGGGTAAGTTTTCTTGTCCCGTTTTTAGTAATTTTGATATTTCTAAAACCTGGATAGTCTATCTATTTGGGAGATTAATTTGAAAAGTTATCAAGTTATGAAATTTGGGTCATGGATAAATATGCTGAAAATTAGAAATTTATGGTAGAAAATGAAAGGTTGTTGATAGATAAACAACTTTTACAAAGTGATTTTTGATGAAAACATAATTTAATGACTAAAATGTAAAGTTGTGAAATTTGATGAAAAATTATGAATTTTCATGAATACATGTGCTATAAATTTTGTAATGGGATTTTTATTAGGCTTGGAATAGGGAGTAAATTGCATAAGTTTCATTTTCCAAGCCTAGGGACGAAATTAGAATTTATGGAAAAGTTAGGGGCAAAATGGTATTTTTCCTAAGACATAATTTGACTCCAAATGAGTATGAAATATGAGAAATTGATTATTAAAGTTGTTTATATAGATTCAGACAACTTACATTTGAGGTTAGATCAAGAAAAAGAAAATGTTTCGGATTAGTAGATTTTATATGCGAACAAGTGTCGAGGTAAGTTCATGTAACTTAATCGAGCATGTAATTATGTAAACTGAATGTTGTGTTTGTATGTAATGTGACTTATATTGAAATATATTACTTGAATGCGATAATGGACAAGTTAATACATGCTTGAAATGGTGAAAAAGGGTTAAGTCCCCATTGAATATTGAATTTCGATGAATATATGTGTTTTCCCGAAATGGATGAGGTCCTACATTTGTTGCAGATGGAATTTAGCTCAGACGAGTAATCCTATAGACCTCATAATAGAAAGGATTTAGCCCGGACAGGTAATCCTGATATAATACCTCTCAGGTATATGTTATGTTAGGGTTTAGCCTGGACTAGTAATCCTATTATATGATATGTGGCTCAAGGGTGTTTCCTTGATTAAGTGCCCTAATGCGTACTCTTGAATAAGAATTGACGGAATATTGAATTATACACCTCAAGTGTACTACTTGAACATCCATCAGAATTTCAATGATTCAACAGACATAAAACTCTTGACATGGTATGAGAATTTTGAGATGAAATGATAATGACTTGAAAGAATATTTCATGACGAGCTCATCTACATTTACATGATTGATATGAAGATTTTGGTGACTAACATGTTTAATTGAATGCATGTGTTTAGGCAATTTTTCTAATGGATGGAAAACATGATATTGTATGCTTAGATTTAATAAATGGGATTGGTAAGTTTAGTTTCCATTATACGAACTTACTAAGCATGTAATGCTTACTTCATTTTATTTTCCCTGTTTTATAGTGCTCAGAAGCTCCCAAAGGTTGGAGATCATTGGAGCATCATCACACTATTAGCTAGTTATTTTAGGGTATACATATAGTAGAATCACTTTTGTTTAATGGCATTTATAGGACAAATTGACAATTAGTGGCTTTAAAATGATGTTTGTAATCTAGCTATTGGAATCGCTAGTAATGGTTGTTTTGATATACTTGTAATGTCATGCTATGGTAGCTAATTATATGCTATGTGGTTGTTCAAATTATGCCTAACTTATGGAATATACCAATGTAAGATTATAAACATATATGCATGTAATGATATGCCTTGTTGAATGATGGAATTTGTTTAATTTGAATGCTTGAATTGGTTGGTATTTGGATATGTGTTTTAGTGCAGGAAAATGGTAAATTTGGGTGACAAATGAGGCTAGGAAATGACTTATTTTTTCCACAGGAGTAGACATACGGGCGTGTGTCTAGACCATGTGTGACACACAGCCTAGTAACATGGGTGTGTAGTTAGGTCGTGTATCCCCTGCACCTTAATTTTGAGAAACAGGATGCTCAGAATTCCGCATACGGGCAGAGACATGGGCGTGTGTCTCAGCCATGTGTGCTACATGGCCTAGAACACGGGCGTGTGTCTTAGCAGTGTGAAACCTACACCTAATTTTGAATTGAATTAATTAACCACATGGCCTAGCACACGGGCGTGTAAGCCCTGCACCTTGGAAAATTTTTGAAATTTCTTGAAAAATTCTTAGAGTTCTCGATTAAGTCCCGACTCAATTCTAATACTCGTATTAGGCCTCGAGGGTCCAATTAAGGGGCGTTTTAAATGATCTCGGTTAATAAATAGTAATTTACATAAATTATTTGTAAAATGTTCAAAACGTTCTGGTAATACTCCGAAACCCTGTTCCAACGATAAATACGGGTTAAGGGTGTTATACCTTTTCTGTTTGCAACTAGCAACAACATCATGAACTATTAACCAATACATTCCCAAAATAATGTCGAATTCATAAAAGAGCAACAACATCAGTTCAGCAAGAAATTCGTAACCTCAAATTTTCAGTGGACAATTTTTATAGATTTTATTAACTATCACACTTTGACTTATCAGATTTGACACTCTAATATCAAATTCAATAGATTTTACTGGTATTGTCTTTTCTATAGCTAATGTTGTGCATATATAATAATGTATGGGTCAGGAATCAATTATTGCAATAACAGTAACATCAAAAAGAGTGAAAGCACCAACAATAATATCAAGTGCTCTAGCACGAATCGCATAAGCTCTGGCTGGTGCTCGCCCCTCAGATTTGACAGTTGTATCATGCGTTTCATTGCAACTAACTCCAGAAGTATTTCTAGGCCTTGGTTTCCTACCCCTCTAAGACACAGTCTTTGATATAACAACTTGTTCTGTACCAAATTCAACTTTACTTAGACATTCTCTTAGCAAATGTTCACGTGAACCACAACAAAAACATGCTCCTATTTTGAGTCTACATTTACCTATATGAATTTTACCACAATGATTACAAGTTGGTGTGTCTATATTCTGAACACTACCAGTACTTGCCACCAAAGTAGCCTATGTCTTTGAAAGAGTTTACCTTAACGTATTTTTTCTCGTATTCCCAGCAATAGGGATGAATTGGATTACAAAATCTCTTAGCTTCTTAGATGGAGGTGCAGAGGATTTTCTGAATTCCTTCTCAGCTTTTGCCTGTTTCTTATCTTTCCAGATCGCCTCTATTTTCTAAGCATGCTCGGACAATATTACAAATTCTTTAAAATCAAGTATTCCTACCATTACTCGAATGTTTTCATTTAATCCCTTTTCAAATCTAGCATACATTTAAGCTTCTGAAGCTATTTGCTTCCGAGCATACTTACCTAGATTCACAAATTTACGATCGTATTCAACAACTGACATATTTCCCTATTTCAGATACAGAAACTCGCTTTTTTTATCTTCTAGATACAGTTGACTAACGTATTTATTTCTAAACTCAGTTTAAAAAAATTCCCATGTTCCTCGATCTTTTGGAGCAGTAGATGTTAAGGTAACCCACCACTGATAAGTATCTTTTTTTAGTAATAAAATATCACATTTTAAGCTGTATTCAGGTGAAAATTTCAGTTAATTCAGAACATGTTGAACATTTTCTAACCAATACTCAGTTTTTCTCGAATCTTCATTATACAATCCACGAAAATCTTTGGCTCCGCATTTCTAAATTTTATTTGTAGGGGGTCTATGAACAGGTACCTAATTTAAGTTTTGAAGATGAACAAGTGTCGATGGAGGGACATGAGGGGGTGGAGGTTGTGAAGACATTGGATTATTCTGTAAAAATTGTGCAAACCAATAATTTATCAATTGGAAGAAGGTATCATGATCTCAAATTCCCAATAATTGAGATCCAGCCTTGCTCCCTTATTGGAAGTCAGAGCATGACTTTCAACATCATCATTATCGACACTATTAAATACATTTTCCATCGTAAATCTATAAAAGAAAACATTGTCAGATTGGATCGTGAGCATCACACAGCTTATACATTATTGTGGCATGCATTTCTAGACTCAATACATGCTATGCTCAGTCCTAGAATTGACTAAACCATAGCTCTGATATCACTAAATGTAACACCCTATACTTGGTTTGGTCACCAAACCCGAGTTATAAGATGATACAACTATAAAATGCTATCTCTTTTAAACGATCAAACAAATATATACAAAATAAATAACTTCAAAATAAATCATAATCATTTCCAAGTTATTCAATCATATTTGGACCTTAATCTGACTTACGAAACATTTAAAACAAACTGGAATCAATTCTGGATTAAATTGAAACTTCTACAAAATTTTGAGTAAAAAGTGTAAATAAGGGTCCTACGACCATGTGGCTAGGCTGTATGACGGAGTCCAGCCCATGTGGCCATAAGTATGGTCGTGTGGCTACCCAAAATGCCTGTGTTCTCAGACCGTGTACAATTCTAATATAGGGTTACATGACTATGTCACCAGACCATGTAACAACCAATGACCGTGTGAAAAATGTTGCACCTAAAATCAAACAACCACATGGCCGTGTAGGTAACCGTATGTGGCACATGTTCGTGTGACAACCCATGTCCTAGGCTGTGTGCACCTGAAATAACTTCAAAACCAAGTTTTTTTCACCTACCATTACTTAAGTTCCAAGCCAAACCATTTCCAAACATTTTTGTCTTTTCAAAACACATTAAAACATACCCAGAACGTACCAAAATCATTCAACCATAGTGTCTAACCAATGTGCCTTCAGTGGCACCACATTACAATCATAAAACAAAAATCATCCAAATTATTCAACTAATTCATTCTAACATAAAAAAACTTGCAATATTCATACCAAAACTTGCTATCACCTAAACATCTAAAACACCATTCAAACTTAACTTAAAACCACATATTACCATAACATCAAATATTCATTACATACATCAAGTTTACATATAAGTGCACTTACAAGTAAAGCACCAAAACCTATTCAATATTTTCAAAGTAAACGTCCCATATACATGCCACAAGTAACCACAAGTTTAAACATCAAAATCTACTGAGCCAAAAGATGGTAGGTGTGAGCTCCTACTGATCTGATCGACACGTTCAGATCATCAAAATCTACAGAACATAATAATAGAAGTAAATATGTAAAATACTTAGTAAGCTTATACAATTCAATCCAATAGCTTACCTTACTCATTTAATAGCTAATTGCAATTCGCTATTCAAACCAAACAAACAATCAAATTTATGCATTTAAGCCCTTTTAATCACATTTTACAAAATTACCCCTAAATTTTACCCCTTATGCAATTTAGTCCTTAAACCCAAAACTTTCAAATAGAACATATTCAAGCTGAAACTAGGCTAACCGAATTTCTTGTAATCTTTTACCCATATATTCCATAATTTCACCATATTTTCATGAGATTTTACTACTTTAACAATTAAATCCTTAAACATCATAATCGCTAAAAATTATTTTACAGAATAGTTTTATGTAACAACCAAGCTAAATAATCTACCATCAAACTTCAAAAACACTTCAAACTCATCAATGGCATAATCTAAAACAGTTAACAGTTTTACGAATTAACCTTTGAGTTAGTAAGATTAAGGTAAAACAAACTCAAAAACATAAAAATCACTAAAAACGAAGCTAGAATCACTTACATGCAAAGAAGAACATGAACCGAACTTTCAAGCTCTCTTCTATGGTGTTTGAGTTGAAAGAAAAAACAATTGAAGAAAATGATAATTTTTTTTCTATTTGTTTTTCATTTTAATCTCTAATTTACTATTTTACCCTGATGAAATTAATAAAATTTCTTTAATAAACAATTCCAAACCATCCACTATAAACTAATATGGTCTATTTACCAATTAAGGCCATCAAATCAAATTTCTAAAGTAATAACACATTTAATCTAATAGCAAGTAACTTTTGTAGCTTTTATAATTTAGTCTTTCTTACTTAATTAACCAGCAAAACATTAAAATTTTCTAACCAAATTTTAATATGACCTTGCAATACTCCTATAAATAATAAATAATTAATAAAATATTGACTCACTTGTCGAAATTGTGGTCCCGAAACTAATGTTTCTAACATCACTTCAAAATGAGATGTTACATTAGTGCTACTACCTTTTATAGGGTTAATCAAGTGGCTGTAAATATCCAGCTGGGTTGTGATAGCATAGTATGTATTGACATAAGTTTTAGGGCTCACAACAAGTTATTTCATGCAAGAAACAACATGCTTACATGGGATTCCTGACAAGTCCCATTTTTTGTATGAACAAGAGGAGTTGAGGAGTTCAACCACATGCTTGTTACCTAATCCATAGTTTACCTTATACTTCTCATTTCCAGCATATACTAGCCATACCCTACAAATAAAGTAACATTTTAGTGTTAAAACTTTTTGTGTCCAAGTAACAGAATTCAAGCTAAGTAAAAAAAGAGTTAGCCGAACTTACTTATTGGATTGACTAACAATTTCAGATAGCTCTTTTTGTATCCTTGGACACAAAGGTCTAGGATACTTCTCAACAGCCTCCCTCATAGAAATGAAGTTAGTCATGACTTTACTTCTAATTATTTCTATCGTTGGGATAGGTTTATCTCTGGCTTCTAAAATGATCTAAAGGAGAGCAAGTCCTTAAATAACTCCAACAATAGTTATAAAACAAGAAGTCATAGACAATAATATTAAAAACAAAGAATTAACCTTGTTGAAGCATTCACTGTTGGTTTTTTAGAAGCAGATCAGAATTGTATCTTGTTGAGAAGTGGGCCTTTGACCAAGTCCTCAGATCCTTCTTACGCAGCCTAGCCTCAGTAGATTTTGACAATGATCTCATTTCAGGCATTACTTCTTCAAATTTCCTTGGCGACTTTAGTAGCTTTCCAATAAGTGAAATGCATAACATGGCCTCTAAATCCTTTCTTTTTTTTGAAATTTTTGTAAAGATGCCTAGCACAATTTCTTGCTTCAACATTAGGAAACAACAAAGAAATGACTTTTATTAGGCCTTGTAAAATAGTTAAAAAAACATGATAAGAAACAATGTTTGTATAAACAGATATAATTTAGGGAAAAAATATGACTTTATGGTACCTTTTGTTTATTAGACATGAAGCATACATTGTAGGAGTTGTTGATCATCAAGTCCCTCCCTAATTGCTCGAGAAACCAAGACCATAATTCTTTGTTTTCACTTTGAATTGCAGCAAAGCCCATTGGACATATAAAATCATTGGCATCAACCCCAACAGTAGCAAGCAAATGTCCACCATAATATCTCTCTAGCCAACACCCATCTAACCCCATAATTCTCCTACAAGCAATTAACCAACCTGATTTGCATGCTTCAAGGCATATATAAAGCTTCTGGAATAGCCTACAATCCAATTTACAGATGATTTTTGTACCAGGGTTGGTCCTCCTTAACTCAAGTAAATAATAATATATATAGGCATATTGGGCTTTGTGATTTCCTTGAACTAGTTCCAGGGCCCTAATCTTGGCCCTCATACATTTATTCTGAGACACTAACGTTCCAAAATCCACCCTAATATCATTCTATAAAGATGTTAAAGAATAATTGGGATCAACTTGAAATTTGTGTTAATAGTGCCTAACCATCCACCTTGAAGAAATGTTCCTATTTTTCATTACCTTGCCACACTTATGGAGGTTGAATAAGGTCTTAATCTGCCAAATCCCATCCATTGGATCCTTGGGACTTAATTTGGACGCCCATAAGGTGTATTGACAACCAAGTTCACAGACTGCTTTCACCCTAAGCTTGTCATTCCTAGTTAGTTTGGTTACCACCCTATTTACCCTTTGATACTATTAATTGCATCTTTTAAAATGTCTCTACTAGGATAAACCAAACCTTTTATTAATATAGGGTTCTTCATATCAGTTTGAGGATTGAACATAGGGTACTTTTCATTCCCATCTTCATCAAAATCTAGGTCATTGTTCAAATCCTCATCACTGTTCCTATCAAAATAATCTCTTAAACCCCAAATATCTAAGCCCAATAAGTGGTCTTACTCTTTTTATACCAATTCACCTACTAGTTCAACATCTGGTTCATCTACCCTATCAACATCCGACTCAAAAGAATCAGAATAATAAGAATCTAACTTAAACGCTTTTTATGAATTATCATCTAAATCATATGCTTCTCCTCCAACCCTAAATTTTTATGTTCAACATCAAACCCTAAACCAAAAAAGAAGAATAAAACAATCTACTAGTACCCTATAATTACAGAAACAATTTCTTACAGGTTTCAAGTTTAAGGTAGTAAACACTTTAAGATAGTTAACAAAAGGCTACAATAAAGGTAGCAACAAAAAAAGGACCATAACTAGTATATTAGTTCCATATTGAAGGCACATGAACCAAATGGGAATTTAATAGAGTTGTCAACATGCACAGTAGCAAATTAAGAGCATTTTGGCATTCTCGCACATATACAAACACAATGACACACCAAACATGAATATTTAATCCATTCTTATTAGAAATAACATATTTAACAATCCAAAAATTTCTTAGGGTTTCAAAACAAATTAACATTTTGTTCCACTCAATACAAAACATGCAATAAATAATGTCACATATACAAAACATAGATGCAATCATGCCATTTTGCAAATAAAAAATAAACACAAATAAACAAAGATAAAGCATGTCCTTTTTTCTGTCAAATATACAGAAAAACATGTAAAGATGGACTACCTTTTTGCAAAAAACTCCCATAATATTTGAACCCAAAACATAGGTAAAAAACAAAAAAAACCCATTACTTACTGTAATCCATGCTTGGACCCTCCATTAAATCGATCATTTGTTCTTCCATTTTAATAAAAAATCCAACCAATTGATAGAGCACTCAATTTGATTTCTACTATTTCAATTCAATAAAGATGAGTATGAAAATGGATGATTTTTTAAGTCAAAATGGAAACAAAAACTGAAAGGAAAAGGAAACCAATGGTTCTTTTTTTTTTCCAGTTCAAGGATTAATCTGATTCATTGGTGTTGATTATTTTTGGAAATCAAATTAACATTTTCCTTTAAGTAATTTAAAAAATTCAATTAATTAAATTGATTTAATTAAAAATCAATTAATTTACTTGGTTGGACATCCACGTTGGCATTTAAAACCCATTTTAACTATCATGTAAGACTATCGTTTGGGAGGTAAGAAATCTTAACAGTAGAGTGACCATTTCATAAGAAAAAGATAACTTCAGTGACTAAATAGAACCTGAGCCAAACAAAATAAACTATTTTATTTGTTCTCTTGCATAAGCTTTTTTCTTTATGTTCCTTATTTAATTTTCAAAATTTCTTCTTTGTTACTTAACCCACTATTTGAAAGTGTTGCGGAAATGAATTATAAAGACAAAAGTTAAAAAATATTAAAAAATTATACTTCTTGTTTAGCGACACTATATTAGATAAACCCTGAAAATTGTCAAAAAATAGTATTAAAAATGTGAATATTTTGCATATCAATGCCTGCTAGATTCTGTTCGAGTACATTAGTTATTTTCATTAGACAAGTTATTTTTTTAAGTCGAGCTTGGGTCAAGTTTAGGACATATGAGTCCTATGTTGGGGTTGGTTTGGGGCAAGAATTTGATCATTCCTATCTCATTGTTTTCCCTATTTAAAATATACTCTAATTTTTTATACATTTTGTACACTTCAAATTTAGTAATTTTATTTTTAGGTACTAGAAACTCATGAATGAATTAATTAATTCAGCAAAAACTTATTGTTACAAGCCATACTTTTATAGAAAATGAGAACTTCACTAACTGATTTAAAACAATCCTCTAACTGTTAATGGTTTGGTCAACACATCAACCACTGATCACAATCGAGAACAAAACTCACGCAAAGCTAATCACTCAAGACCTTTTCACGAACAAAATGGATGTCCAACTCCACATGTTTAACCTTAGCATGTAGCACAGAATTAGCAGCTAATGAGACAACACTAGAATTATCACTCCAAAAATAGGTGTACCATTAAGCTTTAACCCTATCTCATTCAACAAAGAATGAAACCACGTCAACTCAGATATCGCATTAGCTAAACTTTTATATTTAGCTTCTAGAGTAGGCCGAGATGCAACACTTTGTTTCTTGGACATCCAACCAACAAGATTAACAAAGATACACACAAAATCTGAAAGTAAACTTGAGATCTTCAAGTGAACTCGCCTAATCAACATCACTAGAACTAGTTAAACTCATACTCAATGCTTGAAACAACAACCCATAATCAATTGTACACTTAACATACCACAAGAAACATTTTACAGCTTTCTAATGCACATCATGAGGTTTATACATATATTGACTAACTTTATTGACAACCAAGGACAAATCAGGGTGAGTTAAACACAAATGCTGCAAAATACCTAAACCTGTCGATAAAGTGTACCATCTGACAATGGTGGACCCAACCAAGGATATAAGAGTTGATAATTCACCATAGGAGTATTTACTGACTTGGAATTCACCATGTTTGTGCATTCTACCAACTTAAAACCTATTTTTTCTGAGACACATGCATTTGATCATTATGTCTTAACACCTCAAGCCCAAGAAAAAAATTCAGCTCCCCTAAGTCTTTAAGAGAGAGCTGATGATCAAGATAAGAAATAACATTATCTAACTCAGCACGATCACCACCTGTAACAATAATATCATCAACATACACAAGAAAATAAACACTTCCAACAATTGTATGCTTGTAAAACAATGAAGAATCAATTCTCGAAGCCTTAAATTACAACTGTTGTACTAAAAAATTCCTCAACTTTTCAAACCAAGCATTAGTGCTTGTTTAAGACCATATATGGTCTTATTCAACCTACAATCCAATGGATATCCATGAGCATCAAACACCTCAAACTTGGGAGGTTGCTTCATGTAAATATCCTTCGCTAGATCTCCATTTAGAAACTTATTATTCATGTCAACCTATCGAAGCTTCCACTTTCGAGACGCAGCTAAGGTGAGATTTATGTGTATAGTATTTTCTTTAACAATTGGACTAAAAGTCTCATTATATTCTAGTCTAGCTACTTGAAAGAATCATTGAGAAACCAAGTGAACCTTATTATGTGCTACACTTCCATCAGGATTCTTCTTCATCTTAAACAATCATTTGCATCCAACTAAAGACCGATCAGTCGATACTGGAACTAAATCCCACGTATGATTCTAAATTAAGGCTTGAAGCACATCATTTATAGCCTACTTCCAAGAAAGAATCATCCTTGCCTCATGAATAGTTGAGAGCTCCAAATCACTAACCATTACCATGTAGGCCTTTGGTTTGTAAATCCCCATTTTACTACTAGACATCATGGGGTGACAATTCACTAAAGCTAGAGTACACCCCTACTGCTCAACAGTTGGCTCTGAAGTACCCACAAGACTTACTGAAGTTAAGTCCAGAGCACCATTCTTAGAAGAACTTGAGACACCAACATCACTAGCTAAAACTGAAACAACTCTAGATTGTGTTGAATTCATTATTGTAGGAACTCTGAACACTGGTGAGATAGTAACAACTCTTGTTTACCGACTAAAATCATTGTCAGTGATAGATACCGTAAAAGTAGATGCTTAAGAAAATGGAAAACATTATCATCAAATTGAACATGTCGAGAAATGTAAACATGATCTGACCGATCAACACATTTATATCCCTCATGATTTGAAGCATAACCAAGAAATGTACAAGGCGTTGACCTATACTGTAGCTTGTGTCGATTATATGGTTAGAGAAGTGGACAACAAAGACATCCAAATGCACAAAGTTGGTGATAATAAGGTTTGCGGCCAAAGAGCTACTCTCCTAGAGATGCACCATTTAATACCATTGTTGGGAGAACATTTATGAGGTGCACAACGATAGCAAACACATGAGCCCAGTAAGAAATGGGCAAGGAAGTCTGAGCTAACAACACCAGCCCTATTTCAACAATCTGCCAATTGCACCGTTCTACTAAGCCATTCTGCTCAAAGATATGTGGACAAGAGACTCGATGAACAATTCCACATTGTTGGAGATATGAGGCAAAAGATCAAAACTCCCCACCTCCATCGATTTGAATTTGTTTGAGTTTAACACCTAATTGTAGTTCAACATGTGTCTTAATTGACACAAAGGCATGAAAAGTATCAGATTTCCTTTTAGGAAAATATATCTATGTATGCCATAAGAATGAATCGAGAAATGACAAGTAGTATTGATAGCGAGATGAGTAACAAGGAGCTGGCCCCTATACATTAGCTACCACAAGTTCTAATGAGCAGTATACACCGAATTAGAAGAGCCAAATGGTGATTAGTAACCTTTCCCAAGTTCACATGCATTACACAATGACTAAATATTATTTCTAGATATTATAACATTACAAGCATTCAAAATAATGCTAACAACACCATATTATCGATGACCCAATCTTCTATGTCACCTGTCAAACCTAACATCTGACCCCTGTTATTGAAGAGACCTTGCACTAGCTATACTTCAGCATTAAAAGCGGACTTGGATTTGGTAGTTTCAAATTGATACAACTTATTTGATTCACTTCCGCAAAGCAACGCCTAACGAGTCTTCAAATCCTAGACATAGTAATAGTTAGGATAAAACTAAAAACACACACTATTGTCATTTGCAAACTTCGAAACATACAACAATTTTTTTTACTAATATCAGGAACATACAATAAGTTCTTAAGCAACAACTAGAATCTTAAGCTAAGATGGATAAACCACCAACATGCGTAATAGGTATAAAGAGACCATTACTTATAATGACCTTACCTTATCCATTGTACAAACAAACATCAGAAAGTTTTGTCGGGTCACTCGTCATGTGAGCAGTGGCACCACTATCTGGATACCACACCAAGTTGCAACTATAAAAAGATTAGCAAGCACAAGTGGCCAAGTCGATATCGATTTCATAAAGTGTCCTCCCATCGAAAAAGAAGACTGGGATGAAAGAACATATCTACAATGCACAAAGTTAGACTCATAAGTTGAAGACTTACGTGACATATTGTAACACCCCAAACCCGGCCCAGAAGTTACGGCCGAATCGGGTGTGTCACACTGAAGTGTTACTGTATAGGTCAAGTCTTGTCTAAAATCTTTCTTAGTGATTTAAAGGGTATTTTTGTTATAGATTAAAGTGAATGGAAGCTGTGCACTAGGTAGGATGCTAGAAAAAGAGGAGGTGAGTCTATTAGACTGCTTAAGTACCAAGCTCTCCACGGATCCACTCCTATACATGTACACAACCATTGCCACACTTTAACTAAATGATTGTTCAGGAAAAACCATTTCATTTTAAGCCTTTGAAAACACTTATTAATTTTTGAAAACATTTTCATTTCGGAAGCTTTGTCTTGTTTCATGATATTTTGAAATTGGGTAATCTCTTTTAAAAATGCGCCCTAAAGCTATTCAATTTCAAACATTTAAATCCATATCATGCCTAAGCTAATGATCATACTAAAGCAATTAAAAATAATTAAAGCGGCCTTATTACAACTTAAAACCCAAAGCAATTAAAGTAAATGAAACTAATCCAGTCATAAGAAGAAAATTGAGCTTGCAAAACATGTGGCCACTCTGAATCCCTCTCAGCTTCAAGTCCACTATGGTTGGGGGTTACCTGCATGGATAAAATTAAGGGGTGAGTTTGGAAAACTCAGTGTGTAAAATAACCCAACCATAGTCCAGACAGTTCAAACCATAGAAACAGATTAAGTTGGGCCTTAGCCCTATACAGAATTCAGAATCAAGCCCATAGGCCCATAACAAAAACAGAACAGACATATCTTGTATGCAGAAAACCCAACCCATATCCATTCGTATACACCCCCGTGCCAACCTTACACCATGTGGGGAGACTACTCGACCCACCCATCCGCTACACGTCACAAAATTTGCAGCATGATTGCCAGAACAGATATTATGACAGAGTCACCAGATACAGCTATTGTGGTAGAGCCACCAGAAATAGATATTTGTGGCAGAGCCACCAGATCAGATATTTGTGGTAGAGCCACCAGAACGCTTCCTCCATCAATATAACCCATATCCCATGCAATAGATATACATGTCATGGCATACAACAAACAGAATCAAAATATTATGCATTTGAGTCAAAATTAACCATAGGGGTATAATGGTAATTTTGTACCTAAGGGTATAATGGTAATTTTCATACTTAGGGGTATTTTAGTAAATTTAACTATTTTAGGGTTTACATACATATTACAACCATTAACACATTAACAGAAACACTTACCGAGCGTTTTTATCGAATTGGGCCCGTTGGCCCACTAACACGTTTTCGGCCCATTAAGCCCAAATATACTGAAGTGCACGAAATTGCGCACTATGTTATCATTCCACTTTTGATTACCAAAATTAACAACTAAACCATCTCACGAGCGCTCACACGCTCGCAAGTTCACAAAATGCCGGCTCTTCGGCATTTCGGCTTTTTGGCTTTTGCCAATCTAGTCTATGAGTGGGTGTCATTTACACACCTGATTTATGACAACTGCTACCGAAATCTCCCACGATATCCTACAATCGCCACTAGACATATCAGATCCAAAATACAATGGCAACCATCATAAACTTACTTACCATAATCGGACATCAATACCTATGGCCCTTGAGATCTTACCTTTGCCAAAACTAGAGACTAGATCTAGATCTAGTCGTTCCACTTGTCCAAGCCTTCGATCAGCAGCCTCTGGATCACACTAAAACCAAAACAAATCAATTGTTACAACCCTTAGAGCCTTAAGCTCCAATCGACAACCTCCCTATGCCTTTAGGGATTTCGGCTTTTTTAAAACCCGAAATAAAGAATAGATTTGAGTACCTACTTCAGGTTCTTTCAACCAAAATGATTCCACTTCAGTTTCTACTCAGATCTGATGCAGATCCAGCCCTTAAACACTAGCAAAAATTGAATCTTATAGATCTAAATATTTGGCTATATGTCCCTACAAACTATGGTGTTTTCGGTTTTTGGAACTATGAAGAAGAACATGATTTGGTATGGTGGTTTTGCAGTGGTATTGCCGACAGGGGTTGAGGTTTAGAGGATGTGAAAATCGGCCAAAAGAGATGAAGAAAATAGGAGGATTTTGACTAGAAGAAATTGGCACAAGAAATAACTTTTGGGATTTCGGCTTTTATGGCAATCGGCTATAGAGGTTTAGAAAAGAATGGGAATGAAAGAGGAGATGAGTAGAATTATAATAGCCCAAAATTGGGTCTAGTTGGAACAGAGGTTTCGGGACCACAAAATCCAAGATAGAAATAATTATTTTATGATTATTTTGAGGTCTATGATATGATTGCATGATTGTGTGAAAATTTCGTGAAGAAATTCTATGCATAAAGTGCTCAATTTGAAGTTAGGGACTAAATTGAATAAGTTGCAAAACTTGCATTCTAGAAGTTTCTAGTATGAAATTGCTTTAAAATATTAATTAAGAGGTCTTAAATAGAAATTTGACCAATTTCTAAGTGATGGACAAAAATTGGACATAGATGGAATTTTTGAAAGTTTAGTAAGGAAGGGCATTTTGGTCATTTGGTAATTAAAAGAAATAAAAAAGGAAAATAAAGCCAAAATTGACTCATCTTTCTCATGGAGGCCGAAATTAGCATGAGGGAAGCCATGGCTAGGGTTTTCAAGCTTTCCAAGCTCAATAGTAAGTCCGTTATAACCCCATTTTTCAAGTTCTTTACGTTTTTAGAATCCCGGTAATTTGATTAAGATTATTCTAGAAATAATTTAAGCTAGGGTTCATATTTGGAAAAATACCCATAGGTGAAATGTGTTTATTTTTCTGTTTTAATAGAATATGAGGTTTTAAATTATGTTAGACAACTTGTGCTACTCGGTTTTGAGTGAAAACGAGCAAAAGGGCTTAATCGGTAAAAATACCTAATAGTCATAAGTATATGTTAGAGTGAGAATTTGATATTGCCATAAAAGGGAAAAGTGATCAGAATGTCATAAAACATAAGAATAAGGGATGAAGTTTAATTCCCGAGCCTAGGGGCAAAAGTGTAAATATGCAAAAGTTTAGGGGCAAAATTGTAATTTTGCCAAAGTTTGAGTTAAGGACTATTTTGAATAGTACATTAATTAAATAAGTAAAATATGATGTTTTAGATCCCGGAAAACGAGATTTGAACCTAGAATGAGAGAAAAATCGAAAATTGGGAAAGTTTGTAAAATGGTCATTTTAGTATCGAGGTAAGTTCATATGTATAATAAGCATTAATATATGCATGTTTCAATGTAAAATTGATATATTTATTATAATTTTTGCGGTGTTGAAAGTATGTAAGTTGGTATGATAATAATACAGCAATAATGTTGTAATTTATATTAGAAAGTTAAATTTAGTGAATTAATTGAATTATGTTAAATTAAATGATTATGGTACCAAGTTTATGAATTGATTTAAAAATATGTCTATGGTATATGAAGTGCATTGAATTATCATACATAAATGTGATTTCTATGATTATGGATATTATGGGAAATTGAAAGTTCATATGATTTTTAATAAGGCAATGTGTAATTTAATGTTATTGCCTTGATATTAAATGAGATGTAAGTTTATATGTAAGTAATACATCAATATTACTTGTATTATGATATTTTATAATAATATTGGAAATATGTTTGCGGATAATTACTTGATTGGTGAAATTGTTGGAAAAGAGAGAAAAATCCCGGTTGAACCTTCGGAAAGATTGGATGATACAAATAGTATGTAGCTAGGTCACATGTATGGTGCTGAGTGCACATCATGTGTACAAGAGAGCTACAAGACATTATTATGAACCTAGGTAGCATGGGTGATACTATGTGTACACCATGTAGACAAGAGAGCTACGAGATATATGTAGCTAGGTCGCATACGTGGTTCCAGGTGAAGGACACCATGTAGACAAGAGAGCTACGAGATAAATTGGCTAGGTCACATGGGTGGTACTGAGTGTTCACCATGTGTACAAGAGAGCCGAACTATATGATGGGTGGAGCTATGTTCTGAAACCACCAAGTATCGAGGATAGATCCGAAGTGTTCAACGGGAGACTCTCTATGTATTGCTTTGTGAGTTTTGTGATGAATAAGTGCAGGAACTTGGTTATGTGAATGATGTGTTCATTAAGTGACCAGGATGTGGTAAGGATATAAACAAGTAATTTATACATGAGGATGATTTCATGGTGACCTTGTGATCATGGGCCTATACTTGTGATGTATGAAATGTGGTGCAAATGATTTGTGATATGTATGTTAAAATGAGGTTAATACAAAGAAAGTGTGAAAGAGTGAATTAGCAATAAAACTGTTTTGGACAGTAGCAGTGATGTAATTTTGAAAAATCACAAAAAATATTAGAAATTGAATCAGAGACTAAATGAGATATCAAATTAAATCTTAATGCGTCTATTTTCATATAAAAGAAACAGAGAAAAAAAAGAAGTTCTATATTTTGAGATATTTATGTTTTTGTGAGACTGGTTCAGAATGATTATGTGATCCCCTGTTCTGACTTTGGAAAATCACAAAATTTTGGATAAAAATAATTAGAGACTTAAACTTATATTTTTAAAATCCCTAATGAGTCTATTTTCAAGATAAATCAACAAGAACATTATCTGAATTCTGTACTGTGAGATAATTAATTTTTAGTGAAGAGAGGTCAGAACTGTCAGAAAGTGAAATAGGGGAAATTTTAATGAATAAACTGTACTAATTGGCTAAACTAAAAATTATGAAAATTTTATGGTGGAAAGATATTTGAGTCTAGTTTTAGGGGAAATTTACGGATCTTAATTTGGAGCTCTGTAACTCGAACTATAAATAAGTAAGTGACTATGACTAGTATGGACAGTTTGATGTGAGCATTTATTAGTAAATTGTGAAATCGTACTTACAAGAATGCTATATACATTAAGGATGTGGAATGGAGAGTAGGAGGAGGAAAATAAATATATGTGGAATACATGGAAACTATGGTATATGAAATATTGATATAATGAAATAAATGATATGTGTTTACAAGAAAACAGAAAGAGAATGATATGTATCATGACATGTATATATATATGACTAGTCTCAATTTAATGCTTGTTGGGTATGGAGTTGAATTGAAATGTTTCAGGCAAACATGTTATTTTGCACATCTGAATTGTGGTATTTTATAAAGATATGATCTAGTTTTAAATATGAATTCTTGATGATTAAGCTGAAGCTTTTTGTAAGATGATAATCTTGGTATAAATGTATAAGTGGTACTATAATAAACAAGGTAAAATGAGTATGAGAGACACATGTATGATGACATACAAATGCTATGTTTGTGGTTTAATTGAGAATATTTAATCATTAAATGAATACCATGTTATATACTTTTGATTTTGTATAAGTGTGTAAGAGATTAAGGTTGACCAAAGCTTGGAAAATAGCCTAGGTATATTCCACACAAGCAGAGACACGACCATGTGTCTCAGCCGTGTATGGAACACAACTTTGGGACACGGGTGTGTGGAGCCTTAAAGCATGAAATTTCCAAGATTTTCATAAGTTCTTGGTTTAGTCCCAAACCCTTTCTAAAGTATGTTTTGGGCTTCGTAGACTCAAATAAGGGACTATGTGTAAGTGAATGAAGGTTTTGAAATATGAATGAAATTTTATGGGCCATATTTTAGTTTAATGTTTGTATGTTTGTCTGGTAACGCCTCGTACCTTATCCCGACCTCGGGTACGGGTAAGGGGTGTTACAAGAATGGTAGGAATGTTTCGGCCAGAGAAGAAAAGAAGGAGAAAAAGAAAATAGAAGAAGAGAGGAGAAGTGAAGGAAGAATTCGACACTCAGGAGATCTAACTTTGCGTTTTTCAGCTTTTTATGACACTGAGAAGAGAATAGAATGAAAGTGAAGGCTCTAGGTGGCTAACCCTAATTCAACAAAACAAAAAGAAAATAAATCTTTCCCTAATGGCCATTCAGACCTACGGTCCAACCTTCCTAAAGCCCTAGCCGAATTTCCACTTAAGCTCCATCACATACCCGGCACATGCACACAAAAATAAAAGTAACAACACACTTACCTTGTGACTTGAACTCTGGCTCCCCCGAATCATGCACACATCACTCCCCAAACACTTAGGTGGCGCCACATGCCACTTTACCACAGATCTTTTTGTGTCATATTTTACCACCTCAATTTTAAAAGCCCATATCGCCAGAACCCTTTCTCTCCAAAATTAAAATTCAAGAATTGGCTCCAATTAAATTTACTCTTGGGCCTTTTAATGGCCCACCAACATACTCAGACCCACACCAGACAGTCGAAACACAATATTTCAAAAATTCATTGAAAATTACAAAAATCCCAAAAATTAGGGCGTTACACATATGGTTAAAAGCAAAATGAGATTGAAACTGATGCTTGGGCCACGGTGAACTCGATCTGTCTCATAAACTAAAAGCTGAATATGACGAAGTGGACCACATGCTATTGGATGAAAAACATAATGAGGAGACTTTGGCCCAAACCAGTTCGATCCACCATTCGTATAACATGACCCAAAATAATTCGATCCACTATCTGTAATGGGCTTACAACCCACAGGAGATGCAAATCCAACCCAGTTAGAATTCTCACTGTGTAATATCCTGATTTTGGGCCTAGTCGGAATAGTGGTTTCGTGACCACAAAGTTTGAGATAGAAATAATTATTTTATGATTATTTTAAGGTCTATGATATGATTGCATGATTTTGTGAAAATTTCGTGAAGAAATTTTATGCATAAAGTGCTTAAATTGAAATTAGGGACTAAATTGAATAATTTGCAAAACTTGCATTCTAGACGTTTCTAGTATGAAATTGTTTTGAAATATTAATTAGGAGGTCTTAAATAGAAATTTTACCAATTTATAAGTCTATGGACAAAAATTGGACATGGATGGAATTTTTGGAAAGTTTAGTAATAAGGGCATTTTGGTCATTTAGGGGTAAAATGAATTAAAATACAAAATTAAAAGCCAATTTTGCTCATCTTCAACCCCATGGCCGAATATAGCAAGAAGAAACCATGGCTAGGGTTTTTCAAGCTTCCAAGCTCAATTGTAAGTCCGTTCTAGCCTCGTTTTTAATGATTTTTACATTTTTGGAGTCCTGGTAACTTGATTTAGCTTATTTTAGCAATAATTTAACATAGGTTTTATATTTGGAAAAATACCCATAGGTGAAATTTGTGTATTTTGGTGTTTTATGATATAATATGAGGTTTTAAATTATGTTAGACAACTTTTGCTACTCGGTTTTAAGTGAAAACGAGCAAAAGGGCTTAATCGGTAAAAATACCTAATAGTCATAAGTACATGTTAGAGTGAGAATTTGATGTTGCCATAGAAGGGAAAAATGATCAGCATGTCATAAAACATAAGAAAATAGGCTGAAGTTTAATTTACGAGCTTTGGAGCAAAAGTGTAAATATGCAAAAGTTTAGGGGCAAAACTGTAATTTTGCCAAAATATGATTTTGGGTCAATTTGAATAATGTGAGTCCTAATTAGACTATATTTTAAATGATAGAGCAAGGAAAACTGAAATTCGGGCTAAAATGGAAAAATACCAAGTTGTGGATGAAATGGTAAAAGTAGACATTTTCGCATACGAGGTAAGTTCTTGTGTAAATAATGTAGCATAATTGTTATTTTTAAGTTATTGATGTTAATTATATGATATGCTGATTTTTAATCATGAAATATTATGCTTTGTGGTTAATGTTGAGTAATATGCAAACTATGTTTACTACTTGATAAATATGAATTGCTACCGAGTATCGGTTCCGATATTCCATGGAAGACGGCAAATGTGAGATCGAGGAAAAAAAAGCCCGTTTGAACCTTAGGAATAGATTAGGATACAAGTGACATGTCACTAGGATGGTTGAGCATCCAAACTCGTTGAGTTGAGTCCGAGTTCACTTATGGATGCGAATGTTTGAACTCGTTGAGTTGAGTTCGAGTTCGAGAGATGTAACTAGGCATTCGAGCTCGTTGAGTTCAGTCCGAGTTCACTTATGGATGCGAACGCCCGAGCTCGTTGAGTTGAGTCCGAGTTCACTTATGGGCGGGTTACATGGTAGCTTGGCTACATATGTAGCACTTATGTGCAAACTTTCCATGTATCCGAATTATATTTCGATGTGTTCAACGGGTAAAATTCTACTCAAGCGGAGGAATACTCGAGATGAAAGGGATGTATTGGTAAGTGTTGTGAAATGAATACTTTGAACAGGTATGTACTTAACCCTCGTGTTGAAAACTCGATATAACAACAATATGGTAAGATGATAAATGAAAATGTGATATTAATGTCTCGGTGATGATTATGCAAATGGTGTTTTATGTTTGCTTATATAGTTATGTTACTTGCTATTTTCATGTGAACTTACTAAGCATTTATGCTTACTCCCTCCTTTTCATTCCTTGTAGTGTTGACAAGCCAGCTCGGAAATCGGAAACGGTCGGAGGCACGCTCACACTATCCGTATACCATCTTGGCATAATGGCTTGTATATTTTGAGTATGGCATGTATAGCATTATAACCATTTTGTGTATATGGTCTTATGATATGGTTATTGAGTGGTATGGAAATGCTTGGTAATGATTAGCCATTGGAATGGCTAATCATGATCATATTTGGTGTTATGTATGCTAAATTACTAGCTAATCCATGGAAACCATGAAATAGGTAAAATTTACCATAAAATAGATTCAGACAGCAGCAGTGACGTGAGTTTGAAAAATCACTAAAAATAGTAGAGATACAATTAGATGATGAATAATATATGGAATTGAATAATTATGAGTCTATTTTCATATGGATTGAACAAAACAGGTATATGAATTATATTTTATGAGATATTTGAATTTTTGTGAAACAGGGCCAGAGTGATTTCTGGATCCCCTGTTCTAACTTTAAAAATTTATCATAAATTGTACAAATATAATTAGAATTCATTCTTTATATTTACAGATTTCTTATTGAGTCTAGTTTTAAGAGAAACAAACTTCATAGTCATTGAAATTCTGTACAGAAAGATATCTGATTTGTAATACACAGAGGTCAGAGCAGTCGAACCCTGAAATAGGGGAGACTTTAACTAATAAACTGTACTAATTGGCTTGACCAAAAATTCTATAAAACAATTATTAAATAGATAAATTAGTATATTTTCAGGGAAAATTGACGGAATTGGATTTCGAGTTTCATAACTCGAGATATGAATTTTTAAGCGACTGTGACACAGATTGCTAATTTAACTGGAAATTTTAAAAATAAATTGTTTGAGCTGTTCAAGTAATGAATTAAGCCTGTTAACACCTCGTGTTCGACTCCGGCGACGGTCTCGGGTACGGGGCGTTACACACTGTCAGCCTTCATCTAGGGTTTTTCCCCTCCCCGTTAGACACCGAATCATACCGATAGAAACATCTCCAAGTAAGGTACCCAAACTTTCTACAAATATTGCATTGGGGCCTCGTGCTACCATCAGGTCATCCACTACCTCGACTATGACGAGAAAACTCAGATCCACGAGATGATCAAAACATCTCTGGTGGCGGTTGTCCAGCATACGATGGAACGTCTGGTTCCAAAATAGTCTTGCTTGCCACCGCAACATTCAATGAAAATTAAACCTGAGATAAATGGCCTTGTTGTTGAGCCTCAGCATCCAAATTGTATTGTGATATGATTGTTTTCTTACTTATTATATGACTATATGGTAAGTTAAAATTCTATGTTATACGAACATACTAAACTTAAATGCTTACTCTGTGTTATTTTTCTGTGTTTTATAGTGAATTGGAAGCTCGTTCGAGTTGAAACTATATCACACTATCTATCAGCTCTTTTGGTACATTCAGTTGTTTAATTTTGGTTATAATGGCATGTATAGGTATTTTGGTTAATGTTGGCCTATATGTTTTGTTGTAAATATAGCCATTTTATTTGGCTTGTGTTTGGCATATTTTGGTATGTATATAAATAGCATTAACATGGTTGATATGTGGCTTGTTTTGTGTTGAAGAATGAAAGGTAAGAATGAAAGGTAAAATGATAGTTAAATGTGTTTTGTGATATGACTTATATGGTGATTTGGTGCTAGTTTAGAAAGACATATTTGGTACCAATTGAAAAGTTTTAGTAAGTAACTATGTAGCATGAATTGATGCAAATCTATTTGAAAGTTAGTTGATCATTTTGACCAATATGAGTACATGATTATACATGTTTGCATATTGTCATTTGAGGTGCCAAAGGGCATATTGGTTGTATGATATTATATCATATGTATATGACTTGTTTATGCTTTATTTAGATGTCTTGTTATAGCTTGTAAGTATGAGCAATGTTGTGTGTGTAACAGCCCATTTTTAGTGAAATTGGAATAGTGGTTTCAGGACCACAAATCCGAGCAAGAAAGAAAATTTATTTTAATATTATTGAATGGTCTGCATTATGATAGGAATATTATATGAAAATTCTGATAAGAAAATTTTATCGATTATGTGTTTAATTATAGAAAGGACTAAATTGCATAAAATAAAAAAGTTGAGTTCTAGTAGCTAAAAGGATCAATTAGCTATGGAATTCAAAACTTGAGGTCCTTATATGGTAATTAGACCATTAAAGAAAAGTTAGTAGATATTTTTGATGAATCATCCATGAAAATTTAGAAAAAGAAAAGGACTAAATTGGAAAAGAGAAAAATTAAAAGATGATAAATAAGAAATAATACCATTTTATATCATATTCATCCCCAAAATTCTATGGAAACCCTAGAAAAGAGAAAACAAGCTTTTCTTGGCTTAATTAGGTAAGTATCTTTGTCCCTTTTTAGTAATTTTTATATTTTTGAGATCAGGATAGCTTCATCTATCTATTTTGGGGATTAATTTGAAAAATTATCAAAGTAAAAAAGTTTTTCCATGGATGAATATGCTGAAAAATTGAAATTTATTGTAGAAAATGAAAGGTTGTTGATATATAAACAACTTTTACAAAGTGAATTTTGATGAAATTATGATTCAGGGACTAAATTGTAAAGATGTAAAAGTTATGGAAAAATTATAAATTTTTTGCAATACTTGTGCTGTAAATGATATATGAAAATTTTGGTTAGGCTTGGAATAAGGCTTAAATTGCATGAATTTTATTTTCCAAGCCTAAGGACGACATTAGAATTTATGAAAATTATAGGGGCAAAATGGTAATTTTTCCTAGGGTGTAAATTGAATCCAATTGAATATAAATTGTATTAAATTGATGATTAAATTCATTTATATAGATCCGAATAACTAAAATTTGAAGTTAGATCGAGGAAAAGAAAATGTGTTGGATTATAGACCTTTAAATACGAATAAGTATCGAGGTAAGTTCGTGTAACTAAATTGTGTCTAATTTATGTTTGAATTAACTATGGTATGTGATTATATGAAATGTAAAAATGTTATAAATATATGGAATAATCACATGTTCGATCATATCCAGAAAATATTAAGTTCTGTTTGAATAATGAATTCCAATAGAGTTAAGTTCCGTTTGAATGATGAATTTCAATGGATAAATATGATTTCCCATATTGAATGTGGTCCTGCATATGTTGTGGACATTATAGCTCGAACAAGCATCCTGATAAAAGACTTCTCGAGCACCCTGTTATATAGTTCCTGCGAGCATCCTGATCGGTAGTGATTCTGCATGTGTTGCACACTACCGCAGCTCTTTGTGAGCGTCCTGTTAGATGATTCAATCGGTTGTGATCCAACATTTATTACGGACACAAACATAGCTCTACGTGAGAGTCCTGATATAGGCTCTTATGAGTTTCTTGACATGGCTCATTTGAACTCTCTGTTACCTTATCTTGTACTCCCTGATAATAACTCTTTGGAGTTACTTGTAAAGCTTTATAAGCTCCCTGATTAAAACACTTATGAGTTTCCTTTTTAGCCCAGATAAGAGTCCTATTACATGGCTCATTTGAGCATCTTGAGATGTTGCTTGAGAATGTGCTTCCTAATTATGTGCCCTAACGGGTACCCTTGAACATGAACTGACGGATCATTGATTTGTAAACCTTGTGTATACTAACTGAGTATCCATCGTAATTTCAATAATTCAACATAATAAATTCCTAACATGAAAAATTATGAAATTAAAAGAATTATGTCTTGAATACTTCTGAAATACTTGAAAGTTTGTAGCATGATGAGCTCATCTATGTTTATTTGATGTACATGTGAATTATGTAACTAACTTGCTTAATTGAGTGTATGTGATTAGGCAAATTGCCAATTTGTTGGGAAGCATGTTATTATTATATATTTTAATTAAATATGATTGGTAAGTTTAATTCTTGTTATATGAACTTACTAAGCATTAAATGCTTACTAGGTTTTTTTTATAGTATTCGTAAGCTCATAAAGGTTGGAGTTCAGTTGGAGCATCATCACACTATCCATCAGTTTGTTTTGGTACAAATAGTAAACTTATTTTGGTACAATGGCATGTATAAGCTAACTTTGCCAATGTTGGCATGTAAATGGTTGTTTGTAACTTAGCCATTGGAATGGCTAATGATAGTGTGTTTTGATATATTGTTATAAAGTTATATTATGTTTGATATATATAAATAAGTATATAGCATGGTTAGATTGAATTAGGGTAAAATTATATGTCTTCATTAAAAGGTAAGTTTAAACACATGATTATATGAAGATGTTATAACATATATGATATTGAAGTTTGTTTGATTTGTGTGACTTGAGTTAGTTGGCAAATATATACAAATTTTGTTGTAGGTTGAAGGTTAAATTTGGGTGAGAAATAAGGCTAGGAAATGGCCTTATTTTTGTCCATGTGGGTAGACACACGAGCTTGTGTCTTTGACCATGTGACACATGGCCTGGCACATGGGCATGTAGTTTGGTCGTGTGTCCCCTACATCTTAAAATTTAGAAACAGAATGCTCAGAACTAGACACACGGACAGAGACACGGGCTTATGTCTTAGCCGTGTGTGACACAAGGACTAAAACAAGGGCATGTGCCTTGGCCGTGTGAATTCTGCACCTAATTTTTTAAAATTAAATTGACCACATAGGCTAGCACATGGGCGTGTGGCTGGCCATGTGACCCAAGTCAGAGAGTTACACGGGTAAGGACAGGGTCTGGGACACGGTTGTGTGCCTTACATTAAATGACCACACGGCCTAAGACATAGGCATGTCACTTAGCCGTGTGAGCAATATGGCCTACTCACACGGGCGTGTGACCCCTAGATATAAGAAAAATTTTCTGTGATTCCGATTCAATCCTGACTTGTTTTTAACATTTAAATTGGGCCTCGAGGGTCCATTCAAGGCTCGACATGATTAGTTTTAGATATGAATAGTAAATGATACGAATTATCTGTAATTGTTCTGTAAATTCTGGTAATGCTCCATAACCCTATTTCGGCAACAGATATGGGCTAAGGGTGTTACAGTGTGTTGTAACATGCCAAATTGGGTGAGAAAATGGCATGTAAAATGGCCTATTTTCATCCACACGGGCCCATTTTTGTCACACGGGTGTGTGTCTCAGTCGTGTGTGACACAAGGTCAAGTGACACAGTCGTGTGTCCCCTGTAACTTTCAAAAGGTTACAAGTCAAGCTGTTACACGACCTAGCACATGGCCTGGCACACGGGCGTGTGGGGTTACTTCAAAGGGTACACGGCATGGCACATAGGCGTGTAGCTTGGCCCTGTAACCCAAGTCAATGAGTTATATGGGCAAGAACACGGTCTGGGACACGACAGTGTGTCCCTACTTTGAATGCCCACACGGCTTGAGACAAGGGCATGTCTATTGGCCGTGTGACCCCTACAGAGTTGAAAATTTTCCTTGTTTCCTGAAAAATTCTTTGAGTTTTCAATTTAGTCCTGACTTGTTTCTAATGCATTTTTAGGGCCTCGAGGGCTCATATAAGGGACAATAAGTATGTTTTGACATGGTTTAATTATGTTTATTGATGATCTGGTATGTTCATAAATATATGTTCATTTGATTTGAAAACTCTGGTAATGCTCTGTAACCCTATTCTGGCGACGGATACAGGTTAGGTGATAAACACCAAATTATACATATCTATACCCCGAATACTCAGCATATTTATGGATGTTTATTACTAGATTTTTGGATTTTGGTGCTCTTAATCCGGTTATTTCATGTTTTGTACTCAGGAGAGCACCAAGAGTCGAAAGAAGCCAAAAACAAGCTAAAAAGGGACAAAACGAACCAAATTAAGAAGATGACACGGCCTAAGCCTTGCCACACGGGCATCTCACACGCCCGTGGCCTTCGGGGGTGTCGGCCAAGGTTTTCACAATTCACACGGCCTGGCCATTGAGCCACACAGTCGTGTGCAATTCAGCGGATCAAACACGGCCTGGTAATCACGTCACACGGCCGTGGCACACGGGCATGTCCTTTTTTCAAAGAGTTGTATTTTACACAGAAATGGTACTTAGGGAGGAAGAAAGCCAATCCGAAGCCTATATAAACACCCTAAGTGTGACCTAGAAAGAGGCCGCTCTTTCCAGAACTTTTCTGGAATACAGTACCACACTCCAGGAATTACTCGAAGAAAGCCAGACGATCCATCTTAAAAGCCGAAACTACTCCAAGACTGAAGATCTCTCTCAGAATTCCTTTAGGGGTTTTAGAGTTTTCTTTATGTTTTGTTATTTTCATACTTTTGAGATGTACTCTTATTTTATTATAAACTAAACCCCTTAGGTACTTAAGGGGATAAAACCTATGATGGATCTTGTTATTATTATCTGAACTGTATGATAAATACTTGATTTGTTCTTAATTATGTGTTCTTAATGCTTGAGTTAATATTCTGAGTATTAATTCATGATTTGATGTGCTTATGCAGAGGAGGAATAGACCCTGCCTAAGAGTAGATTTGGCATAATTAAGAGGAGTTGATCGAACGCCTAGAAATAGGGTTACGAGATTTTGTCGGATTAGGGTGAAACCTAATAAGGGGATCCATAGATTGAGTTAATGCAACCCTAGAGTATTAATTAGAGAAAAGTCTCGGTTATTCAATCTAGGGATTAGATGTTATTAGTCTTGAATACGGATAATAACTTAACTTAGGGATCTCTACGGATCAAGTCATGTGAATGAATCGTCCGGTTCAGAGTTAGATAACAAGTGAAATCTAGGTGGATTCCTCCTTGGGTGTCGTCTTTATCAATTGTTTTTCTTCAAGTCTTTTTCCAAATTTTCTCTTTGCTTTAATTAAATCAGTTAATTAGTTTAAATAATTAGTTAATTAAAACAAACCCTTTTATTTCTTAGGCTAGATAATAAAAAGATAGTTATTACTAGTACTTTTGGTTCCCTTGGGTACGATATCCCAGTCTTGCCATTACTATACTATTATTTGATAGGTGTGCTTGCCTTTTCGTCGTGATAATAGTTAGTCTAGGTTTGATCTTCATTGTAAATATTTATTACTTGTTACGAATCATGCGATCAAGTTTTTGGCGCCGTTGCCGGGGAACTGGAATATTAGGAACACTAAATTTTTATTACTTTAGCCATTTATTTTTCTTGCGATTTTATTTTATTTTATTATTTATTAATTTACTTTTTCTCTCTTTCCGGGTTTTTATTGTTTTTGACTAGAAGAAACCTGTCAGAACCATTACTCTTTGACGAAAAAATCGATCGCACAGTTCATAGAAATCAAAAAGAAATAAGACATAGTTTACGATACACGGAGAACGAACGAGAAGACGATACTCAAACCCCAACCGACGAGATGGCTGAAAACCCAGGCGATCAGCTACCTCCAGCAGTTGCAGCTAATCAAAATCCTGCTCCACGTACTATGTATGACTATGCTAAACCTTCTTTAACAGGAACTGAGTCTAGTATAGTTAGACTTGCTATTGCTGCGAATAATTTCGAACTAAAACCTAACACAATTCAGATGATACAACAGTTTGTTCAGTTTGATGATTTGCAGGATGAGGATCCCAACACGCACTTGGCGAATTTTCTTGAATTTTACGATACATTCAAAATCAATGGTGTTTCTGATGATGCCATTTTTCTTCAGTTATTTTCCTTTTCACTGAGAAATAAAGCTAAATAGTGGTTGAACTCGTTACCACGAGGGTCTATCACTACTTGGGAATAAATGACCGAGAAATTTTTACTAAAATATTTTTCGCTGACTAAAATGGCTAAATTGCGTAATGATATCTCTTCTTTTGTGCAGATGGATTTAGAAACACTTTATGATGCATGGGAGAGATACAAGGACTTACTGAGAAAGTGCTCTCACCATGGGTTACCACTTTGGCTGCAAGTTCAAACGTTCTACAATGGTGTGAATCCCTCGACAAGACAAATGATTGACACAGCTACTGGCGGAACCATCAACAATAAAACACCAAAAGATGCCTATGAATTCATAGAGGAGATGTCACTAAACAACTATCAGTGGCAAGTTATGAGGACAAAGCCAACGAAAATAACCAGCGTCTATAACATCAATTCAGTCACCATGCTCTCTAATCAAGTAGAACTAAAAAGATTGATAATTTTCTTGGTTCTATGCATGTACATCCAGTAATGAGGTGTGTCTCCAGCGGAGGAGGTGTGCATACAAAATATCAATCCTTCAATCCCATAACCGAAGATGAACAAGTCAACTATATGGGTAACAATAACTTTAGATCTCAAAATAACCCATACAGTAATACTTATAATACAGGTTGGAGGAACCACCCCAATTTTTCTTAGGGAGGTCAAGGAAATCCAAAGCCACAAAATCCTCAAGGTTTTCAATAGCCACCTTATCAACAAGAGAAAAAACCAAACCTTGAAGAGATGCTTTCTAAATTCATTTCTGTGTCAGAAATTCATTTCTGTGTCAGAAACCCATTTCCAAAATACTAAGACAGCACTTAAGAATCAACAAGCATCGATCCAAGGACTTGAAACTCAAATAGGCCAGCTATACAAACTAATCTCCGAACAACCACAAGGGAGCCTACCAAGTAATATTGAACCTAATCTGAGGGAACACCTCAATGTAATTAGTACTCAAGATAAGGAAGGATTCATTACACTTGAGCCAGAAATACAGCAAGTCAACGCGATGAACAAAGGACAAGAAGAGGTAAAAAATAATGATCCCAAACAGGTAAGTACAAATCACGAACCTCGTGTGCCATATCCTAAAGCGATGACGAAAGACAGAACAGAAGAACAATTCAGTAAGTTTGTCAAACTCTTAAAGAAATTACATATTAACTTGCCCTTTATTGAAGTTCTTTCGCAGATGCCCAACTCAGCAAAATTCTTAAAGGAACTTCTGAGCAATAAAAGGAAATTAGACGCTACATCACATGTGGAACTCAATGCAGTCTGCTCAGCTATTCTAAAGAATGAGCTACCTAACAAATTGAAAGATCCAGGGAGTTTTACAATTCCTTGCTTAATTGGTAGTCTATTTGTGAATAATGCTTTAGCTGATCTAGGGGCAAGTATAAATGTTATGCCATATAAAATGTTTAAACGACTTGGTCTCGGTAAATCCAAACAGACTAGGATAAGCATACAATTGGCTGACAAAACAGTTAGATTTCCTAAGGGTATTATTGAAGACGTTCTCATTAAAATTGATAAAATTATTTACCCAGTAGACTTCGTTGTCTTAGATATGGATGAGGATAACGAGGTACCTCTAATTTTAAGATGACCATTTTTAGCAACTGCCAGAACCATTATTAATGTAGGCACAGGAGAGCTAACACTTCATGTAGGTGACGATGCAGTAACACTCCAAGCACGCAACTCAGTCAAAACCTCTAAGACTCAAGATACTGCTATAAAAACTGTCGATGATAAAACTAAAATTCAATCATCCTTGCAGGAACTTCCTTGAACAAAGACAACAGAGACAGTGCGCTACTATCATGAAGAGAACAAAGACGTCAATGAAGAACAAAGACTACGGATAGAGGAGCTAGACAAATGGCGAGAACACAAATCAAGAACACATGATAAACCGAAACTACGCAAAAACAAGCCCGATACCTCTCATAATCAACTTCAGGTCGGCGATTCAGTCTTACTAGATGTCGTTGATCCTCACATTGTCACTACCATACCAAATGAGGAAATCCCTCTTACGGTACTTAGTATTTTTCCATCCGGTACAGTGGAGGTGAGTCATCCCAAGTTCGGCACTTTTAAGGTAAAAAATACCCGTTTAAAACCTTATTTTAAAATTAACAACAGGAAAAAGGAGTATGAACTTCTTGAACCACCATGATCATTCAACAGAGAGGTAAGTCGAGCTTAGACTATAAATAAGCACTTCTCGAGAGGCAACCCAAGCACACACTGCCAGGCGCAAGGGCGTGCCTAAAGCCGTGGCCAAACAGGGGAAGAGACACGGTCGTGCGATACGGCTGTGTTGAAGCAGGACATGATTTACCCAAAATACGGAGTGCGATAAATCCCCACGGCTATGCGACATGGCCGTGGGTGAATTTGATAGGAACACACGAGCGTGGGAATGAAAACCCACGGGTGTGCTAGGGACAAGGATTGATTCTGTTTCTTTGACACGGGCGTGTGACATGGCAAGGAAGAAGCGAACAAAGCTAGGCACCGTGCGACATGGCCGTGTGCCATACACGCCCAAGACACATGGGCATGGGACAGTAGCCGAGCACGACCTAAATTGAAAATTTTGAAAAACACGGGCTCACACTCAAAGCACACAGGCATGGCCCTAGGCTGTGTGACCCTCTCTTATATAAACAAACCACTGTTTATCTTCTTCCCCCTTTCAAAACCCTAGTCAAAAACTCCTCCTCCCCACTCCCTAATCCTTATTCCGGCCACCATTCCCAAGATTCTCACTTCTCTAACCTTCAAACCACCCTAAAACCATTCCCAAGATTCTCACTTCTCTAACCTTCAAACCACCCTGAAATCCATTCCCCTTGCATTAATCCTCACTTTCCCCTCTCTATGCCCTCCATTTTTCCTCCACACGGCTATATCTCCGCGTTACACACCCGTGCTCGCCACCACACGCCCGTGCGCTGCCATACAACAGCCCTTGGTTCACTTTCTCAACTTTATTTTTCCAATTTGTATTGCTACATTAGTATTCTACATGATTTACATAGATATTGTACTATTTTGCTTTAAACAAGTTAGGAATTTACTTTAAATTTTTCTATATTTGAATTATTTAAGCCACTAAATAGCATATACTAGCTTTGGGCCTCTTGCTTAACTACTGATGTATCATGGATTCTATCACTGCTCATATATTTTCAGGTACATTATGTCGTCATCGAGAGGAAAGAAGGCCGCGATCCCATCCTCAAAGAGACGTAGGGGACCGGGTTCTTCCTTGATACGTGCTATGTGACACCCCTAATTTGACCCTAGTCGAAAAGCGGTTTCGGGACCGCTAAACCGAGTAACCAAATTATTTGAGCATGATATTTATTGTCTAAAATAAATGTGTGAAAATTTTAAGCTTCGATTTAGTAAATTTCATGTGAATTTAGTCAATAGGACTTATGTGTGACATTTTTGAAATGTGATAGATCAAAACATAAGGACCTATTAGTGCATGTTGAAAAAGGGGGGACTTGCATGTCAATTTTCCCCCCATCTAGTAGTGGCCGGCCATGACATTAGGATGGACAAAGGGTGATGGGCAAAACATGTCATAGACATGTTGTGTTGGTGCATCATGGGAGGAAACAATAAAATAAAGAGCATGGGCAATAAAATATTAGTGTTAGTAGGATGAGAAACAAAAAAAAAAGAAAGGATATGTGTGATTGTCCCCCCCCTTGCCGTGAGTTGAAGGAAAGAAAAACAAAAAGAAAAGTGTTCATCCTTTGGTTCATCCTTGGTCGAAAATTTTAAGGAGGAAGGAAGAAGAAAGATTGAAGAGGTTCGGCCATGCATGTAACTAGGCTAAGGTATGTTTGATGATGTTCCATGAGATGCATGCATGTTTTAGTTGTTAGCTTGAGTTCTACCTAGCCCATGGTCTAAATCTTGCTATGTGATGGAAATGACACTCGGCTATGGATGCATCATTCTTGCTTGGTGTTGATGTTGTGTTGGTGAGATATCAAGTTATTTTTGTGACCAAGTTGAGATTTGAATTTTTGGAATGAGTAAGGTTTTCGGTTATGTTGTTTTGTATGAGTAATGGATTGTTGAGTTCATGCTATTATGAATAAAATTGATTAAGAGAGGCTTGAGATAATTAAATATGCATGTTGGTGGTAAGATGAGCATTCGATTTTTATCATGGAAGCATAGGAAGCTTGTTAAAGTTGAATTTTAGAAAAGTTAAATGTGTGTGTGCTTGTGCTAGTGCCGAATTGCCTAGGGTGATTTAGCATTGAGTTTGGTGTTATATGAATTGAGTTTTATGGTTTTGGATTTTTAAGTGTTGTTAAATACTTTGAATAATATATATGTGGCTTTGAAATGTGAAACTCGGCCAAGTGGTTATAAGCATGATTTTAGAGATTCAATGATATTCGGCCGATTTGAATAATTCATGGCACCCCAAGCAAATTAGTTTTAGATGTTAATAAATATTGAAATTATTTAAAAGCATATTACGGAATGTGATTTTAGTCAATGATTCGGTTATGAGTGCTGATTTGTTTTATAATTAGCCGAATGTGTATATGTATACTATGAGGTGGTTTAGCTTAAAGAAAATTAAGGTGCTCGGAAGGTGATTGTCGTGGATAGTTTAAGTAATGAAATTTAATTTCTGTTATGTAAAGTGATGACATTGCTGTTTGCAAATTTGAAGTTAAAAATTGTTGATTGAGCATCAAGAGCTTATGGAAACAAAGTCGGATCGTGGAAAAAGGGAAATTGGTCGAATAGTCGGAATTGACGTACATTAGCGATCGAGGTAAGTTTTAAGTATTAAAGCCTATAATGTGATTGAGTATGATATGTTAAGCACATATTAAAAGAATCATAACTCTATTGTAAATTTTTTATGCATATAGCCTAATGGCTATTATGAAGTATAGGTAAGTTATTGATATGATATGTTGCCAAATGGATATGATATTATGAAGTGCTAAAAGGATATGTTAGAAGAGTAAAATTGTGATAAACCTGCTCAGGACAGCAGCAGTAACATGAATTTAGAAAATCACCATAAATTTTTGGAGTTTAATGGGAGGCTGAATAAATTATGAAATTAAAGCTTAATGAGTCTAGTTTCTTATAAAAGAAACCGTGTAAGAAAATTTATTTCCGATAATGAGATATTTAAAGTTGTGTGAGACAGTGCAGAATGACACTGTAATCCTCTGTTCCGTTTTCAGAAAATCATTATAAATTGTACAAAAATGGTTATAAAATAAAATTTATATGCTTAGACTCCTTAATGAGTCTAGTTTCAAATGAAATCAAATACAACACATTTTGAATTCTGTAAAATGAGAAATCTGATTCGTAGTGAAGAGTGGTCAGATTAGTCAAACAGTGAAACAGGGGAAACTTTAAGAAAAATATGGTATTGATTGGCCAAACCTAAAATTCTGGAAATTTTATGGATGGAAGATATACGAGTCTATATTCAGGAAAAATTAACGGAAAGTGATTTGGAGTTTTGTAGCTCCAGTTATAAATGATTTAGTGACTATTGCTCAGGAAAAACAGCTTGTGCTGAATTTGAGATTGTGTTGTAAACCTTGATAAACTTGTTCTAGTTGCTCATAAGCTATTGATTAAACCCATACGTGAATTCTAAATTGTGATATTGGAAAATGATAGATGTAGATTTAGCCAAGACAGTGTATATATGTGATAAGGCCTAATAGCCGATGTGATGAATGTGAAAGTGTATATATGTGATAAGGCCTAATGGCCGATGTGATGAATGTGAAAGTGTATATGTGTGATAAGGCCTAATAGCCGATGTGATGAATGTGAAAGTGTATATATGTGATAAGGCCTAATGGCCGATGTGATGAATGTGAAAGTGTATATATGTGATAAGGCCTAATGGCCGATGTGATGAATGTGAAAGTGTATATATATGTGATAAGGCCTAATAGCCGATGTGATGAATGTGAAAGTGTATATATGTGATAAGGCCTAATAGCCGATGTGATGAATGTGAAAGTGTATATATGTAATAAGGCCTAATGGCCGATGTGATGAATGTGAAAGTGTATATATGTGGTAAGGCCTAATGGCCGATGTGATGAATGTGAAAGTGTATATATGTGACAGGGCCGAGTGGCCAACGTGATGGATGTGAAAGTGCATAAATGTGATAAGTCCCGAAGGGCATTTGTGTCAGTACTATATCCGGGTTAAAACCCCGCAGGCTTTATGCGAGAATATTATCACTGATTAATGTCCGTAAGCTTCGTGCTCGTACTATATCTGAGCTCTAAAGACCCGATGACTACGTGTGGGAATTTTGTCCGGGTAAGACCCGATAACTTCGTGTGGAGATTATGTCCGGGTAAGACTTCGTAATAAGAATTGCTTATAAATATATTCAATGCGAAAGGTTAAACAGGTATGTACTCCAAGTTTATATGTGAGCTTGATTTGCACTAAATCATAAGGTAGTTATGTGATGCATACGAGAGCAATCTATGAGACTATTCCTATGATTATGTGACATCGGATCAGTGTGAGAGGTGATGTGAAATCATACGATATATCTATGTCACATGAGCTCACTTTTATGTGAAAGTTTATCTGCCTATTGTATATGATGAGATGTGCATATTCGGTAAAGGGATGGTATGCCCGAAGGAAGAGTGAAATAAAAATACGAACAACTATGTTATAATTTGATTGTTATCTGTTGACACTGCTTAAAACTTACTAAGCATTGTAATGCTTACTCCGTTTACTCTGTTTCCTCTGTTTTATAGATCTCATTGCGAAGCTACAGGCTCGGAGATCGTCAGCAACTAGTCACACTATCACTATCCACTGTTTGGTACTGCTATGTTTTGGATTATCTTATGGCATGTATAAAATAGACTAGTGGCGGAAGAATATTTTGGTTAATGTATATAGCCATGCGAAAATGGCTTATATATGTTTGAGCATAATGTTATAATCATTTGGTATGGAATGGTTAATCACTATCATAATTTGTGCTATTTATGCTAAAAGGGCTAGTTGAATCATGGAAACTATGAAATAGGTAAAGTCTACCTTAAAGGCAGATGCTGGCAGCAGCAGTGATGTAGATTTGGAAAATCACTAAAAATAGTAGGATTGGAATTAAATAATGAATAAATTATGTAAAGTAACCTTGATGAATCTATTTTCATATGAAAGTAACGAAACGGTCATATGGACAGTATGTTAATATATATTCAGGTTCTCGTGAGACAGGGCCAGAACGGTTTCTGGATTCCCTGTTCCGACTTTGGAAATTCATTATAAATTAACCAGAGATAATTAGGAGTCATGCAATATATGTATAGATTCCTATCTTAGTCTAGTTTCTATAGAAACAAACGGCATCAGTATTGAAGCTCTATGCAGGGAGATATCCAAGTCGTAATGCGCAAAGGTCAGTGTAGTCGATCCCTGTAACATGGGAGACTTTGACTAATAAACTGTACTAATTGGCCCGACCAAAAATTCTAGAAAAAAATATGTAGATGGGCATATGAGTCTAGTTTCAGGGAAAAGTTACGAAACTGATTTTCGAGTTGTGAAACTCAAGATATGATTTTTAAGGTGACAGTGTTGCAGTTAGCCAACTGCCTGGAAAATTCTAAAATGGACTGCGATAGTAAGCGAATTTAGTCTGTGAACCCCTCGTGTCCGACTCCGGTAACGGTCTCGGGTACGGGGTGTTACATGCTACAGCTGAAGTTCGGCACCCGTTCCTTGACTTTCCACAAGCTTTGCAGGAAGAGCTATTTCAAATACTACGTGCACGACCCATCACCACAGGTCACTGCATCGACTGGGCTGCCGTAGAGCAAGTCCAGCTCGCTGACGCCATCCGCGCCCTCCTATCCATAGACCCATGGGAACGGTTCTTCTCTATCACTGAGCCCACTTATTTAGAGCTAACTTTAGAATTATGCTCTACTTTTCATTTACAGGTGGTGATGATGAACAATGACGACCCCGACACCATTCACTTCTGATTAGGCAGACTAGTTAGTTCGATGAGTGTCCCAGAGTTTGGAGTTGCTCTGAGACTTTACACAGATGAGTTTATGGAGGAGGAGGACATGAATGCACTACCATGCAATATCCACATCTCCCCCTTCTTGTGCTGGAAGGCTTTGGCACCACTCTCTTCCAACTACGACCCCAGCCGCTCGAAGGCCTCAGCTTTCCTCCCTTCCCTATGATATCTCCATGCCATATTGGCACACACCTTAACCGGAAGGAGAGAGATCACTAGCGTCATCAACACCCATGATGCCTACTATTTATAGTGCATGGCGAATGCACACGTGACTGACTTGGCCTAATTCATTGCTTTCGCCATTCGCCATCAGACTGAGCGGCATTGGAAGGGAGTGATCTCCATCGGCCCCTACGTGACACGCCTTGCCAGACACTTCGGCCTCCTCAACACCGCGACCCAGTCATCAGCATTTACCCTGATAGGTCAGATGTCCCCACAGGGCATCACGACTATGTTACACATAAGGATGATCGAGCGCCGACGTGGGACCGATCCTCCTCAGTACCGTCACTCGCATGCCATTGACGAGAAGGATCTTGAGGACATCCCTGATGATGTTCCCCCACAGCATGAGGAGCCTTCTACCACTCCACCTAGGGAACAACCAGCTCATGCGGCTCCTTTATTGGCACACCTTTCCGACCGACTCGCCCATTTCGAGCAGTATTGCACTACACAGTTCGAGATGATCCACGAGCGAGATCGGCGACGGGACCGACAGATGGATGATATGCAGGCCATGATGCAGTAGCTATGCCAACTCTTCCACATCGCCACTCCAGCACCACCACCTGAAGGCCCCACCGACGAGGATCATTGAATCCTCCTACTTTTTTATTATTTATTCTTATTTTTAGTTTTATTTTATTTTGTTTTTATTTTCTTTTGATTTTTATTTTCATTTCAATTTTATTATTTTATTTTGAAAGACATGTCGATATTAGTAAATTTTACTTTTTTCATTTTTTGGTATTTCTAACAAGTAATTCCACTACGCTCTCTTCCACACCAACTCTTAATAAGCTCTTTATGATTCTACAGACTTCGAAGCAAAGCTGTTAGGAATATTTTACTGATTGAGGAAACAAAAGGGAAACAATACCTCACGAGTTCCATGTTCAACAACCCAATTTCTTCATCTAGCTAAGAACAATGGCAGCTACTACTTCCCCTGAACACTCTATCCTCAGAATCAAGCTCCACATCCATATAACATGGAGTTTCACCTGCTTTCTGCTTATGATTTTCTTTATTTTGAATAATATATCTTTTTACATTGAGGGCAATGTACATCATAAGTGTGGGGGGTGAACATGAAACCTAACTTTTTGCATTATTCTCAAATCCCTGAAGTTGGTCTTGTGCTTAAGTGATTTTCTCATAATCTTGATCAAATAAATTATGATTGATCTATAATTATTGTTGGTATGTCATAAATTAGACCATGGGAATTATGCATGATTATTTGATTATAGGACATTGAGAATCAAGCATGATAAGTTGATAATTTGAGAATTAAAATTTTTAGATTATTTTCCTAAATTGAGGTATTATCTTGAAATCTTAAGTATACAGGAATGACATCAAAAACCCAAATTTTTGGTGAGATTTTTGAGCCTTTTGAGCATATAGCTTTCTTTTTTGCTCACTTCTTTTGTGGTTTGAGAGTGTCGATATTGAACTGTTATTCTAGAACTTGCTTTGATTATACATATCGAGATCACACGTATGATTTGATATACTGAGACGATAAAGGCACTTAGGATTTAACCCATTTACTCCATAAAAAGCCTTCCCACATAATTAAACCCTTAGTGAAACCCCTTGAACCTACTAACCCTTTTTCATTGATTAACCCTCATCATTAACCCATTATTGTTGAAATCCTCCTACTGAATTTGACCCTTTTTATCGAGATTGAATTTAATATTGTTACCTCACTATGTTCACCATTTTTTGTTACTGAATCATGAAGTATGATTTCTATATTGTATCGACTTGATTTGTTCTTAAAAAAAACTCAATATTATATTGTACTTCTCAGCAAGCTAAAGTTGTCATGAACTCATGTAAAATAGTTCTAGATATTTATTTGTGGTTCAGTAATTAAGTTTTTGATAGTGGGGTAATATATGGAAATTATCTCGATTCTAACCTTTGTCTCTTTAGCTTGTATCCGTACATGTAACCTAAACCCCGTTACAACCATGCAAAGAGCTTTTGATTAGTGTATCATATCATTTACAAGTGGTAGAGATTTGATTTTCATGCAAGCCTATGGTAATAACTTTTCATGTTAGACAATCGAGTGCTTAATCTTAAACCTTAAACACTTTGAGTGATTTGAGTGAATCTTTAGTGAGGATGTCATCTCTTGTATGTTTAGGACTAAAAGTTAATTACTTAGAGGAAGGAGATTACCTATGATTTTATTATCAAAATATTCGATTTAGATTGTTTGAGGCTTTTAATGCCCCTATAGCTGAATTCTCACTGTATGGTTTTTTGTGGAATAACTTGTGACATTATCAGTAATGATTATGTGATTGAGAAGAATGAATGCTAGCAGTAAATGAGAATTTTGCTTAAGGACAAGAAAATGCTTATGTGTGGGGGTATTTGATAAACGCCAAATTATACATATCTATACCCCAAATACTTAGAATATTTATGGATGTTTATTACTAGATTAGTGGATTTTGGTGCTCTTAATCCAGTTATTTCATGTTTTGTATTCAGGAGAGCACCAAGAGTCGAAAGGAGTAAAAAACGAGCTAAAAAGGGACAAAACGGACCAAATCAAGAAGATGACATAGCCTAAGCCTTGCCACACAGGCATCTCACACGCCCGTGGCCTTCGGGGGTATCGACCAAGGTTTTCACAATTCACACGGCCTGGCCATTAAGCCACACGGTTGTGTGCAATTTAGTAGATCGAACACGGCTTGGTAATCACGTCACACGGTCGTGGCACACGGGCGTGTCCCTTTTTCAAAGAGTTGTATTTTACACGAAAAAGGGTACTTAGGGAGAAAGAAAGCCAATCTGAAGCCTATATAAACACCCTAAGTGTGACTTAGAAAGAGGTCGCTCTTTCCAGAACTTTTCTGGAATACAGTACCACACGCCGGGAATTACTTGAAGAAAGCTAGACGAGCCATCTCAAAAGCCGGAACTACTCCAAGACTGAAGATCTCTCTCAGAATTCCTTCAGGGGTTTTAGAGTTTTCTTTATGTTTTGTTATTTTCATACTTTTGAGATGTACTCTTATTTTATTATGAACTAAACCCCTTAGATACCTAAGGGGGATAAAACCTATGATGGATCTTGTTATTATTATCTGAACTGTATGATAAATACTTGATTTGTTCTTAATTATGTATTCTTAATGCTTGAGTTAATATTTCGGGTATTAATTCATGATTTGATGTACTTATGCAGAGGAGGAATAGACCCTGCCTAAGAGTAGATTTGACATATTTAAGCGGAGTTGATCAAACGCCTAGAAATAGGGTTACGAGATTTTGCCAGATTAGGGTGAAACCTAATAAGGGATCTATAGATCGAATTAATGCAACCCTAGAGTATTAATTAGAGAAAAGTCTCGGTTATTCAATCTAGGGATTAGACGTTATTAGTCTTGAATAGGGATAATAACTTAACTTAGGGATCTCTACGGATCAAGTCAAGTGAATAAATCGTCCGGTTCAGAGTTAGATAACAAGTAAAATCTAGGTAGATTCTTCCTTGGGTGTCGTCTTTATCAATTGCTTTTCTTCAAGTCTTTTTCCAAATTTTCTCTTTGCTTTAATTAAATCAGTTAATTAGTTTAAATAATTAGTTAATTAAAACAAACCCTTTTATTTCTTAGGCTAGATAATAAAAAGATAGTTATTACTAGTACTTTTGGTTCCCTTGGGTACGATATCCCGGTCTTACCATTACTATACTATTATTCAATAGTTGCGCTTGTGTTTTCGTCGTGATAATAGTTAGTCTAGGTTTGATCTTCATTATAAATATTTATTACTTGTTATGAATCACGCGATCATTAGAGGTGTTACGCCGACCTTTAAAGAGTTGGGTCATGCCCATGTCAAATGCGATGTTAAAAAGGTTGGCATAAACAAGTTCTAAAGAAACCTTAATAGGGTTAGGATAGACCCGTCGAAGGCAACTTTTAAAAGGTTGGGATTGACACGTCTAAAGCATTTTTTTCTATTTTTTATTTCAATATTAATATATTTTCATAAACAGTTCTAGTGACTAATGATAGAAATTTTACTTTAAATACAACTAAAAAATATAAAATTAAAATTAAAATAAAGTTTGAATCAAAATACACTAATATTTGGCCGAAATGTATACCACCAACATTCAACCCAATGTACAAAAGTAAACAAATAAAAAAGTACCTAAGACGATGGACGTTGATATTGATGTTGTAACACCTGAAATAATTTGTTTTTGTTTCTGTATAATCTGACATAAATGTGTATCTACTTCTGTGGTTAAGTGTTCTGGATGTGTGTGTGAGGTATCAAATTCAAGCCTTACCTTTAGTAAATTATGATACTTTTGGAATTAAGCCTTATCCTTGTTCAGCGGGCTTATATTTAATTACTTGTAATTTCATATTAGAATGAGCCTACTGGTCCGAATGGTAAGGGAATTGGTGTGATGGAGGTCCTATGTTTGAATTTCTACGCGAGCGTAGGTATTATTATTTTTGCTCGGCTTTGGGATAGAGTTTCGGTTACTTTAGAATTCTAAGTAGTGGGTGGTTAGGATGTAAGGGATATCATCAAAAGATTAATTTTTTTTATTTTGATCTTGTTGCTTTTCTCTTTCCTGTCAAATTTCTGCTCATTTTTTTTTACGTTCCTTTCTTCTTTCTTTTTTTTTATTTTGCTTCTCTCAATTTTATTTTTCATTTCTCGAGTCGTCGTCATTGTATCCATTAAAACGTTGATTCCCGTCAGGTTCTGGTAAGTGGGTTTTTTTTAAGTGGTTTTTATCTCTTATGTGTGACTGTCTCTGTCTTTTCAGAATTGAGGTAGTAATGTGTGTTAGAGGTTTTGATCGTTAAGAATTCTGTGTTCGTAGGGAAAAAGGTGTTGAATCAGGGAATGTTATTTTAGCGACATGAATCGTGTGTGAAACTGTTTTCGCTTGTGGTAAGTTTGATGGTGCCATTCATTTTTTGAGTTAATTAGAGCATAAAATGCATGCTAATAGGATATTGGAACATTTTCTTTAGGTTCTGGTGAGCTCAGGATTACTATAACTTCTAAACCGAATCAGTTGTGTACCCCAAATGCGAAAATCTGAGTTTTGACGAAAGTCAAAAAACTACACTGTCGACGCCACACGAGCATATGATCGCCCGTGTGGATGGTCGTCTATGAGACACGACCATGTGGTCAATGAAGGCATGGCCATGCAAAGTACACGGCCGTGTGGTGGCTTGAGTGTGGCCATGTGGGCCCACACGGGCTGTGGACTTTGGGCCAGGCCATGTGGGCCACATAGGTAAGTGGGCCCATATTTCTTTAATTTTTTCTAGGGTCGCATAGGTCGCTTTGATCGACTGTAGGCCTACTATAGGATCAGTAATTGATAAATAAACCCTATTCTTTATGCAATAGAATTCTAATCGACTGATTTGAGTAGGATACTAAATATATGTATAACTGTACTGTGTAAGCATATCTGTTGTATGTACCTAAGTATGTTAAGCATGTTATTCTGCAATTTAGTATCCGTTATCTGCATCTATTTTAGGGTGGGATTTATATGCGAAGGAAGTGTTCTGTATGGCGATCATCACCTATTATCTGGCAGCTTGGCTGCACTATATCTGATGGGTTTTTTAACGGCACAATATGGTGTGTAAGGATAGGTGGGTGTTTTTAACCCCACATGGTGTGTTAGGATGGTCAGAGATGGAATGTAGACGATGGGGTAGGATTCTAATTATCTGATTTTGGTTACTGTATCTGAAATGGGCTTGATCCCAAATTTGTATTTGTATTTGAATGTGCATATGATTCTGTTTGTATTTCATGTCTATTTATGTTGGTTACACACTGATTTTATGTAAACTCACCCTTGTTTGTCTGTTTCCATTCAGGTAATCCACAGCATTAGGTAGATCGATGCAGCAGGGACTCAGCGGAGACCACTCTTCTATAAAACTGTTTAAAGTTATTAACTTATGGTTTAATTTACTATTTTGGGTTATTTTCTGAGAGTTTGTAATTTCTGAGACTCTCTAGACTTTATGATTTTTAAGAGAGGTTTTTGGGTTTTAATTTGTATGCCATGATAAATTATTTTAGTAAATCGACGGTTTCTACGCAAATGAGGTTTTTCTAAAAATTCAAATTGGATTTCAAAAAAGCGTATCAGTTTGTAAAGCTTCCGTTGTAAATTAGATTTTGGCATATAAACTAATTAATCAACGTTTTCAAAAATGCTGGAATGATTTTACGTAATTAAACCCATTTTCTGTAACCTTTCCAAATTCAGCCATAACGTTTAAGTCGGGTTTGGGTTGTTACATTTAGTGGTACATAGCCAGGTTCCAAAACTCGGCTGTGAATTTTGGATTTAAAATTTTTTTTAAGAAGAAATGGTTTAAAAATATATTTGTTAAATTGAAAAGTATGCGGTACACTGAGTATTTGGCACCGATCCTGTAAGTATTCTAAATTTTTGTTAGAAAACTCTGAAAATACTGTAGTTAGTACTCTCTGAAACTGAACTGAATAGTTAGAGACTGAAACTGTTGGAAACAGAAATGAACTTCTGATAAATTATGCATAAAACATCAGGTAATAAATATTGAAACTGATGCATAAAACTTTTAATGTAGATTCAACCTGAATTTACGATGAGCACTCGTGGAACTCGCGGACGTAATGTGAGAGGCCATGGAGAAGCTATAGGGGGCTTGAGCTGAGTCTTCCTCTTTGGGTAGTATGTCGAATTTGGATACGAGTGAGACACCAATTTCACCTGCTACGGAGACTGGGTCTCAAAGTCAGTCGGTAGGGATGACGCACTATCCCAAGCCATGCTGAGGATCCTAGAGAAGGTCGCTAGACCCCATTCTGGAGCTGGGGACCGAAGGTTGATAACTGAAGGACTCCGATCTAATGGTACTGAGCTGTTTAGGGATGTCATTGAAGTCACCCTGAATGTGGTCGAATATTGGTTAGAGGCCACTGAGAGGATCATGAATGATCTGGACTGCACTTCTAAGCAAAGACTGAAAAATACAGTCTTCTTGCTTCGCGATGAGGCTTACCAGTGGTGGATAACAGTTGAGGAAGGTACCCAGCCTGATCGTTTGAGTTGGTATTACTTTAAGACTACCTTCCAGAGCAAGTATGTGGGAGCTAGTTATGTGAATACTCATAGGCGTGAGTTCATGAGTCTCACGTAAGGCGATAGATTTGTGGCTGAGTATGAGGCCGAGTTTCTAAGGCTGAGCCTCTACGCTCGAGGCATAGTGGCGTCTGAGTATAAGAGGTGTGTTCGGTTTAAGGAAGGGTTAAGAGACAGTTTAAAGGTACTAATTAGTCCACAGAGGGAGCGAGAGTTTGTTGTCTTTGTTGAGAAGGCGAAGATCACCGAAGATGTTAAGCGCGTGAAGTGCCAGAGTAGGGATCGGAAGAAGGGTAAGAATAAAAGGGATTTAGAGCCCTCAAGTTCAGTGCAAAGGCCTAAGAAAAAGGCCAAATCTGATGGGCTAGTTAGAATAGGGGCCCCTGTTGCTCTTACTGGGTTGCAGCCATGTAGTGATTGTGGTAGACGCCATCCGGGCTAGAGTTGGAAGAGGATAGGGGCTTGTCTGAGGTGTGGGTCTTTGGAGCACCGTATTAGGGACTGTCCATAGAGGGCTGATCAGATGTAAGCTTTGGCACCGGGTTTTGTGCAACCTCAGAGGCTAGTTCAGCAGCCTCCCAGGGGCCATGGACAGGTTAGTGGTGGTAATGGTATGGGTCGTGGGCAGATGGCACTGGATAAAGGTGATGGTCAGATTGAGACGAGACAGTCTGCGTTGGTTTATGTTACACGTTACCGGGAGGATAGAGATGCTCTTGATGTTATCACTAGTACGTTCCTTATATTTGATGTACCTTATACCGCTTTAATAGACATAGGTTCTACACACCCATACGTAGCTAGTACTGTATTTGAAACTCTGGGGATTTCTGTTGAGAGCACTTTTAGTGAGGTTACTGTATTACGTCTATTGGGGCAGTCTGTTAAGGTTAGTAAACTTTATAGGGATGTTCCTCTAATGGTGCAAGGGGTTGTTTTTTAGCAAATCTGATGGAGCTTTCGTTTAGGGAGTTAAATTTAATTCTGGGTATGGACTGGTTGGTTGAGCATCGAGTCAGATTAAACTGCACATCTAAGAGGGTCGTTCTGAGAACCAGGGATGATATGAAGGTGGTTGTTATTGATGAGCGTCGAGATTACTTGTCTAATGTGATCTTCGCTCTAGTGGCTAAGAAACTGGTTCAGAAAGGGTGTGAGGTATACTTGGCTTACGTCAGTGTCTATGATTCTGGGGGTTCTTCTGTTGGGGATATCAGAATAGTGAGGGACTTTTCAGATGTCTTTCTTGAGGAGTTACCGAGTTTACCTCCGAATAAGAAAGTCAGTTCAGAATTGAGCTTACGGAGCTTACGGAGCTTAAGGCTCAACTACAAGAGCTTCTGGCTTGTGGTTTCATCCATCTTAGTGTGTCTCCGTGGGGAGCTCTAGTTTTGTTCGTTAAGAAGAAAGATGGAACCATGAGGATGTGTATTGATTATCGACAGTTGAACAAGTTGACTATGAAGAATAAGTATCCACTTTCGAGGATCGATGACTTGTTCGATCAATTCCGAGGGGCTTCAGTGTTCTCCAAAATAGATCTTTGTTCTGGGTATCATCAGTTGAGGGTTAAGGAAGCTAATGTTCATAAGACTGCATTTAGGACTCGTTACAGACATTATGAGTAGTTCTTAGTTATGCTTTTTGGTCTGACGAATGCTCCGGTTGCATTCATGGATCTTATGAATCAAGTCTTTCAGCCGTATCTGGATCAGCTCATCATGGCCTTCATTGACGATATTCTAGTTTACTTTAAGACCGAGCATGAACATGATGAGCACCTTAGAGTAGTGCTTCAGATTCTACGTGAGAAGCAGCTCTACGCTGAATTAAGGAAGTGTGAGTTCTAGTTACGAGAGGTAACTTTCTTAGGGCCTATGGTGTCTACTGAGGGGATTCGTGTAGATCCGAGAACATTGAGGCTGTACTGGATTGGAAACAGCTAAGAATGTGTCTCAGATCTACAGTTTGTTGATACGGGATATTATTGGCAGTTTGTTGAGGGATTCTCTCTTATTGCAGCTCCCTTAACTAAGCTTTTGCGAAAGGTTGTTCCATTTTTCTAGACTGATGCGTGGCAATTGAGCTTCGAGAAGCTCAAGTCTGTTCTGACTTAGGCTCCCATTCTGGTTTAGCCTGAATCTGGTAAAGAGTTTGTGGTCTACAGTGATGCGTCACATGTTGGTTTGGGTTGTGTTCTGATGCAGGATGGTAAGGTTGTAGCTTCTGCATCCCGTCAGCTTAAGACACATGAGGGAAACTATCCGACGCATGATCTTGAGTGGCTGTGGTGGTGTCTGCATTGAAATTTGGAGGCACTATCTGTATGGTGAGAGGTGTATTTTCTACACTGATCATAAGAGCCTCAAGTACCTCCTTACTTACTCAGAAGGAGTTGAATCTTAGGCAGCACTGATGAGTTGAGTTGCTTAAGGATTATGACTACACGATTGAATATCATCCCAGTAAGGCTAATGGGGTGGTCGATGCTCTCAGTCGTAGAGCTATGATTGATCTAAGAGCTATGTTCTCCCATCTTAGTCTGTTTGATGATGGAAGTTTGTTAGCAAGTTAAGTCGACTTACATTGAGCAGATTCGAGATAAGTAGTTGGGGGACAAGCCCTTGAGTTTGCGATTTCGTCAGATTGAGAGTAGTAGTACTTCAAATTTTGGGTTAAATGATGATGGTGTTCTGTGTTTTTGAGGACGGATCTGTGTACTGAATGATATTGATTTGAGGCTGTAACAGCTCAGTTTTGACCTTAGTCAGAATAGTGGTTTTGGGACCACAAATCCGAGTTAGAAAAATATTTTAATATTAATTTCCATGTATATAATAAGTTAATTGACATGTATGAAAGTCTCGTGTGAAAATTTAACTGTTTGTGTGATTAATTTGCAAAAAGGACCTAATCGCATAAAATATAAAAGCTGTGTGCTAGATGTTTAAGTGCTTATTTGAGTTGGCTTTCTAGAGTAAAGGTCCTTATGTGGTTATTTGACCATTGGAGATTTCAATGGACATAAAAGGGCATGTGTTAGGTGAAATTTTAATGGTTGAATGAAAGGGAAAAATGGTCATTTAGATTTTATGTTAATAATAATAAATGCATGTAAATTGATCATTTTATGTCCATTCTTAACTAAAAATACAAAGAAAATTAAAGAAAAAGAACACCCAGGGTTCGGCCATTGTATTTCTTGATTGAGGTATGTTATTGCTTTGATTTTTGATAATTTCTACGTTTTTGTAATTGTTGTTAAGTGTACTATAAAGCCCGTGTCTCAATTTCTGATTTTGTTGATGATTTGAAAATGTTTCATGGATGAATTCATGAGTTTTGTGTTGCTAAATGGTGAAATATGAAAGCTTGATGTTGAGTTTACATGTTTTGTCTTTGGATTTTAGTTGGATTTGAGTAAATTGAGCTAAATTGTGAAAATGTTATTTTGAAAGACTAAAATGCGAAATAAATGAAATCTGTGGACTAGTATGAGAGCCATAAAAATTCAATTAAGCTTGTGTACAAACAAATTATGTGTATTTTATGATTTTGTGAAAGAGGAACTAAAGTGTCAAAATGTAAAAACATGAGGGCTAGTTTGCAAATTACCCTAAATATGTGTTTATGAATTGAATTGAAATATTTGGTGAATAAAAGGATTAATTTTGAATACTTATAGATCAAGAAAAGAGGAGTTCGGATTTAGATCGAGAAAAATCGAAGATTATAGAATAAACGTTCGAGTCGACACCTTCAAGTACGAGGTTACTTCGTACTTAAAATATGATGTTAAGTAAGTTTTGATGCCTTTATTATACATGGGTTGAATATAATTGAATTGGATAATATGGTGATGAATCATAAGTTTTGGCACTAAGTGTGCGATTTAAACTAGCTTTGGCACTAAGTTTGCGATTTAACTAGCTTCGGCTACTTGAGGCACTAAGTGTGCAATAACAACTTACTCTCGGTTATTTGAGATGGCACTAAGTGTGCGAAAATATTAGCTTCGGCTAATCTTATAGCACTAAGTGTGCAGATGTCTAAAATTTGAATAAGTATTGGAAAGTCTTATAACATTCAACAAAAGGTAAGTATGAAAGTGAACAAGTACGGAAAGATTCAGGTATGTATGATACCTAAGTGGTTGATGAAGTTATGCATGTGAATTTCATTGAGTTAATTGGTTTTATGGATTGAAATTGTACAAATATTCATATGTTGTTATTTCATATACTATTGATGATTTGAGTACGGGCTTACAAAGCTTTTTGAAAGCTTATTGTGTGTGTGTTTGAAATGTTCTTGTAGATATCGAAGCTACCAAGCTCATGGATTGTCAAGGACTGTCCTCACACTATCGAACCTCATTTTGGTACTTTAGAAATGTAAATATATATTTGAAGTATGGCATGTATAGGCTAGTAGTTGTGAAGTATGTTTTGTGATATATATAGTCAGCCATCAGATTTGGCTAATTTGTGTTTGAACTCATATATGATAATGGCTTATGATATGTGATGTTAATTTGCAATTATGGCATGTTTTAATTGGATAAAGGAGAAGGTAAGTTTGGGAAGTTCATGGAATGAGAATGGATGATGTTTTTGATATAATCTTACATTATGTTTTAGTATAAAAAGGTAAGGTTTATAAGTATGTAAATGATTGATAATATTATGGCATGAATGATGTATGTTTAGCATAAAGAATTGTTGATTGGGTTGTACACATATGCTTGATTCCTTGTTTGTAGGGTGACCCATAATGGGGTGGCAAGTTGGCTTAAACCAAGCCTGTATTGTGCCACACGGTCAAAGGCCACGGGCATGCTTTGTGGCCGTGTTTGTTTGGCAGTAACCTCTTAAAAATCACACGGCTATGACACACGGGTGTGTTATATGGCCGTGGGCATAAGTCAGTAGCTAGCTAAGTATCACACGGCCATAGTACACGGGCGTGCCTATTGGCCATGTGAAAAAGTCAGTATAGGACATATTTTTTGGCACGGCTGGTTCACATGGGTGTATCTAGTACCCGTGTGTGACACAGGTCCTAGTCGCACGGGCGTGTGACTTTAACAATTTGAAATCATTAATTAAGTTCTAAAAATTTTGAATAGGTTCGGTTTAGTTCCGACCCTCTTCCTAATGCATGTTTAAGGTCTCATTGACCTAAGAAAGGGACTTATATTGATGTTTGACTATGATGCTATGATATTTGTGAAATGAATACAAAGTGTTTCGATATGTTTGGTAAAGCCGCTTAACCCTAGTCCAGAAATTGATACGGGTTAGGGATGTTACATTTGGTTGGTATCAGAGCTATCGTTTAGTCGATTCTATGACTACCATAGCGTATGCGAGTCTAGCTATACATGCCATATATCTGAAACTACGATAGTGTGATGAATCCTGACATTGAAATGTGTTTTTTATAGCAAATGGATCTCGATAGAGCTGTTGCTAACGATGTTGAAAGCAATGCACCTGCTCCCGCGCAAGGGATGATGCAAGATGATTCCCGATCGGCTATGAGTAGTCGTGATAGCGAGGCTAAGCAAACCTTCTATCAGATGATGAACGATTGGTTCACCCAATATATTAGAACCAATTCAGCTGTACAACAACCTCCACACCTGGTTAATCCTCCTCAAACTTTGGATACGCCACGAGTGAATTCAGTACAGTTGAGTAGACCACCAGTTGACAAGATTAGAAAATATAGAGTTGAAGAATTCCGAGCTACAACAAGTGATGATGCGGAAATAGCTGAGTTCTGGTTAGAGAACACAATAAGAGTGTTTGATGAATTATCCTTGAGTCCCGAAGAATGTATAAAATGAGCTGTTTCACTTCTGAGAGACATGGCGTATCATTGGTGGAAGACTTTAACATCAATGGTTCCGAGTGAATGAGTTACATGGGATTTCTTCCAAGCTGAATTTTGAAAGAACTACATCAGTCAGAGATTTATTGATCAGAAACGTAAAGAGTTTCTTGAGCTTAAGTAAGGCCGTATGTCTGTTACAGAATACGAGCGAAAATTTGTAGGGTTGAGTCAGTATGCCCGTGAATGTGTATCTTTGGAAGCAATAAGGTGCAAGAGATTTAAAGACGGCTTGAACGAAGATATTCGCTTGTTAGTTGGGATTCTGGAAATCAAAGAATTCGTGGTGCTTGTTGAACGAGTATGTAAAGCAGAAGATCTTGGGAAAGAGAAAAGAAAGGCTGAGTTTGAAGTTAGAGATGTACAAAAGAGATCATCAAACAAATCATTTCAATCTGGATCCAAGAAGTTTAGAAATGATAGCAGTCGTTCAAAGGCTAGCGTGGGATATCCAAACAGAGACCGTGTTAGATTGCAATCGAATTACAAATCTTCAGCTACGTCTGTTGCTAGGGTTGATAATGCAAAGAATGAAAGGCCTGAATATGAGTAATGAGGAAGAAAACACTTTGGTGAATGCTAGGGAGAAAGTAATAATCGAGCTTGTTATAGTTGTGGTTCGAGAAATCATTTTATTAAAGACTTCCCAAATTTAGTTGGAAAAGATAATGTTCAGAATTCAAGATAGAGTGGTAATGTTTCTCGTGGTATACCTCCCAATAATACGGGAAATGTAAATGGTAGTCAAAGAGGAACGAAAGACACAGCTGTTAGATCTAAGGCTCGTGCACCTGCTAGAGTGTATGCTATTCGAGCTCGTGAGGAAGCTTCATCACCAGATGTGATTACGGGTACATCTACTCTCTATGATACTTATGTGATTGCTTTGATAGATCCTGGATCAACATATTCGTATATATGTATGAACTTAGTGAATAGTAAGACTTTGTCTGTAAAGTCTACTGAATTTGTAATTAGAGTTTCAAACCCCCTAGGTAGATGAGTCTTGGTTGATAAAGTCTGCAGGAATTGTCCGTTAATGTTTTGAGACAATTGTTTTTTGGCTGATTTGATGTTGTTACCTTTTGATGAGTTTGATATTATTCTGGGAATGGATTGGTTAACTTTGCATGATGCTGTGGTGAATTGCAAACGAAAAACTATTAATTTGAGATGCAAGAATGATGAAATAGTCAGAGTTGAATCTAGTGATTTGAATGGGTTACCTGTTGTGATATCTTCTATGAAATCATTGAGTATTGTTAGAAAAGGTTGTGAAGCTTATTTTGCATATGTTATTGATTCAAATGTGTCAGAAAAGAAAATTGAATCTGTGCCTATTGTTTGTGACTTCCCTGATGTGTTTCTTGAAGAACTTCTAGGATTAGCTCCAGTCAGAGAAGAAGAGTTTGGCATTGAATTGGTACCTGGTACTACTCCAATTTCGATAGCTCCGTATCGAATGGCTTCGACCGAATTAAAAGAATTAAAGTCTCAGTTACAAGAATTGACTGATAGAGGATTTGCTAAACCGAGTTTCTCACCATGGGGTGCTCCTGTTCTGTTTGTGAAAAAGAAAGACGGTACGATGAGAATGTATATAGATTACTGTCAGTTGAATAAAGTGACCATCAGAATAAGTATCCCCCACCCCGAATTGATGATTTATTCGATCAGTTGAAAGGAGCTACTGTGTTTTCGAAAATAGATTTGAGATCAGGTTATTATCAACTGATAGTGAAAGATTCTAATATTCCGAATACTGCTTTCAGAACGAGGTACAGCCACTATGAATTTTTAGTTATGCTTTTCGGATTGACTAATGCACTTGCAATCTTTATGGATTTGATGAATAGAATTTTCAGGCCGTATTTGGATCAATTTTTTGTAGTTTTTATTGATGACATATTATTTATTCACATGATGAATCTGAGCATACCGAACATTTGAGAATAGTGCTACAAACTTTGCAAGATAAACAGTTGTATGCAAAATTCAGCAAGTGTGAGTTCTGGTTGCGAGAAGTTGGTTTCTTGGGTCATATTGTGTCAGCCTCTGGTATCCGAGTTGATCTGAGTAAAATCTCAGCTATTTTGGATTGGAAACCTCTAAGAAATGTTTCTGAAGTCCACAGTTTTCTAGGACTTGCCGGATTATATAGAAGATTCGTAAAAGGTTTCTCGATGATTGCGACTCCGTTGACAAAATTGCTCCAGAAAGATGTGAAGTTTGAGTGGTCTGAAAAATGTCAAAATAGCTTTGATCAGTTGAAAGCCTGTTGACTGAAGCTCCGGTATTGGTACAACCTGAATTGGGTAAAGAATTTGTGATTTATAGTAATGCTTCGTTGATTGGTTTGGGTTGTGTTTTAATGCAAGAAGGGAAAGTTATAGCTTATGCATCGAGACAACTAAAGCCACATGAAAAGAACTATCCAACTCACGACCTCGAGTTAGCTGCTATTGTGTTTGCTTTGAAGATTTGGCCTCACTATCTGTTTAGGGAGAAATGTCATGTGTTTTCTGATCATAAGAGATTAAAGTATTTGATGACTCAGAAAGATTTGAATTTGCGACAGAGAAGATGGTTAGAATTGTTGAAAGACTACGAACTTGTGATTGATTATCACCCGGGAAAAGAAAATGTTGTTGCAGATGCTTTGAGTCGAAAATCATTATTTGCTTTGTGTGCGAAGAATGCTCATTTAGTTCTGTCTGATGATGGTTCAATTTTAGCTAAATTGAAAGCAAGACCTTTGTTTTTACAACAAATTATTGAAGCTCAGAAAATTGATAATGAGATTTTAGCTAAACGAGCTCAATGTAATGTAGAGACTGATTCAGAATTCAGAGTTGAAAAGATAATTGTTTAAGATTTCGAGATAGGATTTGCATTCCTAGAAATCCTGAGTTGATTCAAATGATTCTGAGTGAAGCTCACAGTAGTCGGTTATCTATGCATCCAGGCAGTACTAAAATGTATAATGACTTGAAACAACATTATTGGTGGTCTGGAATGAAAAGAGATATTTCTGACTTTGTTTCGAGATGTTTAATTTGTCAATAAGTTAAAACTAAACATCAAGTGTCGTTTGGGTTACTACAACCGATTATGAGTCCAGAGTGGAAATGAGATCGAGTGACCATGGACTTTTTGTCGGGTTTACCTCAAGCTCCGAGAAAGAAAGATACAATTTGGGTTGTAGTTGATCGTTTGACAAAATCAGCTCATTTTATTCCGGTTCGATCTGATTATTCACTTGATAGATTAGCTGAATTATACATTTCTGATATAGTGAGATTGCATGGTGTGCCATTGTCTATAGTATCAGACCGAGATTCAAGATTCACATCTAGATTTTAGAAGAAATTGCAAGATGCTCTGGGTACTAAATTGCATTTTAACACTGCTTATCATCCGCAAATAGATGGTCAACCTGAACGGATTATTCAGATACTCGAGGATATGTTGAGATGTTGCATTCTTGAGTTTAAAGGTACGTGGGAACAATATTTACCTTTGATTGAATTCTCTTATAATAACAGTTTTCAGTCGAGCATCAAAATGGCACTGTCAAAACCATCCTTCGATTTAGAAATTTTAAATTTAATAAAAAAGGGGAATCGACTTTTGAAAAACAAATGCATGGAGTCGCCACCGATCTTTTTGTTTTGGTGTGATCGGGTCACCTAAGAATGTGGTTATTTTAATAAAACATTTTCGGTTTACTAAAACATAGATTATGGTCTACGAAAATTTTAGAAAACGGGCTCGGGAGTCGGTTACGTATGAGGAAGGGTTAGCACCCTCACTACGCCCAAAATTTATACCAAATTGATTAGATATTGTCCTTATGTCTAAAATTAAAAATGTTTTTGAAATATGGTTCTTTTTTAATAACATTTGAATAACCCGAGGATGCTCAACTATTTAGTCCAACGGAACACCGAAACCCAGCACAGTAGGGCACGATTCCTCGAATTTCCAAACATCGAACATAGCTTTTGTTTTAAAGGGTTTTCTTAAAAAACATGAGTGAAAACCTAAAAGAATATTCAATCGTTTTGAACAAACGAGAAATCACAACCCAGCACGATAGGGCATGATTCCCGAATTGTCAAACACCGAGTATTGCGTTCGTTTTAGAGGATTTTTAGAAGACCTGAATGGAATCTCGAAGGGATATTTGATTATTTTGAGCAAACGAGAAATTGCAACCCAACACGTTAGGGCACGATTCTGCGAATTGCTAGATATCAAACTTTGCTTTCGTTTTAAAGAATTTTTAAAAGGCATGAGTGAAAGTTTGAAGGGATATTCGATTATTTCGAGCAAACGCGAAATTGCAACCCAACACGTTAGGGCACTATTCTGCGAATTGCCAAATATCAAATCTCGTCTTCGTTTTAAAGAATTTTTAAATGAATACTTGTAAAACTAGCTTAAAACGCATTAATTCGATTTGAAATAAGACGAAATTAATCATAAAATTTAGATTTTGTAAAACCACATTTCATAAACCAAGTGGAAAATGATGATATAGGGTAATAGGCACATACGAGATACAATCAATTAACAAACTAACAATTAAATATAGCTAACCTAAAAAATGCAACCCGATTACAATAATGCATGGAGAATGATTGCTATAATAATACAGTGACGAAAATGATAACAATCACACAAGCAAAACAATACATACAATAATATGCCACGATAATGTACATAGCATGATATAGGATAACCAATGCAAGATATAAAAACAACATAGCAATTCGAAGCCAACGTGCTATAAAACGGTTTTAAAATAATAACGAATAAATGGACCCATATATATAGGTTGACAAATTTGCATGAAAACTAGGGATAGCTATATGATTTTTGGAATAGATATTATAGAATAAAAATTTGAATCAAATTGCGTGTAAAATGTTCTAGACACAAATGCATTTAAAAATTGAAAATGTACATAATAATTTAAATAATGTATATAATGTGAAAGAATAATAAAGGTATATGACAAGATATAATGCACTAAATATATTTACAAAACATATATACATAAATAACTTTTAAAAATAATTATTTGTAAAGACATAGAAATACCTACAAGCTTAAATTAATTTTATAACAAATTGTATAATGGACTTAAGAACATGCTTATATATATATATATAAAGAAGACTATATGTATGAAACACATGTATTTAATAATATATATAGATCAAATGTAGGTATCAATAAATATACATATATCAATAATGATTACTTAGAAGATATATTACGTAGGACTATATTATGAAATACAAGAAAAAATTTGAGAAATTATATGTATAAAATAATATAAGGTTAATAATATATATACGAAATAAGTTAACTTTAATATATATAAAAAAATATGTTCATATGTACAAAGTACGTTTTCTTTTTTTAAGGAGTATCTAGTTAAAAATGACCATATACATATAAAAAAGAAAAAAATAATTTAAATGACATATACACCATATATATAAAAGGATCGAATATGAGGATAAAATATAAATATGTATATAAAAATATATGAAAATTTTTTAAATGAATGATAAAACGATTTTAAGGATACATCAAGTTTTAAAATGGGAAAATATGTAACGACACAAAACAAGTAGTGTGTATCATAAATAATATATGAAAACCTTAGATTAATAATAAAATAATTTAAAAGTGAAGGATACGACAAATTTTAAATTAATATGGAAAAATGACTAGCACTTAAATATGTACATAAAAACATTTAAGTGTCATAAATCAAGAAGTATTTTAAATAATCTATGTATCAACGTATATATAAATATTTTGACAACAATTTTATAATAGGGTATTTAAACAATATAATGTAAAAAGAATTTTAAACATTCCAAAATAATAGTCATTATAAAAAAATTGATTAGTATACTATTATATATATAGTATTTAAAGAAATAGAATACATAAGGTGAAAATATAAAGACAATCTCAAAATAATCATACAAATGTAGCCAAACAAAATTATTAACATGGATTAATGCATGAACATATTAAATATATTTTAAATTAACCGATTGTACAACTGTAAGACCAAATTAATACTGCAAGAAAATAGGGAGGATAATTTACAAATAAAGTAATCATAATATGGACCAATGCTCAAAGCACATAAATGTATAATGACTGAATTTGTAAATATCTCGTGCCTACAATGTTGCATGGAATCGCGGATCAAAGTGAAACAACGCACAAATTAGCAGGCCAAATTTTAAAACACAAGGTAGGCAAATTGGACGCAAATTGAAGGCTGTGCACAAGGGGAAGGACTTGTTGCATAAATAGACCATTTTAGGCGCAAAAGACTCCCTGCCATTTTAACTAAAACTTATACCTAACCCCCCCTATTTTTCTCCTATTCTTTACCTTGGCCGACTCTTGGGCTTCACCGGTGCATAATACACCTCCACCATCGTCGCGGTTTCAGCAGACCACAAGGATTTGTCAACCATCAGGCCAGAGGAGCCAACGTCGACTAAATCGACACCAAAAATAGTAAATAAACTCCTCTTTTAGATTTGTCAAGTAGATTCGAAATAAAGTAAAAAAAAAGAATAAGAACGAAAAAAATGCGAAAACCTTGAAATCACTGATTTTTCTATTTTTGTTGCTTTGTAATGCTCTCCTTTTTTTATTATAAATATGCAACAAGTAAAGATCAAGAAGAAAGAAAATGAGAACCCAAAAAAATCAAAAAGAAAAATTGATCTGAAAATCACCTTCAAATCTTTTTTTTTTGTATTCTCTCTCTGTCATCTCTCCCTTTCATTACAATGAACATAGGGCTTTTATATAGCCCAAAATCAAAAGAAAAAAAAATCAAAGAATTTCATTTTCTGTTGTTTTTCTTTGCTACTCTTTTTTTGTCTTCTCTCGCAGGTATGAAAGGCGACGTGGAGGAGTGAGGGTGGCATACGGAGGCGTGCAGGGGATCATACAGCGCTGGAGGCTAGGGGCTACGACACTAGGGAAACCCTAGGTTTCTGTTTAGCTGAAGTTGTTTTAGTTTTGGGCCGTTTGGGCCACGGGTATTTTGGGCTACTTGGGTAAATTGGGTTAGACTTAGTTTAGGATTTGTAATGGGCTTGTAATGGACTAATGGACTTTTTTTGGTTTAATATTATTTTTTGTTTTTTTGTTTTTGTATTGTAACGACCAATGAAAGCGGACTAAGGTTTTTATTCGTTAGCTAAGCGCGCCTATTCCGGGCAAAATTTGGGCCTTACAGGCACCATATGAAGCTTTATATGGTTGTAAATGCCGTATACCTTTATATTGGATAGAGCTCAGTGAAAATAAGATTCACGGGGATGATTTGATAAAAGAAACTAAACAAAAAGTGAAAGTGATCCGAGATTGTTTGAAAGCAGCTTCTGATCGTCAGAAATCATATGCAGATTTGAAAAGAAATGATATTGAGTTTGATATTGGTGAGAAAGTGTTTTTGAAAGTATCTCCGTGAAAAGAAAGTGCTTCGATTTGGAAGAAAAGGCAAATTGAGTCTGAGATTTATCGGGCTGTATGAAATCAACGAGTGAGTTGGGTCGTGATCGCATGATTTGTAACAAGTAATAAATATTTATAATGAAGGTCAAACCTAAACTAACTACTATCACGACAAAAAGGCAAGCGCACCTATCGAACAATAGTATAGTAATGGCAAGACCGGGATATCATACCCAAGGGAACCAAAAGTACTAGTAATAACTATCTTTTTATTATTTAACCTAAAAATAAGGAGGGGTTGTTTATTAAACTAATTAACTAATTAAACTAAAGCAAAGAGAAAATTTGGAAAAAGGCTTGAAGAAAAGTAATTGATAAGGACGACATCCAAGGAGGAATCCACCTAGATTTCACTTGTTATCTGAATCTAAACTAGACGATTTATTCACTTGACTTGATCCGTGAGACTCCCTAACCTATATTATTATCCCTTTCGAGACTAATAACACCTAACCCTCAGTTGAATTAATCGAAATTTCTTTCTTAATTAAAACCCCTAGGGAAGCAGTAAATCGATCTATGGACTCCCATATTAGGTTTCACCCTAATTCGGCAAAATCTCGTAACCCTATTTCTAGGCATTCGATCAACTCCGCTTAATTATGCCAAATCTACTCTTAGTCAGGGACTTTTGCTGCTCTGCATAAGCACATCAAATCATGAATTAATACCCGGAATATTAACTCAAGCATTAAGAACACATAATTAAGAACAAATCAAGTATTTATCATATAGTTCAGATAATAACAACAAGATCCATCATAGGTTTAGTTCATAATAAAATAAGAGTACATCCCAAAAGTATGAAAATAACAAAACATAAAGAAAACTCTAAAACCCCTGAAGGAATTCTGAGAGAGATCTTCAGTCTTGGAGTAGCTCTAGCTTTTGGGATGGATCGTCTAGCTTCCTTCAAGTAATTCCCTACGTGTGGTTCTGTATTCCAGAAAAGTTCTGGAGGGCATCGCCTTTTCTAAGTCATACTTAGGGTGTTTATATAGGCTTTGGATTGGCTTTCTTCCTCCTTAAGTATCCTTTTTTGTGTAAAATAAAACTCTTTGAAAAAGGGACACGCTCGTGTGCCACGACCGTGTGACGTGATTCTCAGGCCGTGTTCGATCTGTTAAATTGTACACGGCTGTACGGGTCAATCGCCAGGCCGTGTGAATCGTGAAAGCCTTGGTCGACACCCTCGAAAGACACGGGGGTGTGAGCTGCCCATGTGGCAAGGCTTAGGCTGTGTCATCTTTTCGATTTGGTCTATTTTGTCTCTTTTTGGCTCGTTTTTGGCTCCTTTTGACTCTTGGTGCTCTCCTGAGTACAAAACATGAAATAACCAGATTAAGAGCACCAAAATCTGTAAATCTAGTAATAAACATCCATAAATATGCTAGGTATTTGGGGTAAAAATATGTATAATTTGGCATTTATCAAATACCCCCACACTTAAGCATTTGCTTGTCCTCAAGCAAAACTCTCATTTACTGCTAGAATTCATTCCTCTCAATCACATAATCATTGCTGATAATGTTACAAGTTATTCCACAAAAATCAGACAGTGAGAATTCAACTATAAGGGCATTAAAAGCCTCAAACAATCTAAATCGAATATTTTGATAATAAAATCATAGGTAATCTCCTTCCTTTAAGTAATTAACTTTAGTCCTAAATATACAAGAGATGACATCCTCACTAAAGATTCACTCAAATCACTCAAAGTGTTTAAGGTTCAAGATTAAGCACTCGATTGTCTAACATGAGAAGTTATTACCATAGGCTTGCATGAAAATCAAATCTCCACCACTTGTAAATGATATGATACACTAATCAAAAGGTCTTTGCATGGTTGTAACGGGGTTTAGGTTACGGGTATGGATACAAGCTGAAGAGGCAAAGGTTAGAATCGAGATAATTTCAATATATTACCCTACAATAAAAAACTTAACTACTGAATCACAAACAAATATCTAGAACTATATTACATGAGCTCATGACAACTTTAGCTTGCTGAGGATTACAATAATGATACTGACTTTTTTTTAAAAACAAATCAAGTCAATACAATATAGAAATCATACTTCATGATTCAGTAACAAAAATTGGTGAACATCGTGAGGTAACAATATTAAATTTAATCTCGATAAAAAGGGTAAATTAAGTAAGAAGATCTCAACAATAATGGGTTAATGGGTTAATGATGAAGGTTAATCAATAAAAAAGGTTAGTAGGCTCAAAGGGGGTTCACTAAGGGTTTAATTATGTGGGAAGGCTTTTTATGGAGTAAATGGGTTAAATCCTAAGTGCCTTTATCATTTCAATATATCAAATCATACGTGTGATCTCGACATGTATAATCGAAGCAAGTTCTAGAATAACAGTTCAATGTTGACACACTCAAACCCCAAAAGAAGTGAGCAAGAAAGAAAGCTATATGCTCAAAAAGGCTCAAAAATCTCACCAAAAATTTGGGTTTTTGATGTCATTCCTGTATACTTAAGATTTCAAGATAATACCTCTATTTAGGAAAATAGTCTAAAAATTTTAGTTCTCAAAATATCAACTTATCATGCTCGATTCTCTAATGTCCTATAATCAAATAATCATGCATAATTCCCATGGTCTATTCATGACATATCAACAATGATTATAGATCAATCAGAATTCATTCGATCAAGATTATGAGAAAATCACTTAAGCACAAGATCAAATTCAGGGATTTGAGAATAATGAAAAAAGTTAGGCATCATGTTCATGTTCACCCCTCCACACTTAAGATGTACATTGCCCTTAATGTACAAAGATAGATTATTCAAATAAAGAAAATCATAAGAGTGAAGGAGGTGAAACTCCCTCTTATATAGATGTGGAGCTTGATTCTGAGACTGAAGTGTTTGGGGAAAGTGGTAGCTGCCACTGTTCTTAGCTAGATGAAAAAATTGGATCGTTGAACATGGCACTCGTGAGGTATTGTTTCCCATTTGTTTCCTCATTCCATAAAATATTCCTAGCAGCTTTGCTTGGAAGTCTGTAGAATCATGAAGAGCTTATTAAGAGTTAGTGTGGAAGAGAGTGTAGTGGGATTACTTGTTAGAGACACCAGAAAAATGAAGAAATTAAAATTTACTAATATAGATATGTCTTTCAAAAGAAGATAATAAAATTGAAATGAAAATAAAATAAAAATAAAAATAAAAATAAAAAGATAAGAGGATTCAATGATCCTTGTCAGTGGGGCCCTCAGGTGGTGGCACTGGAGGGGTGATGTAGAAGTGCTGGCAGAGTTGTTGCATCATGGCCTGAATGTCATCCATCTGTCTGTCACATCGCTAATCTCGCTCGTGAATCATCTCGAACTGTGTAGTGCAATACTGCTCAAAGTAAGCGAGTCGGTCGAAAATGTGTGCCAACGAAGCAGCCACATGAACTGGCTGCTCCCTAGGTGGTGTGGTAGAAGGCTCCTCGTGCTGTGGGGGGACATCATTAGGAATGTACTCTAGATCCTCCTCGTCAATGGCATAAGTGAGAAGGTACTGAGGAGGATCGGTCCCATGGCAGCGCTCAATCATCCTCATGTGTAACATAGCCGTGATGCCCTGTGGGGACATCTGACCTATCAGTGTAAGCGCTGATGACTGGGCCACGATGTTGAGGAGGCTGAAGTGTCTGGCAAGGCGCCTCACATAGGGGTCGATAGAGATTACTCCCTTCCGATGCCGCTCGGTCTGATGACGAATGGCAAAAGTGATGAAATATGCCAAGTCAGATACGTTTGCATTTGCCATGCACCATAAATAGTAGGCGTCGTGGGTGTTGACGACGTCGGTGCTCTCTCTCCTTTCGGTCAAGGTGTGTGCTAATATGGCATGGAGATATCGTAGGGAAGGGTTGAGAGCTGAGGCCTTCGAGCGGTTGGGGTCGTAGGCGAAAGAGAGTGGTGCCAAAGCCTTCCAGCACAAGGAGGGAGAAATGTAGATATTGCATGGTAGTGCATTCATGTCCTCCTCCTCCATAAACTCATCGATGTAAAGTTCCAAAGCAACTCCAAACTCGGGGACACTCATCGTACGAGCTAGACCGCATAATCGGAAATGAATAGTGGCTGGGTCGTCATTGTTCGTCATCACCACTTGTAAATGAAAAGTATAGCATAATTCTAAAGGTAGCTATAAATAAGTGGGCTCGGTTATAGTGAAGAACCGTTCCCATGGATCTGTGGACAGGAGGGCGCGGATGGCATCAGCTAGCTGGACTTGCTCTACGGCAGCCTAGTCAATGCAGTGACCTGTAGTGAAGGGTCGCGCGCGTAGTATCTGAAATAGCTCCTCCTGCGAAGCTTGCGGAAACTCAAGGAATGGGTGTCAAACTTCGGCTGTAGCACGTACTGAGGAAGAACCCGGTCCCCTACGTCTCTTTGAGGATGGGACCACGGCCTTCTTGCCTCTTGATAATGACATAATGTACCTGAAAATGTTTGAGCATTGATATAGTAGTTCCAAGATGTGTGAACATTTATCGATATCAAGCAAGAGGTGAAAATTTTATATGATTATTCAGAAACATGTACTGAAATCAAAAATGCATCATCGGTTAAGTAAGAATCCTAGAACTAGTATATGTTATTTAGTATTTTGAACAATTCTAATATAGAGAATACGTAAAGTAAATTCCTAACTTAATTAGAAAAAATTGGTAATATTAACAATAACTTTTAAAGCATATAGAATACTAATGTAGCAACATAAATTGGAAAAACAAGGTTGAGAAAGTGAACCAAAAACTGCTGTAAGGCGGCACACGGGCGTATTGGTGGCGAGCACGGGCGTGTGGTGTGGGTGTACAGCCATGTGGAGAAATGGAGGGTAAAGAGAGGGAAAAGTGAGGATTGATGCAGGGGGAGTGGATTTTAGGGTGGTTTGAGGGTTGGGGAAGTGAGAATCTGGGTAATGGTGGCCGGAATATGGGTTAGGGAGTGGGGAAGGGGAGATTTCGACTAGGGTTTTGAAAGGAGGAAGAAAATGAACAGTGATTTGCTTATATAGGGGAGGTGCACACTGCCTAAGGCCACGCCCGTGCTCTCTGAAGGTGAGCCCGTGTTTTTCGAATTTTGCAATTTTGGTCGTGCCCGGCTACTATCCCACGCCCGTGTGTCTTGGGCGTCTGTGGCACACGGCCATGTCGCACGGTCGTGCTCAGCTTTGTTCGCTTATCCCACGCCCGTGTGTTAGGGTACCACGCCCGTGTATTATTGTCCATAGATTAATGGCACAAGCGTGTCTCACTCCCGTGTCGAAGAAATAGAATCGAGCCTTGCCCCTGGTACGCCCTTGTTTTTTCATTCCCATGCCCGTGTTCACCTATCAAGTTCACCCACGGCCATGCCGCTCGGCCGTGGTGATTTATCGCATCCCGTGCTTTGTGTATATCATGTCCTACTTCCACACGGCCGTATTGTACGGTCATGTTTCTGCCCCTACTTGGCCACGGTCTTAGGCACGCCCGTGTGTGCTGAAAAACTTTGTAATTCAAAGATAAATCTAATTATTTATAATGTTAGAAATAAAAAATAAAAAAATAAAGAAATCAAAGTATGTTAGTGCTCGGGTTGCCTCCCGAGAAGCATTTATTTATAATCTAAGCTCGACTTACCTCTCTAGTGAATGGTTAGGGTGGTTCGAGGAGTTTATACTCCTTATTCCTATTATCAATCTCCTCAAAATAGGGTTTTAATTGGGTGTTGTTTACCTTAAAAGTGTCGAACTTGGGGTGACTCACCTCCACCGTACCGAATGGAAAAATACTAATTACCATAAGAGGGATTTCCTCATTCGGTGTGGTAGTGACAGTGTGAGGATCTGCGGCATCTAGTAAGACTTTATCAGCAACCTTAAGTTGATTAGAAGAGGTATGGAGCTTGTTTTGGCGTAGTTTCGGTTTATCATGTGTTCTCAGTTTGTGTTCTCGCCATTCGTCTAGCTCCTCTATCCGTAGCCTTCATTGTTCATGAATGTGTTCTCTATCATTTCTGGAACATGGCTCGTGAACTTCTTTGAACCTTAATTTCTGCAAAGTCATATTGTCAGTTTTAGTAGACTGGTGTGGAATATTACCTTCAATGTTCGATGTGATGCCAGAATTACGAGCTTGAAGGGTGATCATTTCGTCTCCCACACTAAGTGTAAGCTCACCTGTGCCAACATCAATAATTGTTTTAATAGTTGCTAAAAAGGGCCTTCCTAAAATCAAATGGGTGTTATTATGCTCTTCTATGTCTAAAACAACGAAATCAACGGGAAATATGAACTTATCTACTTTCACGAGTACATCTTCAATAATTCCCCTAGGGAATCTTATAGTTTTATATGCCAATTGAATGCTCATCCTAGTTTGTTTAAGTTTCCCAAGACCTAGTTGCTTAAACATTTTGTAAGGCATTACGTTAATACTAGCCCCTAAATTAGCTAATGCATGACTTATATCTAAACTACCAATTAAACAAGGAATTGTAAAACTCCCTGGATCTTTCAATTTGTGGGGTAGCTTATTCTATAGAATAGCTGAGCAGACTGCGTTTAGCTCCACATATGACGCTTCATCCAACTTCCGCTTATTTACTAAAAGCTCTTTTAAAAATTTCATTGCATTTGGCATCTGCGGCAAAGCTTCAATAAATGGTAAGTTAATATGTAATTTTTTTAAAAAAGTTTAAGGAATTTACCGAATTGTTTATCTGAGCGGTCTTTCCTTATAGTGTTAGGGTATGGGACACGAGGTTTATATTCGACAGTCACTGGTTTGTTTGTATTTTGATCTACCTCATCTCTCCCTTTGCTTACCACAGTTTCTTGCCTCGGTTCTAGTTTAGGCTCAATAACTCTTTCGTCATCTTGAGTACTAATTGTGTTGAGTTTTTCCCTTGGGTTAGGTTTAATATTACTTGGCAAACTACCTTGTGGTCGTTCAAAGATCAGTTTAGAAAGCTAGCCTATCTGAGTTTCAAGTCCTTGGATCGATGCTTATTGATTTTTAAGTGCTGTCTTGGTATTTTGGAAACGGGTTTCTGACATTGATATGAATTTTGAAAGTATCTTCTCAAGGTTCGGTTTCTTCTCTTGTTGATAAGGTGGCTGTTGAAAACCTTGAAAATTTTGTGGCTTTTGATTTCCTTGACTACCCCAGGAGAAATTTGGGTGGTTCCTCCAACCTGCATTATAAGTATTACTGTATGGGTTATTTTGAGATCTAAAGTTATTATTACCCATATAGTTGACTTGTTCCTCTTCGATTGTGGGATTGAAGGATTGATATTCTGTATGCACACCTCCTCCGCTTGAGTCACACCTCATTACTGGATGTACATGCGCAGAACTAAGAAAACCATCAATCTTTTTATTGAGAAGTTCTACCTGATTTGACAGCATAGTAACTGAGTCGACGTTATAAACGCTGGCTGTTTCGTTGGCTTAGTCCTCATGACTTGCCACTGATAGTTATTCACTGACATTTCTTCAATGAATTCATACGCCTCTTCAGGTGTTTTGTTATTGATGGTTCCGCTAGCAGCTGCGTCAACCATTTGCAGAGTCGAGTGATTCAGACCATTGTGGAATGTTTGTACTTGCAGCCAAAGTGGTAACCCATGGTGAGGGTACCTTCTCAGTAAGTCCTTGTATCTCTCTCATGCATTGTAAAGTGTTTCTAAATCCATCTGCACAATAGAAGAGATATCATTACGTAATTTAGCCCGTTTTAGCCGGGGGAAAGTATTTTAGTAAAAAAATTTCAGTCATTTGTTCCCAAGTAGTAATTGACCTTCGTGGTAACGAGTTCAACCACTTTTTAGCTTTGATCCTCAATGAAAAAGGAAATAACCGAAGACGAATGGCATCATCAGAAACGCCAGTGATTTTGAATGTATCGCAAAATTCCAGGAAATTTGCTAAGTGAGCGTTAAGATCTTCATCCTGCAAACCATCAAACTGAATAAACTGTTGTATCATCTAAATAGTGTTAGGTTTTAATTCAAAAGTATTTGCAGCTACAGCAAGTCTAACTATGCTAGATTCAGTTCCTGTTAGAGAAGGTTTAGCATAATCATACATAGCACGTGGAGTAGGATTTTGATTAGCTGCAATTGCAGGAGGTAGCTGATTACCTTGGTTTTCAGCCATCTCTTCGGTTGCAGGTTGAGTATCATCTTCTTGCTCGTTCTCCGTGTATCGTAAGCTACGCCTTATTTCTCTTTGATTTCTACAAACTGTACGATCGATTTCTTCGTCAAAAAGTAATGGTCCTGACGGGTTTCTTCTAGTCATAAACTATAAAAACTTGCCAAAATAAGGAAAAAGTAAATTAATAATTAATAAAATTAAATTAAAATTTCAAGAAAAATAAATGGCTAAAGTAATAAAAATTTAGAGTTCCTAATAGCGCTAAAAACTTGATCACGTGATTTGTAACAAGTAATAAATACTTATAATGAAGATCAAACGTAAACTAACTATTATCACGACGAAAAGGCAAGCGCACCTATCGAACAATAGTATAGCAATGACAAGACCGGGATATTGTACCCAAGGGAACTAAAAGTACTAGTAAGAACTATCTTTTTATTATTTAACCTAAAAATAAGGAGGGGTTGTTTATTAAACTAATTAACTAATTAAACTAAAGCAAAGAGAAAATTTGGAAAAAGGCTTGAAGAAAAGTAATTGATAATGACGACATCCAAGGAGGAATCCACTTAGATTTTACTTGTTATCTGACTTTGAATCAGACGATTTATTCACTTGACTTGTTCCGTGAGACTCCCTAACCTATATTATTATCCCTTTCGAGACTAATAACACCTAACCCTCAGTTGCATTAATTGAAATTTCTTTCTTAATTGAAACCCCTAGAGAAGCAGTAAATCGATCTATGGACTCCCATATTAGGTTTCACCCTAATCTGACAAAATCTCGTAACTTTATTTCTAGGCGTTCGATCAACTCCGCTTAATTATGCCAAATCTACTCTTAGTCAGGGACTTTTGCTGCTCTGCATAAGCACATCAAATCATGAATTAATACCCGGAATGTTAACTCAAGCATTAAGAACACATAATTAAGAACAAATCATTTATCATACAGTTCAGATAATAATAACAAGATCCATCATAGGTTTCAACCCCCTTAGGTATCTAAGGGGTTTAGTTCATAATAAAATAAGAGTACATCCCAAAAGTATGAAAATAACAAAACATAAAGAAAACTCTAAAACCCCTGAACGAATTCTGAGAGAGATCTTCAGTCTTGGAGTAGCTCTGGCTTTTTGGATGGATCGTCTGACTTCCTTCAAGTAATTCCCGGCGTGTGGTTCTGTATTCCAGAAAAGTTCTAGAGGGCGCCGCCTTTTCTAAGTCATACTTAGGGTGTTTATATAGGCTTTGGATTGGCTTTCTTCCTCCCTAAATATCCTTTTTCGTGTAAAATAAAACTCTTTGAAAAAGGGACACGCCCGTGTGCCACGGCCATGTGACGTGATTGCCAGGCCGTGTTCGATCCGTTAAATTGTACACGGCCGTGCGGATCAATGGCTAGGCCATGTGAATTGTGAAAGCCTTGGTCGACACCCTCGAAAGACACCGGCATGTGAGCTGCCCGTGTGGCAAGGCTTAGGCCGTGTCATCTTCTCGATTTGGTCTATTTTGTCCCTTTTTGGCTCCTTTTGACTCTTGGTGCTCTCCTGAGTACAAAACATGAAATAATCGGATTAAGAGCACCAAAATCCATAAATATAGTAATAAACATCCATAAATATGCTAGGTATTTAGGGTAAAAATATGTATAATTTGGCATTTATTAGGTCAGTTGCTTATGGATTGAGGCTACCATCTGAGTTAGAAAAGATACATAATGTGTTTCATGTATCGAAGCTTCGACGATACAGATCTGATCCTTCACATGTAATTCCTCCATCCGAGATTGAAATTCAGTTTGATATGACTTACGAAGAAAAGCCGATTCGAATCTTAGCTCGAGAGGTTAAAGAGTTATGTAATAAAAGATTCCATTAGTTAAAGTGATGTGGCATCGGCATGGTATTGAAGAGGCCATGTGGGAGCCTGAAGATGCTATGAAACAGCAATATCCAAATTTGTTTAACGGTAAAATTTTTGGGACGAAAATCCTTAAGGGAGAGAAAATTGTAACAGCTCGATTTTGACCATAGTCGAAATAGTGGTTTCTGGACCACAAATACGAGTTAGAAAAATATTATAATATTAATTTTCGTGTATATGATAAGTGAATTGACATATGTGAAAGTCTCGTGTGAAAATTTAACTGTTTGTGTGATTAATTTACAAAAAGAACCTAATCGCATAAAATATAAAAGTTGTGTGCTAGATGTTTAAGTGCTTATTTGAGTTGGCTTTCTAGAGTAAAGGTCCTTATGTGGTTATTTGACCATTGGATATTTGATTGGACATAAAAGGGCATATGTTAGGTGAATTTTTAATTGTTGAATGAAAGGGGAAAATGGTCATTTAGATTTTATGTTAATAATAATAAATGCATGTAAATGGATCATTTTATGTCCATTCTTAACTGAAAATACAAAGAAAATAAAAGAAAAAGAACACCTAGGGTTCGGCCATTGTATTCCTTGATTGAGGTATGTTTTTGCTTCGGTTTTTGATAAGTTCTACATTTTTGTGATCGTTGTTAAGTGTACTATAAAGCCCATGCCTCAATTTCTGATTTTGTTGATGATTTGAAAATGTGTCATGGATGAATTCATGAGTTTTATGTTGCTAAATGGTGAAATATGAAAGCTTGATATTGAGTTTACATGTTTTGTCTTTGGATGTTAGTTGGATTTGAGAAATTGAGCTAAATTGTGAAAATTTTATTTTGAAGGACTAAAATGCGAAATAAATGAAATGTGTGGACTAATATGAGAGCCATGAAAATTTGATTAAGCTTGTGTACAAACAAATTATGTGTATTTTCTGAATTTGTGAAAGAGGGACTAAAGTGTCAAAATGTGAAAACATGAAGGTTAGTTTGCAAATTGCCCTAAATATGTGTTTATGGATTGAATTGAATTATTTGGTGAATAAAAGGATTAATTTTGAATACTTATAGATCAAGAAAAGAGGAGTTCGGATTTTGATCGATAAAAATCAAAGATTATAGAATAAACGTTTGAGTTGACACCTTCAAGTACGAGGTAAGTTCATACTTAAAATATGATGTTAAGTAAGTTTTGATGCCTTTATTATATATGAGTTGAATATAATTGAATTGGATAATATGGTGATGAATCAGAAGTTTTGACACTAAGTGTGCGATTTAAACTAGCTTTGGCCCTAAGTGTGCGATTTAACTAGCTTCGGCTACTTGAGGCACTAAGTGTGTGATACCAACTTAATCTCGGTTATTTAAGATGGCACTAAGTGTGCGAAAATATTAGCTTTGGCTAATCTTATAGCACTAAGTGTGCAGATGTCTAAAATACGAATAAGTATTGGAAAGTCTTATAACATTCAACAAGAGGTAAGAATGAAAGTGAACAAGTACGGAAAGATTCAGGTACGTATGATACCTAAGTGGTAGATGAAGTTATGTATGTGAATTTCATTGAGTTAATATGGTTTTATGGATTGAAATTGTGCAAATATTCACATGTTGTTATTTTATGTTCATATACTATTGATGATTTTAATACGAGCTTACTAAGCTTTTTGAAAGCTTATTGTGTATGTGTGTGTGTTTGAATTGTTCTTGTAGATATCGAGGCTACCAAGCTCGGGGATTGTCAAGGACTGTCGCCACACTATCGAACCTCATTTTGGTACTTTAGAAATGTAAATATATATTTGAAGTATGGCATGTATAGGCTAGTAGCTGTGAAGTATGTTTTGTGATGTATATAGTTAGCCATGAGATTTAGCTAATTTTTGTTTGAACTCATATTTGATAATGGCTTATGATATGTGATGTTAATTTGCAATTATGGCATGTCTTAATAGGATAAAGGAGAAGGTAAGTTTGGGAAGTTCATGGAATGAGAATGGATGATGTTTTTGATATAATCTTATGATATGTGTGTAAATGATTGACAATATTATGGCATGAATGATATATGTTTTAGCATAAAGAATGGTTGATTGGGTTGTACATATATGCATGTTTCCTTGTTTGTAGGGTGACCCATAATGGGGTGGCAAGTTGGCTTAAACCAAGCCTGCATTGTGCCACACAGTCAAAGGCCATGGTCGTGGTTTGTGGCCATGTTTGTTTGGCAGTAACCTCTTAAAAATCACACGGCTATGACACAGGGGCATGTTAAATGGCCGTGGACATAAGTCAGTAGCTAGCTAAGCATCACACGGCTATAGTACATGGGCATGCCTATTGGCCGTATGAAAAAGTCAGTATAGGACCTTTTTTTTTTGGCACGGTTGGTTCACATGGGCTTGTCTAGTACCCATGTGTGACACACGGCCTAGTCGCACGGGCGTGTGACTTTAACAGTTTGATATAATTGATTAAGTTCTGAAAATTCTGAATAGGTTTGTTTAAGTTCCGACTCTCTTCCTAATGCATGTTTAAGGTCTCATTGACCTAAGAAAGGGACTTATATTGATGTTTGACTATGATGCTATAATGTTTGTGAAATGAATGTGAAGTGTTTCGACATGTTTGGTAATGTCGCTTTACCCTAGTCCGGCGATGGATACAGGTAAGGGGTGTTACAGAGGCATTCTATTCTGAAGGAGGCGTATTGTAGCCCTTATGCTATGCATCCCAGTGGTAATAAGATGTATCACGATCTCCGTGAGTTGTACTAGTGGCCTGGTTTGAAGCGTGAGGTTACAAATTTTGTGGCTCGATGTCTAACATGCCAGTAGGTTAAGGCTAAGCACCAGTTTCCTTCGACTTTCTTGCAGCCAGTTAAGATTCCCTTATGTAAATGGTCACGTGTGACATTGGAATTCGTTAGTGGGTTGCCCTTAACACCCACTAAGAAGGATTCTGTTTGGGTCATCATGGATCGATTGACCAAGTCTGTTCATTTTATTCCGGTTCGGACGGACTATTCTCTGCAGAAGTTCGCAAAGCTTTACATTTCTGAGTTTGTGAGATTACATGGGGTGTCTATTTTGATCATTTATGATAGAGATCCTCGCTTTACATCTCAGTTCTAGAAGAAGTTGTATAAGGCTTTAGGTTCGAGGTTGGACTTTAGTACTACATTCCATCCCTAGACCGACGGTCAATCTGAGAGTGTGATTCAGATGGAGGGTATGCTTCAGAGTTATGTAATTGATTTCCAAGGTAAATGGGAGGATTATTTGCCGTTAGCTGAGTTCGCCTACAATAACAGTTTTCAGGCTAGCATCTAGATGGCACCTTACGAGGCTTTGTATGGTCGTAAGTGTCGTACTCAACTATGCTAGATTGTAATAGCCCAAAATTGGGTCTAGTTGGAACAGAGGTTTTGGGACCATAAAATCCGAGATAGAAATAATTATTTTATGATTATTTTGAGTTCTATGATATGATTGCATGATTGTGTGAAAATTTCGTGAAGAAATTCTATGCATAAAGTGTTCAATTTGAAGTTAGGGACTAAATTGAATAAGTTGCAAAACTTGTATTCTAGAAGTTTCTAGTATGAAATTGCTTTGAAATATTAATTAGGAGGTCTTAAATAGCAAGTTGATCAATTTCTAAGTGATGGACAAAAATTGGACATGGATGGAATTTTTGAAAGTTTAGTAAGGAAGGGCATTTTGGTCATTTGGTAATTAAAAGAAATAAAAAGGGAAAATAAAGCCAAAATTGACTCATCTTTCTCATAGAGGCCGAAATTAGCATGGGGGAAGCCATGGCTAGGGTTTTCAAGTTTTCCAAGCTCAATAGTAAGTCCGTTCTAACCCCGTTTTTCAAGTTCATTACGTTTTTAAAATCCCAGTAATTTGATTAAGCTTATTCTAGCAATAATTTAAGCTAGGGTTCATATTTGGAAAAATACCTATAGGTGAAATGTGTTTATTTTGATGTTTTATGATAGAATATGAGGTTTTAAATTATGTTAGACAACTTGTGCTACTCGGTTTTGAGTGAAAACGAGTAAAAGGGCTTAATCGGTAAAAATACCTAATAGTCATAAGTATATGCTAGAGTGAGAATTTGATGTTGCCATAGAAGGGAAAAGTGATCATCATGTCATAAAACATAAGAATAAGGGATGAAGTTTAATTCCCGAACCTAGGGGCAAAAGTGTAAATATGCAAAAGTTTAGGGGCAAAATTGTAATTTTTCCAAAGTTTGAGTTAAGGACTGTTTTGAATATTAAATTAATTAAATAAGTAAAATATGATGTTTTAGATCCCGAAAAACAAGATTTGAACCTAGAATGAGAGAAAAATCGAAAATTGGGAAAGTTGGTAAAATGGTCGTTTTAGTATCAAGGTAAGTTTATATTTATAATAAGCATTAATTTATGCATGTTTCAATGTAAAATTGATATATTCATTATGATTTTCGAGGTGTTGAAAGTATGTAAGTTGGTATGATAATAATACAGCAATAATGCTGTAATTTATATTTGAAATTTAAATTTAGTGAATTAATTGAATTATATTAAATTAAATGATTATGGTGCCAAGTTTATGAATTGATTTAAAAATATGTCTATGGTACATGAAGTGCATTGAATTATTATACATAAATGTGATTTCTATGATTATGGATATTATGGGAAATTGCAAGTTCATATGATTTTTAATAAGGCAATGTGTAATTTAATGTTATTGCCTTGATATTAAATGAGATGTAAGTTTATATGTAAGTAATACATCAATATTACTTGTATTATGATATTTTATAATAATATTGGAAATATGTTTGTGGATAATTAATTGATTGGTGAAATTCTTGGAAAAGAGAGAGAAATCCCTATTGAACCTTCGGAAAGATTGGATGATACAGATAGTATGTAGCTAGGTCACATGTATGGTGCTGAGTGCACATCATGTGTACAAGAGAGCTACAAGACATTATGATATAGCTAGGTCGCATGGGTGATACTATGTGTACACCATGTAGACAAGAGAGCTACGGGATATATGTAGCTAGGTCGCATGCGTGGTTCCAGGTGAAGGACACCATGTAGACAAGAGAGCTACGAGATAAATTGGCTAGGTTACATGGGTGGTACTGAGTGTTCACCATGTGTACAAGAGAGCTGAACTATATGATGGGTGGAGCTATGTGCTGAAACCACCAAGTATCGAAGATTGATCCAAAGTGTTCAACGGGAGACTCTCTATGTATTGCTTTGTGAGTTTTGTGATGAATAAGTGCAGGAACTTGATTATGTGAATGATGTGTTCATTAAGTGACCAGGATGTGGTAAGGTTATAAACAAGTAAGTTATACATGAGGATGATTTTATGGTGACCTTGTGATCATGGGCCTATACTTGTGATGTATGAAATGTGGTGTTAAAATGAGGTTAATACAAAGAAAGTGTGAAAGAGTGAATTAGCAATAAAACTGTTTTGGACAATAGGAGTGATGCGAATTTGAAAAATCACTAAAAATAGTAGAAATTGAATCATAGACTGACTGGATATCAAATTAAAGCTTAATGAGTCTATTTTCATATAACAGAAACAGAGTAAGAAAAGGAGTTCTATAGTTTTAGATATTTATGTTTTTGTGAGACTGGGTCAGAATGATTATGTGATCCCCTGTTCTGAATTTGGAAAATCAAAAAAATTTGGATAAAAATAATTAGAGACTTAAAATTATATTTTTAAAATCCTTAATGAGTATATTTTCAAGATAAATCAACAAGAAAATTATCCGAGTTCTGTACTATGAGATAATTAATTTTTAGTGAAGAGAGGTCAGAACTATCAGAAAGTGAAATAGGGGAAATTTTAATGAATAAACTGTACTAATTGACTAAACCAAAAATTATGAAAATTTTATAGTGGAAAGATATGTGAGTCTAGTTTCATGGGAAATTTACGGATCTTAATTTGGAGATCTATAGCTCGAATTATAAATAAGTAAGTGACTATGACTCGTGTGGATAGTTTGATGTGAGCATTTATTAGTAAATTGTGAAATCGTACTTACAAGAATGCTATATACATTAAGGATGTGGAATGGAGAGGAGGAGGAGGAAAATAAGTATATGTGGAATACATGGAAACTATGGTATATGAAATACTGATATAATGAAATAAATGATATGTGTTTATAAGAAAACAGAAAGAGAATGATATGTATCATGACATGTATATATATATATGACTAGTCTCAATGTAATGCTTGTTGGGTATGTAGTTGAATCAAAATGTTTCAGGAAAACATGTTATTTTGCGCGTCTGAATTGTGGTATTTTATAAAGATATGATCTAGTTTTAAATATGAATGCTTGATGATTAAGCTGAAGATATTTGGTAAGATGATAATCTTGGTATAAATGTATAAGTGGTACTATAATAAACAAGGTAAAATGAGTATGAGAGACACATGTATGATAACATACAAATGCTATGTTTGTGGTTTAATTGAGAATATTTAATCATTAAATGAATACCATGTTATATGCTTTTGATTTTGTATAAGTGTGTAAGAGATTAAGGTTGACCAAAGCTTGGAAATAGCCTAGGTATATTCCACACAGGCAGAGACACGACTATGTGCCTCAGCCGCGTATGGAACACGACTTTGGGACACGGGCGTGTGGAGCCTTAAAGCATGAAATTTCCAAGATTTTTGTAAGTTTTTGGTTTAGTCCCGAACCCTTTCTAAAGTATGTTTTGGGCTTCATAGACTCAAATAAGGGTCTATGTGTAAGTGAATGAATGTTTTGAAATATGAATGAAATTTTATGGCCCGTATTTTAGTTTAATATTTGTATGTTTGTCTGGCAACGCCTCGTACCTTATCCCGGCCTCGGGTACGGGTAAGGGGTGTTACATAGATTGAGTTGGGTGAGCATTGGTTTTTGTGTCCTGAGTTTGTTTCTGAGACCGAAGATAAGGTTAGAGTGATTTGGGATCATCTGAAGGCAGCTTCTGATAGATAGAAATCATATGTAGATCTAAAGAGATGTGATATTGAGTACTCTATAGGGGATTTCGTTTTTCTTAAGGTTTCTCGGTGGAAGAAGGTTTTGAGATTTGGTTGTAAGGGCAAGTTAAGCCCTAGGTTTATCGAGTCGTATCGGATGCTGAAGCGTGTGGAACTGATTGCTTACCAGTTGGAGATACCTCCACAGTTAGACTGTATCCACGATGTGTTTCATGTGTCGATGTTGAGGTGATAGCAGTCTGATCCATCTCACGTAGTCTCTATTGAGAAAATTAAGGTTAGACTGGACTTGACCTTTGAGGAGGAGTCGGTTCAGATTCTAGATCGTGATATTAAGGTTCTAAGGAGGAATTCCATACCATTAGTTAAGGTTCTATGGCAGAATCATGTACTGAGGAAGCCACGTAGGAACCTGAGGACTTGATGCGTTAGCAATATCCTCATCTGTTCTGATCAGGTAAATTTTGAGGTCAAAATTTCTTTTAGGCGGTAGAGTTGTAATGCCCTGAATAATTTGTTTTTATTTCTGTATAACCTGACATAAATGTGTATCTGCTTCTATTGTTAAGTGTTCTGAGTGTGTGTATGAGGTCTCAGGTTCAAGCTTTACCTTTAGCAAATGATGATATTTTGGGAATTAAGCCTTTTCCTTGTTCAGCGAGCTTATATTTAATTGCTTGTAATTTCATATCAGAATGAGCCTGCTTGTTCGAGTGGTAAGGGAATTGGTGTGTTGGAGGTCTTGTGTTCAAATCTCTGTGCAAGCGTTGGTATATTATTTTTGCTCAGCTTTGGGATAGAGTTTCGGTTGCTCTAGAAATCATAGTAGTGGATGGTTAGAATGTAGTGGGATATCATCAAAAGATTAAATTTGATTTTGATTTTGATTTTGTTCCTTTTCTCTCTCCTGCCAAATTACTGCTCATTTTTTTACGTTCCTTCCTCCCTTCTTCTTTTCCTTTTGCTTCTCATTTTCATCTCTCGAATCATCGTCATTGTATCCGTTAAATCACTGATTTCTTCCAGGTTTTGGTAAGTGGGTTTTTTTAAGTGGTTTTTATCTCTTGTGTGTGATTATCTCTGTCTTTTCGGAATTGGGGTGGTAATGTGTGATAGAGGTTTTGATCGTTACGAATTTTGTGTTCGTAGGGAAAAGATGTTGAATCAGGGAACATTATTTCAGCGATGTGAATCGTGGGGAAGTCATTTTTGCTTGTGGTTGGTTTGATGGTGCCACTCAATTTTTGAGTTAATTAGAGCATAAATTTCATGGTAATAGGACATTGGAATGTTGTCTTCAGGTTCTGATATGCTCGGCATTGCTATAACTTCTAAACCAAATTAGGTGTGTACCCCACACATGAAGGCATGGCCGTATGCAGCATATGATCATGTGGTGGCTCGAGTGTGGCCATTTGGGCCACAAAGGCATGTCACACAGGCGTGCGGACTTTGGTCTAGGCCGTGTGGGCACACGGGCAAGACCAATCTGGGCGTGTAGGCCCACACGGGTAAATGGGACCATATTTCTGTAATTTTTCCTATGGTCGTACGGGTTGCTTCGATCGACTGTAGGCTACTATAGGGTCGGTAAGGGATAAATAAACCCTATTCTGGATGCAATGAAATTCTGATAGACTAATCTGAGTAAGATACTAAATATATGTCGACTGTACTGTATATGTAACAACCCGATTTTAGCTAAATCGAAACAATGGTTTTGGGACCACGAATTCGAGGTCGTAAGATTATTTTAATATTATTTTTAGTGTTTACGGCATGTGATTATATATGTGTGAATGTTTCGTGAAATAAGTTTATTGTTTAAGTGGTTAATTTAGAAAAATGACTTAATCGCGTAAAATGCAAAAGTTGCATTCTAATTGCTAAAGGTGTTTAAGTGTCATGAGACATTAAATTAAATGTCCTTATTGATATTAGACCATGGATAGTGGGAATTGACAAAAAGGGGCAGTAAATGGATGTTTTAAATAGTTTTTATTTAAGGTTAAATTTGTAATTTAGTAATTAAACATAAAATAAATAAATAAATAAACCATTTTTCTCTTATTATCATCATCTAGCCGAATTTGAAGAAGAGAAAAGGAAGCTTTCATGTTAACTTAGGGTTTGGCACTTTTCAGCTTCACTTTGTAAGTGTTTTAAGCTCGATTTTTTATGATTTCTATGTTTTTGTGATTGTTGCTTTGAGTACTAGCTAGCTCGTACCCTAATTTTTGAATTTTTTGATGAATTTGTAAGTTTCCGTTGATGAATGTTTGAGCTTTTGAATGTTTGATGATGAATTATGAAAGCTTGGTGCTTGATATACATGTTTTATAAAGTGATTTTGAGTAAAAATGCATATCAGGGATTAAATTGAGAAAAGTGAAAACGGAGGGATTAAATTGTGAAATAAATGAAAGTTTTGGGCTGCTAGGGACCTATAGAGAATTCGGCTAAGCATGGGTTTAATTGAATTTTGAGTAATTTGTGTTTTTATGAAATAAGGAATAAATTGAATAAATGTGGAATTTTAAGGGCTAAAGTGCAAAAAGGCCCAAATATGTGTTTATGGATTAAATTTAATGAATTGGTGATTAAATAGGTTAATTTTGAATACATATAGATCAAGAAAGAAAGAACTCAGATTTAAATTGGGGAAAATTGAAGGGTTATCAAGTAATTGATCCGATTCGTCAATTCCGAGTATGAAGTAAGTTCCTATGTTGTAAATGTTATTACAATTATGTTTTTAATGCTTTAATAATGCATAAATTGTATATATGTCACTACGATTGCGTACGACAATAAATCTACAGTGTTTGGCACTTAGTGTGCGTTTGAAAATAGCTTCGGCTATGAATAGCACTTAGTGTGCGAATTGGAATAGCTTCGGCTATATGAGGCATTAAGTGTGCGATACCGAGATAACTTCAGTTTAATATGATGGCACTAAGTGTGCGAGTTCGTTATAGCTTTGGCTAATCACTGATGCACTAAGTGTGCGAGTTATTAGAGCATTGAAAGACTTCCAAACGAATTAATGTGCTGAACAAAGAGGTGAGAATTAAATAAATAAATACGGGAAAGTTCAAGTATGTACGTTACTATGTGGAAGTTAATACTATGTGCCTGAAGCTTGATGAATTTGTATATACATATTAAATGGTTATAGATTAGAATTGAATGATGATATAAGAACTACTAAGTTTTTATTAATTGATGGTTTGTATATTATGAACTGTTGAGTATTTTTAGTATGAACTTACTAAGCTATGAAGCTTACTATGTGTGTTATTTTTTTTATAGAGTATCGAAGCTAACTCAAACATCGGGGATCATCGGGAACTATCATCACACTACTGAATCAACTTGTTGGTACTTTTGAAGCTTTGTATATATGGCATATGGCATGTATAGGCAAATTTTATCTTGTTATGTTTTGAATTATAATATTAGCCATGAGATTTTGGCTTGTAAATGTGGTATGTATAGCCATCTAAGTTGGCTTGAATTATGTGTTTGATAAGTGTTATATGTGATGTATATAATACTTTATGAATTGTTTGGTTTGAGATGATCATTTGATGAGTCTTGTGATATGGAATAGGTGATGATTAAATGCATTTAGAAGTCATACAAGTTTAATTATTTTTGTATATTTTGGTTATGGAATTGAGTATGTGTAAAGATGACATAATATGTGTATGAATTGGTTGGTTTTGGTTGCTTATAAATGTCTTGAAATGGTACCATTTAGGTTGATTTGTATGCAAGAGAAAAGGGTAGCAAATTGGCTTTGCAAATGGCCTATTTTTGTCCACACGGGCAGAGACACGAGCATGTGTCTCAGCCATGTGCGACACATGGCTATGTTACACGGCCATGTGTCCCTTGGGGTACCCTTCGAATTAAAGTCAGTATACCCTACAGTTTTGGCACAGCCTAGACACACGGGCGTGTCTATTGGTCGTATGTTGCACATGGGCTGGCACATGGGCGTGTGGTCGGTCGTGTGGCCCAAGTCAGTAACCTCCTTAATTTTCACACGGCTGGCACACGGGCCTGTCCTCAGCCGTGTGGTACAAGTCAATATGTATGCCTTGTTTTTACATGGCTTGTGACAAGGATATGTCTGGGGACCGTGTGAGGCACACAGCCTGTTTACACGGGCGTGTAACCTTGTAATTAAAGAAAATTTTCTAAGTTTATTAAAGTTTTTATATGTGATTGGTTTAGTCCCGAACCACTTCTAAGTATGATTTAAGGTCTAGTAGAACCTTTAAAGGGACAATGTGAATGGTTGTGAATAGTTTATAATATTGAATGCATAAATGTATGAGAATGTAATGTATTGTCTAGTAATGCCTCGTAACCCTACTCCGACGAGGGATACAAGTTAGAGGTGTTACAGTATAAGCATATCTGTTGCATGTACCTAAGTATGTTAAGCATGTTATTCTGTAATTTAGTATCTGTTATCTATATCTATTTTGAGGTGGGATTTAAATGCAGAGAGTAATGCCCCAAAAATCTCGAAATCCAAAAATCCCGAATTCTCGAATTCCCGAAATCTTGAATTTTCTTTCTTTTCAATTTTGCTAAAAATTGTGTTTAATATTCTTATCCAAGCGATAATTTTAGTAGGTCTTAAGGGGTAGAAGGAATTATAATTTAATTATTAAAAGAATCAGGGCTGACGAGTAGGTGGGCTTTTGAATAAATGAAGAAACAAATGGACACACAAAGAGCCTGTGGTGGAGTGGCAACGTGGCATGTTGTGTAACTGTGAGGTCCAAGGTTCGAATCCTAGCTTAGTATTTTTAGAGTTTAATTTTGGCCTTCAAGAAGGATGGAAGTGGAGTGAAGATGGACTCCAAGGGGAGTGTTCAAAAGAGAAAATTAAAGAAAGGATCAAGGGGTTATCAGGGAGAAAAACGAGGAGATAAGAAGTGAGAAATGATGGAGCTGAATCGAGAATTGGGCATGGAAACTTCAACTATAAGGGCTATAAATAAGATCCGAATACAGGGTTTCCAGGCTACTGCCGAAATTCTTCTTTACCTTGTTGCCAGAAACCCCTTTCTCCAAAAGCTGAAAACCCTTTTCTTTTCAAAATCCAAAAAAATCCAAAAACCCTTTTGTTTTTCTTTCTTTTCTTCCTGCCGATTTCTATTCTTCTCTACACAATTTTCTTTAATCTGTACCAAATAAACCTTATTCACCATACTAAGTTTGAAAAGCCGAAAAGTCAAATCTCCCAAGGGCTGAATACTCTTTGACCGAATCTAGTGTAAGTGTCGCTCTTCCAATTAGTTTTCTTTGCTAGGTATCGATTATTGTCCCTCACACTTTCTAATCAACTTTGGTAGGGAATTAGCATTGGATCTTGGATCTTAGCTCTCTGTCGAATTGCTCTGTAGGTGGTTGCGGTTTTGGTAAGTATTTCACTCCCATTGGCTAAGGTAGTCGAATGTTCATAGTTAAGGTAAGGGGACTTGTGTTGGATACGAGTCACCTATTTTTCTAGTTTTAATAGTTACGATTGGTGCAGATCTAGGAGTTGGTCGTGGTTAGTGAAGGGGTTGTTATACTTATCGCGCAAGGTAAGGTTAAGGTGAGATTCCGGCTTTTGGTAAAGTATTCGATAAGTATGTAAGATTAATCTTTGAGTGATATCGATTGTAGGTTTGGGCTAAGGAGATCGTAGCACGCTTGCTTACCAAGTGTGTACATACACTGCACATGCATTATGTATCGGCAAAAGTCGAAATGTCGAAAAGCTGAAAACCCGAAATACCGAATAGCTGAAAGTTTGGCTACGGTAGTCTTGTGAGTTCACGAGCACTCATAATAGGGACATCGATAGGTTGCCTAAGGCCCACGGGCCATTCCGTGGACTTGGGTTGTGATTTGGCCATATAGGCTAAATGGGCCCTATGGGCTGTTGGGCCCATAATAGGTAAAAATTGAATGTTAATGCTATGTGATAGGAACTTGTATGTGAGCATGAATATGAATGTGACTGGGCCTAACGGGCCACATAAATGTGATTTGGGCCTAATGGGCCATATACAGGTGATTTGGGCCTAATAGGCCATATGAATATGATTGGGCTTAATGGGCCAGATACAGGTATGTGAAATTGTTTGGGCTTTGTAAGGGGTTTGGGGCCTAGCATATGATATCCACATAAGACTTAATTAATATATTGCGATCATGGACAAGTCAAAGGGTTAAGGTGTGGCAACGGGTATATGCATGTCTAGGATTGGATCTAGGGAGAGCTTGGTACTTAAGCGGTCTTAATGACTCACCTTCTCTTCTCTGGAATCCTACCTGGTGCATAGTCTTCATTCATCTTAGCTCACAGGACTCATTAACGGGCCAAGGTAAGTAAAAACAGTAATTAAGGGAAAATTACTAAAATGCCCCTAAGGGCAAAAATGACCAAAGTACCCCTAGGTGTTGAATGTAGGTTTTGTGGATGTGACATGCATACATATGATGTTCTGCTTAGGTTGCATATAGGGTGGGAATTATAGAACGGAGGAAGTATATGAGGATTCACATGGTTGCTTGACAATCATGGATCCACCGCGACTTTTAAAGCCCAATATGTAAATGAAGGTAGTTCCGCAACCGGGCTACCATTGGTGTATGGGCTGGGTGGGTCGATATTTATATCCCCACATGGTCTGATGGGGGACAGAGCTAGTGTGTAGCAGATGGATAATTTGGATGGGATTGCATTGCATGTTTGATGATTTGTCTTTGAATGCTTGTTCTTCATCGAGGGTTGTACACACTGTGTTTACAAAAACTCACCCCCTCTTTTATTTTATTTTCAAGTGATGCTCAGTAGAAGGTTCGATGTTTGGAGGGACTCTGGGTGGCCGGCTAGCAAGATAATTCGGACTTGGGTTTTTTTAATCATTTAAGTTTTTATTTCTTTTTAAAAATGTTCAGACCAGATTGCAATAAAGTTTTCATTATGTTATTATTACTTGAATTATTATTTTTTTTATTGTAATTATGAGAAGTTGAACATGGATTTCTTAAATTATGGTATGTTTTCTACGTTTCCGCAACTAAGTTTTTTTTTAAATCAAATGTTTTAAACAAGGCTTTCATAACTGAAAGGTTTTTTTAGTTAATTAGGGTTTCTTTTATTTTAAGAAGGGTTTTCAATGAAAACATGATTTTCGCTAAAACACTTCAATGTGACACGCTGGATTCGGCCATAACGTCTAGGCCGGGTTTGGGGTGTTACATTTAGTGGTATCAGAGCCTAGGTTACAAAATTTCGAATTACAATGTTTTTAGAAAAGGGGAAGGCTTGCTGAGTCGCACACCGAGTCTCCGACGTCAAACCAAGTAAGTACTTTTATTCTTAAATTTGTTTAAATTGTTATACGGTAGATAGTTAGAGGGCTACTTTAGCTGATTTTGTTAGAGTGGAACTGAAGCCCGTAAGACCCTGTAACTGTAGAGGATTTTCAAAAATAATTTTCTCTTTAAATACTTTCATAAAACATCGGGTTAATTATTGACAATAACTAAAACTTCATAAAAATTTTTAATCCAAAAAATACATGAAACGACGATGAGGGCTAGAAGAGGTGCAAGAGGCCGTGGCCGAGGCCGCGGAAGTGTTAGGGCTAAATCGTCGGCATCGGGCCATGTGCCCGATGTTGGAGTAAAAGAGGCTCTATCTTCACCTGTGGTTGGGAATGGACAGTATGATCAGGCCGCGGGAGAAGATGCATTGTCGTAGGCAATGCTGAGGATTTTAGAAAGGGTCGATGGGCCCAATAATGGCAACGAAAATCGGGGGTCCATTCTAGAACTAATTCGATCGAACGGGGCTGAGATCTTTAAGGGCGTGGCTGGCGTCGCTCCTAATGTGGCGGAATATTGGTTGGAGGCCACTGAAACGATAATGGAGGATTTAACTGCTCACCTGAGCAAAAGTTGAAAGGGGCGGTGTCATTGCTTAAAGAGGAAGCCTACTAGTGGTGGTTGACAATGAAAGAGGGCACCCAACTGAAGCGGGTCACCTGGGAGTTTTTTAAAACTGTATTCCAAGGGAAGTATGTGGGTACAAGCTATGTGGATGCTAGGAGGAAAGAGTTCCTGAACTTGACCCAAGGAAACAAATAAGTGGCAGAGTATGAGGCAGAGTTTCTATGCCTTAGTAGGTATGCAAGGGTAATGGTGGCAACGGAGTATGAGCGTTGCGTTAGGTTTGACGATGGGCTTAGAGATAGCCTAAGGGTGCTGATAGCTCTACAAAGGGAACGAGTTTTCTCGGAGTTGGTGGAGAAAGCAAATATAGCGGAGGAGGTAAAGCGCATTGAGCGCCTAAACCGGGAGAAGGAAAGGGGTAAGAATAAGAGGGAGACTGATTGTGGAAGAAGGCATGAAGGCGAGTGTTGGAAGAGAATGAGAGCTTGTTTCGCTTGTAGGTCTATGGAGCATAATATCAAGGATTGCCCTCGAACGCTAGGTCGAGAGCCAGCAGTGGGTCAAGGAGGTGCTTAGCCACCAAAGGGTGGACAGCTGCCGCCAAGGGGTCATGGACAGGCCAGGGGTAGTAACAGCAATGGACGTGGACGCGGAGCACCAAGCGGAAATACGGGCCATGCTGAGGTGAGACAGCCAACTTTGGTTTATGCTGCTCGTTGCCGAGAAGACGGGGATACCCCAGATGTGATAACGGGTATGTTTCTTATATATGAGTTACCTTAGACAACCTTGATTGACATGGGATCAACGCATTCATATGTTGCATGCAATAAGAGTAAGTCTTTGGGTGATATGTTTGAGATTATTGTGAATGAGATGACTGTGATAAGTCCGTTAGGGCAGTCTATAGGAGTGAATAAGATGCTAGGGAGGTACCTTTAGTAGTTCAAGGGGTTACTTTTTTAGCAGATTTAATGGAACTGTCGTTTAGCGAATTCGACTTAATCTTAGGTATAGATTGGCTGGTAAAGCACCAAGCCACCTTGGATTGTGCTGCAAAGCGAATGGTGTTAAAAAAGGTGGAGGATATGGAAGTAGTGATGATTGGTGAATGCTGGAACTATCTGTCGAACGTGATTTCGGCGTTAAAGGCTGAGAAGTTAGTATTTAAGGGATGCGAAGCCTTTTTGGCTTATATTAGTGATACGGAGGCTAAGAGCCTTACTCTTAAGGAGTTAAGAACGGTTAGGGAATTTTCGTCTGTCTTTCCCGAGGAGCTACCAGGGTTGCCACCCAGTAGGGAAGTAGAATTTGGAATTGAGTTGTTACCTGGGATGGCACCGGTGTCTATCGCTCCTTATCGGATGGCACCAAAGGAGTTGGTGGAACTTAAGGCACAAATTCAGGAATTGTTGGATCAAGGATTCATACGACCAAGTGTGTCCCCTTGGGGAGCACCGGTGTTATTCGTGAAGAAGAAGGATGGAACCTTACGAATGTGCATCGATTATAGACAGTTAAACAAGTTAACTGTTAAAAACAAGTACCCTCTACCGAGAATCAATTATCTTTTCGATTAGTTTAGGGGAGCTTCTATTTTCTCGAAGATTGATCTGCGTTCGGGATATCACCAATTGAGAGTAAAGGAGGCAAATGTTCATAAGACGGCTTTCAGAACTTGTTATGGGCACTACGAGTTCTTAGTGATGCCATTCGGGCTGACGAATGCACCTGCCGCTTTCATGGATCTCATAAATCGGGTCCTTCAACTGTACTTGGATCAGTTCGTGGTAGCCTTCATAACTGACATTTTGGTGTACTTAAAAGATAAGGATGAGCATGATGCACACTTAAGGATTGTGTTGCAGACCTTGAGGGAGAAGCAGTTGTATGCCAAATTCAGTAAGTGTGAATTCTGGCTAAGGGAGGTTACTTTTCTAGGACATGTGGTGTCAGCCGAGAGGATTAAGGTGGATCCTCGGAAAATTGAAGCGGTGTTAGACTGGAAAACACCCAAGTCGGTATCGAAAATCCAAAGTTTTCTGGGCTTGGCAGGATACTATAGGCGGTTTGTTGAGGCCTTTTCAATAATTGCTGCACCCTTAACTAAGTTGTTAAGGAAGGGGGTACCGTTTGTTTGGACAGATAAGTAGCAAGAGAGTTTTGGAAAACTCAAGAAAGTTTTAACTGAGGCCTCTGTGTTGATTCAACTAGTACCTGTGAAGGAGTTTACGGTTTATAGTGATGCGTCACATATAGACTTAGGTTGCGTATTGATGCAAGAAGGAAAGGTGGTTGCATATGCGTCAAGACAACTTAAAACTCACGAGGTGAATTACCCAACCCATGATTTGAAGCTAGCTACGGTGGTGTTTGCACTTAAAATATGGAGGCATTACTTGTACGGGGAGAAGTGCATAATTTATTCAGACCACAAGAGTTTGAAGTATCTCCTTACCCAAAAGGAGCTAAACCTTTGGCATTATTGAAGGATTATGATTGTACGATTGAATACCACCCTGGCAAAGCGAATGTGGTAGCCGACGCGTTGAGTCGTAGGGCTAAGACAGACTTGAGAGCTATGCTCGCCCGTTTAAGTTTGTTGGATGATGGTAGCTTGTTAGCTGAGTTTCAAGTAAAGCCGGTGTGGGTTGAGCAGATAAGGAGTAAGCAATTAGTGGATGAGACTTTGAGTGCTCGTTTTAAACAAGTGGAGAGTGGGGAGACATCGGACTTTGGGATAAATAGTTAAGGAGTATTGTGTTTCCATGGGAGAATGTGTATACCAAAGGACGATGATGTAAGGTAGTCTATTCTACGGGAAGCACATAGCGGTCTCTACGCAATGCATCCTGGCAGAAACAAGTTGTATCAGAATTTGCGTGAGCTTTATTGGTGGCCTGGACTTTAGCGCGAGGTTATGGAGTTCGTAGGTAAATGCTTGGTTTATCAAAAGGTGAAAGTGTAACATCAGTTGCCTTCGGGATTGCTTCAGCCAGTGAAGATTCCACTCTGGAAGTGGGAAAGGATCACTATGGACTTTGTTAGTGGGCTACCCTTGACGCCTGCTAAGAAAGACTTGATATGGGTTATAGTGGATCAGTTAACCAAGTCTGCCCATTTTGTACCGGTTCGCACCGATTACTCGTTGCAAAACCTGGCTAGGCTGTATGTGGCGGAGATTGTAAGATTGCATGGAGTGCTAGTCTCCATAATATCTGATAGGGACCTACGTTTCACTTCGTGATTTTGGAAGAAGCTGCATGAGGCGTTGGGTACTAGGTTGAATTTCAGTACGGCTTTCCACCCTCAATCTGATGGACAGTGGGAAAGGGTGATCTAAGTATTGGAAGATATGTTGAGGGGATGCGTGATTGAGTTTCGAGGTAGCTGGAAGGACTATTTACCGTTAGTCGAATTCGCATACAATAATATTTATCAAGCAAGCATTGGGATGGCTCCATATGAGGCACTGTATGGGCGAAGGTTTCAAACTCCAACATGTTCGACGGAGTTGGGCGAACGGAGAGTTTTAGGCCCTGAGTTAGTAGCCGATACTGAGGATAAGGTAAAATTGATTCGGGATCGTTTGAAGGAGGCCGCTAACCTTAAGCGTCGAGAGATAGAGTATGTCATGGGAGACTCAATTTTTCTTAAGGTCTCTCCGTGGAAAAAGGTGTTAAGGCTTGGACGTAAAGGAAAGCTAAGCCCAAGGTTCATTGGGCCATATCGGGTTGCAAGGCGGATTGGGCCAGTCGTTTATCAGCTGGAATTACCTCCTGAACTAGGCCAGATCCACGACGTGTTCCATGTTTCTGTGCTGAGACGGTATCGCTCGGATCCTTCCCATGTCGTGGCGATTGAAGAAATCGAGGTCAAACCAGACCTAACTTTCGAGGAAGAGCCCATACAAATAATTGGTCGTAAAGTTAAGGTACTGAGAAGGACGTCCGTTCCATTAGTCAAAGTGCTTTGGTGTAATCACAAGGTTGAGGAGGCTACTTGGGAACCTGAGGAAGCGATGCGACGTCAACATCCTCAACTATTTGAATCAGGTGAATTTTGAGGACGAAATTTCTTTTAGCGGGTAGAGTTGTAACGCCCCAAAAATCTCGAAATCCAAAAATCCTGAAATCTCAAATTCTAGAAATCTCAAATTTTTTTTATTTTCAAATTTGATAAAAATTGTGTTTAATATTCTTATCCAAGCAATAATTTAGTAGGTCTTAAGGGGTAGAAGAAATTATAATTTAATTATTAAAAGAATTAGGGCTGACAAGTAGGTGGGCTTTTGAATAAATGAAGAAACAATTGGACATACAAAGAGCCTGTGGTGGAGTAGAAAGGTGGCGTGTTGTGTAACTGTGAGGTCCAAGGTTCAAATCCTAGCTTAGTATTTTTAGAGTTTAATTTTGGCCTTCTAGAAGGATGGAAGTGGCGTGAAGATGGACTCCAAGGGGAGTGTTCAAAACAGAAAATTAAAGAAAGGATCAAGGGGTTATCAGGGAGAAAAACGAGGAGATGAGAAGTTAAAAGTGATGGAGCTGAATTGGGAATTGGGCATGGAAAATTCAACTATAAGGGCTATAAATAAGGGCTGAATATAGGGTTTCCAGGCTACTGCTAAAATTCTTCTTCACCTTGTTGCCAGAAACCCCTTTCTCCAAAAGCCAAAAAAACCCTTTTCTTTTCAAGATCCAAACAAAGCCGAAAACCCTTTTGTTTTTCTTTCTTTTCTTCCTGCCGATTTCTATTCTTCTCTACACAATTTTCTTTATTTCACTTAGCTGATTTCTTCTTCTACTCTTCTTCTTTAATCTGTACCAAATAAACCTTATTCACCATACTAAGTTTGAAAAGCCGAAAAGTCGAATCTCTCAAGGGCTGAATACTCTTTGATCGAATCTAGTGTAAGTGTTGCTTTTCCAATCGGTTTTCTTTGCTAGGTATCGATTATTGTCCCTCACACTTTCTAATCAACTTTGGTAGGGAATTAGTATTGGATCTCGGATCTTAGCTCTCTGCCAAATTGCTCTTTAGGTGGTTGCGGTTTTGGTAAGTATTCCACTCCCATTGGCTAAGGTGGCCGAATGTTCATAGTTAAGGTAAGGGAACTTGTGTTGGATATGAGTCACCTATTTTTCTAGTTTTAATAGTTACGATTGGTGCAGATCTAGGTGTTGATCGTGGTTAGTGAAGGGGTTGTTATACTTATCGCGCAAGGTAAGGTTAAGGTGAGATTTCGGCTTTTGGTAAAGTATTCGATAAGTATGTAAGATTAATCTTTGAGTGATATCGATTGTAGGTTTGGGCTAAGGAGATCGCAGCATGCTTTCTTACAAAGTGTGTACATACACTACACATACATTATGTATCGGCAAAAGCCGAAATGCCGAAAAGCCAAAAAGCTAAAATGTCGAAAAGCCAAAAGTTTGGCTACGATAGTCTTGCGAGTGCACGAGCACTCGAAAGGGGGACACCGATAGGTTGCCTGAGGCCCACGGGCTATTCCGTGGACTTGGGTTGTGATTTGGCCGTATGGGCCGAAATAGGCTAAATGGGCTTGATGGGTTGTTGGGCCCATAATAGGCAAAAACTGAATGTTGGTGCTATGTGGTAGGAACTTGTATGTGAGCATGAATATGAATGTGACTGGGCCTAACGGGCCATATAAATGTGATTTGGGCCTAATGGGGCATATACAGGTGATTCGGGCCTAATGGGCCATATGAATATGATTGGGCTTAATGGGCCAGATATAGGTATGTGAAATTGATTAGGCTTTGTAAGGGGTTTTGGGCCTAGTATATGATATCCACATAAGACTTAATTAATCTATTGCGACCGTGGACAAGTCAAGGGATTAAGGTGTGGCAACGGGTATATGCATGTCTAGGATTGGATCTAGGGAGAGCTTGGTACTTAAGCAGTCTTAATGACTCACCTCCTCTTCTTTGGAATCTTACCTGGTGCATAGTGTCCGTTCATCTTAACTCACGGGACTCGTTTACGGGCCAAGGTAAGTGAAAACCGTAATTAAAGAAAAATTATCGAAATGCCCCTAAGGGCAAAAATGACCAAAATGCCCCTAGGTGTTGAATGTAAGTTTTGTGGATGTGACATGCATACATATGATGTTCTGCTTAGGTTGCATATGGGGTGGGAATTATGGAACGGAGGAAGTATATAAGGATTCGCGTGGTTTCTTGACAATCATGGATCCACCGACGGCTTTTAAAGCCCAATATGTAAATGAAGGTAGTTCCGCAACTGGGCTACCATTGGTGTGTGGACTGGGTGGGTCGATATTTATATCCCCACATGGTGTGATAGGGGACGGAGCTGGTGTGTAGCAGATGGATAATTTGGATGGGATTGCATTGCATGTTTGATGATTTGTCTTTGAATGCTTGTTCTTCATCGAGGGTTGTACACACTGTGTTTGCGAAAACTCACCCCCTCTTTTACTTTATTTTCAGGTGATGCTCAGTAGAAGGCTCAAAGTTTGGAGAGACTCTGGGTGGCCGACTAGCAAGATAATTCGGACTTGGGTTTTTTTTAAGCATTTAAGTTTTTATTTCTTTTTAAGTATGTTTAGACCAAATTGTAATAAGGTTTTTATTATGCTATTATTACTTGAATTATTACTATTATTATTTTCATTATAATTACGAGAAGTTGAACATAGATTTCTTAAATTATGGTATATTTTCTACGTTTCTGCAACTAAGTTTTTTTTTAAATCAAATGTTTTAAACAAGGCTTTCGTAACTGAAAGGTTTTTTTTAGTTAATTAGGGTTTCTTTTATTTTAAGAAGGGTTTTCAATAGAAACACAGTTTTCGCTAAAACACTTCAATGTGACACGCTGGATTCGGCCATAACGTTTGGGTCGGGTTTGGGGTGCTACACGGAGGAAGTGTTCTGTATGGCGAACATCACCTATTATCTGGTAGCTAGGCTGCATTATATCTGATGCGTTCTGTAATGGCACAATATGGTGTGTAGGGATTGATGGGTGTTTTTAACCCCACATGGTGTGTTAGGATGGTCGGAGATGCTGTGTACAAGATGGGGGTAGGATTCTGATTATCTGATTCTGGTTACTTTATCTAAAATGGGCCTGAGCCCAAATCTGTATCTATATCTAACCATGCTTATGTTATGTTTGTATTTCATGTCTATTTCTGTTGGGTTACACACTAAGTTTATGTAAACTCACCTTTGTTTGTCTTTTTCCGTTCAGGTAATCCATAGATTTAGGCGAATCGGTGCAGCAGGGACTCAGTGGAGACCACCCTTCCATAAAACTATTTAAAGTTATTAACTTATGGTTTTATTTACTATTTTGGGTTATTTTCTGAGAGTTAGTAATTCTTGCAACTCTCTAGACTGTATGACTTTTAACTAAGGTTTTTGGGTTTTAATTTACATGCCATGATAAACTATTTTAGTAAATCGATGATTTCTATGCAAACGAGGATTTTCTAAAAATTCAAATCGAATTTAAAAAAAACATATCAGTTTGTAAAGCTTTCACTGTAAATTAGGTTTTGGAAAATAAATCAATTAATCAATGTATTCGAAAATGGATATAAAGTATATGATTTAAACAGCTGGAATGATTTTATGTAATTAAACCCAACTTCTGTAACCTCTCCAGATTCGGCCATAACGTCTAGTGTAATAACCCATTTTTAGTCAAATCAAAAAAATGGTTTCAGAACCATAAATTCGAGGTTAAAATATTTATTTTTTTATTATTTTAAGGTCTACATCATGAATATATGATTGTGTGAAAGTTTCGTTTAGAAATTTTATCGTTTGAATGCTCAATTCGGTAAAAAAGACTAAATCGCGTAAAGTGCAAAAGTGTTGTTCTATTAGTTAAAAGTGTGTAATAGCTATAGAACCTTAAAGTTAAGGTTCTTAGGTGGTAATTAGACCATTTTAATTGTGAATGGATAATTTTGGGCATATATTAAGTGTTTTTAATGGTTTAATATTAAGGTTAATATGGTAAATGATAATTAATAAGTAAATTAAAATAAAACAAAGCCATAAAATTTGTACTCATCTTCAACCTTGTCGATTTTAAAGAAGAAATGAAGCCATGTTTAGGGTTTAAACATTCGGCCAGTTCATGCTTTAATTGTAAGTCTGTTTTTTTCCTATTTTTAATGATTTCTACGTTTTTTATATCGTTGCAGCTAGGTCTATCTAGCCCAGGGACTATTTTGCAAAATTGTTAAAGATTTTGAATGTTTCCATTGATGAATACATGAGTATTTTGATGTTTAATGATATATTTTTAATGTTTGATGATAGTTATACAAGTTTTGTTAAGTGATTTTTAGTGAAAATGCAAATTAGGGATTAAATTGTGAAATGTGGAAACTTTGAGGTTAAAATATGAAATAAATAAAAAAAATATGGGCTACTAGAGACCTAATTGAAATTCAGCTAGCATGGGTTGTAGTTGAATTTCATTAATTTGTGATTTTATGTAATAAGGACCAAATTGTAAAAGTTGTGAAACATTAGGGAAAAATGTGTAGAAGTGCTTTAAGGTGAATTTTTGGACTAAATTGAATAGAGAGATGATTAGATAAGTTAATTTCGATTATATTTAGATAAAGAAAGGTGAAATACGAGCTTAGATCGAAGGAAGAACAAAATCATGAAATAGTTGACTCATTTCTCTATTTTAGCATCCGAGATAAGTTCGTATATGATAAATTTCATTATAAATGTTTTGATATTGCATAAACTGTGATTACGAGACTATAGACACATTCGACAATGATTCGATGATGATTCGGCATTTGAAATCCCGGTTGAACCTTAGGAATAGATTTGGACACTAGTGACATGTCATTAGAGGATTAATGTGATTATGTGATCCGGGTGCTAGTCATGTACGTCCTACCAGTGGCTGAGTATACCGGCATGTGTTACAGATACTTGACAGCTTGTGTAAGCAGCACCGTGTAGCTATTTATCTACTGACAACTTGTGTGAGCAAACCCGTTGATAGCTCTAGTGTGAGCAGTATATGTGATATGAGATTGAGTTGGCTTCGGGCCATGATATTGGCACTTAGTGTGTGAGGTTTCTGAGTATCCAATAGTATTCCAAATGGTTCAAAGGGTAAATGAAAGACGTGATTGTGCATGAGATTGATACGAGATGGTACAGGTATGTACATGAACCGTATAAGTTTACATCGAAGCAATTGTGAAGTTATATATAAAATTACGATTGAAAAATGTGAAAGGTTGGTTAGTTACATGAATTACATGCTGATATGTTCAAATTGATGATTTGAATATTCATGTTTAGATTGAGTTTATTTCATACAAGCCTACTAAGCTATAAAGCTTACGTTGTTCATTTTCCATGTTTTATAGTGACTTTAAGGCTCGCTCGGACTCGGGGATTGTCAAAGAAATCGTCACACTATCCAACTATCAGTTCGGTACTTTTGAGCTTATTTTTTAAGTATATGGCATGTATAAGAACTTTGGTCATTTTGGTTATGTGTTGGAAGTGAATTTAGCAATTTGACTTGACTTGTAAATGTATATGTTTTTGGTTTGTATATATAGCCATGAGTGATGGCTCATTTTGGGTTGTTTTGATATGTTTGAATCATGTATATATATGGCTTGGATTGTGAGTTCAAGGATAGGTATATGATAGTTGTATGATGCTTAATGGTAATAGGCATTATGTGTATCAAATGGTTGATTTGTGAATTTTGGTTTGATTGGAAAATTAGGTTAAATGATGCATATTTGAAAGTGTTTACTTAATTAAATTGTAAATGTGAATTTGGTATGAATGGTAGGACATGTTTTGAGATTAGTGTGTATAGAAAATGGGAGTATTGAATGTGCATGATTTATGTTTGAATTGGTTGAATTGAAATGATTATTGATGCTATGTATTGATGCCTTTGATTTTGATATAGGTGAGCACAAGTTTGGGTGGCAAAATGGCTTCGTAAATAGCCTATTTTTGTCCACACGGCAGAGACATGGGTGTGTGTCTCAACTATGTGTGACACACAGTTAGGTTACACGGCCGTGTGTCCCCTGGTGTTGAATTAGAAACAAAGTGAGTATGCTCCACACGGCCTCACACACAGGCGTTTGACTTGGTCGTGTGGCATAAGTCAGTATACCCTACAGAATTGGCACGGCCTAGTACACGGCCCGACACACGAGTGTGTATGGTCATTTTTAGGGTATACAGGCTAGTAATACGAGCGTGTGTGTTGGCCACGTGACCCAAGTCAGAGAGTTACACAAGGTCGGACATGGGTGGGGAACGGCCATATGTATCCATTTTGAATGTCCACATGGCCTATGACACGGGCGTGTCTTTGGCCGTGTGAGAGACACGACTGGGCCACACGGGCGTGTGTCACCTGTTTTTGAGAAAATTTCTTAAGTGTTCAAAAGGTTTCCAAAGTTATTGGTTTAGTCTCAAACCACTCTTAATGCATGTTTATGGACTCGAAGGGTCGTATTAAGGATAAAATTGTAACGCCCCGTACCCGAGACCATCGCCGGAGTCGAACACGAGGTGTTAACAGGCTTAATTCATTACTTAAACAGCTCAAACAATTTATTTTTAAAATTTCCAGTTAAACTAGCAATCTGCGTCACAGTCGCTTAAAAATTCATATCTCGAGTTAGGAAACTTGAAATCCAATTTCCGTAAATTTTCCCTGAAAATATACTCATTTATCTATTTACTAATTTTTTTATAGAATTTTTGGTCGAGCCAATTAGTACAGTTTATTAGTTAAAGTCTCCCCTGTTTCAGGGTTCGACTGCTTTGACCTCTGTGTATTACGAATCATATATATCTCTGTACAGAATTTCAATGACTATGAAGTTTATTTTTCTTAAAACTAGACTAAATAAGGAATCTGTACATACAAAGAATGACTTCTAATTATATTTGTACAATTTATGATAAATTTTTAAAGTCAGAACAGGGGATCCAGAAATCACTCTAGCCCTGTTTCACAAAAAGTTCAAATATCTCATAAAATATAATTCATATACCTGTTTTGTTCAATCCATATGAAAATAGACTCATAGTTCTTCAATTTCATATATTATTCATCATCTAATTGTATCTATACTATTTTTAGTGATTTTTCAAACTCACGTCACTGCTGCTGTCTGAATCTATTTTATGGTAAATTTTACCTATTTCATGGTTTCCATGGATTAGCTAGTAATTTAGCATACATAACACCAAATATGATCATGATTAGCCATTCCAATGGCTAATCATTACCAAGGATTTCCATACCACTCAATAACCATATCATAAGACCATATACACAAAATGGTTATAATGCTATACATGCCATACTCAAAATATACAAGCCATTATGCCAAGATGGTATACGGATGGTGTGAGCGTGCCTCCGACCGTTTCTGATTTCCGAGCTGGCTTGTCAACACTACAAGGAATGAAAAGGAGGGAGTAAGCATAAATGCTTAGTAAGTTCACATGCAAATAGCAAGTAACATAACTATATAAGCAAACATAAAACACTATTTGCATAATCATCACCGAGACATTCTTATCACATTTTCATTTATCATCTTACCATATTGTTGTTATATCGAGTTTTCAACGCGAGGGTTAAGTACATACCTGTTCAAAGTATTCATTTCACAACACTTACCAATACGTCCCTTTCATCTCGAGTATTCCTCCGCTTGAGTAGAATTTTACCCGTTGAACAATCGGAATATAATTCGGATACATGGAAAGTTTGCACATAAGTGCTACATATGTAGCCAAGCTACCATGTAACCCGCCCATAAGTGAACTTGGACTCAACTCAACGAGCTCGGGCGTTCGCATCCATAAATGAACTTGGACTCAACTCAACGAGCTCGGATGCCTAGTTACATCTCTCGAACTCGGACTCAACTCAACGAGTTCGGACATTCGCATCCATAAGTGAACTCAGACTCAACTCAATGAGTTCGGATGCCCAAACATCCTAGTGACATGTCACTTGTATCCTAATCCATTCCTAAGGTTCAACGGGACCTTTTTCCCAATCATGTGTCTCAACCATCTTCTACGGAATGCCGATACTCGGTAGTATTTCACATTTTCCAAGTATATCACACCATTTGACATATTATCAAACAATTATCACGAGTATAATATTTCATAATAATTATCATATCATTTAAATAACATAAAAACATTTAAAATAATAACTATGTTACCAACATTTACATATGAACTTACCTCGTATGCGAAAATGGCTACTTTTACCATTTTGTCCACAACTTGGTATTTTTCCATTTTAGCCCGAATTTTAGTTTTCCTTGCTCTATCATTTAAAATATAGTCTAATTAGGACTCACATTATTCAAATTGACCCAAAATCATATTTTGGCAAAATTACAATTTTGCCCCTAAACTTTTGCATATTTACATTTTTGCCCCAAAGCTCGTAAATTAAACTTCAGCCTATTTTCTTATGTTTTATGACATGCTGATCATTTTTCCCTTCTATGGCAACATCAAATTCTCACTCTAACATGTACTTATGACTATTAGGTATTTTTACCGATTAAGCCCTTTTGCTCGTTTTCACTTAAAACCGAGTAGCACAAGTTGTCTAACATAATTTAAAACCTCATATTCTATCATAAAACACCAAAATACACAAATTTTACCTATGGGTATTTTTCCAAATATAAAACCTAGGTTAAATTATTGCTAAAATAAGCTAAATCAAGTTACCGGGACTCCAAAAATGTAAAAATCATTAAAAACGAGGCTAGAACGGACTTACAATCGAGCTTGGAAGCTTGAAAAACCCTATACATGGTTTCTCCTTGCTATATTCGGCCATGGGGTTGAAGATGAGCAAAATTGGCTTTTAATTTTGTATTTTAATTCATTTTACCCCTAAATGACCAAAATGCCCTTACTACTAAACTTTCCAAAAATTCCATCCATGTCCAACTTTTTTCCATAGACTTATAAATTGGTAAAATTGCTATTTAAGACCTCCTAATTAATATTTCAAAACAATTTCATACTAGAAACTTCTAGAATGCAAGTTTTGCAAATTATTCGATTTAGTCCCTAATTTCAATTTAAGCACTTTATGCATAAAATTTCTTCACGAAATTTTCACACAATCATGCAATCATATCATAGACCTTAAAATAATCATAAAATAATTATTTTTATCTCGGATTTTGTGGTCACGAAACCACTATTCTGACTAGGCCCAAAATCAGGATATTACAAAAATGATTGGTTGTGAATGAATTGTATTTGAATTGAATATTTGTATGAGAAATGTCTGTTTAAATGTGTTATAAGCCCGGTAATGCTCATTAACCCTATTCTGGTTGTAACACCCCTTACCTGTACCCAAGACCGGGACTAGGTATAAGGCGTTATCGGACATGTACTCGAATATGAGTTATAAAATTTCATTCCAATATAGAACTAATCAAGATACATCTTAATGTCCCTATTATGGGCCTACAAGACCAAAAACATAAATTAAGAAAGGTTTGGGACTAAACTGAGAACTTAGGAAGGCTTCAAGAAAATTTCTAGGTTAATGCCTCACACGCCCGTGTGAAGACAAAGCATAAGCCCGTATGCTTCGGGACACGCCCGTGCCCCTTACCCGTGTGGAATTAATTGAATTTATTTTCTACATCGAACCTACAGGGGTTTTCACATGGCCAAGCACACGCCCGTGTCCCTGGCCCATGTCCTTCAGACGGCCTAGACACGCCTGTGTGATCGCCCGTGTCCAAAAACTCGAGCATTCTATTTATGACGTCAGCATGCATTTAGGGACACATGGCCAAGACACACGCCCATGTGCCAGGCCGTGCCGTCCACACAGTTGAGACAAACGGTCGTGTCTCTACCCGTGTGTTTACTACCATGCATTTTGACTTAAAATCTTAGGTGCAGGGGACACATAGCCATACCACACGCCCATGGAGCGATCCGTGTGTCACACACGGCCTAGATAGACGCACGTGTGTCCACCCGTGTGGACCTTATTAGGCTATTTTCCAAGCCTTCTGTCACCTTCTAGCGTCCATTCTCCCTTATGGATTCCATAATATATATAACAAGACCTAATTATATACTCAAGTGTCCTCGATAAACCTCATTGCATGTGATTTGGTCATAATACATGTGTCTAAATATGAAATTTCCATATTTGATCCTCACTAGAACAATTGAACATAAGAATGCATAAATTTGTAGGTCATAACCTACTTCAAAATGAGCCAATTCCCATGGCCATATACAAGTGAATATGTATACCTTTACACGCCTTCATTTTGGCAAATAAAATGACACATATAAAAAAATAAACAAAAGCCCTATACATACCGTTGAACAAAAAAAAGTGTCTATATACCAAAGCTGGACTAGTTGATAGTATGTTGACTCTCCAATCATTTTCCAATCTTTACGAGTCCTCGAGCTCTATAAGACAGGGAAAAAAGAGGGGTAAGCATTTACATGCTTAGTAAGCCTGAATAACTGGAAAGTAAACTTACCAAGTAATTAGCATACAACCAACAGACATGGAATGATTTCCCTATCACATGCACTCAATTCACAAGTTAGTCACATAACAATACACCATATAATTAATCTTAGATGAGCTCATCATTCAACATTTTCATATATTCATATAACTCATATTAGTCCTGTTGAGTTTCAAGGAGATCTCGATGGTTATCCATTTACCGTCAGGTCATAAGAGTCATCATATCATGTATGCTCTCCCGTGAACCTCACATCATACGGCGGGATTTCTAGTCCAGGCCAAATCCCTTATAATGAAAAACACCCTTAATGAGCTCGGGTCTAAATTACCAGTCCAGGCTAAATTCAAACCCTAATCGGATTACCCATTCGGGCTAAATCCTTAATGTACATATATTCTTCGGGAGGCTTAATCACTCAAGGAACACTCGTCTGGGATAGATCCTTTCTATATTGAGCTTAATGGATTAGCCGTCTGGCTAAATCCTTTTCTACACCACATGCAAGATCTCAAAACATGTAAGCCATGGTTTATCCATCGAATTTCCCTTTTTAACTTCAACTGGGACAATTATCATCTCGTCCTATTTATTAATACATTTCATGAGTTTTCATGCCATCATCATATACAATTATCATACATTCATAAAACATGCATTTAGGCATATTAAGAGTTTACTTTAAGTTATTCGAACTTGTCTGGAACTCGTTCCAGTATCGTATTTCGGTTATTCTGAAACCTTTCATTTTCCTCGATCAACCTTCGAAATTTGTTCTCGGGTCTATAACAATAAAAATGAATCATTAGCACCCCACATTATTCTTTTCGAGTCTAAATTTCACCCCGGACAAAATGACCATTTTGCCCCTAACCTGTCACAATTTTACGATTTAGTCCCTAGGCTCGTAAAATGAAATGCATGCAATTTCTACCTTACCCAATCCTAGCCGAATGTTTTTCCCTCTTATGGTAGCCCACATTTTCCATTATTTCACATTTTTACCCCATACTTTACACCTTTTGCAAAAAGGTCCCTTTAGGGGTTTTTCATGAAAATCACCTAGAAAAAGATGTTTAACACACATCCAACTTTCATATTCCTCCATAAAACATCAAAGAAAAAACATGTCACACATGGGTCACTTTGCAAACATGAACCCTAACTCAAAATATGGGTAGAAATGGAGAGAGTAAGCTACCGAGATTTCAAAAATATAAAGAACATTAAAAACGGGGCTAGGGAGCACTTACTATTGAGCTTGAAAATGTAACGCCCCGTGCCCGAGACCGTTGCCGGAGTCGAACACGAGGTGTTAACAGACTTATTTCATTTTAAAACACAGTTCATTTAAAATTTCCAGACAAGCTGGCCAACTGCGTCACTGTCACCTTAAAAATCATATCTCGAGTTCCAAAACTCAAAAACCAGTTCCGTAAATTTTTTCTGAAACTAGACCCATAATTCCATCTAAAAATTTTTTTTATAGAATTTTTGGTCGGGCCAATTAGTACAGTTTATTAGTTAAAGTCTCCCCTGTTTCAGGGTTCGACTGCTCTGACCTTCATGCATTACGACTTATATATCTCCCTGTACAGGGCTTCAATACTTATGCTGTTTGTTTCTAAGGAAACTATACTAAAAAAGGAATCTATACATATATGGCATGACTTCTAATTATCTCTGGTTAATTTATAGTGAATTTCCAAAGTCAGATCAGGGGATCCTGAAATCGCTCTGGCCCTGTTCCATGAAAACTTAAATATCTCTTAAAATACGACTCATATGATCGTTTTGTTTCTTCCATATGAAAGTAGATTCATCAAGGTTCGATTACATAATTTATTCTCTATTTAATTCCATTCCTACTATTTTTAGTGATTTTTAAAATTTACATCACTGCTGCTGTCAGCATCTGCCTTTAAGGTAGACTTTACCTATTTCATAGTTTCCATGATTCAACTAGCCCTTTAGCATATATAGCACAAAATATGATCATGATTAACCATTCCAATGGCCAATCATTGCCAAGCATATCCACACCTCTCATTAACCATATACATACAAAATTATTATAACACTATGCTCAAAATATATAAGCCATTTTCGCATGGCTATCCAAATATATACAACACCAAAGTACTTGACTAACAACAAAAGGGTAGTCCTATACATGCCATTAGCAGAGTTCAACTAAAAGAGTACCACAAGGACTTTGATAGTGTGGACGACTTCGACTTTGACAATCCCGAGTTCGATAGCTGACGAACCAAAATCTATGAAACAGAGAATCAAAGAAACGGATAAGCAATTAATGCTTAGTAAGTTTTGAATAATGAAATTAGTTTCGGCTAAGGTATAACATTCATATAGCTAAATGAATAACTTCATATATGCACATTTTCATAATCATACTTACTTTACACTTCAACCAATATATTCATACACAATGTATCAAACCTATCTAAAGGCCGAAAATTCGTTAATCAATTTAACGGATACTATTTAAAACGAATCGACTTTTTCGATGCATGTACGAAACATACCTTATCGTTTGGATTTTATGAGCGTATTAATTGAAATTATTACAGCAAGATCGCTCACTTCCAAACCCAAGTATCTTCGGGATTTAGCCGGATATAACAACTCGCACAAATGCCTTCGGGTCCTAGCCCGGATACAGCAACTCGCACAAATGCCTTCGGGTCTTAGCCCGGATATAGCAACTCGCACAAATGCCTTCGAGTCTTAGCCAGGTTATCATCCGAATAATCATGCACATATGTCCACAAATCATAACACATTTTTATTTCGTTATCATTACTAGAACTCAGACACAAGGCACTTATCTACCATTACCATTTTCGGCTCAATAGCCACATACAAAGAGCATGGTTTTGATTCGGTATATAACATGATCTAATCGAGTCATAATCTAAGTTCCATTACTCGAAAACTTACCTCGGATGCTGTCGAACGATTTCAACGGCTATTCGATCACCTTTTCCTTTCCTTTATCGGATTTAGTCCCCCTTTGCTCTTCAGCTTAATTTAACAAATAAATTGATTTAATCATTTTGAACATCAAGGAGGAATTTAAGGTACTTAGCCCATATATATTAGGCATTAGAGTCATATATGTATGAAATCATGAATCAAATTCAACATTTTAGCCAATATTCTCCTTTAGCCGATTTTCTAAGTCAAGATAAGGCCATCAATATGCTTACCTATAGCCGAACGTACAACATCAATCTATGTATTCATTCATGTGGCCGAATATGCATGTCTATGTTGAGGCCGATTATTTACTTAATACATTCCACAAATATGGTTACTTGTATTGACTAAATACCATTTTGTTTCAAGTTCAAAACTCGGCAAATACACATATATATACACTAGTAATCAAATACTAACATTTGCACTTCACCTTAATAGCTAGCTTAGCAAACCTTAGTTTAACATATAATTGTTCATAACACAATTAAAGCATCCTCTCCATTCCATCAATTCAAAACACATACATCACTCAATAATATTCGAAGTCATATTCGGCCTTAGTACACACTTGTTAGCCGATTTTTCTCCATTTAGCAACTAATGCACATATGTGCTCATTTGCTAGACTCTACTTCACCTAACTACCATTTCTCATCCAAATAATATGAACAACATTTATTCATGACATCAAGCATTCTTTAATTCGGCTATCACTAGTATAAGCTCCTTACCTTAATATTAACCTAAGATGACCGAATGTTATTTAACCCAAGTCATCAAGAGTTTTATTATTTAACACCTTAGATATCCATTTTGAAAACACTTAACCAGCCTTTGATCAAGACTTTAAACAAAGTCTATGTTCGGCTATCACATACATGGGTGTTATTAGTTTAAAGTTTTAACAAGATTAATTTCTTTTATCAACAATCTTTTTGTTTCTTTATCCATCAAAACTTAAGGGTAAGAAAGAAAAAAATCAAGTTCTTCTCACACATACCATAACCGAAAGTTCCATCCAACCCTCTAAATTCAAAATTTTAGTATGGCTAGGTAAGAAAAACATGATGATTAACCTGAACAAACTAAGATTTCAAAAGAAAGATTAACAAAATTTACTAACCTTCTCTTCATTCAAACGGCCGAATGCCCCCCCTCTTTTTCTTCTTCTTGTACGGCTAAGAAGAACAAGGTGATACCCTTTTTTCTTTTCTTCACCCTTCATCCCCTTATTTTATTACTAACTCTTTTATTTTATTCTTTCCAACATGAAACATTAACACACCATGCTTAAAATATGCTATGACCCATAGCATGGCCGGCCACTAGCTCAAATTTTGGGCAATTTGACATGCAAACCCATCATTTCTATAACATGCATTAACAGGCCACTTTACATTTGCCTAGCACATTTCTAAATTTTCTCACATAAGTCCTATTTACTAAAATTCACCTACAATTAACAAAATTCAAATATGAAATTTTCACACATGCATATATACATATAATAAGGGGTACACGCCTTAACAAGGCCATGTCTCTTCCCGTGTGTTTACTACCATGCATTCTTACTTGCAAATTTTACGTGCAGGGGACACACAGCCAAATAACACGCCCATGGGGCTAACCATGTGTCACATACGGCGTAGACACACGCGTGTGTCTACCCGTGTGGACAATATAAGGCTATCTACCAAGCCTTTTCCACCCTGTAACACAATCTAACACCAACCAACATATCAAAATCCAACTTAACATGATATCTCAACCAAACAACTATAGCTAAGGCCTACATAAATTTCATAAATTCAACCATGCCAACAATTTCACATTAATGAAAGACTAGCTTGCATTCATATAATGACTTTCAATATTAGCCATTTTCCATGGCCTTATACAAAATAAATCAAATATTAGATCGGGCCAACACATTTGGCCAATTAACAGTGACACAAAACTCAAAAGTCAAGGTCCTATACATGCCATAATCAAAATAAAAGCTCTAACTATACCAAGTGCTTCGGATCATAGTGTGATCGATGCTTAGACGTCCGATGATCCTCAAGCTAATTAAACTGTACTATAAGAAAATAGAAAGGAAAGGGAGTAAGCATAAAGCTTAGTAAGTTGCATGAAAATAATCAACAACTACTTATCATAAAGCAATATGCTCATAATCTTTTATAGCTTATTCATGAATATCATAAATAGACATAAATACAACTTACTTATCACCATCTAATACAACTCATATTGCATACATTGAGCCCATACCTCATACATTTCTGAATCACTCATCACATGATCATAACTTTTCTCATTTTGATATAAATCATAAACATTTTGTTGAACCATTTGGAATACTACCGGATACTCAATAGCACTAACATGGGTTAAGATGCAGACGCCATGTCCCAAACATGGTCTTACACTGGCTCTCATTGATCGTGCTTACGCGTGATAGGTTTTAAAATTTATAATTGAATTCGTTCTTGAGACTAACTATAAACACGACTAAGGCAAGTGTACCTATCGAACAATAGTATAGTTTTAGCAAGACCGGATTGTCGAACCCAAAGGAACTACGAGTACTAGTAATTACTTTCTTTTTATTATCTAACCTAAAAATTAAGGGATTTGGTTATCTAAACCAATTACTAAACTAAGAATGCACAGAAAGAAAAGTTGAGAAAATACTTTTGGAAAAATTCGATTGATTAAGACAATACCCAAAGAAAAATCCACCTAGACTTCACTTGTTATTTGACTCTGAATCGGACGATTTATTCATTTGACTTGATCTGTAGAAATCCCTAAGTTATATTATTATCTCTCTCGAGACTAATAACATCTAATCCTAGAATTGCATTAACTCGATCTATGGATTCCCTTATTAGGTTTTACCCTAATCCAAAAAATTCTTGTCACCCTATCTTTAGGCGTGCAATCAACTCCGCTTAACTACGACAAATTTACTTGAATAAGAGCGTTAACTTGAATCAATATCCTAGAATATTGAAACAAGAATTAAGAACACATAATTAAGAGCAAAACAAATATTTATCATACAATTCAGATAATAATAACAAGATTCGTCTTAGGTTTTATTCCCCTTAGGTGTTTAGGGGTTTTAGTTCATACTTATGAAAGAAAAAATCTCAAAAGAATAAAGATAACAAAACATAAGAAAGCCCAAAACTCCTGAGGGAATTTGAAGGGAGATCTTCAGTCTTGATGATGAATCCGGCTTCTGAGATGGATCAATCGGCTTTCCTTGTGTAATTCCTTGCTTCCTACTCTGCCTCCCTTTCTCCTCCTACTCTAGGGTTTTTTTATAGGCTTTAGGATGCTTAGAAGCCCTCAAAAGTGCCCTTTTCCGAACTGGACACAACTTGGGCTCGACAGGGACACGCCCGTGTGACACGCCCGTGAGCAATTACTTCAGGTTGTGGTCAAGGCTGTTAAATGGGCACGGGCGTGTGATCTACCCGTGTAAGTCGTGCTACGATCTTACTAAGGCCGTACTACCAAGTCGTGCTGCGATTACTTCAGACTGTGATCAAAGCCGTGCTAGAGCCTGTTGAACCTACACGAGCGTGTGGTCTACTCGTGTAGTGAACTTTAGGACATGCTGATTTCCCATGTTGGCCCGTTTTCTCTATTTTTGGCCTATTTCTCGGTCCTTTTACTCTCCTATGCTCACCTAAGTATAAAAAATGAGATTAAAGGATTAGGAGCATCAAGTTCCTCAAATTTAAACAGAAATCATCCATAAAATGTGTTACGCATAGGGTAAAAATATGTATTAATTATAGTTTATCTCTCATCTATCAGTGTCGATGCCATGTCCCAGACAGGTCTTACACTGACACACAACAAGCTAACGCCATGTCCCAGACAGGTCTTATACTAGCTTGTATCTCGTGAGGCCGACGCATGTCCCAAACATGTCTTACACTGGCTTAAATATCTCGAGGCCGATGCATGTCCCAGACATGTCTTACACTAGCACACAAATGACCCAAGTGTCATGGCATGAATATCCGAAGATTCCTAAGGCTCAACTGAGAGTTCTACTACTTCAATTCTCATCATGCTTAGTCATTTCCACAATAAAATAATTTATATTATAAAAATTCATTCATTCATACATGATAACAATATAGTTGCATTTTTTACACACAATTTACCTCGGATTACAAAATGTAGGTGACTAGTCAGTTTTAGTCTACTTGCTTGGCCTTCCCCCGATCTAGGTTCAAATTTTGTAATTCTTGATCTATAATGATAAAAATTCACAAATTTAATCGTTTTATCAATCTAGGTACTCAACAATGTATAATGGGGCAAAATGACCATTTTTCCCCTAGACCCGAAACTCGATTTTTATCACATTTTCTCCTTAACCAATCCTAACCGGCCATTTGTTACTCTTATGACAACCCCAAATTTCCAATATTTCACAACATTATTATATATTTTACAAACTTTACAAAATGGTCCTATTAGGGCTTTCATGATAAGTCCCTTCACAAAAGTTGTTTATTTCACAACCATGATTCATTTTCTTTCATAAAATTTTAGAAAACAGCATGAATACACTCATGGTAAAACCCTAGACTTTCAACAATTTTGCAAAATACTCCCCTCATTTGAAAGCTCATGCTACAAGGGTTCCAAAAATACCAAAATTATCAAGAAAAGTCATCAAAACCACTTGTAGGAAGATTAAGTGGATGAAAATTTTCAAGCTTCCACAACCCTCCTGCGGCTGATATTTTTGGTCAAGACGAAAGGATGAATGAAAAAGATGAAGGCTACACTTTAGGGTATTATTTTATCACACATTAGTTCATCAAATACCTAACACTTTGACTATTTTATTTTCTTTGTCTTATGGCCAGCCAAGCCTCTCAAAAGGGTCTAATTGCCCTTTAAAGACCCCCAATTTAAGTTTCATGGCAATTTAACACCCTTAGCTATCAAATCAAGACTTTTGCACTATATGCGATTTAGTCCTTTTTCGTAATTAAGCATGAAATCGCTAAAATTACTTTACGAAATAATAATAAAATGATTTCTTTGACTTCGGATTGGCGGTCTCAAAACCACTATTTCGACTGAGCCCAAAATTGGGCTGTTACAATTCTTTCTTAGGGATTTTCATCCTCGAAAATCTGACCAGTGAATAAATTCGGGTATTGGTTTCTCATGGTCTCTACGGGTTCCCATGTGGCTTCTTTGACCCCATGTCTATGCCACAAAACTTTCATGAGTGCTATACTTTTATTCCTCAATTGTTTGACCTCCTGGGCCAAAATCTTAACTGACTCTTCTCCATAAGTCATGTCTCAGCTAATCTCAACCTCTGTTGGCGCGATCACATGCGAAGGATCCGATCTATATCGACGTAACATAGACACATGAAACACGTCGTGGATCTTTTCCAACTCTGAGGGCAAATTCAATCGGTAGGCAACAGGCCCTCCTCTCTCGGTAATCTCATAAGGTCCTATGAAACGAGGACTCAGCTTGTCCTTTCTACCGAATCTGAGGACTTTCCTCCACTGGGATACCTTTAAAAACACCTTATCCCCAACTTGAAACTTGATCTCTTTCTGTTACAAATCCATGTAGGATTTATGTCTATCCAAAGCGGCCTTCAAACAGTCGTGAAACACCTTAACTTTCTCTTCGGTCTCTTTAACTAAATCAACCCTGTGTATCTGATTCTCTCTCAGCTCGGTCCAATCCAAGAGTGTTAGACACTTACGTCCATACAAAGCCTCATAAGGCACCATTTTTAGACTTGACTGATAACTATTGTTGTAGGCAAATTTGACCAGCGGTAAATACCTTTCCCAACTACCTTGAAACTCGAGAACACAACACCGTAACATGTCTTCTAATATTTGAATTACTCTTTTCGATAGACAATTGGTTTGCAGGTGAAAAGTCGTGTTAAAATTCAGTTTCGTTCCCAATGCCTCTTGCAACTTTTTTCCAAAATCGCAAGGTAAACCTCGAATCTCTATCCGAAAAAATCGACAAGGGCACTCCATGAAGTCTGACGATCTCAGAAACAGATAGATCAGCCAATTTCTCAAGGGAGTAGCCAGTACACAGTAGTATAAAATGTGCCGACTTAGTAAGTCTCCTTTTTTCCTTGGTGTCAAAGGCAACCCTGACACAAAATCCATGGTTACTCAATCCCACTTCCACTCGGGAACCATCACAGGTTGAAGTAAACCTGAGGGTACTTGGTTTTCAGCCTTCACTTGTTGACAAACTAGATACCTAGAAACAAATTTAGAAATGTCTTTTTTCATCCCCGACCACCAGTACATTTTCTTCAAGTCGTTATACATTTTTACACTACCCGGATGGATAGACAAGCAACCACTATGTGCCTCTCGCAAAATCCTCTGAATAAGCTCATTATCATTGGTTACACAAACTTTGTCTCGGTACATCATACAACCGTCGGTACCAATACTAAACTCTAATTCATTTTTTGTCTCACACTGAGCCATTTTAGCTTGCAAGCCCCTATCACGTTTCTGAGCCTCACAATCTCTTGAAGAAATGTAAATCTAGCTCTCATCTTGGCTAGAATCAAGCCATCAATCAATCACGATCAACTAAGTATTCATAGCCCTCAAGGCGAACAATGATTTCCTACTCAATGCATCGGCTACTATATTAGCCTTTCAAGGATGGTAGTCAATCACCAACTCATAATCTTATATCAACTCTAGCCACCTTCGTTGTCATAAATTCAACTCTTTCTAAGTCATCAAATACTTGAGGCTTTTATGGTAGGTGAACACTCGGCACCTCTCGCCATACAAATGGTGTCTCTAAATTTTTAATACGAACACGATGGCTACTAGCTCCAAATCGTGGGTCGGGTAATTCTTCTCGTGTGGCTTTAGTTGTCTCAAGGCATAGGCTATTACTTTTCCTTCTTGCATAAGCACACACCCTAATCCATTCAAGGATGCATCACTATACACCACAAACTCTTTTCCCGGTTCTGGTTGCACTAAAACTGGGGCTTCGGTCAACAAAACCTTTAGTTCTCGAAACTCTGTCGGCACTTCTCTGTCTATTCAAACTTGACACCCTTCTATAACAACCTTGTCATCGGAGTAGCTATCATTTATAATCCTTTAACAAATCGTCTGTAGTACCCAGCTAAGCCTAAAAAGCTTCAAACCTCTAACGCATTCCTCGGCAGTTTCCACTCAACGATAGTCGAGAACTTACTCAGGTCAACTTTGATCCCGTCACCTGACATAATATGTCCCAAGAATCCGACCTCTCGTAGCCAAAATTCGCTCTTACTAAATTTGGCATATAACTGCTTATCTCTCAAGGTTTGTAGAACTGTCCTCAAATGCTCTGCATGCTCACTCCCATCACGCGAATAAATAAATATATTGTCGATAAAAAAATGACAAACTTATCAATGTACGGTTAGAAAATATGGTTCATTAAATCCATAAACACCACAGGGGAATTCGTTAAACCGAAAGGCATAATAAGAAACTCATAGTGCCCATACCTCGTCCTAAACTCAGTTTTCTGTAAATCTTGCTCCTTAATCCTTAGCTGGTAGTAGCCAGACCTTAAGTCGATCTTAAAAACACGGTGGCTCCCTTCAACTGGTCGAACAAATCATCGATCCTTAGCAAGGGATACTTGTTCTTCACAGTCAATTTGTTGAGTTGTCGGTATTCTATGCACAATCTCATCGATCCATCCTTTTTCTTCACAAATAGCACTGGGGCACCCTATAGAGAAAAACTCGGTCTTACAAATCCCTTGTTAGTTAAATCTTATAGTTGAACCTTCAACTCCTTTAACTCCATAGGAGCAATCCTATATGGAGCGATCGAGATGGGTGCCATACCAGGGACTAACTCAATTCCAACTTCAACTTCCCTCACTGGAGGTAGTCCGGGTAATTCCTCTGGAAACACATCTGTAAACTTACATACCATTGGCACTGATTCAATCTTCAATTCAAATGCTCAAGTGTTCAATCCAAAAGTGAGTTAAGCTTTACACCCTTTTCTCAAATATCTCTCTGCAATCATAAACGGTATCACTATAGGTGAGTTATCTGATTCATCTGGTTCAACACAAAGAAGATTCCAGTCTTCACATTTCAACTCAATAGATTTCCTTCCATAGTCTACTACAACACTATGAGAAGTTAACCAATCCATTCCAAGGATTACATTGAATTCATCAAGAAGTAACAACATGAGGTTAGCCGGAAAACTATGACCCTTAATTGTCAAGGGACAATTTCTACATACTTGGTCAACTAACACATGCTTGCCTAAAGGTTTAGACACTTTTACTACAAATTCAGTAGATTCGATTAGCATATTCATACTGGTACTAATTTCATGCAAACATAGGAATGGGTAGACCCCGAATCAATTAAAGCAACAACATGCCCCTAACTTTGGAGAAGATGATAGCGAATTTTGGCTTATTTTCCCTTTTTAATTCTTTTAATTATTAGATTACCAAAATGCCCCTAACTTAAAAATATTTTATTACACCCATCTCATGTCTATTTTTTTCCAACAATTAACCAATGGTCTAATTACCATTTAAGGACCTCCAATTTAAAAACTCGTAACAATTGGACACTTCTAACATGTGGAACTCAACTTTTGCACTTTTTACAATTTAGTTCTTTTGACTAAATTGAGTGCCCAAACGTCAAAATTTTCGAACGAAATTTTCACGAAATTATTCCGTGAAATCATAGACCATAAAAATATAATAAAAATAAATTTTCTTACGTCAAATTTGTGGTCCCAAAACCACTGTTTCGACTAGACCTTAATTCGGGATGTTACAAGTAGGCTGAGTCTCGTAGAAGTGACACTACGCACTTTACGCACTCCTCAGGCGTGCACAATAGCTCATCAAATACCCTAATGGTATTTTCCAACCAAAACTCTGTTGTTTCTAGGTCATCACCAATTTTAACCTGAAATACCTCGACCCCTTGCTTTCATATTTTATCTACTGAGGGTTTCTCCCTTCTAACCATATCCACTCCTTGTGGAGCTACCGGGGCATACTGAGGAATCGAAGGAGGTGGGGAGGTGGAGTGTTCGAATTCTCACGAACAAACTCTGTGTACCAAGCGTCCAACATGTGGAGTTAAGCTTCTCTAGCCCTTTCGCCCTGACTCAGTGTCACAAACCCACTATCTACTGGCACGATCCCTTCAACGGGAGCCTGCGCATTACTCTCCACATCATTCACCGTACCTACATTAGGATCTATTTACTATATAAATAAAAAAAATTCATCTTATCAAGAGTCGTCACACTATCAATATACAGTTATGGCAAGTATAGCTAAACTCGTACTCGCTAGGTTAGTCCTAGAGTAAACTAAACTATAGCTCTAATACACTAAATGTAACACCTCACACCCGTGCCCTACACCAGGACGGAATACGAGGCGTTACTAAACTTAAACATATGCATTAAGCGTTTTCAAGTCACCAATACTTGATCAAATTTAAAAAATTTTCAAACTTTATTAAATCTCCTCAATATGAGCCTACGAGGCCTCAAACATTCATTGGAAGCCATCGGAACCGACTCAGGTCTTTAAATCGACTTAATAAAAATGACCCTTGAAACAGGCACATGCCTGTGTGGAAGGGAAACACGCCCGTGTGGTCATTATAACATGGCCGTGCTGATGGCCCAAGTGACATGCACGGTCTAAGCATCTAGGGGCACGCTCGTGTCCCAGGCCCGTGCGAATTAAAAAACAAATTCGAACCTACAGGGGTTTTCACAAGGCCTGACACACGCCCGTGCCCATTGCCCGTGTCCCTCACAAGGCCATGACACGCCTGTGTCTTAGCCAGTGTCTAAAAACCTTAACATTATACTTTTGATGTTAGCATCCAATAAGGGGTACACGACCAAGGCACACGCCAGTGGCCAGAAGCCGTGTCCTCTACATAGCTGAGACACACGGCCGTGTCTCTTCCCGTGTGTTTACTACCATGCATTCTTACTTGCAAATTTTACGTGCAGGGGACACACAGCCAAATAACACGCCCATGGGGCTAACCATGTGTCACATACGGCGTAGACACACGCGTGTGTCTACCCGTGTGGACAATATAAGGCTATCTACCAAGCCTTTTCCACCCTGTAACACAATCTAACACCAACCAACATATCAAAATCCAACTTAACATGATATCTCAACCAAACAACTATAGCTAAGGCCTACATACATTTCATAAATTCAACCATGCCAACAATTTCACATTAATGAAAGACTAGCTTGCATTCATATAATGACTTTCAATATTAGCCATTTTCCATGGCCTTATACAAAATAAATCAAATATTAGATCGGGCCAACACATTTGGCCAATTAACAGTGACACAAAACTCAAAAGTCAAGGTCCTATACATGCCATAATCAAAATAAAAGCTCTAACTATACCAAGTGCTTCGGATCATAGTGTGATCGATGCTTAGACGTCCGATGATCCTCAAGCTAATTAAACTGTACTATAAGAAAATGGAAAGGAAAGGGAGTAAGCATAAAGCTTAGTAAGTTGCATGAAAATAAACAACAACTGCTTATCATAAAGCAATATGCCCATAACCTTTTATAGCTTATTAATGAATACCACAAATAGACGTAATACAACTTACTCATCACCATCCAATACAACTCATATTGTATACATTGAGCCCATATCTCATACATTTCAATTAGGTACTTGTACCACTCATCACATGATCATAACTGTTCTCATTTTGATATAAAATATAAACCTTTTGTTGAACTATTTGAAATATTACCGAATACTCAATAGCCCTAACATGGGTTAAGATACCGATGCCATGTCCCAGACATGGTCTTACTCTGGCTCTCATCTATCGGTGTTGATGCCATGTCCCGGATAGGTCTTACACTGACACACAACAAGCTGACGCCATGTCCCAGACTGGTCTTACACTAGCTTGTATCTCGCGAGGCCGATGCATGTCCCAGACATGTCTTACACTAGCTCTTGCTTCAATGCCGAAGCATGTCCCAGACATGTCTTACACTGGCTTAAATATCTCGGGGCGATGCATGTCCCAGATATGTCTTACACTGGCTCTCATACTGTGGCTGATGCATGTCACAGACATGTCTTACACTAGCACATAAATGACCCAAGTGTCATGGCATGAATATTCAAAGATTCCTAAGGCTCAACCGAGAGTTCTACTACTTCGATTCTCATCATGCTTAGTCATTTCCACAATCAAATAATTTATTCTATAAAAACTCATTCATTCATACATGATAACAATATAGTTGCATTATTTAAACACAACTCACCTCGGATTACAAAATGTAGGCGACTAGTCGGTTTTAGTCTACTTGTTTGGCCTTCCCCGGGTCTAGGTTCAAATTTTGTAATTCTTGATCTATAATGATAAAAATTCACAAATTTAATCGTTTTATCAATCTAGGTACTCAACAATGTATAATGGGGCAAAATGACCATTTTTCCCCTAGACCCGAAACTCGATTTTTATCACATTTTCTCCTTAACCAATCCTAACCGGCCATTTGTTACTCTTATGACAACCCCAAAATTCCAATATTTCACAACATTATTATATATTTTACAAACTTTACAAAATTGTCCTATTAGGGCTTTCATGATAAGTCCCTTCACAAAAGTTGTTTATTTCACAACCATGATTCATTTTCTTCCCTAAAATTTTAGAAAACAGCATGAATACACTCATGGTAAAACCCTAGACTTTCAACCATTTTTCAAAATACTCCCCTCATTTGAAAGCTCATGCTACAAGGTTCCAAAAATACCAAAATTATCAAGAAAAGTCATCAAATCCACTTGTAGGAAGATTAAGTGGCTTCGAAAACCTTCCTATGGCTGATATTATCGGTCAAGAAGAAAGGATGAATGAAAATGATGAAGGCTATGCTTTAAGGTATTATTTTATCACACATTAGGTCATCGAATACCTAACACTTTGACTATTTTATTTTCTTTGTCTTATGGTCGGCCAAGCCTCTCGAAAGGGTTTAATTTCCCTTTAAGGACCCCCAATTTAAGTTTCAAGGCAATTTAACACCCTTAGCTATCAAATCAAGACTTTTGCACTATATGTGATTTAGTCATTTTTCGTAATTAAGCATGAAATCGCTAAAATTACTTCACCAAATTTTTCATGCACTAATATAAACATGCTATAACTCTAAAATAATAATAAAATAATTTCTTCGACTTCGGATTGGTGGTCTCGAAACCACCATTCTGATTGAGCCCAAAATCGGGTTGTTACACTAAATCCAAAGATAACTATTCTCTTCACTAAATCTAGTTACCCAAAGATCAAAAGAAGTTCAGCAGATAAACTAGCAGGAAGCAACATATACATCAGATTTTATATAGATGAATTAAACAAATTAAACTCATTGTCATCATCTTCTTCATCAATCATACAAAAACATATGCATAAGATTTCATATGGATGAATTATATATAGCAAACGAAGAAATTAACTCAAAACAAATTCGTCTTTCGCAGAGTGCATTTGCAAATATTTCCACTTTCATTTAAGAAATTAAAAAAAATAAAAAGAAAAGGAACTATTATCATTGAATGAACATAATTTCTTGTTCAATTGGTTCAACCCCTTTTGTTCAAACTGGTATATAAATCGATTCCATAAAAACAAAATAAGAACCTAATTAATGCCTCAATTTTATTTTATTTTTTTGTAGCTTTTCTAATTTTTCATCAAAGCTAGCTGTAGAGTAAAAGAGAAAAAGAACAACGAAAGGACAATGAATAGCAGTTAAAAATATGCAAAGAGTTTCACATAAATATGTAAATCAAACATTTTATTATTCAAATAATGTATATTCTTAACATTTAATTATTTGAAAAAAAAAGATAATATATGATGGTTCTCTTGTCCAAGTGCCACCATGACTATAAATTCATAGTAAGTAGGCAATCTTGTAACAGCTCGATTTTGGGCCTAGTCAAAACAGTGGTTTTGGGACCACTATTCTAAGGCCTGAGAAAATCTTCTAGTATTATTTTATATGTTATAATATAATTTTATAAGTGCATGTAAATTTTGGTAAGTTAATTTTAGCGATTTCTAGTCCAATTTCGAAAAAGGACTAAATCGCGTAGAAGATAAAAGTTGTATTTTGATGCCTAAAGGTGTTAAATTGCTTTGTATCTTAAATTGGGGGTCTTTAAAGTGAAATTAGTCCATTGAAAGTGTGATGGCTGGCCAAGGGAGACAAATTGGTCAAAAAACCCAAAATTTGTGGCTTTTAGGTAACTAATTTGACTAAAAATAGAATAAAAGAAAGATATCATCTTTTTTTCATCTTCTCTCCATCAAAAATGGCAGCAAAGAAAGGGTTTAGAAGCTGGAAATTTTCAGCAAAGAAACTGCCATGCAAGTAAGTGATTTTGAATGTCTTTCTTGATGATTTTTACATTTTGGAACCCCTAAAGCATAAGCTTTCAAATGAGGGGTCTAGTTTGCAAAATGATAAAGAGTCTAGGGTTTTGTCATGAAAGCATATGTTTTGTTTCCTGAGTTTTTATGGAAGAATATGAGTTGTAGTTGTCTAATGAACAACTTTTGTAAAGGAAATTTGCATGAAAATACCTTAAAAAGGTTGTTATGCAAAGTTGTAAAATGGGTTGTTAATGTGTGTAATAATGATTTTTGTGAGTTTCCATAGTTATTAAAATGGTTTATCTAGGCTTAAGGGGTAAAGAAATTGAATAAAAATCTTGTTTCGAGCCTAGGGGCAATTCGGTAATTTTGGCAAAATAGAGGGGCAAAATTGTAAATTGTCAAAGTGCGTCAATGGACTAATTTGATTAGTATATTGTTTTAATTAAATAAATGTGATGTTTTAGATGTTGAAAAATGCAATTTGGGCCTAGAACGGGGAAAATCAATTTATGGATGATTACGTGTTTTTCACCTTTGTGGTATCGAGGTAAGTTCGTATGTAAATAATACCATGATATACATATATTTAAATGTTATAATCACATGAATTGTACAATATTAATGTGTATGTGATTAATATAAATATGATGAGACAAAGCCTTGATAAGCGAGGAAAAATCCCGTTTGAACCTTAAGAATAAAATAGAATACGAGTGACATGCAACTAGGAATTATGAGTCTAAATGACTAGCTCGAGAGTGAGCATTTAAATGTCATGAGCTATGAGGTAGGTTTAGCTACAATTGAGGCACTTATGTGCAAAGGTTTTTCCGAGTATCCAATTAGTATTCCAAGTGTTCAACAGGTAATCCAAGGAAAGAGTTGATGATGGTCCCAGTGAGGTAAGTCATTGGTGAGTATGCACTTGAGTTATGTTACGAGTTGTGCAGGTATGTACACTAAGCCTATGAGAATTCCTTGGTATGTTATGATCTATGATGCATAAATATGTGTTCTTACCATGATGGATGAAATGATGTTGTATTAAATTTGTGAACAATGATCATGAATGAGTAACTTAGCCTTGACAGATTTGAGTTACTGTAGTAGTGTAACTTATAAAATACACTAAAAATAGTGTAAAATGATTTAGAAGCTGAATAAAATATGAAAATAAATCTTATTGAGTCTAGTTTCTTATACAAGAACCGTATAAACAAAAGAATTTCCTGTAATGAGATATTTGAAATTGCGTGAGACAGAGTCAGAATAACTTCGAAATCCCCTGTTCTAATTTGAGAAAGTCATTATAAATTGTACAAAACTATCTATGAGTTCTAATTTATATATTTAGAATCCTTTATGAGTCCAGTTTCAATAGAAATATACGAGAACATTATTCGAGTCTTGTGCTATGAGATAATTGAACTTTAGTGCAAAAGGGTCTAAACTGTTAGATAATGAATTAGGGGTAATTTTGAGGAATAAACTGTACATGAGTATAGTTTCAAGGAAAATTAACGGGACTTAATTTGGAGTTTTTTAGCTCTAGATATAAATAATTTAGCAACTATTGCTTAGAAAGATAGCATGTCATGGATTTGAGAATATGTTGTAAACATTGATAAAACATGTTAATGAGTTGCTTATTGTTTTCATATGAACTTACTAACGTAAAGTTTACCCCCTTTCTTTCTCATGTTCCCTAGGGTTGCCAGGTTAGCTCGGGTTGGAGGCCGTCAGAGATATTATCACACTATCAGTTAATGCTATCGGCGTAAGTAAATCCTAGTGTTTTGAGTCTATGGCATGTATAGAGTTTTAATGTTGAGTATGTGATATTATGATTTAGCCAAAGGCATTGGCTTGTTATTAAGGTAGTATATAGTAATGTGAATTGGCCTATGTCGGCTAATGACGTTTTGGGCCTATATGATTATTCTTATGTATGTATGTTATTATCTCTTGTGATGTGGCTTACAGCATGTATGCCTAGAGATTGAATTGAGATTCATTGATGAGTTAGTAATTGATGCAAGATTAAGTGATTGGTAAATAGTTAATAATGCCTCATGAATGGTTTGTGGATATGATTATGCATGCCTAGTGATGGACATGAGGTTTGTGACGTAATGATATTTATGACAAGTATGTGGTAATGATGTGAGTAAATTCTATGATATTTATTACATAAGAAATTAACATGAGCATAACATGTTTGTAGATGTTTAAGAGCTCATTATGCCATGTTGTATGTTATTGGATAAGTATGTGTGCATATGTTGTGAGGGTGACAAATGACTTGGAAAATAGCCTTATAATTGTCTACACGGGTAGACACATGGGCATGTGTCTAGACATTGTGTGACACACAGTCTGTCCACATGGGCGTGTGTCATGGATGTGTTTTAAAGTCAGTGCTGCACACGGACTAAGGGCATAGGCGTGTCCCAAGCCACACGGCCGTGTGTGACTACATGGTCTATATCCACACGGGCGTGTGGAGCCTTAATGCTGGAAATTTTTAAGTTTTTCTTAGTTCTCGGTTTAGTCCCAAACCGCCTTTAATGCATGTTTTAGGCCTCATGAGCCCATTTAAGGGACGAAAAGTATGTGAAATGAAAAGTTTTAAATTGATTGAAATTTTACGGCCCAGTTTTTGTGTAATTGGTTGAGTTTAAGTCAGGTAACACCTCGAACCTTGTCCCAGCATCGGATACAGGCAAGGGTTGTTACATTTAGTGGTATCAGAGCATGGTTTAGTCGATTCTTGGACTAACATAGCATAAGAGAGTCTAGCTATACAGCCATAGTATTACTCGTGATAGTGTGATATCTCCCGACCCTAACAAAATTATTGGTTAAGACAGGAATGAGTTCCAACCGAGCAAATCTTGATAGAGATAAGAGTAAAGTTGAGATTATTGAATTATGCTTGTGATATGCTGAAAATGGGAAAGGTATGAAAAGAAATTCATGATTTTTACATGAACTAGTATTCATTATATGATACTCTTGAGTTAAAGAATGTGAAATAGTAGAATAAAACAAAGTTAAGTTGTGAAAAGCTCTTTTATGCATGTTAGTATTCATACGATGTTAAATGTCTAACTTTATTGGCCAAGTGTTTATGAAAAAAAATTGCTTGAAATGATAGAATATGTATGAATGCTTTTATTGCATGATTAATAATCAGTATATACATAAGGTTGACATTTATGTCTAGATTAATGAAGTCAAGATGTCGTAATGTTATGCTTTATAATCTCAGTTACAGAATCATAAATGGCACAATAGCATGAAAGTTGTAATGAAAGATCAAATTGGGTGGAACACAGGGAATGAGTACGATCGTTCACTAATGAATTGACGGAAAAGACCATGGTTGGACCATGGCAATACATGAGATATGTGGGCCAGTGTTAGACATGTCTGAGACATGCATCAGCCACAAAATGAGAGCCAATGTAAGAACATGTTTGGGACATGGCATCGGCATTGAGACGAGTGCTAGTGTAAGACTTGTCTGGGACATGCATCGACCTCGAAATGTTAGCCAGTGTCAGACATGTCTGGGACATGCGTCGGCTACGAGATGTGCTAGTGTAAGACATGTCTGGGACATGCATCAGCACGGTTACATGTGTCAGTGTAAGACCTGTCTGGGACACGGCATCGACACAGATGGATAAGAGCTAGTACAAGACCATAGTTGGACTATGGCATCAAGTAAGCAATGTACACAAAACCGTAAGACGTTTTCCAATTTGATAAATACTGGTAAGTGATTAAGACTAAATGTGGGAGCTTGATAAGACAGTAATGGTAATTTGGGTAGAAGAAATGAAAGTTTGAATTGTGATAAATTCACTTATGTTTAGCTAATATTCACATGAAATAAAGTTGCATGTATTATTGAGATATGTGAAAATGTGTTCATAACAAGTTGGAAATTTGAAATGTTTGAATCAATGTGCGTAATGCTATGTTGTTGTTGAATATGTATTTGCTTAAGAGTCAAAAGTTTAGAGGCTTTACAATCTTTGCCCCCTTACCAGAATAGAGTTATACAATGAGATTCTCGAGAGATATGTTGCATAAGCTTGCAAAAGTGAAACTAAAGAGTACAATAATGGAATAGTATGGGATTAGTGAAGACAGAATTAGTTAGAGGAATAATGTCGGACTTGCACAAATGTCTGAGTATGATGGATTCAATTAAATAAAAGTTATAGCTATCTTTCTCTTCTGAGTATTCTATGTTTTCCTCTATTCTGGGGAATACATATGATTATCCCTTTCGAGTGGGATTTCTATCGTATGAGGATGCTAGTGACTGTGATATTAGATGAAAAGCTCAATTGATCCAATTAGTTATGATCGACATTTCCCCATCTCTTCAGATTTCTATTCTGATATATTGGAATGAAGTTGATAGTAAAAATCTATGTGAGATTATTCTGATGTTCTATTGATTATGGTTTATATATGCGGGAATTATATTATTTTTGTTATGAGGAATTCTAAAACGTATAGACAGTAGTTTCCTTCTGGTTTTCTCTGAGGGATTTTTTGGATCATCTTTATTATTTTCTTCTGGATTATATTCTCGAATTTTTGGTATAGTCTTATATCTTGGAATTTCTTATATTGATTTTTTTTCTCTCGTTCTTGTTTCGAGAATTATCGAGCTTGGCTTATCTTTACGAGTAATCTTTGACATGCGATATTAGAATCTGTTATGATTATTCTTCTAGCTTGACTATAAAAGTGCAGGGATTTCAGAGTCGAGATCTCTTTAAAATTCTTGGGGTAAGGAATGGTTATTCTGCAAAAGTAAATCTGAGTTATGTGCATTTAAGTTTATTCTCTGGTTTGAGAATATCGTTACGTGTTCTTTGGTAAGTAGTCATACAGTCAGAAATGATGAGGTTTTATTCTTATAAGTATGATACGAAAAACTTAATTAGTTGGTTTCTTTTATTCGAGGGATGTGGTTATAGTAAAGTTTCAAAATAGTTAAGGGCCTGAACATAGAGAGGAGGCTATAAGTGAGTAAGGTTTAAGTACCGATAAGCTCTGAGTTATGTAGAGAGTTCTCAGTAGCATCCTATTTGTTCTTCCAAAGGGTAGTGAATTATCTACAAGGTAAAGCCGATTATAAGATATATTCGAGATTTATGATTGTCAGTGATGGCATTTTATAAACAAAAAAAAAGAAAAAAAAAGAGAGAGAAAATGAAAAAGGACTAGTATGAATTTCGTACCGGGATGTCTTTCTTCTCTGGGTAAATAAGAGACACCATATTGGATAGTGATAGATTAATGATAGTAGTCCGCATGACTATTTTGGTATATACAGAGGTATTGTTAGACGGATTTGGACGAGTTGTGTTTCTAAGCTTATAGTTCTTAGAATGTCAGTTTTTAGTATTTCGAATTGAGCCGAGACTCTTATGGTAACTATGGAAAGGTTACAGAAATCCTAAGTATGAGCTTGAGCTGAGTTGTTTTGTAAGTTGTGAGAAAAAGATATAAGTGACTCGTGAAAGTTGAGAGCAACTTCTTCTGGTAAGATTTTCGGAGACGAAAATCCCTAAAGAAGGGAGAATTGTAACAGCCCGATTTTGGGCCTAGTCGGAACAGTGATTTCGGGACCACTATTCTGAGGTCGGAGAAAAATTTTTAGTATTATTTTATGTGTTATAATATAATTTTATAAGTGCATGTAAATTTTGGTAAGTTAATTATAGCGATTTCTAGTCCAATTTCGAAAAAGGACTAAATCGCATAAAAGATAAAAGTTGTATTTTGATGCCTAAAGTTGTTAAATTGCTTTGTATCCTAAATTAGGAGTCTTTCAAGTGAAATTAGGCCATTAAAAGTGTGATGTCCGTCCAAGGGAGACAAATTGGTCAAAAAAGCCAAAATTTGTGGCTTTTAGGTTACTAATTTGACTAAAAATAAAATAAAATAAAGAAAAGAATGATATCATTTTTTCTTTATCTTATCTCCACCAAAAATGGTAGCAAAGAAAGGGTCTAGAAGCTGAAAAATTTCATCAAAGAAACTCTCATGCTAGTAAGTGATTTTGAATGTCTTTCTTGATGATTTTTACATTTTTGAAACCCCTAAAGCATAAGCTTTCAAATGAGGGGTCTACTTTGCAAAATGATAAAGAGTCTAGGGTTTTTCATGAAATCATATGTGTTGTTTGCTGAGTTTTTATGGAAGAATATGAGTTGTAGTTGTCTAATAAACAACTTTTGTGAAGGAAATTTGCATGAAAATACCTTTAAAAGGTTATTATGCAAAGTTGTAAAATGGGTTGTTAATGTGTGTAATAATGATTTTTGTGAGTTTCCATAGTTATGAAAATGGTTTATCTAGGCTTGAGGAGTAAATAAATTGAATAAAAATCTTGTTTCGAGCCTAGGGGCAATTCGGTAATTTTGGCAAAATAGAGGGGAAAAATTGTAAATTTTGTCAAAGTGTGTCAATGAACTAATTTGATTAGTATATTGTTTTAATTAGCTAAATGTGATGTTTTAGATGTTGAAAAATGTGATTTGGGCCTAGAACGAGGAAAATCGATTTATGGATGATTACGTGTTTTTCACCTTTGTGGTATCGAGGTAAGTTCGTATATAAATAATACCATGATATACATGTATTTAAATGTTATCATCACATGAATTGTGCAATTTTAGCGTGTATCTGATTAATATAAATATGATGAGACAAAGCCTTGATAAGCGAGGAAAAATCCCGTTTGAACCTTAGGAATAGAATAGGATACGAGTGACATGTCACTAGAAATTATGAGACTAGATTACTAGCTTGAGAGTGAGAAATTAAATGTCATGAGATATGAGGTAGCTTTAGCTACAATTGAGGCACTTATGTGAAAAGGTTTTTCTGAGTATCCAATTAGTATTCCAAGTGTTCAACGGGTAATCCGAGGAAAGAGTTGATGATGGTCCCAATGAGGTAAGTCATTGGTGAGTATGCACTTGAGTTATGTTACGAGTTGTGCAGGTATGTACACTAAGCCAATGAGAATGCCTTGGTATGTGATGATCTATGATGCATAAATATGTGTTCTTACCATGATGGATGAAATGATGTTGTATTAAATTTGTGAACAATGATCATGAATGAGTAACTTAGCCTTGACAGATTTGAGTTACTGCAGTAGTGTAACTTATAAAATACACTAAAAATAGTGTAAAATTAGTTAGAAGCTGAATAAAATATGAAAATATGAAAATTAGTTAGAAACCGTGTAAGCAAACGAATTTCCTATAATGAGATATTTGAAATTGCATGAGACAGAGTCAGAATGACTTCGAAATCCCCTGTTCTGAATTGAGAAAATCATTATAAATTGTAAAAAAATATTTATAAGTTATAATTTATATATTTAGAATCCTTAATGAGTCTAGTTTCAATAGAAATAGACGAGAACATTATTCGAGTTCTGTGCTATGATATAATTGAACTTTAGTGCAGAAGGGTCTGAACTATCAGACAGTGAATCAAGGGTAACTTTGAAGAATAAACTGTACTAATTGGATAAATAAAAAATTCTGAAAATTTTATGGTAGAAAGGTACATGATTCTAGTTTCAAATAAAATTAACGGACTTAATTTGGAGTTTCTTAGCTCCAGATATAAATAATTTAGTGACTGTTGCGCAGGAAGACAGCTTGTCGTGAATTTGAGAATATGTTGTAAACATTGATAAAACATGTTAATGAGTTGCTTATTGTTTTCATATGAAATTACTGAGCATAAAGCTTACCCCCCTTTCTTTCCCATGTTCCCTAGGGTTGCCAAGTTAGCTCGGGTTGGAGGCCATCAGAGATATTATCACACTATCGAGTTAACGCTATCGACGTATGTAACACCCCAAACCCGGCCTAGACGTTACGACTGAATCTGACATGTCACATTGAAGCGTTATTAGAGAAGTCATGTTTTATCTAAAATCTTTCTTAGTGTTTAAAGAACATTTTCGTCTTAAATTAAAGTGAATGGAAGCTACGCACCAGGTAGGATTCAAGAAAAGAGGAGGTGAGCCAATTAGACTGCTTCAGTACCTAGCTCTTCCATGATCCAATCCTAGACATGCACACATTCATTGCCACACTTTAAGCTTATTACTTGTCCACGAACAACAAATTAAGTTTAAGTCTATTTAAAATATTTATTTCCTTTGAAAACATTTACGTTGCGAAGCTTTGCTCGGTTATAGTGATATTTTGAAATAAGTAACTTTTATAAAATAGGCCCTAGAGCTAACCAATTTAAAAACCCAAAATAAAAATAATAGAGCGGCCTTATTACAACTTTAACCAAAATAGAAATAATCAAAAATAAATGCGAAATTTAAAAGGAAGCTAATTGAAACTTATTTTAAAAAAACCAGAAATTTAATCTTCGTGGCCACTCTAAATCCCGCCCAACTCCAAGTCCACCAACTAGGGCTCACCTACAAGGATGGAAGAGAAAAGGGGTGAGTTTGGAAAACTCAATGTGTATGGAAAACCCATCCAAAGCCCAAGTCAGCTCAAGCCCATTGGGCCTAAGCCCTATTCAGATAATAGCGGGTACTGGGCCGAAGCCCTTTTCAAAATACAGTAAACTGGGCCTTAGCCCCTTTTCAGATAATAGTATGGCCCATAGGCCCATTCCAGAACAGAATAGACATATTCGTGTATGCAAGCCCAACCCGCCTATAACCAACCGCTACACTCCACCCGTACCAACCCTACACTCCATGTGGGGAATAGCTCAACCCACCCAGCCCTACACTCCACAGTTGTAGCATTGCTGCTCAAATATCAGTAAGTTGAGGCAAAGCCTCCAGTACGTGGTCAAGCCACTTTCAGTACTTCCTCCATCAATAACCCAGTCCCATGCATCAGATAATAATAACATGGCATACAGTAAATAGTAACAGTCAAACATGCATTTAGGTCAACCTTATCAGATAATAATAACATGGCATGCAGTAAATAGTAACAGTCAAACATGCATTCAGGTCAACCTTTTTGCCGAAAACCAATTACTAGATTAAGTCTAGTTGTTCCAAAGATCCAAGCCTTCGATCAAACCTCTAGAAGACACTAATCACCAAAAGAAATCGTCGGTTAAATACCCTTAAAGCCCTATGCCCAAATCAACAGCCTCCCTAGATTTTAGGGTCTTCGGCTTTTCTAAATTGTAAAATAAGACTAGATCTGAGGTGATGAGCACTTACCACTTCATCCTCTTTGATTTCTACACAGATCTAATGCAAATCTATCCTCTAAACGATAGTAGAACTCGAATCCAGGAGATCTGAAGTTTCGGCTATAAGTCCCTAAATCTATGGTATTTCGGCTTTTTAAGTGATGAAGAAGATGACAATTTGAGGCTATAACTTTGAAGTAATGTTGCCGACAGATACTAAGGGTTTTGAGAAGATGAAAGTTGATCAAAAAGAACAAAAATAACTGAAGGGCTTTGGCTTGGAGAAATCGGCACAAGAAGTGAGTTTTCAGGATTTCGACTTTTATGGCAATTGGCTATGGAGGTTTTGTGGAGGATGGGATCGATAGAGGAGGTGAGTAAGGTGATCAGAAGGTTTCGGCTAGAAGAAAAAGCAAAAGAAAGAAAGAAAATGAAGGGAAAATAGAGGAAGAAGAAATCGGCACCAAAGAGAAGGAATTTACGTTTTCGGCTTTTGTGAGAACTCAGAAAGGATGAATGATAGTGAAAGCTTTCAGGTGGCTAACCCTAATTCTCCAAGACAGAAAAAGAAAAGAACCTAACCCTAATATCAAATAAAATAATCGGCCCAACCTCCCTAAGGCCCTTGCCGAAATTCACTTAAGTGATCACATGCCCGGCACATGCTTAAAAAAAATAACAATATGCCTACCTTGCAACTTGAACCCTGGACCTTTAATTCCTTTCTAGACGCCATTTTTTTAGGAACTTAGTGGCGCCACCTTACCACTTTACCAAGGCCTTATTTGTGTCCTATTTTACCACCTCAACTTTAAAAGCCCATATCACCAAAACCCTCTCTCCCAAATTTAAAATTCAGGAATTGCCTCGAATTAAATTTAATCTTGGGCATTTTTTTCCCACGCCATAAACCCTTTGTAATTTATTTAATTACTAAAGTAAACATATGAAATAATAATATCCAAATTATTCGGGCCATTTGCTACCCGAACCCAGACTCAAGGCCCAATACTTCCAGGCCCAAAAATCGGGGCGTTACAGCGTAAGTAAATCCTAGTGTTTTGAGTCTATGGCATGTATAGGGTTTTAATGTTGAGTATGTGATATTATGATTTAGCCAAAGGCATTGTCTTGTTATTAAGGTAGTATACAGTCATTTGAATTGGCCTATGTCGACTAATGACGTTATGGGCCTATATGATTATTCTTATGCATGTATGTTATTATCTCTTGTGATGTGGCTTACAGCATGTATGCCTAAAGATTGAATTGAGATTCATTGATGAGTTAGTAACTGATGCAAGATTAAGTGATTGGTAAATAGTTAATAATGCCTCATGAATGGTTTATAGATATGATTATGCATTCCTAGTGATGGACATGAGGTTTGTGACATAATGATACTTATGACAAGTATGTGGTAATGATGTGAGTAAATTTTATGATATTTATTACATAAGAAATTAACATGAGCATAACATGTTTGTAGATGTCTAAGAGCTCATTATGTCGTGTTGTATATTATTGGATAAGTATGTGTACATATGTTGTGAGGGTGACAAATGGCTTGGAAAATAGCCTTATAATTGTCTACACGGATAGACACACGGGCGTATGTCTAGACCGTGTGTGACACAAGGTCCATCCCTATGGGCGTGTGTCATGGCCGTGTTTTAAAGTCAGTGTTGCACACGGACTAAGGGCACATGCGTGTCCCAAGCCACACGGGCATGTGTGACTACATGGTCTATATCCACACGGGCGTGTGGAGCCTTAAAGCATGAAATTTTTCAAGTTTTTCTTAAGTTCTTGTTTTAGTCCTGAACCGCCTCTAATGCATGTTTTGGGCCTTGTGAGCTCGTTTAAGGGACGAAATGTATGTGAAATGAAAAGTTTTAAATTGATTAAAATTTCACGGCCCGATTTTTGTGTGATTGGTTGAGTTTAAGTCAGGTAACACCTCGAACCCTGTCCCAGCGTCAGATACGGGCGAGGGGTGTTACAAATCTAATGTGAGAAATTTAAATAATTGTTTTTCTCATAATAATGTTTTTCACAAATAGCAAGTGTAAAATAAGGATTTGAATCCATCATCCAAAGTCCACTACAAAAGTAGACACAATCTAATGCAAGCCTACCACAAAACCCCTTTAAAAACAACACAAACGAAACTTCAATAGACACATGCCAGTGGCCATAAAATGGAAGAATCGTTTTGTAAGAGCTACAAGAAAGGGACACACACATACACGCATACAAAGAAAATAGGAAAACATTTTTCATGAATTAAATAATCCTAAGACGAAATCTAAACTAACAAGATATTATACCAAATGAAGTTAAACTCTCAAAACTATCTTGAGCATGTATGATTGACTATGCAATTACATGTGGATACGTAATTTTCAACTAAGCTCTAAATGTGATAAACTATCAAATGTTAACTTGAACTTGTTCACAACCTTCTTCCTCAGTTCATATTTTCCTTATAATTCTAACTACTTCCCAACGACTAAGTGAATCAATTGAAAGCATAAAGAATCAAGCAACAAGGCAAAAACCCAAGAAGAAAAAAGGTTTTGGCATTAAAAAAAAGGTATAAGAACCTGGAAAATGAGATGGAGATGCTCCTTGGCATTGGCTTTGCGGGTGGAAGTGAGCTTAATTTTCTTCCAAATGAGATCACCAAAGTCGTGCTTCTTCACTATCCCCATCACTCTTATTCCCCAAAATGCTGCTGCCATCTCTGTCACTAGTCGCTGCTCCTCTTGCTCTCTTCCTCCCCTCTTACTTTATTTTCCACACTTGGCCTAAAACCTTAAAAATAGTTTACAAAGCATTCAAATCTTATCTAAACAAAACTGACCCTAACAAAGGAAAAAGATATAAAAAAAACCTTTCTTAGCTTGAAGGAAGTGCCTTTCAGTAAAAGTGAAAAAGTCAAAAACACTGTTTGTACTCATTCAAATCGTCGCATATCAGAAAAATAAATATGGGTTCCACAACAAACAAAGATAAGCTACCAATTTATTGATAAAATACTAGGAATCGGAATACAAGTAGATAAATTTGAACTTCCTATATGGACAATATCAGAAAAATTACAAAAAATTAGCAACAAAAAAAAAAGAAAGGGAAATCAGATTATTGAAATAAAATTGTTGCCTATTTACCTTTCAAGTTGGGGAAACAGGATTCCTCGAATTACTTCAAAAAGGAAATCAGATTATTGAAATCAAATCAACCTCCTTTGTGAAATCAGTTGTTTGAACAAAAATTATTGAGGATTATAATTTTTTTTATACGATACAGAGAAGGGAAAAGAACAAACGGAGAAAAAAAAAGAAGAGAGTAAATTTTAGGGATTTGATTTTAGGGTTAGGAAAGGGAAAATGTAAAACAAAATAGTGGGATAAATCACAAATGCAACCCAGAAAAGGTTAGGATAGGTTATATTTTCCCAACTCTTTCTAAAAAGTTGGAATATAATAGATTTTGCCAACACCTAAGAAGTTGTTTAAATATACAAATTTAAACAACCTAAAAAGGGTCGACATAGTTCAAAAAGAGTCGTCTAAGGCTTTTCCTATAGCAACACTTTTATATAGTTGAGAAAGATATAGCATATGTAAGCATAGTGTTGGGAAAAACCGACACTTTTTTAAGCGTTGCCTTAGGCATGCATATCCCGACGCTTGCACAAGAGTAGGCCAAAGTGTATATAGACAAGTCTATCTTGACACTTAGGAAAGTGTCGGCCTAAAAGTGTCGCAATAGACCTATTTTGTTGTAGTGCACCATTCGCGGAGGAATAGTAACCGTCCAATCTATAAACATTTGTAAGCAATGAGTCTTAACAATCAATAGTACCTGCTATTTTCAAGCCAAGAAATTCCCATCATCCACCAGAACGGCCACCTTCTGTGACGCAAGGGCCAAAAACTTAACTGTTGCTAACTCCACAGACACCATTACTAACATGAAAACCTCTCACACAAGAAAAATATACTCTGATACCATATTAGAAACTCGTGAATGAATTAATTAGTTCACCAATAACTCAATGTTTAGTATACAAGCATACTTTTATACATCAAGAGAACTTTACTAACTGATTTAAAACAACCCTCTAACAGAATCTAACAACACTCTAATAGAGCCTAACTGAGACAGTTACTCTAAAAATATGAAGTTATCTTTTTTACTTTTTAGATTTAAAAACTCAGATCCAGTTGTAAGGCATTTTTAAATAATAAAAAAATCACTTGATAGCCATTAACAAAAAAGGCATGTTGAATGCTAATGTGGATTTTTTTAAAACCACTCTTTCAAACTCGTCATAATAAAATAATTTTTTGTCAGAATAGTTTTCAAAAGAACAAAGTGATGTTAGCAGTTTAATTGAAATAATTAACAATATTAATTTTAGGCTAATTGATATTATAAATAGTTTTCAAAAATTATGAATTAAATCTTAAATTTTAGCATGGTATTTCAAAATTGAAATATGAGAATTGTCTTACAATGTGTGTAAAAAAAAAGATCTTATAACCCTACACCAATTATGTTATTAAAAATAGATAATTAGAATTACAAATATCATATAACTATTGTGAGATGTAAATTATAAAAAAGAAAATACCAGCATGTATATTATTAAGAAAAGGAAATACTACGATTTTCATTTTTTTCAAAAATAATCTGAATTCGAATTATTATTAAAAAATTATTAATTACGAGTGCTATTTGTTTTTAAAAGATAAATTACATATGGTCGCATTTTATTTACTATTTAATTTTATATTTTTGTATTTAATTTTTAAAATTATTTATATAGTTGACATTTTAAAGAAAGAATACGAGCCGTTGGATCTCATGTCTCAATCTCATGTTGATAATCAGTCTATTCTCACATGATTTAATTGGGCTCTACAGTCGGGTCCTCAACAAATAATCACCATGTTTCAAAATTTTTTGAGTAGATTATTTAAAAATTAAATCACCCATTTTTTAGATTTGACATTGTATTTATGGATTATACATATATAGCGTTTAATTATAGCCATAACAACTAATTAAAAGTATTTAAAAATAATTAAATCAAAATCTCTTAATTAGGAGTTAAGTCTGCTTTGCTAGCACGCGTTAGGGTTTTTGGTCTGCTTTGTAGCACGATTTCAATTTTAGGGTTGGCTTCAGGGTTTGTTTTCTATCAAAGGGGTTTGGTTTTTTAAGGCAAAAGGGGGCGGCATGGCTGGTGCTAATACTGTGGATGAAGATCTCGCTAATCTTAATATCATGGACGATGAGGAAGAACCCTTGATGGTGTTGGGCGATGACGATGAGGAGGATTATCTTTACGATTTATGTTTGGTGGGAAGAGTTCTTACGGACAGCGTGGTACACTTTCCGGCTTTAAAAAACACTTTAGCTGATTTGTAGCATCCTTTGAGAGGGGCTTCATTTATGGAGATAGAGGACAAGCGGATTTTATTCAGATTCTATAGCGAAATAGATTTGTAGAGAGTTTTGGATGGTATGCCATGGTTCTTTGGGAAACGGTGTTTTGGGTAAAATCCATAATCTACCAATTGGTTTCACTACGGAAGGAATGGCACGTCAATTTGGGGACTTCATCGGGAATTTTTTGGAATATGACGCATCTTTGTTGATGAGGAGGGTCAGTCAATATATGAGGATCAGAGTTATTATCGACACTTGACTTCCACTTAAGAGGAAAAAGAGAATCGGAATAGGCACGAACAAATTCACATATGCGTTATTTCAATATGAGAGATTACCACAGTTTTGCTTTTTTTGCGGTTGGCTTGGGCATGGGGAAAACTTTTGTTAGGTTTGCCTAACATTACGAAATCTGCAAGTGGAGTTTAGGTGGGATCTATCGTTGAGGGCAGCTCCTAGAAGGGGAGGGCAGGTGGCAAGTAAATGGTTACGGGAGGAGAATGAAATTGACAAGTGGGTTCGTATGGAAATTGATGGAGAAAGAAGGGGAAGGGTGTTTGGAGCAGACGTAACCAATAATGGCGAGCATGGTGATGGAATGAGAACAGTGGGTCGGTCTACTCGACAGCCGTGGGTCACTAATGAAAAAGGTAGGATTGATAGTTCGAAATAGGTTATGGTACGGGGGGAGGGGTAGAGACGGAGGATTTATCGGTAGAATTTATGGATGGTAAGAAGCGGCAGAGGTCTTACCCAGAAATGGGTAGAGGCTCAATGGAGTTAGGTTCAGAAAATGTGATATCGGCGGCCACTACTATGTTGGCCGACCGAGCGCAATGAAAATTCTTAGTTGGAATGTTCATGGATTGGGGCAACCATGAACAGTTAGACGTCTCAAGAATAAGTTGAGGCAAGTTAAGCCCTATGTTTTGTTTCTTATGGAAACAAAGGTTACGAATAGAAGAATGGAGGCAATAAGAAGGAAATACGGGTTCAGTCATGGTATTGACGTTGATGCGGTTGGAACGAGAGGGGGCTTATCCTTAGGCTGGAGGGAAGGTTTGAATTTAACGCTAAAGAGTTTTTCGAAATCGTACATTGATGTGGAGGTGAAAGAAGAAGCTGGGAGGGTTATTTGGAGATTCACAGGATTTTATGGATCACTAGTGGAACAAGATAGGAAGGAGTCATGGGACTTATTAAGATATTTGAAACGTGAAAATAACAGGCCGTGGTTGATTCAGGGATTTTAATGAGATTCTGTTTTCTTACGAGAAACAAGGGGGAAAAGTTAGAGAGGAAAGACAAATGTTTGTATTTAGGGAAGTCTTGGAAGAGTGTGAGATCAATGATTTGGGGTTCTTTGGGCAGTGGTATACATGGGAAAGAGGTAGGCTAGTTAGTAACAATATCAAGGAGAGCTTGGATAGAGGAGTGGCAAATCCAGGGTGGTGGAATCTATTTCCAGGATATAGGGTGAGCCACTTACAATATAGTTTTTTTGATCATTTTCTGGTATTGGTTGATATAGATGGGGATGGAAGGTCGAATACTGGAGAACAACATTGGCAGTTTAGATTCAACACCGATTGGATATTGAATTCAGAGTTTGAGGGAGTTCAAATAAAAAAGATTTATTGGTGAAGTTGAGGGAGTTGGGGTTGAGCTTGAGTTCCTGGGCAACAAAGGATAAAAGGATTAGGGATCGTCAAACTGCAAGGCTAAATGCTAAATTAGCTGAATTGAGCACTTACGAGATAAGTGAGGAGGTGTTGGAGGAGGTTATAGAGATTAAATTAGATTTAAACTTCTAAGCAGATAAAGAGGAGATTTTTTTGGGAACAAAGGGCGAAAGTCAACTGGCTTCAAATGGGTGATAGAAATACGGCTTTTTTCCATAGATGTGCTTCATACATGAAGAAGAAAAATTTGATTAAGGGGCTGGAAAATGGAGCAGGGGATTGGGTGACAGATTATAATAAAGTTTCAACGATAGCAACAGATTTTTTCAGGAACCCGTTCTCAGCAACAGAGTAAAAGGATAATGATAGATTATTTGGGTCAGTTACACCATGCATTACGGAGGATCTTAACAGAGAACTAATGACTGAATTTAAGGCTGAAGAGATCGTTAGGGCTATGAAATCTATTGGTCCTCTTAAAGCTTCAGGCAATGATGGGTATCTGGCACTATTTTATCAAAAATATTGGCATGTTCTAGGGGATAAAGTTATCAAATATTGTTTGGATGTGTTGAATAGCCGAATAGATATGGGGGAGGTTAACAAAACAAGCATCATCCTTATTCCTAAGGTGAATTCACCAAAGTCAATGAGCCAATTTCACCCTATTAGTCTGTGCAACGTGATCTACAAAATCATATCGAAGGTGTTAGTTAATAGATTCCGCCGTGTTCTGCACTACTGTATGGACTATACTCAAGGGGCGTTTGTTCCAGGAAGGTAAATTATCGATAACATTCTGGTGGCCTATGAATTCTTACACTCCTTTAAGAAACAACGAGAGGCATCAGAGAAAGGATTTGCACTAAAACTAGATATGAGCAAAGCGTACGACAGGATTGAGTAGGGGTTTTTAGAAAAAATGATACGTAGCATGGTATTCTGTGAAGAGTGGATTGCAATAATAATGAAGTGTATCTCCAGCATAGAGTACTCAGTGGTGATTAATGGAAGGAGTGGAGAAGAATTTCAGCCGCAAAGAGGGTTGAGACAAGGGGACCCGTTAAGTCTGTATTTGTTCCTTATTTGTGCTGAAGGATTTTCACGTTTAATAGAAATCACTAAAGAGGAAGGGAGAATTTTGGCAACAAGGGTGGGCAAAGGTAGTGTCTCAGTGACATATTTATTTTTCGCTGATGACAGTATGCTATTTGGAGAGGCATCCGTTGAAGGTGCGAACAACATGAAGAAGGTGATTAAATAGTATGAAATGATGTCGGGCCAACTGGTCAATTTTGATAAATCCCTTATTTATTTCAGCGGTAATATTGACCATGATATGCAAAACCAGATGGGAAGTATCATAGGGGTAAGGATTTCTAATAATCCAGAAAGGTACTTGGGGTTGCCAACCATGGTGGGTCGGAGGAAAAAACATGTTTTCGTTGATATCAAAGAATGTTTTGTTAAGCTGATACGTAATTGGAGTGTGCAAGTCTTGTCGGCAGGGGGTAAGGAGGTATTTCTAAAATCAGTTTTACAAGTGTTACTGGTTTATGTGATGCAATGTTTTAAGCTACCAGTTTCATTTTTTCAAGAGCTTGAGGGCATCATGAGCAGGTTTTGGTGGCATAACTCTAAATCAAACAAAGGCATACACTGGTGCAAGTGGAGTGACATGTGTACCCCCAAGGCGAGGGGAGGTTTAGGTTTTAATGATTTATCGAAGTTCAATATGGCTTTGTTAACGAAATAGGGTTGGAGACTTATTACGCAGCCAAATTGTTTGTTTGTACGGGTAATGAAAGCAAAATACTTTCCAAAAGGGGATTTCATGAGTGCAGGTTTAGGGTTTTAACCTTCATATACCTGGAGAAGTATTTGGGGAGCTAGATGCCTTCTCGAGGAGGGGCTTGGTTGGAGAATCAAAAATGGTGATGCAGTGAACATATGGAATGATGCATGGCTGTCTAGACCTGGAAATGGAAGAATACAAGATCAGTATATAGACATACAATATACTAAAGTCTCAGACTTAATCGATAAAGAAACCAATACCTAGAAGTAACACACAATCCGAGAGTTACTTAGAGAAGAGCTGCTTCAAAACATTATGTTGATTCAACTGGCGCGTAATAAACCAGACGATGTCTTAGTTTGGAGAGGCAACAATACAGGGGTGTACACAGTGAAAAGTGGTTACAAATGGCAGATTACAGCCCAGGGGTCTAGTTTACAGACTGAGTATCCAGCTTCGTTCTATACAAAACTATGGGGTCTCAAAGTGCCAAATAAAATACGAATAAACATGTGGAAAATAGCTAATAACTACATCCCTACTTTATATAATCTAAAACTTCGAAAGTTGGCAGCAAAACTTTATGTCCGGTTTGTCAAGCAGAGGAGGAAACTGTTAGCCACCTATTCAAAGATTGTCTCTTTTCACAGCAGGTCTTGAAAGGGTTGGGGGGGACAGTATCATCACACAATAGTGAACCAAATTGGAAAAAGTGGTTAGATATGGAGTTCAATAGTCTGAACAATGAAGAATGTAAAATTAGAGTTATTGCCTATTGGGCTATTTGGTATAATCGGAACAAAATTTACCATGAAGGGGCCCGCGAACAAGTCAATGAAGTAGTGAGCTTTGTCAAAGCTTATTGCACAGAAATTGCAGCCATGGAGGTTACGATGCGGGATGTACAAGTAGCCGGCAGTTACGACTGGAGTCCACCAGAGAATGACACAATAAAAATTAACTTCGACGCTACATTCAACCAACATACGAGAAGATCTAGTTTAGGAGTCATAGCGCGAAATAGAGATGGTCTGGTGATGGCAGCATGTACCTTTCCATGGGTGTATATCTCAGATCCGGTCATGGCCGAGGCAAGGGCGTGCTTGCAAGCCGTTTCTATGGCAGAGGAAATGGGCTTCCTAGATATTTGCATCGAAGGAGATTCGTTAACAGTTATACACAAGTTAAACACTGCAGAAGAAGATAAATCTGAAATAAGTAGTTTGGTTAAAGAAATTAAGGGAAGAGCCCTCATCTTCAGAAGTGTGAGTTTTAGGTACATACAAAGGGAAGCTAATAAGGCAGCTCATGGGATGGCGATGGAAAGACGTCAACATGAAAACCCCCAATACTGGATAAAGGAGGTCTCATAGGAGGTGGAAGAACTGGTGAATAGCGAAAGGAGAGGCAACGGAGAAGAAGAATAGGTGAAGAATTAGAGTTCGGACTTTGCAATAATCGTTTGTCTGATAAACTCGTACTTGGGCAGAAATGATGATGGTATTAGGTTTGATTTTGGGTGCTTTCGGTCCTGTTTAGTAGCTGATACAAGATAGATCTGGTGTTTAATGAAAAAGAAGAAGGGTAACAAGATCTGGCTTTGTTTAATTTCTTTTGTGATTGAAAGGACTGCTTCTTTTAATTTCTTTTGTTTAATTATCTGGTTTTGTTTGGTGCACCGTTTCGGTGCCTTTTAGGAGGTAAACAGCTGTAGGTCGTTTCTTTTAAGGATTGTTACGACATTTATTACCTCTTCCATCAATAAAGTATCAGTCATAATTTCAAAAAAAAATCTCTTAATTAGATTTTTTTTTCAAAATTTTCGTAAAATAATATATTAAGAATCATTAATTTGGTGCAAAAAGGGTCACATCGCAAAGGCTGTTGGGGATGCTCCTCACTGATTCTTTTGCTTGTTCAAAGGCTATTGGCAAAAATAACTTCCATTTCGCAATATCTTAATTTTCAATGTTTTATGTATAACTTGCATCGCACATCCCAATTTGAAAATGTAATAAAATCTATTTCTATTCACCCTGGTTTTAATTATAAAAAAACCCAACAATGCAAATTTATTTAATTCAAATTAAATTAAAAATCACTGTAAATGATATGAAAAGTCGAAACCCAAAATAATTAAAATTTGAAATGATTAAAATTAGATGTTCTCATGGGTCGGGTTAGGCCCATGCAACGTATCTAGACAAAGTTTCAAGCTTAAGCCTGGCCTAGTTCAAAAAATGGGCTTGCTTTTTTGCTCAAGCCTGGGCCAATTTAAGAAAGATTAATTCGGACTTGACCAACCTATTGGATCTAGTGCCCTAAGTGTAATATTTTCATCTATATACACTAGTATTTTTTTCGAACAGGTTGGTTAATAAAACAATTCATGGATTACATTAATATATTTTGTATAATTGTCCTCATTTGATTTTTGCATACAAAGCAAAATAGAATGAAATATTAGCTCATTAGTTGTCTAATATTTAAACTCATACTAAGTGGTATTTCATGGTCGGATTGTAATACGAAAAGACAACTTATATTAGTATACGAACCTAATCATGTCATTAATCTAATTGGAAATGAGAAAACCGATTGAAAGACTAATATATTGTCTATCAAGTCCAATTGGGGAGATGCTTAGTCTTGGGCATCGAAGCAAATGACTCTTAAAAGAGAGCAACATAGATATGACTAACTAAACTGACAGTACATTGGAATGGACCCAAGAAGAATAGATCTTGAATCCATTTATGGATTTATTCACTTGTGGCGTTCAAAGTATGGCAATACCTAAATCCTAAGTGGATGATAGACTATGAATGCATGACTCGTATATTTTGATGTAAGTAAAAGTCTGAGTTCAATTAGATAAGGAACCGAAAGCTAGTGTATTGGGTATACGACTTCTACAACATGTAGCTTCATTCACAATAATGGAATTCATAGCTCCAAACATGGGTAAATGATATCCTCTCATTGGAATTACATGGTTGATGAAAAGTAAAAGTGGTCACAGGTTTGTCATCCTTGTTATTAATGACTTGATTGCTATTTGATAGTAATTGACTTTTCATTAAGAAAGATGTAATGGTTACCATGAGATAAAATAGGATCATACTGGGAGAATGGATATTATCCGAAAGAAATTAATGATATCATATGAGGGCAACACACTTATGAAAAGTTGTTAGTAAATTAAAATTTAAACACATAAATACATTAGATTAAGAATATTAAATTAATACAATTGTTTATCATGGTGTTGTCATCAATCCTAAGTTGGTATCGAGTTAACTTGTAACACTAACTCAATCAACAACATTATTAATAAAGATTATTATTAAAGTGTGCATAATTAAATTAAAATGTATAAAAAATTAAAATAAAGCTTTGGGTAAGTCGTAAATTTAAGATTTCGCTAATGTAATTGGTGTGGGTTTAAATCCCACCCTATCCATAGTTTTTATTGTTTTTTTAATTGAAAGGACTAAAGTAGTCTTAACAGTATAACTTGTTTTAAATATAAAAAAAGACATTTTAGTAATTTCTCTAACCAAGTTGGTGCCCTTTGACTTGTGACACCAATTCAGTCAAGGGTTTAAATAATAGTTAAGTACAGGTATACAATTGATGGAGGTAATAAAATGTGTATAATAAAATGATACTTTGGTTGAGTGGTAACATTAAGATTTTATTAATGCAACCGACATTAAGGTATTTTTATTGGTTTTTTAAATAACAATACTAAAGTATCATCAAATAATATAACTTATTTTAAATATAAAAGGACATTAAAGTAGCCCGATTGACTCGTGACGCCAACTCAGTCAAGGGTTTAAATAAAAAATATAGATATTGACTGCCTCCGGATATACTAACGTCTAGAGTGTGAATATTGCAACTACAATATAAGTTTTAGGTGGTTTCCGCAAGCATACAAGTCAAGTTGTAATATAATTTACAACAAAGTATGGAAGTACTCCGAGGATAGTACCCAAGGGAGGCGAGACTAAACTAATCTTAATTTCTAAGCTATTGGGTCTAATTATTAATTTAATTAAACTATATTACAATTACTCCTAAAGTGATGGAAAAGAATAATTTATTAAAATACTAAAAGAACATAAAAACAAATAAGGAAAATAATTTGTAGATTTTATCAATTTAACGACAGAAAACTAACTCGCTTCAATGTTCATAATTAACTCCTATTTCGGGTTCTATCCAATCATGTAGTCATTAACCTAGCAAGGCCTCTCGGCCTTCCATTAATCTAATGAGTTGGCAAAAGCTACTTATCTCTCGACCTCACACTCCAAACCAGATTGGTGTAAGGTTGTCACGGATAGGCAATACCAATTTTGGGTTCATTCTCACCTATATGACTTCCTAAGGTCATTAAGCCTAGGGATTTAAGTTCTTTCTATCCCAACAAGTTGATCCTCCAAGAAACCCTACATAGAAGCTACTTAATCACACATCCACTCATTAATCTCCCGTTACCGGATTAGTTCCCCATGGATTTAACAAATATCATAAACTTGACTAAAAAGATAACAATTAGGAATAGATCAAGAAAAGAGTTGAGAAAAATCATGATATGTATTTATAACAAGCGAATGATAATATGTAAAAGAGTTTGATTAATCCACAAGTCGAATTCCGTAAAGAACAAAACAAAAACTAAACTAGATTACAACTATAATTAAACCTAAAGTACAAATAGAAATAAAACTAACAAGGAACAAAAAATTAACTAAGTGAAAAAACTTATCCTTAAACTGAGAAGAGCAATCCTATTTATAGGCCTAGGGTTACCCGTCGGTCCTTGACCTAATTCGGCTGACTATTTGATGTTAAAGTTTCTTGTGCGGACGAAAACACCTTTACTTCATTAATTGATCTCGCGTAGGTGTCGCGACACCACTAACAGTCTACTGATTTGGTTATATTTTCAAAGCTGTGTTGTGACACCTTCTGGCTGTGCCGCAACACCAAAGGCAATTTGCTCTTTTGTTATTTCTTTTTTTCTTCTTGTGACATCCTAGCTCTGTGTTAATCACGAGTAGTTTACTATCTTTGTGCCTTCAAATAGTGCCCTACACACTTACTGAACAAGTTAGCCTACCTTTAGGCCTCTCTTCGCCCACACTGTCATATAAATAGTCAAAATTGTTCATTTTATTATCTGGGAACTAAAAATGAAAACTAAATAAAAACATAACTAAATTGCTTTCCTACGAGCTCATAAGTACGGAAAATAGTTTAATTTGCTACAACGAATTGCATCAGATCAGATATACAAGTGATGAAAATAATAAAATGTGCACGATAAATTGAAATGTATAAAAAAAATCAAAATGAAGCTTTGATGCAATACTAAAGTACTCTTAAACAATATAATTTATTTTAAATACGAAAGCATATCAAAGTAATTTTCCTAACCAAGTTGGTGCCTGGTTCACTTGTGACACCAACTCAGTCAGGGGTTTAAATAATAGTAAATATAGATATGTAATTGATGGAAGTAATAAAATGTGCATAATAGATTAAAATGTATAAAAAAAATCAAAATTAGGCTTTGATACAATACTAAAGTATCCTCAAATAATATAACTTATTTTAAATACGAAAGAATATCAAAGTAATTTTCTTAACCGCGTTGGTAGCTTGTTAAATTGTGACACCAACTTAGTTAGGGGTTTAAACAATAGTAAGTATAAATATACAATTGATGGAGGTAATAAAATGTACATATAATAAATTCAAATATTTTAAAAAATTAAATTGAAGCTTTAATTGAGTGGTAAATTTAAGGTTTTACTAATATAATTGACATGGGTTTAAATCTCATTGTTTTCATATTTTTATTGGTTTTTAATAAAAATATCAAAATACTTTCAAATAATATAACTTATTTAAAATAAAAAATGACATCAAAATAATTTCCTTAACTGAGTTAATGTTTGATTGACTTATGACATCAACTCAGTCATGAGTTTAAAAATAAATAACATAAATTTGTTAACAATTTGTTAAATGTACCACATAATTATTAATTTGTTCCATTACATGCTTTTATTTATTTATCTTAAATTAAATATTTTCCTATAAAATTTTTTATAAAAAAAAGGTAAACTACATTATAAGTTACCCAATTATTTTAAAAAAAATTGTTACCGAATTATAAAAAGTTACAAAAAAACTATTTAATAAGCACATGTCTTTTCTGATTCAATTTCATTAATTATCATAATTTTATCATGAAAAGATGATGTGATAGTTAGGGGTGAGCAAAACTCGATTCGATTCAAAAAATCGAAAAAAAAATAGAATTTCGAGTTAAACGAATCGAGTTATTCAAGGTAATCGAGTTATTCGAGTCAACTTAAGTTTTTTTTCGAATTTTGAGTTCGAATTGAGTTGAGTTTTTGAATTCGAATAATTCGAATATTAAACTATAATATTTTACATTTTTATCCCAAACTCCCAAACCTTTTTTCCCTCAAAACTTTTACTCATTCCCACTTCCCCCCTAAAACTTTTACTCTTCTTCCATCCCTGTAACACCCCTTACCCGGTACCCGAGACCAAGATAAGGTACGAGGCATTACCGAATGAACATACAAACATCCAACTAAAATGCGGGTTATAAAATTTCAATTCCATCATTTTGTCCCTTATATGGGCTTACAAGGCCTGAAGGATACATTTGAAGTGATCCGGGACTGAACCGAGAACGTATGAAAAACTTAAGAAAATTTTGTGCTCTGGCCTCACACGCCCGTGTAGAGGCACACCACACACCCGTGTGCTTGGGACATGCCCGTGCCACTAGCCCGTGTGGGATCCTGAAATTTATTTATTTCAGTTCAAGGTGCAGTGGTTTTCACACTGCCTAGACACACGCTCGTGTCCTTGGCCCGTGTCCCTCACACAACCTAGACACACTCGTGTCGTCGCCTGTGTCTGAAAACCTGGACATTCTATTTATGACATCATCATTCATTTAAGGACACACAGCCAAAGCACATGCCCATGTGGTCTGCCCGTGTGTCACACACGGATAAGATACACGGCCGTGTCTCCAACCCGTGTAGTTACTACAAAGCATGCAACATGGAAATTTTGGGGTACAGGGGACACATGGCTGAACGACATGCCCATGTGGGCTATCCGTGTGCCACGCACGGTTTAGACACCTATTCATGTGTCTATTCATGTGGACCATTTGGAGGCTATCTTCTAAGCCATTGGTCACCCAAGAACCCTCATGTACTTCAACATGTTTAAATTCCTACCATCTAGTATAGACCACAATCACATACATAATTTAGCATGCATACAAGAGATAATTATAAGAAAACACTCCAATTAACTATATGAACCAAATCACTTAGCCATATACAAAATAATCATACCCATTTAGAGAACCATTACTTTGGGCTAGCTACATGACATGACACATATACAAATAACAATCACCTATACATGCCATGACTCAAAATAATCAAATGTATTATACCCAAGGTATAGTTGATAGTGTGACCCAAGCTCCGACGTTCTCGATCCTTTGAGCTAGCTTGACGAATCTAAAAGAAATAGAAAAAAGGGAGGAGTAAGCTATGAAGCTTAGTAAGTATACATACAAATAAAGTAAATCTTAATTAAACCATAGAATATTATTTACACCTTTGTCACTTTTCCATACCTTTCATCAAACATGTGATCTAAATTTTCTTTATAAGCATAATACATAAAAACATATGTTGTCATGGATGATCATAGTCATAGAAGTATACAGATTAAACACATACCTTTGCTCCCCTATACACATATGCATTTTACTTAGTCTACGTTTGAACCTCGTATACATTACTTGCTGAACATATGGAATAACGGATAGGATACCCGGATATAAACGCACCGAAGTGCCATAATCATGACATAGCATGCCTCTCAACGGGGCTACATATGAGCACCCAGACCTAGCATGCATCACATTACCACGCCTCTCAACAAGGCTACATAAGCTCCCGGACCTAGCGTGTACCACATAATTACATGCCTCTCAACGGGGCTATACAAGCTCCCAGACCTAGCATGTATCATGTCATCAAATGAGCTCATACATACATAGCTATCCTAGTGACATGTTACTTGTATCCTTACCTATTCCTAAGTTCAAACGGAATTTTTGGACTTATGTCTCTTTGTTGAACATTCTCGGAATGTTGGCCTTATAACATATGACATTATCATAAACAAATGCTAACATGGCAACACTTGTAACATAAGAATAAAACATCAAAACATATTATAGCAACAAGGTTTCCAAATAATATATAAATTATCGATATGCTATTTAAACATTTAAAACATTAATTAAGATATTTATTTGTACATGTACTTACCTTGGTACAAAATATTCAAAATAGTGCCTATGCCTCGTACACTTTGTTCTTGTCTTTATCAAGACTCGGTTCTCGTCTTTCTTGATCTATAATAGTAAATTTAGCTCATTAACATCATACATTACTCAAATCGACCTTAAATTCATGCCTTGATAAAATTTCCCTTTTTACCCCTAAACTTTCACTTATTCACAAATTATTCCTTAGGCTCGTATGAAGAAATGCAAGTGATTTTTCAGTTACCCAAGCCTAGCCGAATACTTCTTGTACTTATAGCATCCCATACTTTCCTTTATTTCACACTATTCTACCCATTTTCATAACTTTTACAAAGAAGTCCTTTTTAGGGTTTCCATGCAAAATATCTTAACAAAAGTTGTTCTTTATACTTTAAACTATCATATTCTTCCATAATCCATCAAAATACATCTAACTCATGCATGGGTAATTTTCTACAAATAAACCCTAGCATGAAATATGGGTAGAAATGAAGAGAGCAAGTTGCAAAGATGTAAAAAATACAAAGAACATTAAAAACGGGACTAGGATTGACTTACTATCAAGCTTGAAAGTTGAAAAAACCTTAGCTATGGAACCTTTGAATTTTCGGCAGCAACATGAGAAAGATGAGCTGATTTTTAGCTCTTTTTCCCTTTTTAATTCATTTAATATCCAAATGACCAAAATGCCCTTACTTACTAAACTTACAAAAATGTCCATAGATGTCCATATTTGTCCAAAAATTTAGAAATTGGGAAAATTTCTCTTTAGGACCTTCTAATTCATTTTTCAAAACAATTTCTCACAAATTGCACCTAAAACCCAAGTTTTGCATCTTATTCAATTTAGTCATTATTTTGTAATTGGACACTTTATTCTTAAAATTTCCTTATGAAACTTTACCACATGCATAATCTTATAGTCTAAATCTCATAATGATCAAAATCTAAATATTTTAATGTCATATTTATGGTCTCGAAACCATTATTCCGACTAGACCATATTTCGGGATGTTACAATCCCAACCCCCCTATCTACCCAAAATCCATTTCCCACCAAAATTTTACCCCCCCATTTACTTTTTCTCAAAATTTTACTCCCAAAAACCCTCAAAACTTTTTATTTTCCCTCAAAATTTTTACTCCCCTCCCTCCATTTCCCTCCTAAAACTTTTACTCCTTTCCCATTCCACCCCCCATCTACCCCAAACCCATCTCCCCAATTTATTTTTTAATATTTTCCCTATTTTACTCCCCCTCTATTTACTTTCCTTCAAACTTTTATTCGTCAATACTTTTTAATTTCCCCTTAAACTTTTACTTCTCACCTTACTCTCAAATAAAAAATCAAAATTATCCAAAAAAATAACTAAACATAAATAGTAATAATTTTATTTATATCTACTATCTATATTATTAAATTAAATTTCATATTTTATATTATTTATATTATTGAATTGTTTAGTCATATTGAATATTTATATTAAAATTGAATTATTAATTATGCCATTAAAGATTCGTGTTAAAATTTTATATCGGTATCAATTTTAAATTTTATCTATAAAATAACTTTTATTAAAAAATCACATTTTTACATTTAATATATTTTTTAATTCTAAAATACATAATGACAAGAATTTGAAGATAATTGAAACAACTAAACAAGCAAAGAAGCTAACCCGTATATAAAAGATTAATAAATAAATTATGAGGTGATGAAAGTGAATAAAAAATTTGATTAAGGTGGAAAAATTTTATTACAATGGATGACAATGGTTACAAGGACCCAAAATTATTTTTTAAAATTTAACTCGAACAAATATATTTGACTCGATTCGATTCAAATTCCATCTCACTCGACTCGATTCGAGAAAATTTCAAATCAAATTAGGATGATAAAATATGATTCGTAAACTCGATTAACTCGAAATTTTTTCATTCGATTCGATCGAACGCTCACCCCTAGTGATAGCTCTAGAATTAGTAAATATTAAATTTAGTCATTAATATTTACACTAATTTGGCCTGGCTTTAAAGAAATTAACCCTCAACATTTACATATTATTTCAATTTAATTTTGATTCAAAAAAAATTATAAAACTAACTTTTTACTTGCGCTCTTAGAAAAATAACAATTATTTTTAAAATTATAAAATAATAAAATTATAAAATTATAAACCAACAATTTATTAATTGAATAATTAAAGAAAATCAAACAAATTTAACTTCTCTTTTTTTAATATTAGAAGTGAGAACCAACCAAGAGACGAAGTAGAGAAGAAGAAAAAAAAGGAAATTAATGAAGGAAGAAAACTTAGATTTTTAAATAAAAAAAAATTGAGTTTAGTTGGCTAATTGATTTAATTGACACTTGTATATATTACTTACATGTTCTTTTTCATATATAGCATCTAAAAAATTTCAAAAAACAAAACAGTCGTATGATACTGTGTGAATTGTATTTTAATACTCAAATGAATTACTTGGATTCAAAAAAACTATTTGAACTAAATTAACCAATTATTTAATATTAAATTACATGGATAATATTTATTGCCAAACTTATTTAAAATATTCAATATTAAACTATTTGAGTGTCTAATTTAATTAATATTTAAATTAAAATAGTTTAATATTTTATACATACAATTTAATATTGATAATATTTAATAAGTTTTTAAAATATATTAAATAATTAATTATATATTGTTATATATAATTATAATAAACATAATATTTTAATTTCATCAATTAGTGCGGTGAATGTGAATCAAGCACTAACCTTCAGATAATTTCAAAACCCATCGTTTGACACCCCCTTCCTTGCCGAAAACAACCAAAATAGCCGGTACTTTCCTCCCTCAACCACTAAAAAATCCCGCCAGTATTTGATTCAATGGCTTGCCTTCCATGGCTGATAGGTCCTGTAAGAGGGTTAAAGAAAAGAAAGATAGAAAAGAAACCTGAAGAAAATACATCTGCTTCTTCTGAGATGGAGCAGTCTGTTAATTGGTGGGGTGTGCTTTCCAAGAGAATAAATGGCTCTGGGTCTTTGTCTCCATCTCCTATCTGCCTTAGAAATAAAAAAAATGGCGAAGAAAGCTTCCAAGTAAAAAAATGATCGTTCATCTTCAGCAGTGGCCTCCGATCATCAAATGGCGTTAAGGGTAAACTCAACGGTGATGGGGGATGTTGAGAGAAAGCGAGCGACATCAGTAGAAGGGACATGCACCAACTGCAGTTTTATGGTTGTATGGACACAGTGGTCGATTTTCTGCTGGCTGGTGTGGGTAAGTTGACTTGCGAAGAAAGAAAATTTATCTTATTTTATATTAAAAACCACTTTTAAACAAATTGAAGATACATTTAAGGAGTTCACTACAAGGGAGTATATTGCTGTCGTTCTGATTAGCCAATATGAAAGTGCTTTCCCGCAGATATTGCCATAAATCATCAATTCTATTGTGCACTTTTTATGCGAACATTTATATGTTTGTTAAGCAGTATCATGCACAAAAGTTGTAATGTGTAGCTGGAGACCTATGAAATCCTAACAAGCACAGATCATGTAAATTCTCTTGCTTCCATCTCATTATTAGGTCACACTTACACCGCTCCATAGAATTGACTGTTGGTCAATTATTTATGACATGTTAACCTATATTGCCTTAAAGCTCAGTGACACATATACTGGATTCAGTAATGAAGTGCAGTGTTTAAATGACTAATATGTGCTAACTTCTCGTTACATGAATCATGTTATCAATGACAACAATACTGCTACATTAGTAATACCGATAAGGAGATCTGATCAAATAAAAGATCTGCCATTCGATAAAATACCTCTGTAAAATTTGGTTAGAACCTAAACTTCTTCATGACTAGCGAAAACCATTTAAATCAAAATTTTGTTTCAATTGGTAATCGTTTCTCATGCTCCAAATGTTGCTGAAGTTGTTATACTAAAACCATTGTCCTTGTGCTGTGTCCTTTTCTCTTTGTGCATTTACTAAAGTTTTAAATTTCTCCTCTATTTGCATCCTTGCTTTATTGGAATGAGACATGCAACTTTAGCAAATATTTTTTATGTTTCTATACTAGAGTATCAAGATAGAATCCGAGCTGGAAGTGATGCGTTATGATATGTGTTGAGTTAGAGGTGAGATAAAAGCATGCAACATTGCCTAGATTAAGGTAGGTTCAACATTTTCTAAACTTGTTTGTATTAATGATATTTTAAAGATTATGCTTTTAATTGTTGCTAAGTTACTAAGTTTTGTGGAAATTCTGTAAGTTGGCCTGGTGCATTAAGGTTTGAGGCGAAGTATCGTAGACAACTGAGTGTAATAGATTTCCATGATGAAGGCCTTCTTATGTTTGTACAAGGTTCAATTCGCTATAGTGATGTACGATAGTATTTGAATGTGAATGTGAACATTATTATTTATCCTTTTATATGGATTCTATTATTTCAATGTTTTTGCCTCTCAAGAAGCAACAGGTATTAAGCAACTGTCTTGCCAACATAGTTGGACAGGTTAAATGGTACTGAATTTTGGATTTTAAAAGAAGCTCGTGGGCTTTGTGACAGATGACTGTACAATCGTGTTTCTCATATGGAGAAGTATCTTATCATAACCATTATTTATGCATATTTACTTTTTGAGGTAAAAAGTGGAATTATTACTGGGATTTGATTCTTTTCTGAGTTTCAAGAATTCTTCTCGCCAATCTAGTCATGAGTCGATTTGAAATGCTTGACCTCTTTGCAGTTACCTTAAATTTTTCACCTTGTGATTTAGATAAATTTTCTGTTTTATTTGTGTATAGCCATTTTGAGGACAAGTTATTTCTGATACAATTCTTCTCCTTCTTCTGCTTTTTGTTTTTATGTTTTTTATATTTAATTGTTTCTGGATAGCATGAATCCTTACAAGAAAATGGATCATAACTGAGTTTTTCTATCTTACCAAGTTTATTGTCCTAAGCATTTCATTTGGCAAGAGTCTTGTTGCCCTATTTATGCTTTCTAAACTTATTATGTAATAATGGGATGTGCAATGTTTGGCTCCTAACGTTTGTTCTAGCATCACATCAAAAGCATCTAATGCGAAATAATATCGCAAGCTAAATTTATTCGAGTTAGCTGATTTAATATCGCAGCTCCTACACAGCTCACTGACTAACATTCACAACTGATTTAAGATCGCAACCTAAATTTATTCAAGTTAGTTGATTTAAGTTCGCAACTCTTACACAGCTCGCTGACCTACGTTCACAGTTAATTTTATTAAGGTTAGTTGATTTAAGATCGCAACCTAAATTTATTTGAGTTAACTTGTTTAAGATTGCAAATCCTACACAACTCGCTAACCTACGTTCATAGCTGATTTTATTAAGGTTAGTTGATTTAAGATCATAACATAAGTTTATTTTAAGATCGCAACTCCTAACAACTTATTGATTTAAGATTGCAACTGATATTATTAAGGCCAACTTAAGTTAATTTGAATTTATTGATTTAAGATCACTAATTTAAGTTCGCAACTCCTAACAACTCGCTGATTTAAGATCGGATCTAATTTTATTAAGGTTAGTTTATTTAAGATTGTAACTTAAATTTATTTGAGTTAGTTGATTTAAGATCATAACTCCTCCACAGCTCGTTGACCTACATTTACAGTTGATTTTATTAAAGGTTAGTTGATTTAAGATCGCAACCTAAATCTATTCGAGTTAGCTAATTTAAGATTGCAACTTCTGCACAGCTCACTGACTTACGTTCATAGTTGATTTTATTAAGGGTAGCTAATTTAATATAGCAAACCTAATTTTTTTCAAGTTAGCTTATTTAAGATTACAATTTCTACATAGCTCACTGACCTACGCTCATAGCTGATAATACTAAGGTTAGTTGATTTAAGATCGTAGCCTCCGAACAACTCGCTAATTTAATATCGTAGCTGATATAACTAAGGCTTGCTGATTTAAGATCACAGCTGAAGGTTATTCGATTTAATGCCATGAGAAATTTTCTCTGAGCCCGCTAATTTACAATTTTTTTCCTTACGGGAAATACAATTCACAGTATTCTGCAATACAATTCTTAACTCCTGTACCACATTATCAAAAAAAAACTTGCTCAATAAAGTTTCAACTTAAAACCTATATAGTAAGCCCCAAATTACATACATCATAACTGTAACCTTATCTCAGAAGAGCCATTTTATAACTCTTCTTCAACACGATGAAGGACAAACTGTTTTATATAATTATAATAAACATAATCCGACTCGATTAATCAAGACCCGAAAAACCGACCCAGAAAACCCCCTAAAATACAACGCCAAAACTCTCTTGGGGAGGCGAACCCACCATTTTTGGGGTCCTCTTATTCTATGTTTCTTGAATCCCCTTTTGATTCCTAACTTCCGTTGATATTGTATGTCAACAAACTCTAAAACACAGTTCCCAAACTAATGAACTTCCTCTTTATTGTAGGCAGTTTGTTTTATTATTAACCATATTTCTTTATATTCAAACATCGTCGTTGATCATTTCTTGTCTATATATTTTTCTCATTTAGGGCCAAAATTGTCCATGTGCCACGCCTTTGAGGGAGGCCCATTCAGTCCATTTTGGAGTTGGCCTTAGGTTACTGGCTCAGCTTTAATTTATTATTTATAAATAATAAAAAAATATAATTTTTTTTATTAATATATATTGTAAAGCCCAAAATCTGCCCGGGCCCATACCAGCAAACCTACCCCCCACTTGCCCACTTACGCCGTTGCCCCATGTGCCTAACCACTCAACCTCGCACGCCCCTGCTCCGCGCCAGCCTCCACGCATGCCCATTACCGTCTGCACCCCATGCCTCTGTCACCTCCATCGTGCCCATCCCATGCAAAGAGACAAAACAGAAACAATAGGAAATTAGATGAAAATGGGTTATAAAAACCCGAATAAAAAATTGTACATGGGGGGGTTCTTCTTTTTTGATATAAAAAAAAAGGATTTTGTAACATAGATCAGAGATCGAAACAAACATAAACAAAGGGTAGCAAGAAATCAAAAAAGGTTGATTTTCACTTTCGTTCTAAGATCTGAGTTCACTTATTTTGTTTTTTTATTTTTCTTTTTTATATACGAAAATAGACAAAAGTAAAAGAAAAGAAATAAGGAAACCTCACCTGAAACCACGGACGCGTCGCCGGAGAACCTTCTCCATCGTGGCGATTGGGTTCGAATGAGAGGGCCACGGGTTTCTCTTTTGGCTCCCAAAGGACGTCGAGGTGCTTGGCCTTCGAAGGGCTCCCAAGCGGGGTTTAAATACCCATGGTCGCGCGTCGCCGGGCACCAAAAATAGTGGCGATACGGTGGACGGTGAGATAGCCCGATCGGCTGAAGCAAAGAGAGAGGGAGAGAGGGCAAAAGGCCCTCAGTTTTTTTAAGAGAAACTGAAATGAAGAAAAGAAACTAACTTAAAGACTAGAGGCAAACGGCGCCGTTTGGGAGTGGGGGGTCCAGGTGCCAAAACGACACAGTTTTGGACCTCCCACACGCGACCCGCCCTACGCCCACGGAGGATCCGTGCATTTTGACCGAATGGTCTATTTGCGCATGGGATCCCTCTACTTTCTTGGCGCATTTCAATGTGTCCTCCTTTTTTTTTATCTCGAATTCGCCCCAAATTTGTGTTCCAAAATTCAATATAGTCTTTTTTTAATTAATCAACTTTATTTTTATTATCAATTCTATTATTGCTACTTATTATTATTGCCGGTATTCTATTATTTCTTATATTTTATCATTATTGTTGTTACTATTTATATCACTGTTTTACATAATAGTTATAATCATTATTATTCTTTATTTGTTATTGTTGTTATTCTATTATTGTCGTTATTGTTAATATTGGAGCTATTTTTGTCCTTATTATTTTATTGATATCATTGTTTTCTATGTCATTATTATTGTGTTATCATTAGTATCACCACTATGTCATCAAATCAATCAATTTTATATTAAATTTGTCATATTATATTATATTATTTTCTTGTTTCTTATCTACATTATTATTACTATTATTATTGGCATTATTTTGAATATATCATATATTCTAAATCATTATCAATTTTAAAAATTTTGCATATATGTTATTTCTTCTGAATCATCATACGTAATATTCATTTTAAATTTTTATATGTATCTTTATACTCTAAATTATTATGTATATATATACGTACTTATACATACTTAAATATATTTTTCACATTTCATAATTCTTATATACTTATATATATTTATGCATATTTTACATCATATACATACTTATATATATTCTTTATATTCTTAAAAATGCTTTTGTATATTTCACATATTTTATGATTCACATACATATACTTTATATTATCACAATTTGTAAATATATATAAACACATATTTACATTTTTATTTTTATAATACTTACCGATTTTTTATATATGTATATATTTATCTATATTTTCACATTCTATAATTTATACGCATTTCTTATTTTATGGCTTAAAATTATACATGCATATACATTTTTACATAATTGTATTTATTGTCATCATTGTTATTTGGTGTTTGTTTATTTATTCATGTACACTTGTGCTTTTTCTAAAATGTTAGTTCTATTTATTTATTTGTATGCTTTGTTTATGTAATCGCCTCGTCATTTCATTTTGCCTATTGTATTATTGTTACTCACTTTGCCTTGCTCACCTTGTCGTATTCGTTATTGTTTTGTCAAGCATTAATACCAAGCATCAAAAGGAAAATTTTTCTAAATAAGACAATATTTCGCGTTTGGAAAATCGAGAAAACGTGCCCTAACGTGCTGGGTTTCGATTTCTCGTTCGACTAAATAGCCAAATATCCTCTTAAAGCTTCAAAGTGTGGTTTCATTAAACTATAAGGTGATCTTGGTTTCGATGATTTAGAGTATCGTGTCCTAACGTGCTGGATGTGATATTCCTTCGGAACAAGAGAATCTTATATTCCAATTCACGTCATCAGAGTTTCTTTCAAGGATCGTATTTTTTTAAAAAACTCTTCAAATTTCTAATTTTCGACACTAAAACACTAATTAATCAACTAGGTACCAATTTTGGGCGTATCGAGGGTGCTAATCCTTCCTCGTGCGTAACCGACTCCCGAACTCATTTTTCTGAATTTCGTAGACCAAAATCGTTGTTTTAATAAAATTAAATCATTTATTAAAAAAACAACCACTTTTTGAGGTGACCCGATCACACCTCATCAAAAAGGATTGGTGGCGACTCCCGTTTTCATTCTTTTTTTTTAAATCCAAGTCGACCCCGTTTCATCAAAAAATGGTGTCAACATATATCTATATATATTTATCATTAAGTTTAAACAATTTTTTATTATTTTAAACAATAAAACTTTTTTTTTTTGGAATTGAGACTGCCCATGTGCACTTTTAGTCGCAGACTTGTGTTGTTGTAGTGGTAGTGTTGTCGTTTTGGAAATGGGACGATGAGGATTGAATTTAGTTATAGATATGAGCTGGTTTGTTAAGGAGATATTTAGGAACTAAATACGATTAATGTTGTAAATAAAATTGAAAAAAAATAAAAATATGTTCTCTGTGACTTAAATTAATTGAATACTAACTTATTTAGTAAAAGATTAATAAAACAATTTTTAAGAAACAAATAAATAATAAGGTAAATTCCATCCCAAATTACTCAATTATGAGTTTGTTTCTTTTTGATTACTTAATTATAAAATTGTTTCTTTTTTTTCACCAAACTATGATTCTTTTTTTTAAATTAGCTGCCCAATTAATTGAGATTATTTTTTTGTCCATTTTTATTAATTGTACTAACGAGAGGGTGATGCTATAGTTGAAAAATTATCACAATAACAAATTTAACCCTCAATTTTTACATATTATATTAATTTAGTCATAATTTTAAAAATTTAATTGTCAATTTACAAATGGTCTTAATTTGATCCTAATTCTAAAAAAATAAATATACATAAATATTTTCAAAAATATAATAATAAATTTAAAAATATATAAAAATAAAAAATTTGACAAGAAATAATAATATATAAAATTTAAACATATATAAAAATGTATAAAATTATAATAATAACATTAATTTTTATATTAATATTAAATAAAAAAATTTAAAAAAAAAAACCCTCTCCCCCTCCCCCCACCGTCCCCTCCCCCTCTTTGCTGCTGCAGCAGTAGAAAACCTATTTCTAACAGAACAATCATCACTTGGTTTTTTGCTTAAGTTTGAACGATCGTGGTTGAAATGAAATAAAGATATCAAGCTTTGAGCTTAACTATAGTTAAAAACTTGGGTTTTATATATAACAACAACAACAGAAAGGGAAATGGACGATGGGGGAGAGAGAGGGAGAAGGAGAGGGAGAGGGACGGGGTGGGGGAGGGGGAGGGGGAGGGATTTTTTTTATTTAATATTATTATAAATATTTTTATATAATATAATATAAAATTTAAATTTATTATTATATTTTTCTGAAAATATTTATGTATTTTTATATTTTTTAAAAAATTTATATTATTATTTCTTGTGAACAATCTTTTTATTTTATTTTATATATTTTTAATTTTATTATATATCTTTATATAATTCTTTATTTTTTTAGAATTACGATCAAATTGAGACCATTTGTAAATTATAAAGATTAATATTTTTTTTTAAATTATGCTTAATTGATATAATATGTAAAAGTTGAGGGCTAAATTTATTATTATATAAAATTTTCAACTGCCACGTTACCCTTTCATTAGTGAAATTAATGAAAATGGACAAAAATAATAATCTCGATTAGTTAGGTGACCGATTTAAAAAAAAAATCATAGTTGGGTGACCAAAAAAGTAACAAACCCATAGTATGGTGACAAATTTTAAAAAATTGATAGTTGAGTGGCCAAAAAAGAAACAAACCAATAGTTGGGTGACCTATGGTATAGTTTACCCTATTATTTACTTGTTTCTTAATTTTTTTTAATCTTTTACTAAATAACTGGTATCTAATTAACTCATGATGCCAACAACATATCTTTCTCGCCACTTAGTTTTCTTTTAATAAAAATCATCACAAAGGCGTAAAACTTACAATCTCTATTTAATTTTCAATCATGACAAAGGTTATTATTGTTAACATGTTCTTTGTTCCTCTTTTCTTTCCCCAAATTTCAAGCCCCAAATTCCTCTTTATCATGCATAAACCTCAAATCAGATTTGTTTTAGTTTATTGATCAATTTTCAGTCATTTTGTTGATATTTTCTAGTTGGTACATTGTCTTAAGTGATTTGGTGATTGTTTATATAGTAAAGGTGTTTTGGGGAAAAATATCTATTCCTTATGGCATTAAATAGCCCATTCTGAAGGGGAAACTCTAACATCATGTTTGGTTCAGTGGAATAGCTATTCCATTACGTGTGAATTGGGTGCACTACAATAAAACTATAGTTTAGTTCAAGGATTCATTATGCAGTCGAATTGTTGATTCCTCTTTTAATCCATAAACACCCATAATACTCATTCAACAACTCCCCTCAGAATGGCTATTATGGGCAATCACTGAATAGCCCCAAAATATTATTCGTCAAATGTCCTCAACAAATAACATAATAGACCGTGAACAAAATGTAAAAATCAAAATTAAATTAAATAAAATGAAAACAATACACATGATGAACCAAGAAAATACATCAAGAATCCGAGTAAAGAAATAGGGAGAGAAATTAAACTTAAAAGTTTTTTGGAGTGTTAGGACCATTAGGATTAAGGAGAATAGACAAAAATCATCAACATATGAATTGTTTTTTTTTTCCTAAATTATTCAAGAATTTGAAAACTAAAAAATATGAGTTTTTGATGTTTGGGTTTGATCTAGATCTCTTAAATTTCTTTCACAAAGTGTTGAACAGTTGGAAGGAGAGCAACACTGAGATTTGAGACGAAGAGCTAAATAGAACAAAAGAGATTTACACTTGTTACAAAATGTTATTATAAAAAAAATTAAAGGGTATATTTTTCATTTCAGCATTTAATGCTTTTCGTTTTTTAATATTTTAACAAAAATAGAAGCATAATGTACTGCCCAAAAATTAGAGTTTTAGAATTGTTAGAAATTGTCAAAGTGAATTGTTCCGGTTTAATGGTTGAACGTTGTGTTTGTGTGTGTGAGGTTTTGGGTTCGTATCATGTTCTTTAATTTTTTGCTAATTTTGTCTAAACCTGTATATTTGAGTATCTGGTTTAAAAATTATTTGTGCGCATCTAGTGACAGAATGAGCTTATTGGTTCAGTAGTAAAGTTTCAGTTTACCCTTAGGTTTATGTTTGAGTCCTTCTGTGTTCAAATAAGAATAATTTTTTCTATTTCCATGCATTGTGCCGCCAATGTGTTATAGATTGGGTTAAATTTGAATTCTGGATAATCTAATGAGTTATTAGAAATTTAGTTTGGTTAGGATTTTTTTTTGTTTTTAAAAAGTTAATAGTCATATTAATAAATCAAAAATTAAAAGATTTTTTCCATACTCTTTTTCCACAATTTTCACGTACACTTCCCCTATTTTTTTATTTTTTTCCCTTTTTTATTTCCTTTTTCCTCTCCCTATCGTTTTCCCTAATTTGTTTTTCCCTTTGCTGGTTCTTTGTATTGTACTTATTAGACAGAATTTAACAGGTTCACCTTTGTGTAAGTGTCGTTGGGTTTCTTCTTTCCAAATAGTGTGTCTATTATTGTTGTTTCAATTAATTCGTGAATAGTTGGTGTTTTGAGCAGCATTTTTGTCACTTTTAATTGTGTTGGGGATTTTCTAAGTGAAGCTTGTGAAACACTAATTCCTCAAACGGTTTAATTGCGATTTAAAGCTACTATTTTTGCAAGGGTAAGTGGTTATTTGCTATGGTAGAGGCTGATTTTTTTTAAATTAACTTCGATGTCGATGATTTTGTCATATGAGTGAATCGAGTTTGGTAAAATCGTGCTAATTAATCTGTTTCAAATTTTTGCAATGGTGTAAAGTGTTTCTGGTTTATGTGCAAGATAAGAGTGTTGTGGAATCTTCTGTTGAGAGTATTCAAATAGTTAGAGAATTTTTTAATGTTTTTCCTGAGGAATTGTCGAGGTTACCACTGGATAGGGAGATCTAGTTCAGTATTAGGTTATTGCCTAGAACAGCTCCGGTGTCTATAGCTCCCACTACATGGCACTGAAGAAGCTTAAGATATTGAAACTGCATCTTTAGAAACTTCTTGATAGAGGGTTCATCAGACCTATAGTGTCCCCATGGGGAGCACTAATACTTTTTGTTAAAAAGAGAGATGGTACTATGAGGATGTATGTGAATTACCACTATTTGAATAAATTGACGATAAAGAATAAGTACCCACTTTGGAAGATTGATGATCTATTTGATCAGTTCTGTGGGGCATCTATGTTCTCAAATATTGACATTCGTTCTAGGTACCATCAGTTGATAGTGACAGAAGCTGATGTGCATAAGACTGCTTTTAAGACTCATTATGGGTATTACGAGTTCCTTGTTATGTCATTTTGTTTGACTAATGCTCCAGCAGCGTTCATATAACACCCCAAACCCGGCCTGGAAGTTTGGCTCGAACTTGGCGTGTCACACTGAAGTGTTTTTCGAAAACCATGTTTCCATTAAAAACCCTTCTTAATAATTAAAAACTTATACCCTTTTTAAACCTTGTTAGAAAACCTCAACTGAATAACATTCTTAACAACTTTGTAAAAATCTTGGTAGTTGCGGAAACTTACTTTAAAAACAATTGCGGTTACGTGATGTTTTGAATAACAGTAGTTGCTTTGGAAAATCGTGTTCTAATACTAGCAATTATAAGAACAATAAATAAAATTCCAAATTTGAAATCCAGAAAATTACAACGGCTTTACTACAACCCACATAAAATAATTTAAAGGTAATAATCAAAACTGTAACATAAACAGTGTGTGTGGCTTCCTCCGAGCCCCTCGCAGCTCCGATCCGTCTAAGGCTGGAAATTACCTGAAAGGTTAATAAACGGGGTGAGTTTACGAAAACTCAGTGTGAAATCCCCCTACTATAAAAAGGAACAGTCAGTCATATAAAAAAATTAAAAGTCTGGCCCCAGCCTTACTTACAATTTCAGTATCAATTGGGCCTTAGCCCACTATAACAGACAGTACCAGATGGGCTTTAACCCATTACAGAATAAGAAACATTATCAGAACTAGAATCAGAATCAGAATCAGAATTAAGTGACAGAATCAGAATCAGAATCAGTATCAGGTAACATAATAAAAAATCAGAATGTGAATGCAATCCCAACCCAATCCAGCCTATAACCAACCGCTACACTCCACCCGTACCAGCCCTACACTCCATGTGGGGAATAGCTCAACTCACCCAGCCCTACACTCCACAGTTGTAGCATTGCTGCTCAGTTATCAGATATTGTGACAGAGTCGCCAGATACAGATATTGTGGCAGAGCCACCAGAACAGATATTAGTGGCATAGCCACCAGAAACAGATAATGTGGCAAAGCCACTTAACAGAATATGTGGCACAAAGCCATCGATAACTGCATTATGTTAGGCACATAGCCATCAACTAGAGTAACATAATCGGCACACAGCCTTAGGTAAATATGATCGACATAGAGTCGTCAATAACCATATATTGGCACATAGCCTTAGGCAAATACGTTTGGCACACAGCCATAATCAGGTTGGCACAGAGCCATATGTAGATTGACACAAAGCCATAATCAGAAGGCTTTAAGCCATCGGTAGCTGTATCATGTTAGGCACATAGCCATCAGCGATGGTAATACAGTCGGCACATAGCCTCAGGTAAATATGATCGGCACTCAGCCATTGATCGGTCCACAGTTGTCTTGGGCGACCCGTGCGACCTTATCAAATCAGTACGAATATACGGCTCTTAAGCCTTCAGTGGATCCACATTCGTCAAGCAACCATGCAATTCTAACAGATCAGATATTCCTCCGTACAAAATCCCAACCCATGCAACATGTCATGTATGCAGAATGTCATGCCCATATTTGAATCAAACAATCACAGTCAAGTCATTCATATACCAACATATATTCACAATCAAATTCGTCAACCACACAGTCCAAGTTAGTCACTTGGCCACAAGGGCAAAATAGTCATTTAACACCTTAGGGGCAAAATGGTAATTTTACCCTACAAGGTATCTCGGTAATTCCACCCTACAGGGGTATTTTAGTAATTCTACCCTACAGGGGTATTTCGGTAATTCTACCCTACAGGGTATTACGATAATTCTACCCTATAGGGGTATTTCGGTAATTTTACCCTACAGGGGTATTTCGGTAATTCTACCCTACAGGGGATTTCAGTAATTCTACCCTACAGGGGTATTCCGGTAATTCTACCCTACAGGGGTATTTCGATATTTTTCAAATCGTGAGTATTTTGATAATTTCACAAATTAGGGGTATTTTGGTAATTTTACAAGTCAATGATATTTTGGTAATTTTAGAAACCAGGGGTATTTTAGTAATTTTACAAACTAGGGGTATTTTGGTAATTTTACTGATCGAGGGTATTTTGGTAATTTTGTTAACTAAGGGTATTTCAATAATTTTGTAAATCGAGGATAAAATGGTAATTTTGTAAATCGAGGGTAAAACGGTAATTCTATAAATCGAGGGTAAAATAGTAATTCTGTAAATCGAGGGTAAAACGATAATTCTATAAATCGAGGGTAAAATGGTAATTCTCTCTTATTTTAGTGATTTTACAAATCGAGGATATTTGGGTAATTTTATAAATCGGGGGTACTTTGGTAATTTTACAAGTCGAGGGTATTTCAGTAATTTGGTAAACTAAAGTATTCTAAACAGGGATAACAATATGAATGGGCCTAAAGCCTATTCTCGGCCCAAGTGGGCCCACACGCTCGTGTGGCCCTTTTAGCCCAAACCTAGCCATAGATATGCGATTCACCTAGCCTAGTCCAATATTTACTACACAATCAAACAACTTATCCAATTGGGCCCGTAGGCCCATTGGGCCCACATGGCCCCTTTCGGCCCATCGCGGCCCGAAGTAGCCATCCAACAACAAGAGTAGTGATAAATACACACCTGATTGGAGACTGGAGTTAATCCACGCTCCGAGCACTCTTAGCCGATGCCCAACCCAAACGAGCATGCCATAAAGCGAAAGGGATCAGCCAAGAAAGGTACCTTTACTCTCCTCATGGTTCTCTCTATTTAAAGCCAGCTTCCCATCCACTCTTATGTTAGCTTCCCGATGTGGGATCCCTCCAACATCAGAGTTTAAATTCAACACCAACTCTTACCGCCCCCTGTTAGCAAAATAAATGCTCTTTGCTTGCTATCGGATTTGAACCCATGCCTCCCCTCAAATGCTCCACACGCTACTTGCCACTAAGCCACAAGGCTTTTTGTGTCACAATTTCTCCAACAATATTCTTAAGGCCTACCTACTACACCCAGGGTTTGATTCACCTTAAACCAATTTTTTTGCTGGAGTCCAGGTTTAAACCCAGGACTTCTCCAACACTTCTCAACACACTTAACCACTGAAACAAGCCTTCATTAACGAAATTTGCATGCACAACAGAATATTATAAGCTGCCTTCAACCGCTCCCATGCTCAAGGCCCAAAACTTCTAGGCCTAAATTTAGGGTGTTACAGTTCATGGATCTCATAAATCGGGTTTTTCAGTCGTATCTGGATCAATTTGTTGTGGTTTTCATCGCTGACATTTTGGTGTACTATAACACTGAGGTTGATCATAATAAGCATCTTAAAGTAGTTTGACAAATTCTTCATGAGAAGAAACTCTATGTCAAGTTAATCAAGTGTGAATTCTGGTTGAGAGAAGTTACTTTTTTGAGACATATGGTTTCTGCCAAGGGTATTTGTGTGGGCCCTAAAAAGATTGAGTTGTTCTTGAGTGGAAACAACCTAGGATTGTGTTTGAGAAATAGAGTTTTTTTGGTTTGATGGGTTATTATCAGCGGTTTGTTGAGGATTTTTCGTTAATCATGGCTTCCTTGACTAAATTATTGCGTAAGAATGAACCATTTGTGTAGACTGGTGAGCAGCAATCAAGCTTTGAGAAACTCAATTCTGTTTTCACTCAGACACTCGTTCTAATATAGCCTAAATCCAGTAAAGAGTTTGTTCTGTATAGTGATGCATCTCATATCAGTTTGGATTGTGTTTTGATGTAAGAGGGTAAAGTCAGTTACACATCCAAACAGCTTAAGTCACATGAGGGCAACTATCCGATGCATGATCTTGAGTTAACTGCAGTTGTCTTCATAATAAAAATATGGAGGCACTATTTGTATAGTGAGATGCCTATCATTTGCACTGATCACAAAGAGCCTCAAGTACATCTTTACTTAGAAGGAATTGAATCTTAGGTAACATAGATGAATTAAGTTGCTTAAGGATCACGACTGTGTTATAGAGTATCATTCTGATAATGCTAATGTTATGGCTGATGCTCTTAGTCAAAGATTGATGTCTGAGTTGAAGGTGATGTTTTCTCGCCTAAGTCTATTTGAGGATGGTGATCTGTTAGCTGAGTAGCAAGTTATATCGTTATGGATTGATTAGATTAAGGGAAACCAATTATTGGATGACTCTCTGATTCTTCGGTTCTAGTAAATTGAGGAGGGTAAGACTTCTGATTTTGGGTTTAACAGTAAGGGTGTTCTTTATTTCAGAGGTCGGGTTTGTGTGCCAAATGATACTGAGTTGAGGCAGTCTATCTTGCGAAAAGCGTATAGTAGCCCTTATCCTATGCATCCATATGGGAATAAAATGTATCAAAATCTTTGAAAGTTGTATTACTGGCCTGATTTAAAGCGTGAGGTGGTTGATTTTGTTTCTCGTTGTCTGACGTGTTAGCAGTTAAGGCTAAGTATCAACTACCTTTAGGTTTGCTTCAACCCATTAAGATTCCATTGTAGAAATGAGAACAGATGACTATGGACTTTGTGAGTGGGTTACCATTGACATCCACTACGAATGATTCTGTTTGGGTCATCCTGGATTAGTTGACTAAATTTGCTCAGTTTCTTCTAGTTAGGACCGACTATTCTTTGCAGAAGTTAGCAAAGTCATACATCTCCAATATAGTAAGACTGCAGGTAGTTTCGGTATCGATTATCTCTGATTGAGACATTCGATTTACATCTAGATTTTGGAAGAAACTACATGAGGCTTTGGGTACTCGATTAGACTTCAGTATTGCGTTCTATCTACAAACTAATGGACAGTTCGAGAGAGTGATTCATGTATTGGAGGATATGCTACGGAGTTATGTTATCAATTTCTGTGGTAGTTGGGAGGAGTTTCTGCCACTGGCTGAGTTTGCATATAATAATAGCTTCGAGTTCAGTATTCATATGGCACCATATGAGGCTCTTTATGATATTAAGTTTCGTACCCCATTATGTTGGATTGAGTTGGGTAAGAGGAGGATTATGGGTTCGTATTTGGTTTCGAAGACTGAGCATAAGGTTAGATTAACTCAGGATCATCTTAAGGCAGCTCTTAGTAGACAAAAGTCTTATGCAGATTTGAAGAGGAGAGACATAGAGTTTGCTATAGGAGATTGGGTTTTCCTTAAGACATCTCCTTGGAAGGAGATCCTTTGATTTGGACATAAAGGCAAGTTGAACCTTAGGTTCATTGGGCCTTATCGAATTTTGAGACGAGTTGGGTTGGTCGCCTATCAGTTAGAGTTGCCTTCGAAATTAAACTGTATATACGATGTTTTCCACGTCTCTATGTTAAGACAGTATTGGTCTGATCTATCTTACATTTTGCCTATTGAGGAAATTGAGGTAAGATCGGATTTAACTTTTAAGGAGGAGATGGTATAGATTTTGGATTGAGAGGTAAGGTCTTGAGAAGGAAGACTATTCCATTAGTTAAGGTTTTCTGGAGAAATCATGGTATAGAAGAAGCCAATTAGGAGCTTGAGGACTCGATTTGACAGCAATACCCCCATCTGTTTGATTCAAGTAAATTTTGAGGTCGAAATTTCTTTTAAGGGGAGAGTTGTAATGCCTCAAAAATTTGAGTTTTTGAATTGTTAGAAATTGTTATAGTGAATTGTTCTAGTTCAGTGGTTAAGTGTTGTGTTTGTGTATGTAAGGTTTTAGGTTCGAATCTTATTCCTTAAATTTTTGCTAATTTTGTCTAAGCCCTTATCTTTGAGTATCTGGTTTAAAAATTTTTTGTGCGCATCTAGTGATAGAATAAGTCTGCTAGTTTAATGGTAATGTTTCAGTTTACCCTTTGGTTCTATGTTTGAGTCCCTGCGTGTGCAAATGGGAATAATTTTTTCTATTTCCATGCATTTTGTCGCCAATGTGTTAGGGATCGGGTTAAATTTAAACTCTAAATAATCTGATAGGTTATCAGAAATTTAGCTTGGTTAGGATTTTGTTTTCGTCTTTTTAAGTCAATAATAATATTAATAAATCAAAAGATGTTTTTCCACATTCTTTTTCCACGTTCTGCATGTACAATTCCCTTTTTTTCGTTTCTTTTTCCTTTTTTTTCCTCTCCCTATGATTTTCCCTAATTTGTTTTTCCCTTTCTTTGCTAGTTTCGCATCTTAAAGAAAAATACCATCTTTTACTCTTTTCTTTTGCCAATTCAATTTTTATTGGAGTGTAAATCATTTTGTTGTTCCTCATGTTGTGCTTATTGGATGGAATTTAATAGGTTTGTCTTTTTGTAAGTGTCGTTGGGTTTCTTCTTTCTGTAGAGTGTCCATTATTGTTGTTTCGGTTAATTCATGAATAGTTGGTGTTTTGTGCCGTATTTTCTGTAGCTTCTAATATTGTTGGGGTTTTTCTAGGTAAAGCTTATGAAACACTAATTCCTTTAAAGGTTTAATTGTGATTTAAAGCTAATGTTTTTGCAAGGGTAAGTGGTTATTTGTTGTGGTAAAGGCTGTTTTTTTTTAAATTAAGTTTGATTGTCAATGATTTTGTCGCGTGAGTGAATCAAGTTTGGTAAAATCGTGCTAATTAATCTGTTTCTAATTGTCATTTAGGAGTTTAGAAGTGTACTGTAGCATCGCGTATTAGAAACAACCAGGTGTGTAACGGAAAACTCGAAAAACTGCGACTGACGCGATACTGAAAAACTCAATGTCAACGTCACACAACTGTGTGAAAAGCCATGTGGTAAACCGTGTGGCATATCGTGTGCTACACCACCTACGCCACATGATATAGGTTAATTGGGTTGTATGGGACACGCGGGCATGTAGGCCCATTTTTATGAAAATTTTACCTAGGGTTGTGTTGATATGTGATTCATATTTAGCCACTCCATAGGGTTCGTACTGAATAAATAAGACTTAAAAAACTTTACACTTGATATTGTGTTGTAGTGTGGATAATGTATGTGAAATATGTATATGATCGATATACGAATAATTCTGTTAACATGTTTTGTTGTGGAAAGCATGTATGACATATATGCATTTGATATCTGTTAGTATGTACATGTCCATTAGGGTGGTATAATGATGTGATGGAGGAAGTGTTGTCAGTTTAATAATCTACCTTAACTGGTGGTAAAAACCACATATATCTATTCTGGTGGCTCAGCCACATTTATCTGTTCTGGCGGTTTACCGCATATTATATATGATAGCTTATTGCACTGTTCTGAAAAGTGACACATGCTATAGGTGTGTGGGGTTGGATGAGTATTTAATACCCTATCGGGTGTGTAAGGATGGATAAAGATGGTGTGTAGCAAATATGAATCTGATTATGCATCTGACTCTTTATTTGAATTGCAATTGCATTTGTATTTGTGAGTTTATATGTATTTAATATGCTCACTCTTTGTTTGTTTTCCTCTCAAGTAACCAACAAACATAAGATTTGTTGGCGCAGCGGGAGCTCGGGATAAATTTATGTTTTATAATTTGGTTAAGTTAAAGTTTTATTTCTATTTGGACTGTTATGGACTCTTTTGGAACTGTTAATTGTTTTGAATTTTATTTTTCATTTTTTATCTGCTTTATAATATTTAAACTATTTTATTTCAAAATGCAATTCGTTTAATTTCAAATCAAACCATAGTTTTCAAAACTCTGTATATCTTAAAGAATTCTACTACAAAACTAAGTGATCTTATAAGTGTATTTCTGTAATTAAAATGAATTAATTGAAAAATGTGTTTTTCCCTAAAAACTGGAAAATATCATTATCAAGCTTTGTTCTATGTTACGTTTCTGATTTTAATTTTTGGTTTTAAAACGAATGTACGTAATTCTTTAAGATTCGGTCATAGCGTCTAGGTCGGATTTTGGGTGTTACATATAATTTAACTTATTAAAGGGCGTATTCATCATTCGAGTATTTGTTTTTGTTTTTTTTTGCTATTACATATCTATTCCTCGTAGCCAAATGCATGAATACTATTATAACACTTATTCCATTCCATCCAACCAAACCATTGTTATGCTTATTCAATTCTACTATAGCCCTATTCCATTCCCACAGAATGGCTATTCTATTACAGTCTTATTTCATTCTAACAAACCAAATGTACCATAAATGGCTCTTTAGGCCATATGCATGATTTGCCTGTAATAGACAATTTTAAGGAATAGCATTGTGGCGAACCAAACAATGGTTTCATTGTAGCTCATTGAATTAAGCGTGAATGGTTTGGCTATTCATGCCAACCAAACATGTTGTAAGTGTTTGTATATGACAAAAGAGATGAGAGTTCTTTACCAATTCATGGCCTTCAATATTGGTTTTATGATGGATCAACAACGGTGAAAGAGCAAGGGAAAGGGAGGACGGTGGTGGTAGGGAGGGAGAGGGACAGTGATACGGTTGGGGAAAGAAGAGGGACAGAGGTGGGGAAGGGGACGATTTTTTTATTTTATTTAAAATTAATGTAAATTTATTTTTATATATTTTTTAAATATTTTTATATTTTTTATAATTATGATCAAATTGAAACCATTTGTAAATTTTTAGGGTTAATTTTTTTAAAAATGATTACTAATAATATATAGAAGTTGTTGGGTGAGCAATTTTACCGTTTTTTACCTATCATGTCACCTTCCCTTTACAACACTTAATGAAAATAGAAAATAAAATCTCGATTAATTGGGTGGCCAATTTAAAAAAAAATCATAATTGGGTGACAAAAAAAAAAGCCCATAGTTAGGAGACTTGTGGTGTAGTTTACTCTAAATAATATTATTATAATTGTATTTTTCTTTTTTAATATTTTATATAAAATTTTAAAATAAAACAACTAAAAATGAAAAATTATTTTATAGATCCTTCCTATCATATCATTTATGGTCTCTACCAATTAAAAAAACAAACATATTTATTTTCCAAAATTTCAAAATCTATCATCTTTCTCATATCCATCTCAGTTGTGATATTCATTAATCGATTACAATACATAAAATCAACATACATAATCAAAATTGAAAATGGTCAACTATTAACCATACTTTTTTTCCAAACACTAAACTTTTATTCTTCAATTTAGAACTATGTTTTTATTTTGTGTGATTAAAATTAAAAGTTTTCAGCTTTCATTCTGATTCTCGTTTTGTTAAATAAACTTGTATGTTTTTAGGTCTTTTTTTGTTTTTATTCTCACTGTTGGTTTTCTAAAATTTTCAAATATGACTTCATCGCCGGCTTTAATAAATTTAGATTACAATTTGGTTCCAACAAGATAGATTTCTATATCATTTCAAATTTCTAGCCCCATCAGTTGCTCATCATTTTAAAAAAAATATTAGATATATTTTTTTATTGATGTTGGATTTGCACTGAGTATTGGGATGGAAAAAGTTTTCATGGATTTGGAAAGATGATGCCTTTCAAATTTCATTTGGTATAAATCACATAAGAGAAATGATAGTTTTTTTTTAATTGGTAAAGATCATAAATAATGTGGGAAGAAAGGTTTATACAATAATTTTTTCTTAAAATAAATCAAGTAAATTACAAAAATAACCACTTACATTATATTTTGGTCATAAATTTTATTTTAATACAAAATGGTTATTAATTTGAAATATTTTAATAACTTTGCAGGAGCTCATCACCTTGCACCCGCCAAAGTGATTGCTATTCCAACCACTTTTGCAATACCGCCTACCTTCTCCAAATTGATTTTCTTTAATCTATTTGACATAAATAATTATCTTATTAAAAATATGTATAATTTCCTTCAATATTGTTAATGATATGAACATCATTACGGAACTTTTTAAATTATTTGATGTGATGTGATGTGATATGATGTAGTATAAATTGATATATTGATATTTATAGGTATTTTTTTTAGTGTGGACTAATATATTAGTATTTATGAGTTTTTTTTCCTAGATTGATATTTCAATTTTTTTCCCGTCTACTATTTTGGTATATGAGCATAATGCTATTAGTTTTTCGCTAATGTCCTTATGTACCACTTTGTCTTTTTTCTTCATTTCCCTCATTTTCTTCTCATTTTCTTTTCTTTGTTTCTTTTTGCTATCCATGTCTTTTTCATCTTTCTTCTTCACTCATCTTTATCTTCCAATATAAGGGTCAATTGCAATAAAGGACCAGCGCCAGATTTTTGGGTTTTTTTTATCTTTTTAAGAAAACAAATTAATTTCAGAATTTCAAGTTTTGGATTTTCAACATTTTACTTTGAATCAGTATTTTTTTTTAATTTGTAAAAAATCCCCTCGCATATCTTTTCCTTTTCATGATTTTCTTCAAATGGGTGCTAAATTGTACTTTAGCCAATAATTGTAAACGTAGTAGTAGTAAACGATGCTCCTTACAAGCGGCGCAACACAGTTCTTCATCAATATGGGTTTCATTTATTTCCATCGTCGATATTGCTTCCACCATCGCTTTCAATGCTGGCGGTTGCTCGTTCCATCCGACATTCTAAATCTCCATCTGCGATAACTAATCAATTAACCGCTCAAATCATGGATATGGCTTGAAATTGAATGGCTTTGAAGCAAAAGCCATAACTTACTGGATTGAGAACAATAATCAAGTAGTATCTTGGACCTATAAAACAATAAATAGAGTTCCTTGAAGCACAATATGGTTGTCGGAGATAAGTTCGACGAGGAACCGAACCTTGAATCATTCAAATACTCCAAAACCACAAGGAAAATTTCAATCTTTCAGACCAAAGACCTAAGATTCCTCCGTTGAAAGAAGAAAACATAGTCGGAAAAGCAAGAAACAAGATCAGATGACAAGGTGGCCAAGGTTTGGACAAGACCCACTTCTCTTAAGTCAATGGAGACCAAGAAAGCCTCTAGAGACAGCAACTTTCCTTTGGTTGTTATTTGAATATTCAAATGATATTCATAAACAATACAACAAAGATTTGTTTTTATTTCCTAACACAAACCCTCCCCCCCTAAAAAAAGGCTTTTATATACAAGATGAGAAGGGGATTTTGTGTAAGAATATAAACCTATCTACGTTTAGGAAAAAGAAAAAAAAAACTATCTATGTTTTGTCTCTTTCTCTTAGGCTTTTTTCATGCTTTCTTCTTTTCTTCCTTCTTTGCTTGTGTTTTCCTTTTTCTTATAAGAAAATTCAATGCAGTTGGGGAAGAAGTCATTGAAGAAGAAAGATGAAGAAGACAGTGTGGCAACCAAGGCAGGAAAAGAAAAAGTAGAAAAAGGGAATAAAATGAGAGAAAAGGAAAAAAAGGTACAAAGAGGACAGCATGAGGCACCGCGCAAGTGATTAGCACTATCACGTCAGCAAAAAAGTAATGGTGTTAGGTTTGGGTACCAATATAATGGACAAAAAAGAAGTTCGGGTACCAATTTGGTGCAAAAAAGTCATAAACACCAATCTAAGAGAAGTGGACAAGTTCGTGTACCAATTTTATATTTAACCATTTTTATTTCACAATGTCATACCAACAAATTTAACAAAAAAAAGTGTTAATAATTGGATCTGTATTTTGAAATCTGAAAAGTAAAGGGACTAAATTCCTGAAAATAAAAATACAGAGACTAAATTCCAAATTTGTGAAGAGAATAAAGACCTATGACATATTTTAACCTAATGAAGATAGTTGAATACTTAATATTTCTTTATATATATAAAAAAATCAAGTCAAAATATTTAATAGTTTAATATCTCATAGGATTCTTTATGTCGAAAGGTTTAGAAATGCGGGAAAAAGGGTTTTGTGGATATATAATGCAATTTCCAAAATTATTTTGCAGCAAAAAAAAAACAATTATTTTGAAGGAAAAATTATAAAGCAACTAAAATAAATTAATTTCCCTCTTTCTTGGTGAAAATTGGGAACCAAAATATGGGACTCCCTTTATTAGGAAATGAAATTGCAGCAAATTCAAAGAAATCGCATCAAAAGTATAAAGTTGAAGGCAGACCTGACATTTTTGGGATCTTAGACGAAACAATAAATCAGGTCGTTTTAAAAAAATATATAAAATGTAATACAACAAAATAAAATCATATACTAGTAATTTCATTAAAAAATATATTTTATGACATTAAGTGAATAATATATTTTTCTAACAAAATTAAAAAAAATTCATTCAATTTACTCCTATGATATCAACTACAAAAACACAAAAAAATCATAAAAAATGGGTTCTATGAGCATTCTGAGATGCAAAATCATTAATGATAACATCAACATCAATATTTTTCAAAAATCCTTCTCGATTGATAAAATTGCCAAACCATTCAACCATTTTTGTGATATTAACGAGCTCAAGTAGGTTTTGATTAACTTTAGCTTAAAAAACTTATTTCAGCTAATGCTACAGTCACAGGGACAGTTAAAAAAATTCTATAAGCAATTGAAACATTCAGATATCAATCTACATATTTGAAAAACTTAAGAATTTCAGTGGCTGACATTAATTCATTCGGTAAAATAAATTACAACACTTTCAATTCAGAGAAAAGATGTGACAACCTTATTCTGACCCTAGTCGAGAAGTGGTTTCGGGACCGCTAAACCGAGTCGCAGAAAAAAAAATTGAATATAATATTTTATGTCTAAAATATGTGATCATGCATGTGTGAAATTTGAATGCTTTGATTTTTGTTAATTTGAATGTGTTTCTAAATAAAAATGACTTATGTAAGAAGCTTTGAATATATGTGTGGCTTATTTTAAGTGATTAATTATTGAATGATGCAAATAAGTGGGTTTGCATGTCAAATTGCCACTTTCAATGTTAGTGGCCGGCCATGATGGTTTTGGTGAGCAAAATAAGCATATTTGATATGTATAATAATGAATTGGTATTTTTTTAAGTAGTTTATTGATATATTTATTATTATATAGTTATTGATAAAAATAAAATAACAATGGGGGAAGAAAACAAGAACTCATCTTTGTTTCTTCACCTAGCCGAATTTCATAAAAAGAAGAAGAGTGAATGATGGTTTTGGGGACCATTCGGTCAATTGGAGGCAAATTTGAAGGTAATTTGATGTGGTTTTGTAAATTGTTGATGAATTTGTGTTTCTCTTTTTTTCTAGCGAAACCCACTTGATAAATTTAATTTTTATGAGGCATTTTAGATTTGGCCTTAGTGAAAATGAGTGAGGAAATTTGAGTTGAGGATAGAAGATAGTAAACGAATGTTCAATGGATAATTTGATACCAAAATTCATATGTTTATGAGCTTGTTTTTGAAAAGTATGTTACATGTGAGTGATTAGTTCATGAAGGGATTTTCAGTTATGTTGTTTTGTATGTGTAATGGATTGTTGAGTTCATGCTATTATAAATAAAATTGATTAAGAGAGGCTTGAGATAATTAAATATGCATGTTGGTGGTAAGATGAGCATTCGGTTTTTATCATGGAAGCATAGGAAGCTTGTTAAAGTTGAATTTTAGAAAAGTTAAATGTGTGTGTGCTTGTGCTAGTGCCGAATGTGCCTAGGGTGATTTAGCATTGAGTTTGGTGTTATATGAATTGAGTTTTATGGTTTTGGATTTTTAAGTGTTGTTAAATACTTTGAATAATATATATAAGTGGCTTTGATATGTGAAACTCGGCCAAGTGGTTATAAGCATGATTTTAGAAATTCAATGATATTCAGCCGATTTGAATAATTCATGGCACCCCAAGCAAATTAGTTTTAGATGTTAATAAATATTGAAATTATTTAAAAGCATATTACCGAATGTGATTTTAGTTAATGATTCGGTTATGAGTGCTGATTTGTTTTATAATTAGCCGAATGTGTATATGTATACTATGAGGTGGTTTAGCTTAAAGAAAATTAAGGTGCTCGGAAGGTGATTGTCGTGGATAGTTTAAGTAATGAAATTTAATTTCTGTTATGTAAAGTGATGACATTGCTGTTTGCAAATTTGAAGTTAAAAATTGTTGATTGAGCATCAAGAGCTTATGGGGACAAACTCGGATCGAGGAAAAAAAAACGAAGGTAGTCGTGTAGTCGATATAGCCGTATGATAACTTTTGAGTTAAGCTCTTAAACGATTAAGTTGAATTTATGTGTGTAAAGATTAAATGAATATAGAATAAAGTTTTAGTATATGTGATATATAAATATATATACTTTCGAATGATTAGTAATGTTCATAATATGAGCCGAAAATGGCTAACTTACTCGATTGAATTGTGCATGGAAATGAGGTATATGCTAAAAGAGTTTTAGAGAATGATATATGATCTCTGTGTTTCGGTTAAGTAATGGTAAATAGAATGAGTATGAATTTAATGAGGACTTTGTGTGATAGCCAAATGTCTTATGAATTAATATGTATGAATGGTATTTTGAATACATAAGTTAAGATGGAATAACTGAAAGTATCATGAGTTAAGACTCGAATAAATTACTATGAATTTCTTGTAAATGCCGAATAGTGATTACATTTGGCTATGAAATTATGCTTCAAATTCTTGAATGTATTTGAAATCAATATAAGGAAATGGTATTTTAATAAATTATGTGATGAAATTACCGAATGAATTCTGAGATGAATTGTGGATTAATGTTAATAAGTAAGTGAAACTACTAATGTGATTAGGAAATTGAAGAAGGGAAATTGAGATCTTAGTAAGTTCTTAAGTGTTTGAACTTTTGGAAATTTAAGAGTAAATTGTAATAGATCTGCTTGGGACAGCAGCAATAGCGTGATTTTAGAAAATCACCATAAATTGTTGGAGTTGAGTTAGAGGCTAAAAAAATTATGTTATTAAAGCTTAATGACTCTAGTTTCAAATGAAATCAACGAGAACATATTTTGAATTCTTTACAATGAGAAATTTGATTCGAAGTGAAGAGTGGTCAGATTAGTCAAACAGTGAAACAGGGGAAACTTTAAGAAAAATCTGGTATTGATTGGCCAAACCAAAAATTCGGAAAATTTTATGGATGAAAGATATATGAGTCTATTTTCAGGGAAAATTTATGGCACTTGATTTGGAGTTTCGTAGCTCCAGTTACAAATAATTTAATGATTGCTGCTCAGGAAGACAGCTTGTAGTGAATTTGTGATTATGTTGTAAACATTGATAAAACTGTTTGAGTTGCTTATAAGATATTGATTAAAACCATATGTGAATTTTGAATTGTGACGTTAGGAAATGATATATAAGTGATTTTGATATGATGAAATTGATGTACAAGATATGTATATGTGGTGAGGCCGAAATGGCTAATATTAAATGTGTGCAAGTTATCTGAAGGGCCTTTATGAAAATGTGTGCTATCTTATTTGTATAGTGAGGCTGAATGGTTACTTAGAAATGTAATATGGCTGAGTGGTTATTTAAATGAAAGCAAAGTATATGATGTATTAGCAAGTAATGATAAGCATTATCTTATAAATGTGCTTGTGTATGTGGTGCGACCGAATGGGCAAGTGTGAAATGTACATATGTTTATGTGTATATAATGGGGCCGAATGACCAATTGTGAAAAGTGGGTATTATTAGATATTTGATGAGGCCAAAGATAGTAAAAAGTATATAAAATAAATTGTGCTGAGATTGTATCCGGGCTTAAAGACCCGCAGGCTATATGCTGGAATTATATCCGGATTAAATCCCGCAGGCTTTGTGCTGGTAATATATCCGGGTTAAATCCCACAGGCTTTGTGCTGGTAATATATCCAGGTTAAATCCCGCAGGCATCGTGCTGGTATTATATCCGAGTTAAATCCCGCAAGCCTAGTGCTGGTATTATATCTGAGTTTAAAGTCCCGTAGGCTTCGTGCTGGTGTTATGTTTGGGTTTTATACCTCGCAGGCCAAGTGTTAGTGAAATTGATAAAGTATATGACTACGAGATCCTATGCTAAGATGATAAATTGAACTTGTATTACACATTAAGTGATTCAGGTATGTGATATATATTATATGTGAGATTGATCTGACGGGAATTAAGAATGTGTAATGAGAAGCATATGAAAAGATGTTGTAAATTCATATGTATATTTGTATATGTGTGCATTCAGTTATTATGCAAAGTTACAAGATAGTTTTCGACATGCTATTTAACTATGAATGTTGAAAGTAAGTGTGGGTAAGAAATGATACACTAGTGAAATTTGAAAGAATTAAAGTTAATCCGGAAGCTTGTAAATACTATGTTTATATGAGTTTGAGTATAAACGGAGTAAAATGATATGTGTTTGTGCATAATCAGCCAAATAGTATTGTACTCAGAAAGTGTTATGTGATTTCGAACATTTGGTTTGTTTTTAAGTTCAACTGTTTAAATTGCTTAAGACTTACTAAGCTTATGAAAGCTTACTTTGAATGTTATGTTTCTCTGTTTATTTTTGTAGATCGTTGACTTTTACTATTAGCTCGGGGATCGTCAGCACTTCGTCACACTATCTACTATTGTAGTAATCATGTGATTTGGACTTAACTTATGGCATGTATAGGATAGACTATAAATAGAATGATATTTTGACTATTGTATATAAGCCATGCGAATATGGCATCTTATGGAAGTTTACTTTTATAAGTTTTAACTTTGATCTTTGTTTGTGTCTATTAGTTATATAAATAAATGATCTTTTATTTAAGAAAAGGTTCAAAATTTTACTGTTCTGATCTGATTCCTAATTTCTGGTAACGTCTCGTCCTATTCCGGCGACGGTTACGGGATAGGGGTGTTACAAAAGATCATTTAAATCAACATATGATGAATCACCATGACAAAAGGTAGAGTGAAAAGTAGCACAGCATTCTCTTAATTCCTTTTCATCTAATGACTTTAACTGGTTTGAATCAAACAAAAACTCAAAAATACTTTCAAATGTTTTTAGTTGCTCAAATCTGTTCTTCAAAGAAGTAATTGCATGTCTACAATAATTAAAAAATAATCAACTCTAAATAATTCATCAGCCGGCTGAATTTCTTCATTCTCTTGGTTATTCTCGTCAAATAGTTTTTTTTTTCTAATAACACAACGCTTTGTTGGAAGGGTAGGCTCTACATTCATATCAAGTGCAATACTTTTAACAATATTCATACTAGAAGTAAAACATTCATCTCTGTACTTTTCAAAATATGACAATACACCTTCTAATTGCTTTATGGTGGTGTCAATGCACATGGACTTAGACTGCAATTTCTTGCTCACCATATTTATAACAAATAAAATTCCATACTAGACCAAACTCTCTGTTTCACTCTTTGACTTTGCATCATCACAAGATTCATAAAATTCTGACAAAGTCGATCTTATTTGGAGAGTTTGAAATCTAATAGCTTTAACACTTTTAATTCGACTCTCGTTGATAAAAATTTCACAGTTAATTCAGGGACATTGTCAAGCAAAATTTTCCATCTTTTTGTATAACTCGAAAATAATGAATATATGGATTGAACAATTCCAAAAAATGAAATAGCTCTAATGCAAGAATATTTCATATTACTAAAAGTAAGATTTAAACTATGACAAGCACAAGTCATATATAATACTCTCAGGCTTATTTCAAGAAATCACTTTTGAACACCTTGGTGCTTCCTTTTCATACTTGAGGCATTATCATAACTCTGACCCCTTACATCATCAAAACTAAGATCAAGAGACTTCAAAATATCTTGTAATTCATTAAAAAGTCTCAATTCAGATGTATCATCCACCTTCAAAAACACTAAAAAGTACTTCTTAATTTTTATTTTATTAGTTGACATATTCACACAGCATAGTATTAAAGTCATTTATTCTTGATGACCAATTTCTAGGGTAGAATCAAGAATTATAGAAAAATATTTCTACTCTTTGATGATCTTAATTATAAACCTTTTTAAGACTATCAGCCAAAAGGGAAATCAATTCATTTTGAATTTTATGCCCAAGATAATGATAATGAATTTCACGATTTTGAATGTGTCTAACATGATCTTGCATTATCACCTCGAATTCTACAATCATTTCAATTAATCCCAGAAAATTACCATTGCTAATCTTGATAGAGTTTTTCATAGGATCTCGAAAAGCCAAATTATGAGTAGCAAGACATTTCACAGCTGAAAATATTCTAAATAAAACTTGCCTCCATCACTCTTTCTCTTTCATAATCTGTTCTTGAAAGCTTTTATCAATTGTTTCATTTTTATCCAACCTTGCACTCATTTCATTCCAAGTATTTGTATTAGTCATATGCTTAGCATTGTTTTCATGTTGTTTGAGCCTCTCACTAATATGCTTCCAATAAATTAAACCCTTATTTGCTAACAAACTTTTGTTACTAATAGATTTAAACAACTTACAACAAAAACAAAACACTTTGTCAATATGTTTGGAATAAACCAACCATTTTCTATCGCTAATCTCGCCATTGTTCAACTTCCTAGAAAAATAAGCATATGAAAAATGCTTATTATTATTATTGAGAGGAAAATTAAGATTTATTTCTCTTATAGGCCTCTTTTCAACTAAAATGTCTCTTGTTTTGTTATTAAGATTAGCCCAATTTCTAGGATCATAAATATCCAAAGAAGGAATTGTTTGTTCTTCATCAAAGCCAATATTAAGAGGAATTTTTTTCTTCATTAAAACCAAAATTTTCAATATTGGATACATTTGGCACATCATTAGACTCATTTGGATCATTAATTTCATCATTCTCATTGATATTATTATGCAAACTTTCATTTGATTGATCCAAATTTTCATTAAATTTTACTTTTTTAAAAACAAATTTATCAATAGTACATTGTTGTGATTTTTTTAATTCTTCATCACATTTTCTCTTTTTCCTTTTTTCACTTCTAGATAAATGTTTTTTAGGCAACATTATATATAAAAGATAAATCAAATAATCAAGTAACACAAGAAAATAAAACAATAGCACTTGATAGAAGAATTCCAAGTTGAATATTTGCTTTCACATTTGCTAATTCCAAAAGTCAAATCAACTCATTGGAATTACAATGTCCAATTATTTGTAAGGAAAATACAACTAAAAAAATTAAATGAGTAACAAAAACAATTAAAATTTCAATCGCATAAAGCCATAAAGAAAAGGTATGTGGTAGTATATTGTACAATGGTTCAACAAAAAAAAAAAGAATTAGGGGGAGAAGCTAAATATAAGGATGAGTTAATGACTTTATTAGTTAAAACCCAAAAATATCATCAAATTAAAAATGAAAAGATTACAAGAAAGAAAGAAGAAGAATGAGGGAGAATTAGATCTGCAACAATGGTAGATCCAACAGACTGCCGATGGGAGGCTCTCAATTTCTCAAATATAAAGTAAAAATTAATAACTTCAAATGATTGGTGCTAATGACTAATGAATGATGTATTACTCAAATCAAATTTGGCCTATATAATTTGTAGAAAATTTCTCCCATTGCCATGGTTATGGGAAAATAAAGAAGGTTGAATGCTAGTAACGATTGATTTTTTGGGGGAAATTTAAAATTCTTTTTTAACTTTAATGGTTGTAGATGGAATTTAGGAATTTGAAGAGGTTTAGAGAAGCTAAAAAGTTGAAGATGAAGTATTTATGGTTAAGAATTAAAAACCCTAGATAAATAAATTTATTTTAATTAAAAAAATTCCACATTAAATAAATAATTTTTTAGGTCCTAGGTGGTGCACTTCAAAACAGCCCCAGGGTGGGCCCTGGTTGAAGGCGACGATAAAAATGATGGGGTTAAGAATTTTTGAACCAAAAACAAAGAAATTGCAACAAAAACCAATGGTTTGGGGTCTTGCGCAGAGGAAATAATAAACAAATTACTCAAAAAGGAAATATATATATATAGGGATTAGATATGTAATTTTATCTAATTTTTCATTTGAAAAAAATGATATAATGGTTTAATAATTAAAATGTTGTTACACCATTAATGGTTTAATGACTAAAATGTTATAAATCGATAATGTTATTGATGATTTCATAACAAATAAAAATTTAGTTGAAGCATAAATATATTTTATTTTTGAAATATATCATAATTTAATAGAACACAAAAAGTTATTATTCAAAGTTGTTAGAGAACAGATATTGTTAATCTATTATCATTTTGTTACTTAGGTTAGTAAAGTTTGTTAACAACAATTACTCAAATTCAAGTATAAAAACATTAGCATTATAGTAATTCAAAATAAGATAATGGTAAGCAATTTTCTTCAGTAATTCATTGTAATGACCCAAAATTCATGGGCACCGGAAAAGTGAGTTATAGGGCCTTTGTCTTAGTGAAATAAGTTCGAAAATAATTATTAAAAATATTTTTGAGCCTAGTGGTGTGTCTAGTTAGGTTTTAATTAGGTGAATTTAGCTTAATTTAGAGTAATTAGCAAAAAGGACTAAATTGAATAAGGGGTAAAAGTTTAATTCTAAAGTAATAGAAAATAAAAAGGATTAAAATGGTAATTAAATCATTTACAAAAGTTGAGGCGGCATATATGTATTAAAATCTAAGATTTTATTTAGGTTATATTTAAATATTATATATAATTATTATAATTATTAATTAACATTATGGTTTTATATTAGATTATTATAATTAGTATTATTATTAAATAAATTAAATAGTAAATAATTGTATGGTAATAAAAATATATATGTGTAAAAATTATATTGGTACATTTGTAAATTAAATACTCAAATTGCTTATAATTTAAGTATAAAGATATTTTATAATAATTAATTATATTAATTATATTATGAGATTTTTATAAATTAAAGTTATGACAAATGTATGAGGATGATAGGGTACTAATGTGATAATATGTATGTGTACAAATGTAATATATGTAATTGATATTAAAATAGATATTTATTAATTATTAAAACAAGATTTTTGGTATGAAAAACAAATTAGATAATGACATTTGTAATAATATAAATATGTACACTTGTTACAAATTATTAATTTAATTAATATTAAAGTAAAAGATATTTTAATATATGATATTAATATTATATTATGTTAATAACATAATAAAGCATAAAAGAAATAAAGAAAAAAAGAAACAGAGAGCATTTCGAAGGTAGCAGGAAAAGAAACAAAGAAAAGAAAAAGGAAAAAACTAAGGGTTTAAGGTTTAAAGTTTTGATAGCTAACAAAGAACCAGAGATATCGGCTCAAAAGGGAAGGGAGAAGATTACCGAGGAGTAAATCAAGAATTTCGGGTTTGTATTACTATAATTTAAGTTATTTATTTTTAAGTATTAATTTTAAATTTATTTATTTTATAGTAAGTAAATATTGAGGTAAGTAATTTTATTGAATTGAATTTAGAAAATTGAATCGAATGAGAAATACGTGTTATTATTACTATAATTCGAATTTAATTATTATTAATTGTTGAATTTTAATTAATATACATGGTAAGTATTAATTATTATTAATTGTTGAATTTTAAGTTAATATACATGGTAAGTATTAGTATTAAATTGTGATTATATGTGAATAATTGAAATGCATATTCAATTGAGAAAGTGTATTGAATTATGAATATGTGAATTGAAATTTGATTGAAAAGTGGAAAATGGTTGAATTGAAAATGTGAGAAAATACGGCTGAATTTAATTGAGATTTATATGTGATCCGGAAACCCTATTAACTAGTCGGGTTAAGTCGGATATAGTTGGCATGCCATAGGATTAGAGGTATTCAGGGATGCTTCGACCTCAAGTTGATGAGACACTGGGTGTCACTATTTTACTTCGGATAGATTCGATGAGGTACTGGGTACCACTTTACTTCAGCTAGGCCGATGAGACATTGGATGCCAACTTTGCTTCAAACTATCCGATGAGGCACTGGGTGCCAAATTGGTGTGTTTGGTTGGATCCTTGTATCCGCCAAAGTCCGAGTCTGTTAATAGGGGGTAATTAAAAGAATAGTTAAGTTGAATAAAATGAATTGGTTGAGCCACTGAAAGAAATGTAAAAATGAAACATGAATTGAAAATGTGATTTGAATGTGAGTATGAAATAGAAAGCATGAACTAATGGTTCATGAATTAGATCATGGTTCAACATGAATGTTTATGATTTCAATTGACGAATAGCTAAATTAAATTGTATGAATATATTGATAATGGAAAATTTATGTTTGAATTGGTTTAGTAAATATTAAAGTTAGATGATTTAATTTACATGATTATTATGTTTATAATTTGAATTATGGTAATACCACTGACTATAAAATACTCAGCGTACGGTTGTTTTCGTGCGCAGGTTAATAGGTATTCAAAGTCTAGGTTCAGCATCCTGGCGATCTCGACTCCTACGCAAAACTCAGTGATGTATTCTTCTTTTGGCAAAAGTGGCATGTACATAGGTGTTAATTTAGTCACTTTAAAATGTTATATAATTTTTGTTGTAAAGAATTATATTTGGTATTTTGGTGTTTAAACTAATGAAATAGTATGAAAATTTATATGATATGCATGGTATAATTGGTGCTAAATTTAGAATGGATGAATGAAATTCTAATTTAATTTTTAATGGTAACATAAATGTTCATAGAGTAAATTATCAAATTATTGTTATAGGTATGATTTTAATACGATTAAACATGAAATTGCATTGGTTGAAATATTGGTTTTGGATTGGTTCCGGTTTGAAATTGCAGGGAAGGTTAGATATTTATAAAAGGGGTTATATTGAATTTTTTTTAAAAGAGTCAATTAGCAAAAGTTTATATGAATTTATGATTATATTATAATATGTTCGATAATTATATGAATATTAATCATAAATTGTCCGGTTGTCCGGTAATACCTTGTAACCCTATTCTGGCGACAATTTAGGGTTAGGGGGTGTTACAATTATTGGTATCAGAGCTATCAAGTTTAGCTGATTCTTGGGCTAAATCGGGCTCAAAATTGAGTCTAGACGTACATGCCACTATTGAGTCAAAACTAAGTTGGGATTTTTGGATGCTAACCTATTTGTTTATTTCTGTTTTGTAGATTAAAGATGTCTGATGAAAGAATAAATGATACTGATGAAGAAATGCATACCGGAGAAGAAGAATCTTATGGGTTAGAAGAAACTGAATCGGTAACACCTAGTATTAACCCGATGAGAAACCAACCTCCTAGAGCGGAAAGAAGAAATGATAGAGATGATTTTGATATATTGAGAAAAATTGCCGATGCACTACAAAGAGTAGCAGGAACTATTCCTGCTACGACTTCAATTCCAATTCAAAGACGGGCCCCGATAAAGTAATTGAGAAAGTATGGTGCCACTGAATTTATGGGTCTAAAAGGAGTCAATCCATCAATTGTTGAAAATTGGATGGAATTGACTAAGATAATTTTACAGCAATTGGATTATACCCCTCGGGAGAGTTTGATTTGTGTTGTATCGTTATTGCAATAGGAGGCTTATTTATGGTGGGAATCAGTGGTTCTACATTTACCAGAGAATCAGATAACTTGAGATCTATTTCAGAAAGAGTTTCAAAGAAATACATTAGAGAAATGTATATCGAAGACAAGAAGCAAGAGTTTCTAATGCTGCAACAGGGTAATATGTCAATTATAGATTACGAGAGGGAATTTTCGAGACTTAGCAGATATGCCTCCAAGTTTATTCCAACTGAAGCTGATAGTTGTAAAAGATTTTTACGGGGTTTACGAGACGAGAGCAAGGTACAGCTGGTATCACACTGTATTACTGAAATGGTAGACTTGATTGAGTGAGCTAAAATGGTAGAACAAGTGTTGGGCCTTAATAAAAAGACTGAAAGTGTTCGACGAACTAGGAAGCGTACGGAAACTACTAGTTCGAATCCTCAGCTGAAAAGACCAAAAGAATCTCAGGGTGGTTGGATATTCATTTTTAGATCAGACAGAGGTGGAAGAAGCAGGAGTAAATAGATGACAATATCTACTGGCAGTGCAAGAGGTCCATCCCGAAGTGTAGAAATTCTAGACTATGAGCACTACGGAAAGAAACACAGAGGAGAATGTTGGAAATTAACTAGGGGCTACTTTAAGTATGGTTCTATTAATCATTTCATTAGAGATTGTCCGAAAATAGATAGTGCTGCACCCATGACATCACAGAAATCAGTATCTACTACTAGAGGTAGAGGGTCAGGTAGAGGTAGTTCCGTTTCCAGAGGAAGTGCTGGTAGAAAGAGCCATGATATTGTTACCCAACAATCTAAAGCCAGAGTACCAGCCAGAGCTTATGTGGTCAGAATACGGGAAAAAGGTGACGCTCACGATGTGGTGACAGGTATATTTTTACTGTATTCTGAACCTATTTATGCTTTGATTGATCCTAGATCTTCATATTCTTATATTATTGATCCTGGATCTTCATATTCTTATATTAATTCAAAATTAGTTGAGTCGGGAAAATTAAAATCCGAGATGTCTAGAGTGCCTGTAGAAGTGTCGAGTCCATTGGGGCAAACAATATTAGTGAATCAGGTTTGTCCAAAATGCTCGTTAATTATACAGAATAAAACTTTTCCTGTTGACCTGTTGATTATGCCATTTGGGGATTTTGATATAATATTGGGAATTGACTAGTTATCTGAATATGGAGTAATTTTGGACTGCTATAAAAAGAAATTTAGTATTCAGACAGAAAGTGGAGATTGAATTGAAGTAAGTGGTATTCGTACTAATGGGCCAGCACATATCATTTCAACAATAAATGCTAGTAAATTACTTCAACAGGGTTGTTCAGCATATTTGACATATGTTATTAATTCAGATTCAGTTGGAAGCCAGTGTAGTAAAATTTGAATAATTTGTAAGTTTCCTGATGTATTTCCTGAAGAACTACCGGGTTTACCGCCAGATAGAGAAGTTGAATTTGCTATAGAGGTTTATCCGGGCACATCACCAATCTCTATACCTCCGTATCAGATGTCACCTACAAAGTTAAAAGATTTGAAGATACAGTTGCAAGATTTGTTAGACCGTGATTTCATTTGACCGAGCATATTGCCATGGGGAGCTCCGGTATTATTTGTTAAAAAGAAAGATGGCTCGATGAGACTTTGTATTGATTATCAACAACTGAATAAGGTAACAATCAAAAATAAATATCCACTGCCTTGCATTGATGATTTGTTTGATCAGTTGAGAGGAGCTTCTGTATTTTCGAAGATTGATTTAAGGTCAGGCTACTATCAGTTGAAGGTAAAAGAAAGTGATATACCGAAGACAGCTTTTCGTACAAGGTATGGTCACTATGAGTTCCTAATAATGCCATTCGGGTTGACAAATGCTCCAACTACTTTTATGGGTCTCATGAAACGTATATTTTAGCCGTATTTAGATAAGTTTGTGGTGGTTTTTATTGATGATATATCGGTTTATTCGAAGTTAGAGTCAGAACATGATCAACATCTCAGGATTGTACTGCAGATATTACGAGAAAAACAGTTGAATGGAAAGCTCAGCAAATGTGAATTTTGGTTGTCAGAGGTTGTATTTCTGAGACATGTAGTATCTGCAGATGGAATCCGATTTGATCCAAAGAAGATTGAAGCGATTGTACAGTGGAAACCACCAAGAAATATATCAGAGGTACGTAGTTTGCTTGGTTTAGCTGGGTATTATAGAAGATTTGTAAATAGATTTTTGAATATAGCTTTACTAGTGACCAAGCTGCTACAAAAGAATGTACCGTTTGTGTGGGATGATCAATGCCAAGAAAGTTTTGAAAAGTTGAAGCAAATGTTAACAGAGGCACTAATTCTGACATTACAAGAGTCGGGGAAAAATTTTGTAGTGTATAGTGATGCTTCTTTAGTGGTTTAGGTTGTGTACTAATGTAGGATGGAAAAGTAATAGCCTATTCATCTCGTCAATTGAAGCCACACGAACATAACTATCTGACTCATGATTTGGAACTAGCAGTTGTGATTTTTGCTCTGAAGATTTGGAGACATTATTTGTACAGTGAGAAATGCTACATCTATACCGATCATAAAAGTTTGAAATATCTCCTTTCCCAAAAAGAATTAAACTTGAGACAAAGACAATGGATAGAGCTCCTAAAAGATTATGTCTGTGTTATAGATTACCATCCGGGAAAAGCTAATGTTGTGGCTGATGCACTAAGTAGAAAAGCTGCAATTGAATTAAGAGCAATGTTTGCACAGCTTAGTATCAGTGATGATGTGGGTCTTATGGACAAGTTGAGAGTGAAGCCAGTAATGTTTGATCAGATCAGATCAACTCAGTTGGAAGATGACAAATTATTGAAGAAAAGAAAGATGGTACAGAGTGGTACAGCAGAAAATTTTAGTATTGATGATTATGGATATTTGAGGTTTCAAATCGGATTTGTATTCCAGTTACTTCTAAGCTTAAAGAGTTGATTCTACGGGAAGCTCATGATAGTTCATTTGCTATGCACCCCGAAGACATGGAGATGTATCGTGATTTAAGAGAATTATACCAGTGGCCAGGGATGAAAAGAGACAGTTGAATTTGTCGATAAATGTTTGACATGTCAGCAGGTAAAAGCAGAACATCAGGTACCAACAGGTTTACTTCAGCCTATTAGTATCCTTAAGTGGAAATGGGATTGTATCACTATGAATTTTGTTACAGGATTACTGATATCGGCAAGCAAAAAAAATACTATCTGGATAATTGTTGATCGACTTACAAAGTCAACTCATTTCATAGCAGTCAAAACCGACTGGTCATTACAGAAGCTTGCTGAGATTTATATTCGGAAAATTGTAAGATTACATGGTATTCCTACATCGATAATCTCAGATCGGGATTCATGATTTAATTCAAGATTTTGGAGGCAGCTACACGATTCTCTGGGAACTCAATTCAATTTTAGTATGGCTTTTCATCCATAAACAGATGGACAATCAGAGCGGGTAATTCAAATTCTGGAAGATATGCTTCGGGCTTGTATCATCAATTTTGAATCAGGTTGGGAACGATATTTGCCACTAGCAGAATGTGTTTATAACAATAGTTTCCAATTTAGTATTCAAATGGCTTCGTATGAAGCATTATATGGTTAAAGGTGTCGATCACCAGTATGTTGGACAAAATTGAAGGAAAGAAAAATTATTGGGCCAGAATTGATTCAAGAAACAAAAGAAACAGTGAAGAAGATTAAAGATAGATTGAAAGAAGCCTTTGATAGGCAAAAATCATATGCAGACTTGAAACGACGAGACATTGAATATTTTGTTGGTGATAAAGTATTCATCAAATTATCACCTTGGAAGAAAGTTTTGAGATTTGGCCAAAAGGGTAAATTAAGTCCACATTTTATTAGGCCATATGAGATTGTGGAAAGAATTGGGTCCGTTGCCTATCGATTAGCTTTACCTCCAGAATTACAGAAAATTCATGATGTTTTTCATGTTCAATGCTTCAGAGATATAGTTCAGATCCTTCTCATGTTATTCCTACTGAAAATATTGAAATCCGGTCTGATTTGTCTTATGAAGAAGAGTCGGTTCAGATTTTACCGCAAGAAATGAAAGAATTAAGAAATAAAAGGGTTCCTTTAGTGAAAGTTTTATGGAGGAATCATAATGTTGAAGAAGCGACTTGGGAACCAAAGGAAACTATGAGAACACAATATCTTCATCTCTTCTCAGGTAAATTTCGAGGACGAAATTTATTAAAGGGGGAGAAATGTAATGACCCAAAATTCACGAGCACTGGAAAAGTGAGTTATAGGGCCTTCGTCTTAGTGAAATAAGTTCGAAAATAATTATTAAAAATATTTGTGAGCCTAGTGTTGTGTCTAATTAGGTTTTAATTAGGTGAATTTAGCTTAATTTAGAGTAATTAGTAAAAAGGACTAAATTGAATAAGGGGTAAAATTTTAATTCTAAAGTAATAGAAAATAAAAAGGATTAAACTGGTAATTAAATCATTTACAAAAGTTGAAGCAGCATATATGTATTAAAATCTAAGATTTTATTTAGGTTATATTTAAATATTATATATAATTATTATAATTATTAATTAACATTATGATTTTATATTAGATTATTATAATTAGTATTATTATTAAATAAATTAAATAGTAAATAATTGTATGGTAATAAAATATACATGTGTAAAATTATATTGGTACATTTGTAAATTAAATACTCAATTACTTATAATTTACGTATAAAGGTATTTTATAATAATTAATTGTATTAATTATATTATGAGATTTTTATAAATTAAAGTTATGACAAATGTATGAGGATGATAGGGTACAAATGTAATAATATGTATGTGTACAAATGTAATATATGTAATTGATATTAAAATAGATATTTATTAATTAGATAAATAATTAGAACAAGATTTTTGGTATGAAAAACAAATTAGGTAATGACATTTGTAATAATATAAATATGTACACTTGTTATATAATTATTAATTTACTTAATATTAAAGTAAAAGATTGTGACAGCCCTAATGTGACCCTAGTCGGGAAGTGGTTTCGGGACCACAAAACCGAGTCATAAAAATAATTAACTGTCCTATTTGATGCTTATTATATGTATATATGCATGTGTGAAAATTTTCATATTTGAATTTTGTTAATTGTAGGTGAATTTAGGTAAATAGGACTTATGTGAGAAAATTTAGAAATGTGCTAGGCAAATGTTAAAGTGGCCTATTGATGAATGTTAGAAAATGTTGTCCTTGCATGTCAAAATACCCAAAAGTTGAGCTAGTGGCCGGCCATGCTATGGGATTAACCATATTATAAACACTTTGTGTTAATGTGGCATGTAGGAAACAATAAATAAAAAGTTAGTAATAAAGAAATGGAAAAAGGAAAATGATGAAAAAAATGTCCATCCTTTAACATCTTTGGCCGAAAATTTTAAGGAGAAAGGAAGAAGAAAGGTTGAAGAGGTTCAGCCTTGCATGTAACTAGGCTAAGGTATGTTTGATGTTGCTCCATGAGATTCATGTATATTTTTAGTTGTTAGCTTGAGTCCTACCTAGCCCATGGTTTAAATCTTTGCTATGTGAGGGAGATGATACTCGGCCATGGGTGTTGTCTTCTTGGTTGATGTTTGATGTTGTGTTGATGAGGTATGAAGATGATAGAGTGTGTGTGAGAATTTGAAAAAGGTAGGTCTTAGCAACTTCATGAAGCAATCGACCATGGTATATCCATAAGTATGATTTATGCTTGTTATGTCACTCATGGTTAAAATGATTCGGCTATGCTTCATGTAAAATAAAATATACATCTGAATTTGGTTATTATATTTGGTTGAGGTGCTATACATGATTTGGTATTAAATGATATTAGGTTATATTCGAACGTAGAAAGAGTTTATTTTGATACGCTTATTACATGGTAGGTAAGATTTGTGTTTTGGATATATGTTTATATTTGGTTAATGATTTATTCTTGTGAAGTATAAATTTGTAACATGAATTGAGTTGGAAGTTATTATAATGTATTTGTGCATTCAGGTATATGATGAAAATATATGAGATGGTTATAATCAACTTTGTGATTCGGCTCTTACCACACATATATATATTTGCACATGATGTATTGGTATGACATATATATTATCTCAAGGTATATATTTATATATGGTGGTGTTTCAGTTATGGAGTAAATGATGGATGCGTATTGAGTTATAATATGTAATGCATTAGTTAGTAAAATGTATGTCATTTATATGTGGTATTAAGTATATAATTGGCCTCAACATAGACATGCATATTCGGCCATAGGAAGAAGATTGGTGTTGCATGTATTCGGTTAGAGGCAAGCATATTGATGCTTTTATCTTGGCTTAGACAATCGGCTAAAAAGGAGTGTGGGTTAATATGTTGAGTTGATTCATGATTTCATATGTATGTGACTTTAATGTCTAATGTATATATATATGGGCTAAGTACCTTGAGTTCCTCTTTTCGATGCTCAAATGATTAAATCAATTTATTTGTTAAATTAAGCTCAAGAGCAAAGGGGAACTAAATCAGATAAAGGGAAGGAAAGAGTGGTCGAATAGCCATTGAAATCGTTCGACAACATCCGAGGTAAGTTTTCGAGTAACGAGACTTAGTTTACGATTTGATTAAGTCATGACGTATGAGCATAACAAATATACGGTGATATGATGATTCTACTTGAATTATAGGTTGAGTAAATTAGTCTATGCGTATGACGGGTAGCCGTATGTGCATAGAGATCGTGTCATAAAGCAAACTAAACCATGCTGTTTGTATGTGACTAGTGAGCCGAAAATGGGATTGCTTAATACGTGACTTGTGTTTGAACTCTAATTATGAAAATGAAATATAGATGTGTCATGATTTATTGATATGTGCATGAATATTTGGATGATAACCGGGCTAAGTCCCGAAGGCATTTGCGCTAGTGACTAGTTCCGGGCTAAGTCCCGAAGGCATTTGTGCGAGCTACTATATCCGGGCTAAGTCCCGAAGGCATTTGTGCGAGTTACTATATCCGGGATAAGTCCCGAAGGCATTGGTACGAGTTACTATATCCGGGCTAAGTCCCGAAGGCATTGGTGCGAGTTACTATATCCGGGCTATGTCCCGAAGGCATTCGAGCGAGTAGCTATATCCGGTTAAATCCCGAAGGTACTTGGCTTGGGAATGAGTGACCTTGCTGTAATAGTTTCAATTAATACGCTCGTAAAATCCCAGCGATGAGGTATGTTTCGTATATGCATTGAATTAGTTGATCCCTTACAAATAGTATTCGCTCAGTCGATAAATGAGCTACCGGCCTTTGGCTAAGTTGATCTTTTGTGTATGAATATAAGGGTTGGTAATGTGAAGTAAGTATGATATTGAGAATTTGTGCATATGAAATTATCCGTTTAGCCATATAAATGCTACAGTTTAGTTGTGTCTAATTTCATGGCTCAAAACTTACTAAGCATTAAATGCTTACTCCGTTTCTTTGAATCTCTGTTTTATAGGTTTTGGTTCGTCAGCTATCAGACTCGGGATTGTCGAAGTCGAAGTCGTCCACACTATCAAAGCCCCTTTTGGTACACTTTTGGTTGAACTTTGAAATGGCATGTATAGGACTACCCTTTTGATGTTGGTCATGTACCTTTCGGTATTGTACAAATTTGGATAGCCATGCGAAAATGGCTTATATATATATTTTGAGCATAATGTTATAATCATCTTGTATGTATATGGTTATTGAGAGGTGTGGAATGATTGGCCGTTGGAATGGTTAATCACAATCATATTTTGTGCTATATATGCTAAAAGGGTTAGTTAAATCATGGAAACTATGTAATAGGTAAAGTCTACCCCAAAGGCAGATGCTGACAGCAGCAGCGGTGTGAATTTTAAAAATCATTAAAAATAGTAGGAATGGATTTAAATAGTGAATAAATTATGTAATCGAACCTTGATGAATCTACTTTCATATGGAAGAAACGAAATTGTCATATGAGTCTGATTTTAAGAGATATCTAAATTTTCGTGGGATAGGGCCGGAGTGATTTCTGGATCCCCTGATCTGACTTTGGAAATTCATTATAAATTAACCAGAGATAATTAGAAGTCATTCCATATATGTATAGATTCATTTTTGAGTCTAGTTTCATTAGAAACAAACGGGATAAGTATTGAAGCCCTGTACAGGGAGATATTAAGTCGTAATGCATGAAGGTCAGAGCAGTCGAACCCTGTAATATGGGAGAATTTAACTAATAAATTGTACTAATTGGCCCAACAAAAAATTCTAGAAAACAATTTTTAGATGGATATATGAGTCTAGTTTCAGGGAAAATTTACGAAACTGATTTTCGAGTTTTGGAACTCAAGATATGATTTTTAAGGTGACAGTGACGCAGTTAGCCAGCTAGTCTGGAAATTTTTAAAATGGACTATAAAAATAAGGGAATTAAGTCTGTTAACCCCTCGTGTCTGACTCCGGCAACGGTCTCGGGTACGGGGTGTTACAAAGATATTTTAATATATAATATTTATATTATATTATGTTAATAAAATAATAAAGCATAAAAGAAATAAAGAAACAAAGAAACAAAGAAACAAAGAAACAAATCAAAAGAAACAGAGAGCATTTCGAAGGTAGCAGGAAAAGAAAGAAAGTAAAGAAAAAGGAAAAGCTGAGGATTTAAGGTTTAAAGCTTTGATAGCTAACAAAGAACCAGAGATATCGGCTCAAAAGGGAAATGAGAAGATTACCGAGGAGTAAATCAAGAATTTCAGGTTTGTATTACTATAATTCAAGTTATTTATTTTTAAGTATTAATTTTAAATTTATTTATTTTATAGTAAGTAAATATTAAGGTAAATAATTTTATTGAATTGAATTTAGAAAATTGAATTGAATGAGACATACGTATTAGTATTACTATAATTCGAATTTAATTATTATTAATTGTTGAATTTTAAGTTAATATGCATGGTAAGTATTAGTATTAAATTGTATGAAATTAAATTGAATTGTGATTATATGTGAATAATTGAAATGCATATTGAATTGAGAAAGTGTATTGAATTATGAATATGTGAATTGAAAATTGATTGAAAAGTGGAAAATGATTGAATTGAAAATGTGAGAAATTGCAGCTGAATTTAATTGAGATTTATATGTGATCCGGAAACCCTATTAACTAGTCGGGCTGAGTCGGATATAGTTGGCATGCCATAGGATTGGAGCTGTTCAGGGATGCTTCTACCTCGAGTCGATGAGATACTGGGTGTCACTATTTTACTTCGGATAGATTCGTTGAGGTACTGGGTGTGACACCCCTAATGTGACCCTAGTCGGAAAGTGGTTTCGGGACCACAAAACCGAGTCATAAAAATAATTAACCGTCATATTTGATGCTTATTATATATATATGCATGTGTGAAAATTTAATGTTTGAATTTTGTTAATTGTAAGTGAATTTTATTAAATAGGACTTGTGTGAGAAAATTTAGAAATGTGCTAGGCAAATGTTAAAGTGGCCTATTGATGCATGTTAGAAAATGCTTGTCCTTGCATGTCAAATTACCCAAAACTTTAGGTAGTGGCCGGCCATGCTATGGGTTAAAGCATATTATAAACATTTTTTGTTAATGTTTTATGTTAAAAATAATAAAATAAAAAGTTAGTAATAAAGTAATGAAAAGGGAGGGGTGATGAAAACAAAGTTGTCTCATCCATGCTCCCCCATTGCCGTGACTTGAGGAAGGAAGAAGAAGAGGATTCTCTTGCTTCATGTTCGGTTGGTTGATGTTTAGGAAGAGGTATGTTTGATGTTATTCCATGAAATTCATGCATATTTCTAGATGTTGGTTTAAATTCTTTTGCTATTTGATGGAGATGATACTCGGCCATGGGTGTTGTCTTCTTGGTTGGTGTTTGATGTTGTGGTGATGAGGCATGAAGATGATTAAGTTTGAGTGCTTAATAAAAAGGATGGGTCTTAACAACTTCATGAAGTATTCGGCCATGGTGCTAAAATGTTGTATTGTGTTTAAACTTAGAATTTTTTTTAGTTATATGGATGTGTTAAGTTGCTTGAAATGTTAGATTAATTTGAACTCATCACCAAGTTCTTTAGGCAACCCATGTTAAAAATTTTGGTATTGAGATGCCTAGAAATTTCGGCCATAGTAGCTGTGGAGAGATAAGGTTTTTGTTTCTTATTAAATTGGATGTATCTTGTTGTATGAGTGCTTGAACAAACTATGATTAAATAGATGCATAGATTCAAGGTGGGAAGAATTGGCTATTATGCTTGATACTAATGCCGAATATGAGAATGTTGTACTTGAAAAATGTAGGTGAACATGACAAGTGTATTCGGCTTAGGGCATAAAGGATATGAAAAATTTGGTATTTATTTTTGATTGTGTGTGTATGACCATGGATAATTGGCTGCACAAATATTATAAATACATAATGTATGTTAAATTTATTAAGCTACAAAACATTATACATGATCGACCAAGGTAAATTATTTGAGTAAAGTATATCTTGATGGTACATTTCGGCTAGTATAAAATGTATATGGATGTCGTATGACTATGTTTAATTTGGGAAGTAAATTGTTTGATTTAGCTCAAGAGCTTAGAGGATCAAAGTTGGATAAGGGAAAGGAAAAAGTGATCGAAGAGCCGTCGTAATCGTTCGGCAACTTCCGAGGTAAGTTTTAAGTGATTAAACGTTGAGTAAATTCAATCATAATAGGACATAATGAGTTGATTTAATAAGATATGATGTGGCCATGGTATGTCTTAAACTCAAATGGTAAGTTCATAAGTGTTTGGACTTGGAAATTTAAGAGCAAATTGTAATAATTTGCTTAGGACAGCAGCAGTAATGTGAATTTAGAAAATCACTATAAATTGTTGGTGTGGAATTATAGGCTGAATAAAATATGTAATCAAATCTTAATTAGTCTAGTTTCTTACAAAAGAGACCGTGTAAGCAAAGAAATTTCCTATAAATATATATTTAAAGTTGTGTGAGACAGTGTCAGAATGACTCCGAAATCCCCTGTTCTGTTTTTAGAAAATCATTATAATTTATACAAAAATGGTTATAAGATAAAATTTATATTCTTAGATTTCTTAATGAGTCTAGTTTCAAATGAAATCAAATAGAACATATTTTGAATTCTGTACAATGAGAAATTGGATTCGTAGTGAAGAGTGGTCAGATTAGTCAAACAGTGAAACAGGGGAAACTTTAAGAAAAATATGGTATTGATTGGCCGAACCTAAAATTCTAAAAATTTTATGGATGGAAGATATATGAGTCTATATTCAAGAAAAATTAACGGCAATTGATTTTGAGTTTTGTACCTCCAGTTATAAATAATTTAGTGACTATTGCTTAGGAAAATAGCTTGTAGTGAATATGTGAATTTGTTGTAAACATTGATGAAACTATTTGAGTTGCTTATAAGCTATTGCTGAAATTAATGTACAAGATAAATATATATGTGTGTGTTAAAGCCGAATGGCTAATGTGAAATATACATGAGATATGTATATGTGGTAAAGCCGAATGGCTAGTGTGAAATATGTATGAGATATGTGTGTGGTAAAGCCGAATGGCTAATGTGAAATATATATGAGATATGTATGTGGTAAAGCCGAATGGCTAGTGTGAGATATGTATGAGATATGTATATGTGGTAAAGCCGAATGGCTAGTGTGAAATATGTATGAGATATGTGCGTGGTAAAGCCGAACGGCTAATGTGAAATATATATGAGATATGTATATTTGGTAAAGCCGAATGGCTAGTGTGAAATATGTATGAGATATGTTTGTGGTAAAGCCGAATGGCTAATGTGAAATATATATGAGATATGTATATATGGTAAAGCCGAATGGCTAGTGTGAGATATGTATGAGATATGTATATGTGGTAAAGCCAAATGGCTAGTGTGAAATATGTATGAGATATGTGTGTGGTAAAGCCGAATGGCTAATGTGAAATATATATGAGATATGTATATTTGGTAAAGCCGAATGGCTAGTGTGAAATATGTATGAGATATGTGTGTGGTAAAGCCGAATGGCTAATGTGAAAAATATATGAGATATGTATATGTGGTAAAGCCGAATGGCTAGTGTGAAATATGTATGAGATATGTATATGTGGTAAAGCCGAATGGCTAGTGTGAAATATGTATGAGATATGTGTGTGGTAAAGCCGAATGGCTAATGTGAAATATATATGAGATATGTATATGTGGTAAAGCCGAATGGCTAGTGTGAAATATGTATGAGATATGTGTGTGGTAAAGCCGAATGGCTAATGTGAAATATATATGAGATATGTATATGTGGTAAAGCCGAATGGCTAGTGTGAAATATGCATGAGATATGTATATGTGGTAAAGCCGAATGGCTAATGTGAAATATGTATGAGATATGTATATGTGGTAAAGCCAAATGGCTAGTGTGAAATATATATGAGATATGTATATGTGGTATAGCCGAATGGCTAGTGTGAAATATGTAGGAGATGTGTGTATATTGTGGCCGAATGACCAAATGTGAAAGGTGTGTATTATTAGATATTTGATGAGGCAAATGAATTACAAATATGACAGTCGATGTGAATGTTGTAACATGTGATTAAATGTACATGAAACTTGGAAATATATTCCGGGTAAGACCCGATGACTACGTGTGGAGATTATGTCCGGGTAAGACCCGATGACTATGTGTGGAGATTTTGTCTAGGTAAAACCCGATAACTACGTGTGGGGACTATTTGAGCTAAAGGTTTCGCTGAAGATTCGAGTAAAGCATAAGATTATACGACTTCACAGTAATAATTGGTAATAAATACGTTCAATGCGTTAAGCTGGTCAGGTATGTATTTTGAGATTATATTTAAGCATGATTTGGACTCAATCACAAGGTCGTTATGTGATGCATATGTAAGTAAAGCAATAAGACTGTTCTATGATTATTGTGTGTTTGGTCAATGTGGAAAGTTAGGTGAAAATATGTAATGTACCTATGTTTATAAGAGATCACTATCAAGTGAGAATTTATCTGCCTATTATATATGATGGGATGGGCATATTCGGTAAAGGGATGGTATGCCCGAAGGAAGAGTGAAATAAAAATACGAACAACTATGTTATAATTTGATTGTTATCTGTTGACACTGCTTAAAACTTACTAAGCATTGTAATGCTTACTCCGTTTACTTTGTTTCCTCTGTTTTATAGATCTCATTTGGAAGCTACAGGCTCGGGGATCGTCAGCAACTAGTCACACTATCACTATCCACTGCTTGTTACTGTTATGTTTTGAATTATTTTATGGCATGTAAAGAGTAGACCAGTGGCCGAAGAATATTTTGGTTAATGTATATAAGCCATGCGAAAATGACATCTTTTGAATGTGTACTTATAGCAGTTAAATTGTATCCCTAACTGTCTTTAGTATTTACCTAAAGGAACGTTCTTTATAAAAAAATATTCAAAATTTTTACTGTTCGGATATGAGTTTCAAGTCCGGTAATGCCCTTTTACCTATTCCGGCGACAGATACGGGATAGGGGTGTTACACTGGGCACCACTTTACTTCGGCTAGGCCGGTGAGACATTGGGTGTCAACTTTGCTTTGAACTATCCGATGAGGCACTGGGTGCCAAATTGCTGTGTTTGGTTGGATCCGTGTATCCGCCAAAGTCCGAGTCTGTTAATAGGGGTAATTACAAGAATAGTTAAGTTGAATAAAATGAATTGGTTGAGCCACTGAATGAAATGTAAAAATGAAACATGAATTGAAAATGTGATTTGAATGTGAGTATGAGAATAGAAAGCATGAACTAGTGGTTCATGAATTAGATAATGGTTCAACATGAATGTTTATGATTTCAATTGACGAATAGCTAAATTAAATTGTATGAATATATTGAGAATGGCAAATTTATGTTTGAATTGGTTTAGTAAATATTAATGTTAGATGATTTCATTTACATGATTATTATGTTTATAATTTGAATTATGGTAATACCACTGAGTATAAAATACTCAGCGTATGGTTGTTTCCATGAGCAGGTTAATAGGTATTCAGAGTCTCGGTTCAGCATCCGGCGATCCCGACTCCTACGCAAAACTCGGTGATGCATTCTTCTTTTGGCAAAAGTGGCATGTACATAGGTGTTAATTTAGTCACTTTAAAATGTTATATAATTTTTGTTGTAAAGAATGGTATTTGGTATTTTGGTGTTTAAACTAATGAAATAGTATGAAAATTTACATGATATGCATGGTATAATTGGTGCTAAATTTAGAATGGATGAATGAAATTCTAATTTAATTTTTAATGGAAACATAAATGTTCATAGAGTAAATTATCAAATTATTGTTATAGGTATGATTTTAATACGATTAAACATGAAATTGCATTGGTTGAAATATTGGTTTTGGATTGATTCCGGTTTGAAATTGCAGGAAAGGTTAGATATTTATAAAATGGGTTATATTGAATTTACAAAAAAAAAAGAATCAATTAGCAAAAGTTTATATGAATTTTTGATTATATTATAATATGTTCGATAATTATTTGAATATTAATCATAAATTGTTCGATTGTCCGGTAATACCTTGTAACCCTGTTCTGGCGACGGTTTAGGGTTAGGGGGTGTTACATTCATATTTCTCTTTGTTTGTATTCAAGAATACTGTACCTAATATGGTATCAGTCACCTGAGGTCATGGTGCCTGCTTCCTCTGCCAATCCATGGATAATTCAATAGACTCCACTTCCATTGATCATTCTAGCCTGCCATTTTCAAGCTCTCGTTTGATTCAGTCATTTCCTTGCCATGACACAGTAAAACTAGATAAGAAAAGCTTTGTTCAATGGCAGCAACATGTTCATTTAATATTTGAGGGCTATAAGTTGTTAGGGTTTTTAGAAGGCATATTACCTGTTCCGATGAGGTTTGTGGCGTCTCCAAATGGTGATTTAACTCCTAATCCCGTTGCCTCTGCCTTAGTTCAGCAAGATAAACTCCTCCCATCCTAGTTGCTTTCCACGACCAGTGCGTCTTTATTGTCATGTTTTACGGCCACTAAATGGCCTATAATGTCTAGACTATTGCAAATCATCTGTTCACGGCGTCTACCGGTGCTAAACTATCTCATGTTCGGCATGAATTGCACTTCGTAACAAAAGGTGAGCTCTCTGTTAAAGAATACATCATAAAAATTTAGAATCTTTGTGCTTTGCTTGAAGCTTCTGGCTCTAGTGTTTCGGAGACTGAAAAAGTAGAAGTTATTCTTGCGGGATTGTCATCTGAGTTTGATGTTGTGTTAACTCTGGCGTCGTTTTCATTGGAGGCTCTTCCATTCCAGAAATTGGTCGATGTACTATTGGAGATCGAAATTCACCAAACACGGACGATGAATAATGTGCCAATGCATGCCAATCTTGTTGAAACTCCTCTAGGGACTGAGTCTGGTTGGGGTGACGTGTGCAGTGGTCGTTCCTCTGGCTCATGAGGGCGTGGCTTTCATCCGCGAGTACAGTGTCAGATTTTCTGCCGTTATGGACATCTTGCGCAATGATGTTTCTATCGATTTAACCGATAGTATGGTGGTCCAACTACTTCATCGATGGTGCGACCCTCGTCTACTAATATTAGAAGGAGGTGCCCGGTGGTTGATATGCTGGTTTTGGAGGGCCTGGGCACTATACTGCCTCGATAAGAGATAGTCTAGTGCTTTTTCCTGGTAGAGCATCTTGGGGCAGATGGCCCTCATTTTAAGGTTTTGGAACTGTACCGTAGTATAGGGATACAAATCCCTTTGTCCATGAAAAAGTAAATCAGTTAGGTCATGAGCTTGCATCAGATTGTGGCCCACATAGACATTGGATTGGGTCTAGTGGCCCAAGTATGCTTTATGGTCCATATCACTAACCTTGCATGTAACACTCATTGGGCCAGTGACGATTTGAGCCATCTGCTGAGGTTTAACGTTCGTGTAGTGCAGGCCAGTCTACTGGGCCTGGTGGGCCTAGTGAGCAGGCCGCTGCTGAGCCGAATTTTGGGCCTAATTCTCTTTGGCCATCAGCTCATTATGTTGGACTTGAGGGCACGAATCCTTTGCCAAATCATAATCCCGGAGTTTCATGGCGGACTAAACCTCATGCACGTGTTATTGATTGTGACTCTTTGCCATGTATTGGTTTGCCTTGTATCCTTGATTTTCATGTGTCTGATTATTCAACCGCTACTAAGTACGGGTCTAATTTTGATAATACTGATTCCCATGTTTCTGTACCTGTTGGGACTTCGTCTTGGTATCTAGATTCTAGGGCCACTCATCTTATAATAGCCCGATTTTGGGCCTAGTCGGAACAGTGGTTTCAGGACCATAAATCTGACGAGGAAAATTTTATTTTTATTATATTTTTTATGGTCTACAATTTCAAGGAATGATTTCGTGAAAATTTCATTTGAAAATTTTGGCGTTTGAGCACTCAAATTAGTCAAAAGGACTAAATCATAAAAAGTGCAAAACTTGAGTTCTAGAAGCTAGAGGTGTCTAATTGCTATGAAATTTTAAATTGGAGGTCGCTAAATGATAATTACACCATTGGTTAATTTTTTGGACAAAAATGGACATGAAATACGTGAAATATAATATTTTTAATTTGGGTGTATTTTGATCATTTAGTAATTAAAATGAATTAAAAACAAAATTAAAATCCAATTTTTGTCCATCTTCAACCCCATGGCCGAATTTCACAAGGGGAAACCATGGCTAGGGTTTTTCAAGATTCCAAGCTCGATTGTAAGTCCGTTCTAGCCCCATTTTTAATGATTTTCATGTTTCTGAAATCCTTGTAACAAGATCTGTCTATTTCTACCACTAATTTGAGATATAGTTAAAGTTTAGGGTTTTGACCCATGATGAATATTTGTGTATTTTTGTGTTTAATGGTAGAAAATGCATGTTTATGGTTAAAGACTTTTACTAAGTGATTTCCGGTGAAAATGCTTAAAAGGACTAATTTGTAAAAGTTATAAAATATGTAGTAAAAGTGTGTTTTAATGGAAATTTTGGGCTGCTATAGTTATTAAAATGATTCCTGTAGGCTTGTACGTTAAAGAAATTGAATAAATTTCATTTTTCAAGCTTAGAGGCAAAAATGTAAATATGTTAAACTTTAGGGGCAAAAACATAATTTTATAATAATATGATTTTTGGGTCACATAGAATAATGTGACTAATAAGTGAGCTAAATTTGATATTATAGATCAAGAAAAATGAGATTCGGGCCTAGAACGAGGGTAAAATAAGTATTTGACGGTTAGGTCATTTTCACCATTTATGGTATTGAGGTAAATTTACATGTGAATAATGCAATGCTATATTTATATTTTAAATTGCTTTAATATTATATGATTGATATTATAAGCAAGTTCAATAATACCACGATAACGAAGAAGTCTCGCCTGAACCTTAGGAATAGATAGGATACAAATGTCATTACATTAGAGTTATGTGTGATTTCATGTAAGACCATGTCTGGGACATGGCATCATATGAGATATCGTGTAAGACCATAGCTGGGCTATCGACACCGATATGTGATCTCATGTAAGACTATATTTTGGATATGGCATTGGCATCTTACTATATGTATGAGGTTTCCCAGGTATCCTTTAGTATTCCAAGTGGTTCAATAGGTAATTCAAAGATTATGTCAAAGATTATGTCAAAGATGTGAAAAGATATGACTGCGTTACGAGTTCGTACAGGTATGTACGTAAATTTTATAAGCATTGGCTTCATGATATTATGAGTTCATGATCACTATGAAAGTGACCTTAAATTAAACTTGTGAATAAGTGTTTATGTTGATGATGTGTAAATTCATGGTAAATTCAGTTGAGAATCATGTGTTAAGCTTTTGAGCCATATCAAATTGAGAGATAAGATGTTTAGTTCACTTGATTTGTGATTCATTGGATATGTATAAAAAATGAAAGACTTGCATAATTGCCTATTAAAATGGTTATGAAAGTATGTGAAGTTAAGAGTTTAAATCATTGAAAGATGTTAAACTTTGGGCTTGAAAATATGAATACGCATAATTAATGTGTATTTTACTATGAGGCTTGAAATGATTTGTTAATGATTATTATGGTATGTTATATTAGAGATGATACGATTGTTTGGAAAATGTTAAGATGTATTAAATTATGCTTATAAATTGAAGGGGGTAAGCATTGTGATTGAATAAGTTATGAATATGAAGATTTAATGACGTTTATGTTGTGTTATGTTATGTTTGTTGTATGAAAAATGTATGACTATTGTTGCTTATTATTTGCATAGCTTTGTAGCTTACTCCCCTTCATTTCCCATATCTTATACGGTTGTATGCTAGCTCGAGTTGGAGATCACCGGAGATGCTATCACACTATCAAGCTATCATGTTGGGTAAATGAACGCAAACCCTTGAGTCTATGGCATGCATAGGGACTTAGTCATTTTGTGTATGTGTCATTATGATATGGCCAGATGTATTGGCTTTTAATGATTAAGGATTTGATTTGGTATGTAGCCACATAAATTAGCATATATTGGCTAATGAGTTGCAAGCATATTAATTACTCATATGCCTATGCCAATGTCATTGTGTGATGTAGCTTATAACGGTATGTTAATGAAATTAGACTAGATGATACATGTGGGAAGTTGTTATGTTGAAGGTGATTGGGTATGTGTGGACTTGATAAAGTATGATGTTATGAGCATGTATATGAAGGTAAGGAAATGATATGTTTAAGTCTTTATTGTTGATGTATAGGTTAAATTGGCCAATGAATGGCATGTAAATATTCGATAATGACTAGTTATTGGAATGGCTAGTTATGGATATGCTTTGGTGTTTTGTATGTCTAAATGAAAATTAATACAAAGAAATCATGAAAGAGTAAAATTAGCATTAAAATAGTTTTGGACAGCAGCAGTAGTATAACTTTGAAAAATCACCAAAAATTGTGGAAATCAAATTAGAGGTTGAATAAAATATGAAATTAAAGCCAATTGAGTCTAGTTTTACATAGAATAAACGACGTAAACAAAAGAATTTCATTTTATGAGATATTTGAATTTTTGTGAGACAATGTCAGAATGATTTTAGGTTCTCCTGTTTTGAATTTGGAAAATCATTAAAAATTGTATAAAAAATACTTTGGGGTTCAAATTTATATGCTTAAATTCTTAATGAGCAGAGAAACAAAAGGGAACATCATCCGAATCTCGTACTAAGAGATAATTAATTTTTAGTGAAGAAAGGTCGAAACTGTCAAACAACAGAATAGGGATGAATTTGAAGAATTAACTATACTTATTGGCTTAACCATAAATTCTGAAAATTTTATGGCAGGAAGATATTTGAGTCTAGTTTCAGAAAAATCAAGCGGAACTTAATTTAGAATTTTGTAGCTTAAGATGTAAATAATTTAGTGACTATGACTCAAGTGGAAAGTTTTGTTATGAACAGTAAATAATTGTTTTGATATGTTTAAGCCTTGATTATGGTTGTGTTGGTAGCTTAATTGTGTCATGTTAAGTGCCATTGAAAGTGTGTATGTCAGTGTGCAAATGAGGGTAGCAAATGGCTTGGTAAATAGCCATTTTCTTGGCCATACGGGCAGAGACACGACTGTGTGTCTCAATCATATGAAGGACATGGCCCCGGAACACGGGCGTGAGACTTCTCTGTGTGACCCCAAATCGTGCATGACGTCATAAACAGAGAGTTGCACGGGCGTGTTATAACAACCCTTACCCGTATTCCGAGCTAGGAATGGGGTACGAGGCATTACCGGACTTAATACGATCAATCATGTAAAAACCAGCCATAAAATTTCATCTAAATTAAAAACTTTCATACATATGTTTAACGTCCCTTATATGGGCCTACGGGGCCCAAAACATACATTCGGGGTGGTTCGGGACCAAACTGTAAACATATGAAACTTTTGCAACACTTAGAAAACTTTCAGACTTTGGAGAGTCACACGCCCGTATGAGTTGGCCGTGTGGGTTCACACGCCCGTGTGGCATGGACACGCCTATGTCTTTAGCCCGAGTAACTCTCTGTTTATAACTTCATCACCAAAGCAATGGCATATGGCCTAGGCACACGCCCGTGTCTCCAGGCCGTGTCCTTCACACGACTGAGACGCACAGCCGTGTCTCAACTCGTATGGCCAATTCAAAGCTAAAATACATGATGCAGTGGACACACAGCTGAATTACACGCCCATGTGGGCAGACCGTGTGTCACACACGGTCTAGACACATGTCCATGTGTCTCTACTCGTGCGAACAATTTTGAGGCTATTTTCCAAGCCATTGGTCACCCCCAATTTCATACACACATGCTTACTTTCATTGGCCATTAACATGGCACATCACAGCACTTAATCAAACACAATTAAGACATGATCAAGGCAAATTCATATCCATTCATGCAACTCAACACTATGCTTTAACAAGATTAAACATCTAAGACATCTTTATAATTCATCCACATACATGATCACATACCATGAAACATTTAACCATGCATGCACATGCTTAGGCTTACAAGCCAATAACCAATATAAGCCACATCTCATGGCCAAATACAAATAATTCAATAAGGGCCAATACATTTGGCTAATCATATTAACACATATCATAAAATCCTAGCCCTATACATGCCACTCACTTGAACACGCATAACATATATTCATATTCCAAAGGCGATGGTTTGATAGTGTGATGCTGCCTTCGACGATCTCCAACCCCGAGCTAACCTGACAAGCTAAGAAAAATGGAAAGGAGGGAGTAAGCTTCACGCTTAGTAAGTCTATATGAAAATAGTAAGTAATTTATCAATATGTTTTCACCAATTCTTACAACATGATCTCAAGGAAATATTATCATTATTGCCTTTTTACCTATGTTCAGGTCAAGTTGTTTTCTCGAGTCATAGTCACTAAATTATTTATATCTAGAGTTACGGAACTCCAAATTAAGATCCATTAATTTTTCCTGAAACTCGACTTACATATCTTCTTACCATAAAATTTTCAGAATTTTTGGTTTAGCCAATTAGTACAGTTTATTCTGTAAATTCACCCCTGATTCGCTGCCCAATAGCTTCGACCAATCTTTACTAAAAATTAATTATCTCCTCATATGGAACTCAAATGATGTTCCCATTTATTTCTATTAAAAATAGACTCGTTAAAGAACCTAGGCATATAAATTATAACCTATAATTATTTTTTTACAATTTTTCATGATTTTCCCAAATCAGAATAGGGGATTTCGAAATCGTTCTGACTATGTCTCACACAATTTCAAATATCTCATAATATAAAATTTTTTTGCTTACACCATTTCTTCTATGTGCAACTAGACTCAATAAGCTTCAATTCCATATTTCAATCTCTAATTCACTTTTTGCTATTTTTGATGTATTTTCAAAGTCGGACTACTGCTGCTGTCCGAAACTATTTTATTACTATAGTTCACTCTTTCATGATCATTTTTAAATGGGCATTTATGCCAATCCATTTCTCCTTTCATGTTCATTAGGCCACCAAGAAAAGGAATATACATTTCATGTCTCAATTTAATGTGGCCCCAAAGTCTTACACATAATCATCAATCACATTTCAACCATCATGGTAAGAATACATATATGTACATCATAAACATAAAACCATAATCACAAGGCCACAATTTCATTTTCATAGGCATAACTTACTTATTTGTATCCTTACACAAGGTGCATTGTTTCATGTTCGCAATAGCATTTAAGCTTCGAATACATACTTGTACCTTTTCTGCATGCTCATATATTTAACTTCTCGCTTTCATCGCAAGCTTTGAACTATCTGTTGAACCACTTGGAATACCAGAGGATAATCGGGAAATCTTACACATATCATTGCCGATGCCATATCCCAGATATGGTCTTACACTGGCTCTCACATATCCGTACTGATGCATGTCCCAGACATGTCTTACACTAGCACATCTCGTAATCAATGCATGTCCCAGACATGTCTTACACTAGCATTTCATAATATGGTCGATGCATGTCCCAGACATGTCTTACACTGGCTCACATAACAGCAATGTCTTGATGCCCGTATCCTAGGTATTTCCAAAGGTCCAACCGGGATTTCTCAAGGGTCACATCGTAGCCAAGTTCGTCCGAAGAATTGATCATACAACTCACAAGGTTCGTCACCATAAGAACTTTCAGTTCATTTCATCATTCTATAATTTACTCATCTTAACAAGATACCATATTTCATCAATTTCCAATATTTCATAAATACACAAAGTAAAATCGACATATTAAGCTTTCGATTATTTCATAGGGTATAATATTTTCTCATACACTTTAGCACTAACACATAATTCAATACAATAATAACAAGGAGATTTTCAAGTATAACAATAATAACATTAATAACGTGCTTATTAAATCACACGGACTTACCTCGAATGCAATTTCGGCTAATTACGCCATTTTAGTCCATAACCTTGTACTTTTCGATTTAAGCCCAAATCTCGATTTTCTTGATCTATCATGATGAAATTCACTCATGTAATCATTACATTAATTAAAACATTCTATAATTCAAAATTTCACAAAATGACCATTTTGCCCTTGGACTTTACAAAAATTACAATTTTGCCCTTAGGCTCGTAAATCAATTTTTATCAAATTTCCTCCTTTACCAAGCCTGGATGAATTCTTTTCATACTTATAACAACTAAAAATTTCAATTATTACACACATTTACGCCCTATTTTACAAACTTTACAAAATGGTCTACTTTAGGTGTTTTTCATGAACACCCCTTCACAAAAGTTGTTTATTTAACAACCAAGATTCATTTTTCTTCCTTAAAAATTCAGAAAACAACATAAATATTCACATGGCCAAACCCTAGACTTTCAACCATTTTGCAAAATAATCCCCCATTAGATAGCTCATGCTACAAGGATTCCAAAGATACAAAAATTATCAAGAATGACTAAGAAAATCACTTACTTGCAAAGGATTTAAGTTGCTGAAAATTTGAGCTTCAAAACCCCATTTTCTCTTGTGTTTTTCGGTGGAGAAAAGATGGAGAAAAAAAGATGATATCTTTTCTCTTTATTTTATTCTATTTTTAGTCAAATAAGTCACCAAACTCACCTAACAATTTTGACTTTTTAATTTCCTTGTCTCATGGCCGGCCATCACTTATTTAATAGCATATTTGCACTTTAAAAACCCCCAATTTTAATTCTCTAAGGATTTAACACATTTGGGTACTAAAACAAAACTTTTACCCTTTATGCGTTTAGTCTTTTTTTGCAATTAAGCATGCAATCGCTAAAATTATTTCACCAAAATTTTCATGCACTCATATAATCATGTCACAACACATAAAATAATAATAAAATAATTCTCCGACTCCATATTTGTGGTCCCGAAACCACTGTTTTTTCTAGGCCCAAAATCGGGATGTTACATGTGTGTGACCACACGGCCTACCCACACGGGCGTTTGCATGAAAAATTTTCTAAGTTTCCCAAAAGTTTTCAAAGTTCTCGGTTTAGTCCCGAACCACTCCTAATGTATGTTTTGGGCCTCGTAGGCTCGTTTAAGGGACGATATGAATGCATGTGAAAGGTTTTAAATTTGAGTGGAAATTTATGTCTCGATTTTGAATGTTTGTTTGAGTTTAAGTCCTATAATGCCTCGTACCCTATTCCGGCGTCGAATATGGGTAAGGGGTGTTACACATCATGTTTGTCAGAATGCCTCTGGTTTGAATGAGTCCACTCCATATTTAGGTACTTCCTCTCTTTTAATGGAGAATGGGGCTCCCACTAAAATCTCGTCTATTGGGAATTCTATTTTGCCTACAAAGAAGAGGTTATTGCATCTTTCTAATGTCTTGTGTGTGTCAAGTATCAGAAAGAACCTTATTTTTATTTCTCAGTTTGCTAATGACAATAATGTATGTTTTGAAATTCATCCGTAATTGTGTTATTAAGGACATCCAGACACAGGAAATTTTGCTACGGGGCCAAGCTCATGATGGTTTATATCAATTTTCTGCCAATCCGTTTGGTTCATCTAATACTATTCCCACTATTCACAATATTAGCCTTCAAGAGTGTTCTTCAAATGATGATGTCTTTGCACTATGGCATAAGGGACTTGGTCATCCTTCTGCTACTATAGTTAAATTTGTTCTTGGTAACTGTCAAATTGTTTCCAATAAGAAATGTCTCGATAATGTTTGTATTGCCTATCAAAAAGGGAAATTACATAAATTTCCCTTTTTACCCTCCACTACTAAATATATGAAATCATTTGAATTGGTTGTTTTTGATTTGTAGGGCCCGACTTCTGTTGCTTGTGGAAATAATCTGTACTATGTTTCATTTATTGGCATGGGTAGTCAATTTACTTGGATTTATCTGATTAAATGTAAATTTCAGGCAATTGAGTGTTTTTTTCAATTTCAGCAGATAGTTTTCACTCAATTTGGGAAGAATATTAAGAAATTCCAGAGTAACTAGGGTGGTGAGTTTCGTGCCTTTACGTCAGTTTTGGCTAGTCATGAGATTCTTCATCGTCTTTCTTATCCATATACGCCCGAACAGAACAGTGTTACTGAGTATAAACATCAGCATATTGTGGAGACCGATCTTACTCTCTTAACCCAAGCTAATCTACCGATGCGTTACTGGGGTTATGCTTTCTGTAGTGCTGTTCAACTTATCAACCATTTGCTGACTCTAGTTCTAAAAGGTCAGTCTCCGTATCAGGCTCTTTATGGTCATGAACCTACGTATAATCACTTATAGATGTTTGGGTGTTGTTGCTTCCCGTATTTGTATCTATTTGTGCATCACAAACTGGAGTTTTGTTCCCAGCCATGTACTTTTTTAGGGTATAGCTCTCAACATAAGGGTTATCACTGTCTCACACCAGAAGGTGCGGTTATTGTCTTTAGGCATGTTGTCTTTGATAAGCGTAGATTTTTGTTCTCTTCCCCTGATCTCTCCACCATTCAATATTCTCCATGTGTCACCACATATGTTCCTATTGTTCGCTCTTCGCCTATTCAATCCACAGCCACACCTAGTCGAATCATTGATTATTCACCCATTGCATCCTTAGATCAACTCCAAGTAGCAATCCTGTGTAATCTGATGGCTTGCTAGCTACGTGTAGTCTAGTCCAACTGTTCCTGTTGATTCGTCAGCTGCATTAGGATTTGATCATCTTGCTGGGATGTCTGATCCAACCGTTGTGTTTTTTGCTCCTCTGGGTAATACTCACGCTATGGTTACTTGATCTAAGGCAAGGATTTTTAAACCTAAAGCTTTATCCGTTGAACTATTGATTTTGAGCCACACACTGTTGAAAAAGCGCTTGCTCATAAAGGATGAAAACTAGCTGTTCAAGCTAAGTTTGATGCCTTAATAGCTAACTCCACTTGGGAACTTGTTTCTTTGCCTCCTAGGTGGAAATCGATTGGGTGCAAATGGCTTTTCAAAACCAAGAAGAATCCTAATGGGTCCATTGATTGATGAAAGACACGATTGGTAGCAAAGGGGTGTTCACAAGTACCTGGATGTGACTTCAAGGAAACCTTTAGTCTAGTGATCAAGCCTGTCACTATCCGACTCATTTTATCCATTTTAGTAACTAATAGTTGGCAACTTCGTCAAGTTGATGTCAACAATGCTTTTTTAAATGTCGAGCTCACTAATGAAGTATTCATGGAGCAACCTCCTGGCTATGCTCAGTATGGACCAAATGGTGAACCTTTGGTTTGTCGTCTGACAAAGGCATTGTACGGATTACGGCAAGCTCCCTATGCCTGGTTTGACAAATTGAAACAATTTTTTATTTCTAATGGTTTTGTCTTATCAAAATCTAATACTTCCTTGTTTGTTAAAGTTACAACCAAGTTTGTCGTCTATGTTTTGGTCTATGTAGATGATATTATTAGTACTGGCAGTTCGGCTTACGAGATAAGCTGTTTTGTTCAACAGTTACATAAAGAACTTTCTCTAAAAGATATGGTAGATCTCCATTATTTTCTGGGTATTGAAGTTAATCGATTATCCAATGGAAGTCTCCGCTTATGCCAATGCAAATACATTCGGGACTTGCTTGACCGGAGTTCTTTGGCTAATGCAAAGACTGTTCACACTCCGATGGTAAATTCCTCGGTGTTGTCTAAAGACAAGGGTGATCGCCTTGCTAATCCTACTGAATACAGGAGCCTTGCAGGTGCTCTTCAATATGTTGTCTTAACTCAGTTAGATATTGCTTATGCGGTTAATTGTGTGTTAATTCATGCATGCACCTACTACAGTACATCTGGTGGCATTAAATCATATTTTGAGGTATCTCCATGGCACTATTAGTCATGGATTAGGTTTTTGCCCATCTGATAGACTATCTTTAGCTGGATATACTGATGCCAACTGGGGTCTCGATTTTGATGATAGTCGTTCTACGACTGGCTATTGTATCTACTTTGGTCATACACCTATTTCTTGGTGTTCTAAAAAAAAGTTGTTTCTCGATCCACAGCGGAGGCTGAGTAACGAAGCTTAGCTGCAGCTACCAGTGATATTGCTTGGTTAGTCTCTCCGCTAATAGAATTACAAGTTCATTCTACTGATCTTCCGGCTGTTTGGTGTGAGAATTCAAGTGCAGTAGCTGTTACAGCTAATTCGATGTTACACTCTAAGTTTAAACATGTCGAGCTTGACTTATTTTTTGTTCGTGAAAAGGTGGCTAGTGGTTCACTAGTTGTCGGGAAGTGCCACTCTGTGACTAGGTCGCTGATATCCTCACAAAACCATTGTCGATTTCAACGTTTACTCGATTTTAGAATTTACTTCGGGTCCTACCTATTGGGGAAGCTGGGTGAATGTTAGAGAACAAATATTGTTAATCTGTTATCATTCTGTTACTTAGGTTAGTAGAGTTTGTTAACAGCAGTTACTCAAATTGAAATCTAATACTAAGCAATTTTATTAGTAATTCATATTTCTCTTTGTTTGTATTCAAGAATATTGTACCTAATAAAAGCGTATCCAAATTCCAAAGTTGATGGTGATATTTTTAAATAATCATGTTACACGCTTTGTGCCTTTTGACTAGAAATATTAATACTGCAAACGCTTAGATTTCATACTTCATTTCATCTTCACCAACTTTCATCTTTCGTTTTTTAAAAACTATCTTCAACAATCTACATTCTATTTTATATTTTTATTATTTATTATTTATTTTTATCCCTACGGATTTACTATGTATATAAATTATATAACATATTTGTAATATTTTGAATATGTTATATGGTGGGAAAAACTATTAAAATCTATTTTACATAGAATGATCATGTATGTTAATTAAAAAATATTTCTTTTTTATAAAAATATTTTAAATAAAATGATTTAATATGGAGAAAAATATAATTATAATTTTATTTACAATAAAAATTAGGAAAATTTTTTATATTTTATTTTTACTCCGTATGCAAAATTTCTGAAAACACTAATATTTAAATAGTACTGAGTGCTTGTTTATACTAACAACATGTATAAATTGCAAAATAAATAATTTATATAAAGTTTAAGCCAAAAGTTAAAAAACTATTTAATTTCAATTAAATAATACCTAAATAAATTTTAAAAAAAACTACATAAAATATAAAATTTAGACACTACAATGTTAAAATAATTCAGATAATCATTATCGTTTTTTAATAATTTTCTTTTAATAATGTATATGAAAAACACTTATTTTATTAAAATTTAAATAAATATAATTTATTTTTTATAAAAATATTTTTTTATTTCATATGTAAAAGTTGTTTTTTTTTAAACATAAAAATTAAAATGATTATGGAATTTCATAAAAATATGATATTAAAAATTTAAAATGGAAATTAATTGTTTAAAGTTGTTTATTATTCCCTTTGACTATGTAGTATGTATAAACAAATATTCCAATGGTTGCTTTCGCTGTTACCACATTCTCATTCATTGGTTCGCTTCTACATCATGGTTTCCATTTATATAAATGGGTTTTTAAGCTTCTATCAACATTTTCTAGTTTTTTTTCCCCTTTTTCTACTGTTGTTATTTTTTTTGGATTTTTTTATATGTTTTATTATCATGTATAGAGTTTATAGTTGCATCTTTCAATAATATTATTCTATATCGTTTAAATTTGCGTTTTCTCATTAAGAATGTAATATACATTACTATTTTTCGTCTATAATCATTCTGTTTTGCTCTAATTCTTGTTTGAGTTTATATATACAGAGGTACTTGAACTTGACAATTTAATCCTACTTTGTACTTAATTTTTTTTATTGGTACTTCAACTTCAAAATTGTAAGTCAAGTTGATACTTTTTAATTGGTATTTGACTAACACCATTAGATTTTAGATTGATAATCGATAGAATGTTGACATGTATCACAACAATGATTTTTTTTTAGAAAATAAAAAAAGGAATTTTTTGTTTTTTTTTATTTTTTTATTTTACATGCATAATGAACCTAGATTCATTTTAGCTTAATTCATTTGCACATGGATAATTTTTGTCTAGGTTCATTTTAATTATTTTAGTAATTTTATTAATTTATAAAATAAAATAAATTCCTTATTTTAAAAAGTTTTCATTTAAAATTTTTTTTATATTTTTTTCTTGAATTTTAGGACTTTTTTTTTATTTCATTTGCAATGAACTTGGATCAATGGTTGTTTATATTTAAATTAATTTGAACAGTCATTTGTCTAGATTCTTTGAGAACGTATATTTTTCTAGTAATTTTATGTACTTTTATAATTTCAAAAAATAAAAAATAAAATATTGTAAAAATAATAAATTTAATTTTTATTCTAGATTTTTTTTAAAAAAAACTATGAATATAAATCATTTTAAAATAAATTTTATTACTTAAGTGACAAATTTAAAATAAATTTCAGATTTTAAAAAGATTATAAATAATTTAAGTAATAAAGTTAAATTTATTTTAAAAATATTTTATATTTTTTTTGAAAGTATAAAAAAAATATAAAATTACTAAAGAAAGATGCATTCAGACAATCATTTGCCCATATTCATTACATAGTTAAAATCAAAAAATAAAATGCTTCAAAAAAAATTCTAAAACAAAAAATTTATAAAATATTGGAGTTTATATTTTAAAAAAAATTTTATTTTTAAAATTATAAAAATATAAAATTTCTTCGATCCCCGCATAGGAGAGTATGTGATTTCCGATTATATTTTTATTAAAAATATTTTTATTTTTGAAGTTATAAAAACAATCTATCGATGGTTAGTCCAAATTAGGTACCAATAAAAAGTAGTAATTTGATTTATGAATTTTAATTTTAAGTACCAATTAAATTAAAAAAATAAAAAAGGTACTAAATAGATACAAGTTACTAAGTTCAGGTACCTCTTGTTTTAATTTGAAGTTTAAGATTTAAACTTAGTTTATCATTGTTTCTTAAAAGTACTTTTTCTTCTATTTTTACATAACATTGTTTTGTCCCAAAAACATCTTTGAAAAGTTTTAAAACATTTTGTTTAGTAATATTATCCAAAAATGCTTTTTAGAAGCGATGCTAAATTGATACTCAATCTCTTTAATTTAGTATAATTTAATTATTTTATTTTTATTATATTACTAATAGAACTATATTAATTAAAAAGACATTTACATTTTAACAGAATATCTAAAAGTTATTTTTATTTAAAAAATTATATCACTTTAATAACAATGCTATTATTGATTTCAACTTACTTATAACATAAACCTAGTATAAAGACATAACTAGACCTAAAACAAGTAAGTTGAATGGAACAATTTTTAATGAAATTTGTGCTATGATTCTACCATGAAATTATATACCACCTAATTTATTTTACTATGATATGGTCATACAATTATAAATGACTCATCGGTCATCACCCCTTTTCTTTAGAATTTTCTTGGAAAATCTGAAAAGTTAAAAACAAAACCCCAAAGTTTTTGATATAACGAATTATTTGCTTCTTTAATTTTATAAAAATATTTATTTTAAATTTATTTTTTTAATTCTTAAATTTACTTTTTTTTGTTAAATCATTCTAAAATGATTAGAAAAATTAATGTTTTTTAACTTTATTATGTGGCATAAACGAGGGTTGTTATGTGGATGACGTGTCAGCATTTAATTAATTTTTTAAAAATTAAAAATTATTAAAATTATTTAAAAAGTATAAAAAATGTTATGAATACCTTATTAAGTGGATGTCTATCACGATCAAGATAAAGTTTTAATATACTTTAAATTCTAATAGTTATTAGAATTAGATCTCTACTTCTTTTATACTTCTTATGCCTATAAATAGAGACTCTGATGAAGCATTGTAATTACCTTTTTTGATCAATAAAGTACATTCTCTATTACTTTCGTATTTTCTTTGTTCTTTGTTATCTTTATCTCTCTTTATTTTATAACACGTTATCAGCACGATGATTCTCTATTTTTTCAAAATCTTTTGAAGTCGTCCCACAAATCAATCTTCAGGATGTTGAAAGATTCAATCTCGGAATGGATGCTCGTGATAATAGTCAAGGTGACGACGATGATGTTAAGGATTTTCAGGTATATTTTACTATGTTTTATTTATTATATCATATTTATTAAAATTGGAGAATAATCATGACAACATGAATGGATATATTTTGATTTAAAATCCATGTATATTTATAATGTTGATTATGAAATAAAAAATCAATAGAGATGTTTAGAAGTCTGTCCTACCAGATTTGTTGCATTCCCCGAAGTGAATGTAAACATAAAGAAAATAAAAGATATACTCATGGACCATTAAAAGTGGGAACATAGTAATAAATAAAATAATAATAAGAGTTCTCAAAATAACTCTTCAAAGGGTAAAGATAACTTATGTTATCAATGTGATAGGAAATATTATTGGCCACATATGATATTTTGTTTTTGTTAATATTTTTGGAAGAAGGATATGAGAATGTAGTAACAAATTCTATCATTATAGATAGAAAATATTTATCTTATTTGGTACTAAAACAAACAAATATTATTTCAATATTTGATAGTACAAAATTAGTCGAAAGCTCTAGAAGAACTAATATATTAATATCTTGTGATGGTTAATCCATTGATTTTAAAATATATTTATAATGGATTTTATATTGAGATTTTGAATGAGGAAAATATTATATTTCATATGAATCACTATTGCCATAAATATCTATTTTGAAAGGATGAAAAATGGAGAATCGAGTTATTAATTACTCTTGTTATTAATTAAATTGATTGTGATTATCTTTGTGATATTCTTTTGTCATCATCCACATTAAGAGGTTGAAAGCAAAATATTTGACTGTGAAAGATCTATTTATGAGCAATAAAATATGATAATTTTATCTAAAGCTCGTTATGATTGGGATGCACTTGAAGTTGCAAATTTTTTTTTTAGATATTTGAAGATTTTGGCATATTCCCTGAAGCGAATATTGCATATAATTGTTTAGAAATTATATTTATTTTGTTGACTTAGTGGCATTATAATATTCACATTGATTTAGACATTTCCAGTAGTAAATGTCATAATAACACTTACACGTATATACAAAGTAAAATAACTGATAATAAAATTATCAATTTGTTACAATTTAGTACAATTGAAACACATGTTAAAGTAAACTAGAAGTTTACTAATACAAATGCATTTACTACATGGCGTGACCAGTTAGACCATTTTGGATCATATGTGATGCGAAAATTAATTGATAATTCATATGGACATTTATTAAAGAACCAGAAGATTCTTTAATTTAAAGAATTCCCATTTGTTTCTTGTTCTCAATGAAAATTGATTCTTAAAAACTCATTAGTTAAAGTTGAAATTTAATGTCTTGTATTTCTAAAATGAATATGGGTCTATTCATCCACTATGTGGATGGTTTTGATATTATATGATTTTGGTAGATGCATCTAAAAAATAATCACATGCATTATCAACTCATAACCTGTTGTTTGGGAGATTGTTTGTTTAAATGATTAATTTCAGATTATGCAATTAAAACAATTCATCTTGCTAATGTTGGTGAGTTTACATCCCAAGTTTCCAATCATTATTGCATGTCAATTGGGATAAAATTTGAACATCCTATAGCTCATATTTACACAAAAAATGAGTTAGCTAAATTGTTTATCAAATGCCTCTAACTAATAGCTAAATCATTACTTATGAGAACTAAACTTTCTATTTCAACATGAGATTATGTTGATTTACGTGTTGTACGCATCAAGCTAATAAGTTATAAATACTCCCCACTATAATTGGTTTTTGATCAAGAGCTAAATATTTCTCATCTTTGAATTTTTGTATGTGCATATATGTTCCAATCGTTTCACCACAACGCACAAAGATGAGTGAATGCTCAAACAAAGTTGGGAATATATATTAATTACAAGTTCCTTTACATTATTAGATATTTTGAATATATTCGAGATTCAATTATGACATGATTTGTGATTATAATTTTGATTCGATAATTTTCCCGACATTAAGGGGAGAGAAATAATAACTTGTAATGAGTTAGGGGGAGAGTAATTTGAACTAGAAGTTCAATAAGGATAACTCATTACAAGTTAACTATTAGATGTATTTATAAACTTAATAAGAATAACCAAGTGTTATATAGATTGATCGGTTCCAAAGATAAAAATTCTTCTAGATGGTCATATAGTGGATGCATGTGCTCCAGAAGAGACCCAAGACATAACTAATAAGTAAAACTCCAGAAGAGATTCAGGTACCTGAAACTAAAGATTAAAATAGTAAAAATAAGAGATCTCGATAAGTTATATCAATTCTAGAAAATATGGAACCAAATAATAAAAATGTTCGATAATGATTTTGCATGCAATATTATTATTGAAATAATGAAATAAAATGGGGATCTTGAATAAATCTATTGAGAAATATAGATATGGAATAAATTGATCAAAATAGAAAGACGCACCTCAAGTACAATTAAATTCGTGGAGTTTTTGGACTAGTAGTCTAAATATCTAAATGTATAAAGCCAGTGAGGGTGCAATTGAAATAGTTTTGCAAAAGCGGAATAAAAATATGAAGTTTTTCAATAAGTCCTGATATTGATTATGAAAATGTATAATATTCTTATGTGGTGGATGCAATAACCTTTAGATATATTATTAAATTGACAATTCATAAAAGATTTAACTTGCATCTAATGGTTTTTGTTACAACCTTTTATGAATCACTATATAGTAAATTTTATATTAAAATTCTTGAAGGATTTAGGATGCTAGAAGCATATTGAAATTCTCGAGAAATTGTTCATTTATATGAATTGAAATAATTAGAACATATGTGGTAAATTTGACTTAGTAAATAGTAGTTGAAAGAGGATTATAAAGTGATCCAAAATACCTTTTTGTATTTTTATAGAAGAATCATGATTAAAGTTTGTTATGATTATTGTTGAATCTCCTGAAGAGATCAAAATATATTTATCCAAATTTTCTTCATTCATGACTTTTAAAATAATGGTAATATAAATGCTTAGCAAATACATTCAAATAGTCATTTGAAAAACTAGTATTCTACGTAGAATATGAGAAAATATGTGATGTTTTTATGAGGGAGAGTAAATATGCTTTGTACTCTTTTTCCTTAACCGAGGTTTTGACCCATTGGGTTTTCCTGGTAAGGTTTTTAATAAGACAGCATATTATGCGTATTATAGATTGTGTACTCTTTTTCCTTCATTAGGTTTTTATCCCACTGAGTTTTTCCTAATAAGGTTTTAACGAGGCACATTATCTATCAATGGACATGCAGAGGGGAGTGTTATGAATATCTTATTAAGTGGATGTCCATGATGATCAAGATAAAGTTTTAATGTACTTTAAATTCTAATAGTGATTAGAATTAGATCTCTACTTCTATTATACTTCTTATGCCTATAAATAGAGCCTCTGATGCAGTATTGTAATTACCCTTTTTTATCAATAAAGTACATTCTCTATTACTTTCATATTTTCTTTCTTCTTTATTCTCTCTATATCTCTTTATTTTATAACAAAATAATATAGTTCTAATATTTTTAAAAATTTTAAAAAAATAATTAAATGATGATATTTCATATATGTGGCAATCCACATTAACAAAGTTAAGAAATAATAACTTTTTTATCTATTTTGGAGTGATTTGACAAAAAAAATAAAAATTAAATAAAAAGCTAAAATATTCTTTTTTTTATAAAGTTAGAAAAATAACTTTTTAGAGTCTACAAAATTGTCCACATATACCCACCCAGCAGAATTGGTGTAACAACGTGATTGCATAAAAGGCAAACAAAAGATGTGATGCATTAAATTAATTAAGACCTAAGTGCCTTACTTCAATTGCATGATGTCATTACAATTACGATATATTCCCATAGCTACCATAAATACTTTTTTATATTAAATACCCATAATAACATGAGTATGATTATCATGGTTTCCACCACAATCTCTTTCCCTCTTAGGTTTTCAACTACGGCCATGTATGCTCCCAAGTTTAACTATGACAAGGTTTATTCATTTTCACTTTCTTTTTAATTTTTTAGAGACTTTTACTCTATTTTTTTTTCTAAATTTTGGTGAAAGTTTTTTTTAGGTGGAAGCTCTTCGAAAGCAGTTGGAACATTTGCAGAAGGAGAACCAAATGCTAAGACTATTACTTGAAGCAATGAGCGAAAAGTACAGTATACTTCATAGAATTTATCTCCAACAATCGAATTTGAAGTTGGATTCATATGATGAATACTCGAATAAGGTGTTAAATTGGCCTTCAATTTCGACCGTAATGAAGACTTCGCATGTTTTTGTGAAAACAGATCCTAAGGGTACAATAGTCTTGTAAGTGATCCATAATCCATAGTTTTTTCATTCATATATTTTAACTTTTCTTTTGAAAAATGGATGTGAGGCAAGATGGAATGATTTCTTTTAAACCGTTAGTATAAAATTATCATTTTATTTTTGTATATGTATAATTATTAAAATGGTAAAAATATAAAATATATATATATTAAAAAAAAAAGGAAACCCTTATGTTTTATATACAATTTTTTTTAAATGCCTAAATATTTATTTGACTTTTAAAATATTGAAATATTAAAAAAAAGGTAAAATCAAATTGAGACGAATAATAATAGATATATCTAATATTTATGGAAATAATAATGGTTTTGAAGATTACACTCTTATAATGAAATGAGGTGAGTGATGAATCTAACAATATAATTGCTACATAATCTAATGTGTATATATACCATACATGTTATTGATATATGGCTTAATATATATATATATATACATATATAAACTGATTTCTTTACATTACTATAATTATTAGTATACCTGTTATTGATAATTTGACTTTGATTGAAAATAAGTTATTTAGATAGTTGAAGATCGATATCAATGGAGGAAATAAAGTTACTAAAAATAACCCATCACCTCGTGCTTATTTCAAGTGCTGTGTGACTCCTGTATGTCCAGTAAAACGGAAGGTATTTACATATTTATTCTCTTTATTTCCTGTATTCAAATATACACAACTTAAAACGTGTGTATTTATCTCTGCTCTGCTTTTTAAGTTGATATTCTGAGTTAGAGAGATGAAGTTAAAAATTTCTTTTAGAGAGTTAAAATTAATTTATAATTTTTATGATAGTGAAAATATAATTTTATAATTTTAATAGTTTATATTTTTAAAATCTTTAAAAAATTAAATCAAATTTTTATCATTTTTAGGGAGTCAAAGTATAATTTTCTCTTTGCTGATTAAAAATTTTAAAAGATTTAAATGAAAATTTTTCTATTTTAGGGGATAGTGCCATGATGAGTCAACTCAATACTAATTTAGTTTTAAAATTATTAATTAAAATACTCTTATTGCAAAGAGTAATTAATATTATTATAAAAATACTTTCTTTCTTTTTTATCTTTGTTACTTTTATATAATATTTCAAATAAAAAAAATTGAAAAATATTATTGAAGAATCAAACACGAGACTAATAAATTCAAATAAAAATTTGATACAACTCCATCAATAATGATAAATTTATAGATATATTTTTAATATAAAATATACCCAGGTCGTTGTATAATAAAATCTAAGATATTTTTATGTTTCTAGGTTCAACGATGCGTGGAGGACAAATCTTTTCTTATGGTAACGTATGAAGGACAGCATAACCATGATGTTAATCCTACAGCAGGACAAACCTTTCCTATTCTTTTTGTTAATCCATTTCGACCGACCATCACTAAAAATTATCTTGGGAATGTTATGCAAAATTATGGCACAAGCAATAACGTTGATGACTACTGCGATGACGACAACAAAATCATGAACATAAAAATGAAACTAAAATGCTGGGGTGATTTTAATATGTGAAAAGAAGGGGAACAAATGATTTGATAAGGCATCATTTCAAGTTGTGGTTAATTAATTTTTTTCAATTTTTTGTATTTTGTTTTAAGCTCATAAAATTCAATGATTTAAAAAACTTTTCAATTATCTAACTTTTAAAAATTATGTAATAGTTACTAATGTTATCGAATTGTTACATTTTGATCACTCGTTCGTTAACTTCCATTAATATGATGATGTAGTATGTTAATTCAAAAGGTTAATAATTATTTGGCCCTTAAATTATGGTTTAAATATCATTTTAATTTTTTAAATTTTTTTCTTACAGATAATTCTATTTTTTTAAGATCTTATAAATCTTAAAATTGATTAAAAATTATAAAAGGACCCTCTCTCTCATTTCATCTTTGTTATCTAAAAAAAACCCTTTTTGATCCCCACTCTCCTCTCTAGGTCTCCTTCATTTTCCCTTACTTTCTCTCTTACCAAACAAAATCCAACTCCAAGTTTCATTTATTTTATGTTGGGAATAAATTCGAATTAAGCAATGAACAAGAACAAATAGAAAAAGTTGGACACAAATATTTACGTGAAAAAACGCCTCTAGAGAAGATAAAAACTGTTGGATCATCAGTACGCCCCGTGACACAGCAGAAAATTATTCATGTGATCATCAACCACAGATCCATATATAAGGAACGAATCGGGTTGAAATAGGGTTGAAGATATACCTTTTTTCAAATTGAAAAACAGCGTGCAACGTTGTTGGTTGGAATCCTTTGCGCGATGTCTATCCAAGCCGCAACAAAAGTGTGTTAGCCTCTACCTAGTCCACCTAGTTAACCACGAACAGAAAAAATCTTTGAACAATTATAGAGAGGATTCAAATACTGCTGCTAGATCCTTTGAATTTTTCCTTACTTATTAACTCCCACATAATCAGGGATTATATTCCATTTATTAATATCATATATTAAAATGGAATAATTCCCCTTTTACTTTTAAGAGAAAATCATGGAAGATATTGAAATTATATTATTTCCAAAAGAATATTAACTTTCATAATTATTAACTCTTAAAGATGTTGCGAATTGTATCCACTAAGTAATCCTACTCGCCAGGTAATTTTATCCGCCAAGCTATACTATTCGCCAGGCAATACTATCCCTTAGTCGATACTATCCACTGGACGATATTGTTTGTCAGGCGATACTATCCACCAGGTGATACTTACCCGCCAATGATAAGAATACGCCGTACCATATGTAGAAGGGTTTGCGTTCATTCTATTGGCGTGAAACCTATTCACTTTAACCATAGGGTCTAACCTTGTAGATTCTTGTAATGTTAGTAGTAATACTAGAACATTTCTAATGTTACAAGCAATGTGTGGCGTCTAGCAATGCATCATTGCTATCCAAGTTACAAGAAGTCGTGATTCGACATAACCTTTCAGTGATTAACTTTTTCATGTATCAGATCCTTTTATCCTTTATATCTAGATTGAACACAAGTCATGGTATAGTCACACTTGTATAGTCGAATCTCATATTTCTTAATAATCTGAGTAAACTATGTTAAATAGATAAGTGTGATATCTCATATCAACTTATTTGAGCATGGTTATAAATTTCTAGTCTTACTCTATCAAGTGGCCCAAGATATTACTCCTATTATGTAGGAGGGCTAAATCATATATTGATCAATCATATCCCACTACATGGATTGTGGTATATCCAACATCAATCTTTATAATACAACCTATTATGGTAGACGTTTGACTGTATCAAAATATACGACTCACGATGTTAGGACAATGATGATCTCAAGTCTAAGAATCATATACATAATAATCACTATGAGTAAGGTTTGTGACTATTACATGATAATCCAAGAAACAGACTCATGGTAGGTCAGTCCAGTATGTTATTCTCTAACATATACTCATGTATTGATTTTGACATCCCTATGTCAATGACAATACTTTGTTATCAATCAACTACACATTAGTCTTAATGCATTATTATTGTCCAAGCCCACAATAATATTTTACTAAGGACTTTTTAAGAATAATCATATTATTCTTAAGACTTTATTATTATTTAGTTTATTCTATGCACAGAATAAGAAATTAAAATAACAAGAATAAGAAATTAAAATAACAATGGCAATTTATATTAATAACGAGGTAAAATGAATATGTAATTACAATAATATCATGATTGGTCTTTGGGCACACTCTAACAAAGACCGCAAGCAAAGAAAACTTCACTAAAATGACAAATAACTGAAGAAGAATACTAGATGGAGAAAAACAAAACAATCCCCTAAATCCCGAAAAATAAAAAACTCTCTGGCTAGAACATAAAATTTCCTTTAAACTCTTTTTTGTTGAGTTGTTGAATTAATCTCTTTAGGGTTGCTAAAAACTCTATTTATAGGTTGAAATTCTTGGGCTAATATGATTAAAATATCCCTATAGTTATTAAAGCTCAATTGGAAAAATATAGAAAAGTTTAACTAGGGGAAGAAACTTGATTAAATGTGGAACATATTGCCCCATCGTGACGTTTTTTATTGGCCCACCATGACATCATTTGTCGCGTTATCGGGACATCACGTGTCACATCGTTAGGACATCGGCTCTTTCTCGTAGAGACATTAACATTGTTTTATCCAAAATACGAGTCATACATTAAAAATCTTCACTTTGACTCGTATTTCTATAACGCATTCTTTGTTGAGCCTCATTAGAGGCCTAACTCGATTTTTACAGGATACTAACCAAGTCCAAAAAATGTTTGAACTTGAAAGTTGGAAGGTTTTTGGTCATCACAACGGTTGTATTATTTTCTCTGCCAATTTTGTGAACCTGAACATCTTCTTGAGCGACCAACTCTCAAACAAAGTGGTGTCAAATGTTCATGTGCTTTGTTCTTTTGTGATGCATCTGATCCTTATTGAGATGTATGGAACTTTTACTATCGTAATATACAATAACCACATTGTGTTTATGAACCAGCTCCTCGAATAGACCTCTCAACCAAATGGCTTCTTTCACAACTTCTGTGATTGTCATATATTCAGCCTCAGTAGTTGATAAAATAATAGTGGTTTAAAGCATAGCTTTCCAACTAATGGCGCATTTGTTGAAAGCGAACAAATATCCCATGAGGGATCTTCTTTGGTCTAAATCTCCTGCATAATTTGAGTCTAAGAAGGCCACTAGACCCTCTAAACTTCTTTCAAACTCTAAACGAGTATTTGATGTCCCCCTCAAATATCTGAGAATCCACTTAACTGTTTGCCAAAGTAATTTACTAGGTCTAGCCATATGCCTATTACAACACTAACAGCATGTGAATTATCAAAATGAGTTCAAACTATTGCATACATTAAGCTTTTGACTGCACTGAAGTAAGGAATCGAGGATATATACTTTTCTTTATCTTCGGTTTGTGGTGACTCTAAAGCCGAAAGGCTGAAGTGTGCAGCTAAGGGAGTACTAACCGATTTCAAATTTTGCATTTTAAACTGCTCAAGGACCCTTTCGATGCACCTTTTTTGGGACAAGAATATCTTCCCGGAGTGTCTATTTTTGGAAATTTCCATTCTAAAATTTTCTTAGTTGTACCAAGATTCTTCATCTCAAACTTGTAATTTTTCGAACAAATTGATTTAATAAAATTCCATCTTTGTCATTAATATCTTTTGTATAACAACATCAACGTCTTTTACATGAAAAGCAAATAAAAGCAAACATTATCTCATTGATTATCTAATGTTCAACCAATCCTAAGTTGCATTACGTGGTTAGATTATAATGCGAGAAGACAATTTGTATTAGTTGATAAATAATATGGGCAATAGTCTAATCGAAATTGAAGAAGTCAATTAAAAGACTATTATGTCGTGTATCAAGTCCAATTAGGGAGATACTTTGTCTTGGGTATCAAAGCAAATGACTCCTAAAAGATAGAGATATAAACATGATTGTCTAGACTGACTGTACATCTGATAGGACCTAAATAGAACAAATCTTAAACCCATTTGTAGATTTATTCATTTGTGATGCTCATAGGGTGACTTACGTCAATCTTGAGTAAGTGATGGATTATGTATGCAGGACTCGTATACTTCAATGTATTAAAAGTCTGAGTTCAATTGAAAGTTGGTACGTTGGGTACATAACTTCTACATGACATAACTTCATTTACAATAGTGGAATTCATAGTCCAATAAAGGGTAAATGATATCATCACATCATCATTAAATGATAGATTAAAAAGTAACATGGCCACGGGTCATTTGTTTTAAGATGAATGATTTAGTTACTATGTGTTAGTAATTGAATTTTTCATGAAAAAAGATGTAAAAGTTATCATGAGATAAAATAATATATCATTGGCAGAATAGATTTGACTAAATAATGTTATAATTAATAGATGAAGAGTAAGAACTTAATTACAAATTATTTGAGCCATAATTATATATGTTGAATCGGTCCCTCTACTAGCTTGGTATAACCTTAATGTTTTACATTAGAATCGGTGATGTGAAAATGTAAAGATGAACTAGAGAAATAGATCGCGCATATCACCATCCACAGTGAATGTGTTTTCTCGCTATGAACAAAAGATGAATTGGTAATTAAATGAATTTCTTTGAATTATTATTTCATTAATTCATAATTAAATAATTAAAGTTCGAAGTGGAAATTAAATTAATTAATTCATCATAGTAATATAATAACAAGTTAATTATATTATACAAGTTGGTTTAAAGATCATATAACATAGATAATTGGACCCAATACATGACGAGACCCAACTAGGCCTAGTAAGGAACAAGGAGTGACAAACACTAGTCTCAGAACAAGGTGTTGCCACCAACCCTATAAGCACTCCTAATGGAAGTGTGTTTTTCCTATTAAAATATTATTATTCAGGTATTCCTTCTTCAATTGAGACTTCTGTTATTTTCTCTATAAATAGAGACTAAGGGCTAAGTCAAAACACACATTACTTTTGCATCAGTATTCTTTCAAAATATAGTTGAGTTATTTTTCCAAAATAAATTCTGTATGTCTTCAATTTCTAGCCCTTTAAAGTTGACATATTGTTTTAATTGATTTATAAATAGAGTCCACACTTTAGCAAACCAAAATTGAGATTAGCGTAGAAGAACGAGTGGCTGAAAGTCGGGAATGATCGAATTTGCCTACTATGAATCACAAGTATAATTCACGTAAAGAGGTTTATTGTTATAAATATCACAACGACTTGGTTTTAAGAAATTTTAAAACTTTTGTTATGCCTAAAAACACTATTTTCAAACCAATTTTCCCAAAAAATGGAACTTCAACTAATGGTATCAACAACTTGTTCTTAAGCAAGAACATGATTAATCAAGAACTATCCTTGCATTAGTTTCTTTCAGAAAAAGTGTACATATATCTCAAAATGTCTCATTTTAGCATGAAAAACTAGATTTATTAGTTTTGAATAACTCTCATATTGTGACACCAAATGGTTGGAGTTTCAATCAATCTTTCTCCAAGTTCAATTACCAAATGCACAACCCAAGATAAGTCAACAGGTGTATTAACTATGATGTGATACTTTGCTTGAGAGGTTAAATGTAAGACTACATTTTTTTTCTTAGATGACTAATTTATCAAATTTCCATCCAAGTATATACAAAATCCAAAGGTTGATCTACAATCTTCTAGTGAACTACCCCGATCTTAACCTAAGAAGGCAGTTAGTGTAAGTTGATCAACTGGTGTAAATAGTAGTCCATGTGTCATAGTACCTTAAAGATACCTTAAGATTTTTTTTATAGCCAACCAATGTTTATTACTTGGTTCTTGCATATACTGACTTACCTTGTTTAGAGAAAAGTTATTTTTAGGTCTGGTTAAGAAAATATATTGAAACCCTCCAACTATACTTATATATTTAATAGCATGTTCAAGAAAGAGTGGTTACCCATCTATAGCTAGTAATATTGTCATAAGTATAGGTACCAACTTAGACCTTGTCATTTAAAACTTTGTGCAACACGTCTCTAATGTACTTCTTTTGGGACAAATGCACCATATATTCATGTATGTGAATCTCAATCCCAAAAAAATAGTTTAGCTCATCTAGATCTTAAAGTGAAAACTTTTTATTCAACTATTGAACAACACAATAATTTCCTTTGACTCATCTCTAGTAAAGATGATGTCATCCATATATATTGAGCACAAAATACAAGTGGTAGTGTAACCTCTCCAACCCGATCTAGACGTTAGGCCCGAATTCGGAAGATTACATCGGCCATCGAGATGGCCTAGTACAATTGGAGTTTATAAAAAAGTCAATTTGAAACATTTATTTATTTTAGAAAAAATTTAGTCTATTTCAAAAAACAAACTAGCGAGTTAACAAAATCCAATTAATTTTAACCTTATTCTTGTAATAGTGACTATTTCTGAAAACTTAGTTAATATTTTATTTATTTATTACTCATAATTCTTAATTACAATCTAGCAGCAGAAAAGTGATTTTTAACTTAGTTTTATTAAAACTATATTTCATGTTTAATTAATTAAAAATCATGTCTTAAATTATGTTAAATGTCATGCATGCTAAATAAAACCAAAACTTAAGTCTTATGCCACAGTTCCAAAAAAATAAATCCATTCAATCTCTGAATAATAAATTATCAAATAACAAATCTAAAATATTTATATAGAAAAACAGATCCGAGCCGAGCCCCTCTAAATGTCGTGTTCGCGTCCTAACCTACCTAATGGGTTTTATGAAAAGATGGGTTTTATAAAAGGGAGTGAGTTTTAAAACTCAATATGAGTTCCATCACAAGCAAAACCATTACAAACTATTGATAAGTTATACTAAATAATAACACATAGAATAATTGCGAATAACTAACAAATCAGAGTATCGATTTTTCAGATTAACTATCAATAGTATCTCAGAATTCATAATAGCAATTTCAAAATATCGGTATTTCAATTCACTCACCAATTTATAAATAACTATAAATATGTCATTGCAAAAAATCAAGTTTGTATACACATGCTTTATGAGTGTCATACATTTTCAATTTAACAAAAAAGATCTTACCCCTCCGCTACACACCACACTATGAGTTCCCTAGAACTCATCAATCCTTATATCTCCAGGTTGTGGATAAACGACTGTTGATTTGCAGTTACTGTCACTTGTTGTGGGTGCAAAACATATTTGTAGATTAGACAAAATGCCACTTGGTTCATATCAAACCACATATTTGCAGTTGCTGCCACTTGTTGTGAGAGCACAACATATTTGCAAATTAAACAAAATGCCACTTGGTTCAATCGACTCATGGATTCTAACATTATTTATATTATCAGGAACTTAATTGAATAAAAGTAAAACACTAAAAATAATTTAAAAATCAAACAGGGATTAAACTGGTCAAAACATAAAATTTTAGGTCAAAATTGTAAAATTTGAAAAATAGGGGACAAAACTATAAAATCTAAAAAATTTAGAGAAAAATTGTAAAATCTAAAAAATTAAGGGTAAATTTGTAAAATCAAAAAATCAAGGGTAAAATTAGAAATATCTAAAAAAATAAGGAAAAATTTTTAAATTTTAAAAAATAGGAGCAAAACTGTAAAATCTAAAAAATAAGAGACACGCAGTCGTGTGACCAGACCTTGTGGGAAGCCCTAGATCGTGTGGAGGGGTTACATGGCCCTATGGCTAGGCCGTATGACAAACTATAGTCGTGTGGAAATTGAAAAGTTGAGTTGCAGAGGAGACACAACCGTGTGGGAGGTCGTGTGGAGGGTCCTAGGCCATGTGAGAATCAAAAAACCTAGGGTTTCAGGGGGACATGGCCGTGTAAGGGGCAGTGTGGTCCAAAAAGGTGGTCCACACACCCATGTGGTTGGCCATGTAGCTCTATTCTGAGGTACTGTAACACCCCTTACTTGAGTCCGGGGCAGGGACAGGGCACGAGGCACTACCTGACTTAAACACATACATACAATCATTTGGGGTCATAAAAACTCAATCGAATTTAAAACTTTTCAATCCTAGTCTAGAAATTCTTAATATGGACCTACGAGGCCCAAAACATACTTTAGAAACAATTTGGAATTAATTCGATCGCTTATGGAAACTTTGGAAAATGTCACTTGAAACGGGGTACACGTCCGTTTGAAAGGGCAACATGCCTATGTGGCCTTTTTACCCGATCGTGTTGAAGGCCTGTGTGGTACACACAGCCTAAACACAAGGGGACACGTCCGTGTCCCGAGCCTGTGTGAATTAAATTCCAAATTCGAACCTATAGGGTTTTCACACGGCCTGACACACACCCATGTCCATGGCCCGTGCCCCTCACACGGCCATGACACGCCCGTGTCTTAGCCCGTGTCTAAAAATCTTAACATTCTGTTTCTAACATCAGCAACAAATTAGGGGCACACGGCCAAGGCACACGCTCGTGTCCAAAGGCCGTGTCCTCCACACGGCTGAGACACGCGGCCATTTCTCTGCTCATGTGTTTACTACCATGCATACTGACTTGCAAATTCGAGGTGCAAGGGACACACGGTCGAACAACAAGCCCATAGGACTGACCGTGTGTCACACACGACCTAGACACACGCCCGTATGTTTACCCGTGTGGACGATATAAGGCTATCTACCAAGCCTTTTTGCCACCCTAAAACACAATATAACACCCTCCATCATACCAAAGTCTCACGTAACATGATTTCTAAACCAAGCAACCTTAACTAAGGCATATACACATTTCGCATATGCTTGAACAACTAATTTATGCACTTTGCTATCCATACACTGAAATTCACACGTTTAACCATACCAACAATTTCACATTCATGAAAGACCTTCTTGTATTCATATAACAACTTTCAATATTAGACATCTTTCATGGCCTTATACAAAATAATTCAAATACTAAAGTAAGCCAACACATTTGGCCCCAAAACATTGTAACAAGGAAACAAGATTAAAAGATCCTATACATGCCATAATCAAAATAAAAGAACTAACTATACCAAGTGCTTCAAATGATAGTGTGATTGGCTTCTCCGACGTAGGTGACGATCCACAAGCTATTTTGGCGGCACTATAAGAACATGAAAAGGAAGAGGAGTAAGCATAAAGCTTAGTAAGTTGCATGTAAATAAACATCAACTAATCATCATACCACAATATGCTCATAAAAATTTCATAGCTTGTTCTCGAATACAATAAATAAACATAAGCACAACTTACTCATCACTATCCAATACATTTCATATAGCATGTGCTGAGTTCACATCTCATACATTTCAAGTAGGTACTTGTACCACTCACCACATGGTCATAACTTTTCTCATTTCGGTATAATTGAAGAATCTTCCGTTGAACTATTTGGAATATTACAGGATACTCAATAACCCCAAACATGGGATAAAATGCCGACACCATGTCCCAAACATGGTCTTACATTGGCTAGTACATTAAAGTCGATACCGTGTCCCAAACATATCTTACACTGCCTTTCATATATCGAGGCTGATGCCATATCCCAGACAGGTCTTACACTGGCTCTCATCTATCGGTGTCGATGCCGTGTCCCAGACAGGACATTGACACACAACAAGCTGACGCCATGTCCCAGACAGGTCTTACACTAGCTTGTATATCCCAAGGCTGATGCATGTCCCAGACATGTCTTACACTAGCTCTCGTCTTAATGCCAATGCATGTCCCAGACATGTCTTACACTGGCTCACATACCACTAAATGTCATGGTACGAATATCCAAGTCTATTCCAAATGTTCAATCGGAAGTCTTTACTACATTAATTTCTCGACATGCATTCTCATAATCACAATCAAACAATTTACGCAATATCAATTCATTCATACAACATAGCAATATAGTTGCATTATTAACATAAAACTTACCTCGAATTACAAAATGTAGGCGGCTATACAATTCACTCTACTTGATTGGCCTTCCCCCGGTCCAAGTCCGGTTTTCGTGTTTCTTGATCTAAAATAATAAAAATTTACTCATTTAGCCTCTAAATAAATTTATACAATCAAAAATTCACATTTTTGGCAAAATGACCATTTTGCCCCTAGATTGTCACAAAATAACCATTTTACTCGTAGGCTCGAAAATTGATTTTTATCTAATTTATTCATGCCTTAAGCCTAGCCGAACCATTTTTACTCTTATATCAACCTAAAATTTCCATTATTTCACCATATTACTATCTATTTTACAATCTTTACAAAATGGTCCTATTAAGGTTTTCATGAGAAGTTCTTTCACAAAAGTTATTTATTTCACGACCATAACTCATATTCTTCCATAAAATTTCAGTTAACAACATGCTTTCATGGAAAAACTTTAAACTCTCAACCATTTTGTAAAATAGTCCCCTCATTAGGTAGCTCATGCTACAAGGGTTCCAAAAGTACCAAAATCATCAAAAATAACCATCTAAATCACTTACTTGAGAGAGGAATAAGTGGCTGAAAGTTTCAAGCTCCCATGGCTATTTATTGGAGGAAAAATCGGTGGAAGAAGAAGAGAAAAAAAAGATGACAACATTTTCTCTTTATTTTATTTTATTTATTAGTCAAATACATCACCTAATGTCAACAACCCTTGATTTTTTTTACTTTCTTCGTCTCAATGGCCGACTATGCCTCTTTAAGGGTTTTAATTGCACTTTAAAGGCCTTCAACTATGGCTCTCTATCTATTAAACACCTTTGGCTAGCAAATCACAATTCTTTCCTTTATACGATTTAGTCCTTTTCCGCAATTAGGTTCATAAATGCTAAAATTAATTCACTGAATTTTCATGCACTAATATAATCATGCTATAACACCAATAATAATAATAAAATGATTTCTCTAACTTTGGATTTTTGGTCTCGAAACCACTATTCTGACTAGGCCAAAAATTAGGCTGTTACAGGCACGGTTTGCCCCGATTCACTTGTAAAAGAACACACATATGTCTCTGAGATCTTAACGACATTCCTCGCACTTAAATCTGGTCTGGGGTACCTAAAACAAGTCCTTCAAATAGGATTTACACATGAATCAATAACAGATTCCAAGATTAAACCAGATTGTCAAGAGTTTCCGCAAAACTTACAATGAATCGTAACCGAATTGAAAGATTAGTGAGATTCGATGCTATTTCAAAATTTATGAGTTCTTACAAATCAAAACAAGAATACTTACCTAAATTTTGATGAAAATACAAGATGTGATTGTCGAAAATTACAAAATCAATGAAGAAAATGAGTTAACAGAAATCGATTTTGATTCGGGATAGCAAAATAATTCTCAACAAAAGGATGTAAAATTTGATAAAACAAAAGGGAATATAAGAAAAAAAAAGAAGAAAATAAAGATAAAAGATGAAAAATTTTATTTAGGGTTGGAAAAAATTCAAATCCATGTCTAATTAGGAGAGATTGGAATAAATACTTATAGTTTGGAAGTCCTAGGGGTATACATGGTAATTTCCCCTTTTCTGTCAAAATTAAAAGAATATGGAGGGGAAAGGTGTGACTTGAACTTGGGTTATAAGGGAGACAGAGTGATGCTTAACCATTAGGTTGTTGTCTACAGTTAGTTATTTTCTACTCTATTTAATATATATTTAAGTATGGTTTTGATCATAGGTTACTGAAAAAATAAAGAAAAGAATTAGGATAAGTGTGGCTTGAACCTAAGAACTCTAGGGAGTACAATGAACACTTAACCATCAATCCTAATCATTTACTTGGTCATTTTTTACAATTAACCCATTATATTTTGGGGTGTTACAAGTAGTTTTTCTTCTAATGAGTAAAGATGTATCAACCACTGAAGTAGTGAATTTCAGCTTATCAACCAATAATTCCTTCAGTAACCAAGTTTGGGGAGCTTTTTAAGCCCATAAAGAGACTTCTTTATTTTACAAACCAAAGGTTTACCATTTGCACCAACTTGTTCAAAGCCAAATGATTGTAAAATGTACACTTCTTCAACCAGATCACCATTAAGAAATGCGTTATTAACATCAATTTGCCTTAGTTTCCACTTTAGAGTAACGTTTAAGGCAATGATGGTGTGCACTATTCAGGCCCTAGCTATTGGACTAAAAGTCTCATGAAAGTTAAATCTAGCATGTTATGCATATCCTTGAGCCATGGGTGTAACTTTGTAACCATCAATTTTACCATCATCTTTCTTTTTTATCTTAAAAAGACATCAACATCCAACTGCTTTTCAATTGTGACATAGCTCACCATCTAAAAAATGAGAGACGTGACATTAGTGATCCTTCTATTTCAAGTAAATATCAATACCAAGAACTTCACTAGATATGTTAAGTGGTAAGCTCTGATACCATTAAAATGACTTAAAATGATATTTGTAAAAGAAATTGAAAAGTGCGAAAAGTAGTGCCAACTACTTCAAACATTGGTGAAGAGCAAAGATGAATATAGTGATATGTTTACATAGTTCAGTTTCCCTATGTCTACAGGGCCTTTCCTAAATAGATAATTACCATCTAAACACCTCATATAAGAAGTGATTACACGCTCTAACACTTACCAGATTAAGAATCTCACTTTTGCACCTACGATCTAGATCACTCTCCTCCAAGTTTTCAGGGGAAAACTTAGGTTGAAAACCAAGTAATTCCCTTATTTTTACACTCAATATGCAGTCACAATTACAAGTTCCTTATTGAACAAATAAGTGCTAAATATCTCAATACAAAACATATATAATCTCAAGTATTTAAACTACTTTCAAATTTCTAAAATACTAGATCAATTACAATCAATTTTTCCATCAAAGTAGCAGGATTATAAGATTAGTGAACCTCTTCAATAAGTCCAAGATATGTTCCCAAGTTTACCCAATCCGATCCAATTTTCTCAAAATAGGCAAGTTTATTTACTTGATCTAATTCAAACCAATCTTCAAGATATGTTCCTATAATATGTCAAAAAAGTTAACAAATATCACAAATCAATCATTTTCTTTATAAAAATTACAACTCCAAGTATGACAAATTACAAAGCAAAGCAATACTAGATAACAATGGACATTGCTTGTGACATTACACTAAGGTTGTGTTCTCCATTGTAGTAGAAAAATACTTTTGGGCTAAAAGTGTTTTTCCATCACAGAAGCAATAAAGAACAGTTGGCTTTTACAGTCAAAAATGCATTCAAAAAGTACTTTTCCACCTAAGCACAAAAATTGTGATTTAAGTGCTTTTGGCTTTTGGCCTTTGGGTTTGGAGGTGATAATTATCAAGATACCCTTATTTATATTAAGAATTTAAAGGAATATAAAAATTAGATTAAGGCTCCGTTTGTTTGGGTGTAAAACATTTTTTGAAAAATGTTTTCAGCCTTTTCCAATGTTTTTTTGGCTGAAAATATTTTCCTAAAGTAAAATCAATTACTAAAAGGGGAAAAGAAACCCCTTAATTTTGGAAAATGTCTTACCCTTTCTAATTCAATAAGACATTTTCAAAAAAATTAGAAGCCAACACCGATCTGCCCTTTCCCTTTTCCTTTCCCTTCCCCTTCCCCTTCCCCTTCCCCCATCCTTGACACCTGATCTTCTGCTTGCCGTCAGCCAACATCGATTCTCAACACCAGACATCGGCATTCATCAAAGCTTTTCTTTCTTCAGCTTTTCCTCCAACAGGTTTGTTACAATACCATCAATCCAACACACTACCTTTTCTCTTCTTTTTTTCTCACTTGCTCTTTTAATCGTTGTTGATTACTTAAGTCTTTTGTTAGATTCATTTTCTCTTTTCTGTAATGATCTCTTCTATTTTTGCAACTAGTTGTATCTTGAATTATGATCTATTAGAATTAATTTCATATTGAATCTCTTTTTGTTGTTCAAATTCTATTGCAAAGATTGCGAAAAAAAAGAGGTACTTCTTCTGTTTTTTAAGTAGTTTTAAATTAGTCTAGTTAAATAGCTTCAGATCAGGTAAATGAGTGATCTTATTAAAAGAAAATGGATTCTGATCATCAACAGCTCAAAAGTATGGAAATCGAATTTGATAATGAAGGCTAGATTTTTCAGTTAGGGTTTGTTAAGAACCAGTGTTTTTGTTTTAATGCTTTGGTTTTGAATCTTTAGATTTTGAATGGATATTGCTTTGCTGCGGTAACTGGAATTTGTTATCAAGGCTATGGAAATGAATGGGTTCACTTTAAATTTTAATATATATATATATAGGAGTTATGATTCAGCTGTTTAAAGTAAAGGAAAAGCAGAGAGAACTTGCTGAAAATGCAAATGGGGGAGCTGCTACCAAAAAGCAAAGTCCAGGAGAGTTGCGTTTGCACAAAGGTTGCTTCACATATTTAATGGATTGAGTTGTTTTAATTTCCTTTAGTTCTATGATAGAGATCCATTATTTTTTATGATTTGGTGCTTTTGGTGTGTCATTGCTAATTTTCTTTAGCTTTACTGATCTATTCAACTGTATGTTGTTCTGGCACTGAATATATTGGCTCAAGAGCATCTGGTGTTTGATCCAAGTGTGATTTTCATGTTAAATCAAACAGCATGCATGCTTTCCCATCTTCTTTGGCAAATAATTATAATTCGTCCTCTACAGAAGTGCACATACATGCAAAAAGTCGAGAAAATGAGAAATATGGTGCTTCATGGAATGTTGGAAGATTGTATAATGATAGCCTATAGGCAGAACATATGAGTAATGACTTTCAAGAATGTAATAACCCAAAATTTACGGGCATCAAAAAAGTACATTATCGAGCCTCCGTTTTAACAAAATGGGTTCGTAAATAATTATTAGGAGTAATTGTGAGTCTAGTAATGTGTCTAATTAAGTTTTAATTAGATGAATTTAGTTGAATTAAGAGAAATTAGGAAGAAATGACTAAATTGAGTAAAGGGTAAAAGTTTAATTATAGATTAAAAGAAAATAGTAGGGACCAAATGGGCAATTAAGCCTATTCTAATGAATGAGGCGGCAAAGCATAAAATCTTTGATTTTTATGATTGCTTAATTATAAAATATATTATTATTGTTATTATTTTATTATATTATAAATTAAATTAATTATATTATTATATTATGGAATAAATTAAGAAAAGACAAGTGTAAGGTAAAAATAAAATACAAGTGTATTAATTTAAATGAGTACATTTGTATTATTTATATATAATTAGTAAAAAGATATTTTATTATTTATTATTAATTAGTAAAAGATTTTTATATGATAAATAAATTGAAATTATGGTAAGTGGATGGTGATAATAAAATACAAATGTAAAATATATATGTGTACATTTGTAATATTTATATTTGTCATTAAATAAATAGTTAATAATTATTATTATTTAATTGATATTATATTATTAGATTAATTAATAAATTAATAAGTTGACAAATGTATGGTGATAGTAAAGTGCAAATGTAATAAATTATATACATACAATTGTAAAATACATATTTATTTACTTATTATTTAAGAAATAATAATTATTATTAAGTTAATATAATAATATAATAAACTAAAGTAAAAATAAAAGATAAAACAAACAAAATAAAACATAAAAGAAACAGAACCATTCGAAAACAAAGAAGGGAAAGAAGAAAAGAAAGAAAAGGGGGAAATAGGGAATTTGGAGCCTGGAGCTTGGAGTTTAATTGGTAAGCTTAATTAAGTCTTTTTCTCTTAATTTTGATGTTTTAGGAGTCTTAAAACAAAGTTTTGATAAAATTAAGTTGAGGTTTTGGAAGTTTTTAAGTTTTTGAACATAGTTCATGTTGAACAAAATAATTAATTAGGGGTTTAATTGAATGAATTTTAAGTTAAAATTGATTAAAAGATTAAATTGTAAACTAGGCTATAAGTTTGTGTTGTAGGGATTAAATTGAAAGAAGTTTTAAATTAGGGTTTTATTATGAACATTGGATAGTTAAGTAGAATATGGAAGGAATTTGAATAAGAATGAAATATAAATTAAGTTAGTAAAGTGAATGAGTTACTAAGGACCTAATTGAAAGTAAGGTAGAAATTGAATAAAAATTCAATTTTTCAATATAAATTAGTGTTGTATTAATAGTATAAATTATTTTTATTTTTATTTTCGTAGTTAACAAAGAACCAGAGACATAGACAAAGAAAGGAAAAGAGAAGGTTGACGAAGAGTAATCCGAGAATTACGGTTTGTATTTCTATAAACCGAACTTAACATTTAAATTGTTGTTTTTATTATTATATCTGTATGGAAAGATATTAAGGTAAGTATTAGTGTTTTGATATTGAATTGAATGTATGTGAATTTGTGATTATTGTGAAATGTATATTGAAATGATTAATTACTGTGAATTGAGAAAAGAATTGAATACCCTATTAACTATATGGGGCTAAGTCAGATATAATTGGCATGCCATAGGATTGGAAGTGTTCAGGGATACTTCGAACTTGAGTCGATGAGCCACTATAAGTGTCGTACTGTTACTTCGACTTCGAGTCGATGAGGCACCTTGTGTGTCGTACTGTTACTGTTACTTCGGTTTAATTTGATGAGGTACTAAGTACTGCACTGTTACTGTTTACTTCGGCAAAGCCAATGAGGCACTAAGTGTCGTACTGGTGTGTTGGTTGGATCTGTGTATCTGTCTAGGTTCGAGTTATGTTAATAAGGGTAAAATATTATACTGAATAATTGATTGTTATTGAATAACAATAAGAAAATAATGATTGATACTGAGTTTGAAATAAAATAGAGCACTGGATTGAAAGGTGAATATTTGAGTAGTTATTGAATTTGAATGGTGTTGTATATGTTTTTTGTAATTATTTAAGTGTTGGTTTATAGAAATACCACTGAGTGCATACTCAGCTTACGGTTTGTTTCCATGCGCAGGTTAGGTACAAAAGTGACTAACGACTCAGCATCCAAGCCAATCCCGAACTCAAATACGTGGTGATGTACTTTTCTCTTTTGAAAATGGCATGTACGTAGATTGTAATTTGTTGTTATTTTGATACATAAATATTAATGATAAATGATGGTAATGGTTGTTCCATACAATTACATATGTCTTAAACATAGTCTATATCATAGCTTTGGGCAATTTTGTTGAATGATAATTTAAATGAATCAATTAGACATCTTATGTTAGATTGTTATAAATATAAAAATGTTAGAACTTTGTATTATTAGTTTGTTAGAATTAGAGTTGTATAAATTCATGAATTGATTTGTTTGGATTGGTCTCGATTTGAATTTGCAAGGAAGGTTAGATATTTATAAAAGGGTTATATTGAGTTCGCATATAATAAAAAAAATTCAAAGTATCCGAGCAAGTCCCGATTCGATTTTAACGTATGATTTGGACCTTGAGGGTCCATTATAGGGACTTTATAATTAAATCAAGATATGTATGTCATTTATTTTGAATTAATTGTAAATTGTTTGATAGGTCCGGTAATGCTCTGTAACCCTGTTGCGGCGACAGTTTGGGGTTAGAGGGTGTTATAAAGAATCCAGGTCAAAAGAAGATGATGGCCATTTGAAGGTTTCTACAGTTTTAAATCCTATTTCTTTTGAAAATTTTGTTAGTAAAATATCTTCATAGACTCTGCTCAATCTACCTCTCGAAGCTAATTGTTGCTAATGAGAATATCTTGGAGAAGAAGCATGATTTTTACTCTACCAAACAGAATGAGGATATTTCTACTTTGGAGCAAGTAGTCACATTTTCTATTCTTGGGGTGCCACTGTGTCCAGGTTTCTAATAATTATTGTGTTTTATGGTTCATCCCTTAGACAAGTTATATTGCTTGTAATAACAATTTCTTTATAACACCCTTTACCCTTGTCTGACGCCGGAACAGGGTACGAGGCATTATTGGACTTAATAGTTCACAACATGCAAAAACTGGGCTACAAAATTTCTTTTAATTCAAAACTTTTCATACACATGCATAATGTTTCATACCGTGCCTACGAAGCCCTAAACATGCATTGAAGGTAGTTAGGGACTAAATCGAGAACCTTAGAAAGTTTTGGGAAAACTTAGAAATTTTTTTTCCATGAAATAAGATCACACGCTCGTGTGAACATAAGGACACGCCCGTGTCAAGCCGTGTAACTCTCTATTTATGACGTCAGCATGCAAATCGTACCACACGGCTGGGCCACACGCCCGTGTCTCCAGGTCGTGTCCCTCACACGGTTGAGACACATGACCGTGTCTCAACCCGTGTAGTCAACACTTAGGCTATTTTCCAAGCCTTCATGTTACCCATAAACCCTTACAACCTTATACATATTAAAACCACAATTCATGGAATCGTTTTAGTGATTAAACACTCTTTATTAAGACATATTCATAACATTAACATGTCCTCTTACAAGCAATGCATCTACTCATGCAATACTAAGTCTAGATTCCTTAATTCACATTCATAAGACTTGTGATTTTGATGATCACTTTTACCATTATACTATGGTTACCAACTTATCCATCAAGCACTCATGTCCAACCATTATCACGTTATTTTTATAACATGCAATTACTACATGGCTATGACCACCTCAATTGGTCATAGAGCATACATCCAACACACATGTCATATTACCAACCATGCATGGCAAACAAACTTAATCACATCATAAACATTAGACATGACACGAATAGCTAAGTTTACAAGTCATAATCAATATGAGCCACATCTATGGCCATATACGTATAACTCAATATAAGCCAATACATTTGGCCAAATTATAATAATACATGTCAATAAACTGGATTCCTATACATGCCACTCACTTGAAATTTCTAATATATGCTTCATTATTCCAATGGTAGTGACTTGATAGTGTGATGCTACCTCCGACAATTTCCAACCCCGAGCTAACCTGACAAAGCTAAAAGAAATGGAAAGGAGGGAGTAAGCTTCACGCTTAGTAAGTCCATATGAAAATAATAAGCAACTTATCAACATGCTTCCACCAATTCTTGCAACATGCTCTCAAAGTAATACTATCATAATTGCCTTTTTACCTATGTTCAAGTTAAGTTGTTTTCTTGAGTCACAGACACTAAATTATTTATATATAAAGTTACGGAACTCTAAATTAAGATCCGTTAATTTTCTCAGAAACTAGACTCATATATCTTCTTACTATAAATTTTTCAAAATTTTTTGTTTATCCAATTAGTACAGTTTATTCCTTAAAGTTACTCCTTTTTTACTGTCTAATAGTTTCGACCCCTCTTCACTAAAACTTAATTATCTCATAATACAGGACTCGGATGATATTCCCGTCTATTTCTAAAAATATACTTATTCAAAATTCTAAGAATATAAATTATAACCCACAAATATTTTTGTACAATTTTCAATGATTTTCTTAAATCAAAATAGGGGATTTCGAAATCATTCTGACTATGTCTCACAACAATTTAAATATTTCATAATATGAAACTCTTTTGCTTACATTGTTTCTTCTATGTGAAACTAGACTCATTAAGTTTTAATTTCATATTTTATTAAGTCTCTAAATCAATTTCCACAATTTTTGGTGAATTTTTAAATTCACACAACTGCTGCTGTCCAACATTGTTTTAGTGTAATATAATGATAACTATCATAAGTTCATTTTCAACTAATCATGAACTCACCATTTCATGAATTCCATGTTCAAATGCACAATATAATTTAACATGATATGGCAACAAAATTCATAATCATAATTCATACATCTTAGCTCACCGATGTCTCAATATTTCAAGGTCTCAATAATCATAAGCTTAGTGTACATATCTATACCTCTCGTAGTATAGTATACAACTATACCTTTCATAACATGTCCTCTTCGGGACTTTCCTTACATCATACATTGTATTACCCGTTGAACACTCGTAATACTATTGGATACGCGGAACACTTGCACATAAGTGCTACATACACATACGTAGCCAAAGCTACCTCATAACATGTAACGCTCGCAATGGAGCTACTTACGGGATTGCTCATAAAAGCTATCGGTCAAGGTGTAGCTACACAGGCTGCTCACACAAGCTGTCAGGTATCCAACCAACTCCAGGATTACCTAGCCACTGGTAGGACACACAAGACCATTGCCCGGAACCCAATTACAGGTATCGCATCCATAATGAACTCGAACCAACTCAACGAGCTCAAATGCTCACATCCATAATGAACTCAGACCAACTCAACAAGCTCGGACTTCTTAATTCCTAGTGACTTGTCACTTTTATCATAGACTATTCTTAAGGTTCAAACGGGATTTTTCGATACCACATCTCTGTCGAACTTACTCGAAGTGTCGATCTCACTATCCATAGTACCAATTGCCTATTCATGGCATAATAAGGCATAACTCAAATAGAAAATAAGCTTTTATAAATTTACATTTCATGAAAATACCTATTTCATATATCACTTGTCATATATTATCATTTCCTTACATTTCATGTAATATTCTTCCATGTCATATTTCCACATCATGTACACCATTCCATCAACTTTTCCAATGTATTCAATCATACAATTTATGCAATAATAGTAAAGAATTATAATTCAAATATAACATTGCATTATTACTATCATACGAACTTACCTCGAATGAAATTTCGGCTAATTATTCTCTTTTTGTCCTTAACCACGTACTTTCTCGATTTAAGCCAGAATCTCAACTTTCTTGATCTAACATGATGAAATTCACTCATTTAATCATTACATTAATTAAAAAATTCTATAATTCACAACTTGGAAAAATGATCGTTTTGCCTTTAGACTTTACAAAATTACAATTTTTCCCTTAGGCTCATAAATCGATTTTTATCAAATTTCCTTCTTTTCCCAGCCTAGCCAAATTCTTTTTATAACAATAGCAACTCACAATTTCAATTATTTTCACATTTACAACTAATTTTACAACTTTACAAAATAGCCCTCTTTAGGTGTTTTCATGCAAACTCCTTTCACAAAAGTTGTTTATTACACAACCATGACTCATTTTCTTCCATAAAAATTCAGCAAACAACATAAATATTCTCATGGAAAACCCTATACTTTCAACCATTTTGCAAAATAGTTCCCTCATTAGCTAGATTATGCTACAAGGGTTCTAAAATTGCAAAATTCATCAAAAAGAACTATCTAAATGACTTACTTGCAAGGGATATAAGTGGCTGATATTTTAAGCTTTCAAAACCCCCTATTTGCTGGTATTTTCGGTGGAGAAGAAGATGAGAAAAGATGATATCATTCTCTCTTTATTTTATTCTTATTTCTAGTCAAAATAGATCACCAACTTCACCTAATCTTGACTTTTCTATTTCATTTATCTCTATGGTCAACCAAGCCTTTCTGAAGGGTCCATTTTCTCTTTAAAGACCCCCAATTATGGTTCTCTAGCTATTTAGCACATTTAGCTAGCAAAATAAAGCTTTTGCCCTTTATGGGATTTAGTCCTTTTTCTCAATTAAGCAAGCAATTGTTAAAATTATTTCACCAAAATTTTCATGCACTTATATAAACATGCTATAACACATAAAATAATATTGAAAATAATTTCTCCGGGCTCGGAATAGTGGTTCTGAAACCACTGTTCCGACTAGGCCCAAAATCGAGTTGTTACATTCCTTACTAACACAAATAAACATTTTTTGAAGTGTACTTTTTGATGTCTTAGAAATATGCCATTATAAGTATCCATGATTATATTTAACTCATCTTATGCAATTTGACATTCCATAATATATGCAATTTATTACTAGTCTATGTTGTTCTATCCATAAGAACCATGATATAATGGATGAATATATTTTTATCCTTAGATCTGTGTCTTGTGTTTACCATCTTGTCTTTTGGTGTGCATGAGTTGGTCCAGGCTTTGTTTGATTTGGATAAAGAGGCAACGATAAGGAGACTCTTGAGCATTTTAGTGATAATGTACTGTCTTGTATTTCAAGCCTAATGTCATGGTGGTTTCTCAAGATAAGCTAATACTAATGGTTGGTCAAAGAACTCAAAGAAGCTATTGAAATGAAAATATTGTTGTATGTTTTGAAGCTCCTAATACGCTCACACAGATAATTTGATGTAGAAAACTATAATTTTAAATATATATATATGTTAAGTATAATTTATCTTCAGAAATTTTCTCAAGGTTGAAGATATTGATACTTTAATGTGGTGTAATATTAGTTATGCACATGGACAATATTGTTGTTATCATGTGGTGCACTACTAATTATGCATTTGGATAATATTATTAATTTCTAGTATTAGTTGTGGTTTGGAAGCTAATTTATAATTATTCGAGCCTTGTTTTTTATTTTTTTATAACACAATTAGAAATAATTTATTTGACTTTGGTTGTTTTCAATTTATGACGGTTAATATTCTACATGTTAATAATTGAGTATTATTATATATTTAATTTGATTTATTTATAAATAAATCATTACAATATATGTAAAAACAATTTAAAATATAAATTTATTAATATATATATAATAAACTCAATTAAACAATAAAATGGACCCTAAATTCTTAAATATATATTTGTTTAATTTAAAACAACTTTTATGAAATATTTTCAGGAAATCTGCCAAACAACAGAAAATATTATACACAGTTTCATCCAAACACCAGAAAAGTAAATCACTTCCAGAAAAGTAAATCATTTTCTAGAAAATATTTTCTGGAAAATATTTTACTGGCAAACAAACAAAGCCTAATTTATATTTTATATATCATTATATTAAATTATTTAAATATCATGTTATTATATTAAATTATTTAAATCTTATTTATTATTTGTATAATTGATGATATATTTTTTTTTAAATTAAATATTTAAAATTTGGATTTCATGTATAATTATATTAAATTATTTAAATATAGTAAAACATAACTAATTTTTTATTTCCCACTATCATATCTAAAAAAAATATTTTAATTTTTAACCGTAATTTTTAATAATAATAAACAACACTTAAGACTAACAAACATTTTTTTTCACAGAAGCATTTAAAAAAAAACACTTTAAAAAAAAATTCAACCCCAATAGCAATGGAAAAGTTATGCCCTTTCCAAAACAACCTAAACGCATGTTCTATTTCAAATTTACAAACTACCGCTAGCAATGAAGACGTTGACAGCAAAACCGTACATGCATATTTGAGAACAAGGCCCATACACTTAAGCATTCTCGGTCAATAAATATTGAAAGTATATATATATATATTTTTGTTACTATTAATGATAACTTTCGATTATTTTTTCCTAAGCTAATCTTTAGTTTAATTTGTTGTTTATTTCAATGTCATTGGATAAAAGGATAAAACCAAAATTTAGGAATATGGATTTTACATTATTGTTTTTTTTAGATTTCATTTACGATTCGATATTTCAAATTATATTTATTTTTTTATTTTGATATTTAAATTTTTTTAAAATTTAATTTCGTAATTAAAATATCATTCCACCATATGTTTTGGTCCAATTTTTAACATGGTTTAAAAAATATGTGATCAATAAAAATACGCCACATGGCATTCTTCAATAAAAATTATATATTTTAAAATATAATATAACATTTATTCTAAAATTTATATATAATTAAAATTTTGAAAAAACGGAAATTATAAAAATAAAAACTCTTTCATTTCTTGAAATAGTTAAATATTTTAACGCAAAAAATAAAAAATTTCTGGGTAAATCCATCTAGTTCATCATGTTCTTCTAGAATTTATCTCCCACCTTATTTACAAATTTAAAATTAAAATATTAAAATTTAAAAATTTTGACCAAATTCTCATTAAAAAGATACTCAGTATGTACAAAGACAGATGTAGAAATTTTATTTCATTATACAAAGACAAACTCAGAATATTTATATCAGAAAAAACTCATAAAATTCACATTAATATAACAAAGATGAATAAAGACAAACTCAAAAAAAGTATATATCATCAATACGATGAACAAAGACAAATCCATACACTTTGGCCTCACTCCTAACTTATTAATAGAGCTCCTATAGTGATGAATCAACTTAGTTTTCAATTACCCATGTTGGTAGAGGAAATCACAAATATTTTTAAGCAGGAATTAAATTATATATTTTTACTGTTAGAATTAAGTGATCCGAATTCTTATTTAAATAAAATACAGTGGTAAAATAAAATAAAATAAAAAGAATCCATATAGAATTACACTTCTTTTATTTTATTTTAGAATAAGGTTTTTTAAACCTTATTAAATCTCATCTATTTGATATTAATTAGAATAAAATGTTTCAGTCTTACTAGAATATGGCTTTACAAGCCTATAAATAGACATAGTCTATTTCTCTTGTATTAAATTCGAATTTGAAATAGTAAATTTTATTCCCCTCTGCCCGTGGTTTTTTCCCGAAAGGGTTTCCACGTAAAAATCTTTGTATGTTCTTTATTTTATTTTATTTTATTTTTCACAAATTTGTATCAGAGCTTCCGGGTTATTCATCTCGATCACGGTAATGGCGTCTTTGAAGTATAAAATTCCGCTGTTGGATCGCAACACCAGATTTGCGTTGTGGCAGATTAAGATGCAAGCAGTTCTTGCGTAGATGGATTTGGAGGATGCCCTGCGAGGGACAGATAAGATGCCTTCGACATTAACAGATGAAGAGAAGAAGCGTAAGGATCGAAAGGCGTTAACACAATTACATCTGCATTTGTCCAACAAAATTCTGCAGGATGTGATGAAAGAGAAGACTGCCGCTACATTATGGAAGAGGCTAGAACAAATATGTATGTCGAAAACTCTAACAAGAAAGTTGCATATGAAGTAGCGTTTTTATGCTCATCGTTTAGAGGAAGGTGCGTCTGTACACGAACACTTAACAGTGTTTAAAGAAATTCTCTCAAACTTGGAGGCCATGGAGGTTCAGTATGATAAGAAAGATCTAGCGTTGATTCTACTTTGTTTGTTACCCCCGTCTTATTCAACCTTTAGAGACATGATTTTATATAGCTGCGAGTCTCTCACAGTTGATGAGGTTTATGATTCTTTAACCTCGTATGATAAGATGAAGCATCTTGTGGTTAAACTCGACTTTCAAGGAGAGGGTCTCATTGTTCGTAGGAGACAAGATTGGAATGCTGATGATGATTGTGGTAGGACACAAGAACGGAATCCTCATAGTAAATCTAAGGGTAGATCAAAGTCTTCAAACAGAGGTAAAACTTGTAACTTCTGCAAGAAGAAAGGGCACATTAAATCTGAGTGCTATAAACTACAGAACAAGATTAAAAGGGAGGCTGCAAATCAAAAGGGAAAACAACCAGAAAATTCCGATAAAGCTGATGTTGTAGAAGACTACAGCGATGGTGAACTTCTAGTCGCTTCTGTCAATGATTCTAAAGTAAGCGAGGAGTGGATAATTGATTTAGGCTGTACCTTCCACATGAGTCCCAATCGGGATTGGTTTACAACTTACGAAACAGTGTCTGAAGGTGTTGTTTTGATGGGAAATAATGCTTCGTGTAAAATCACAGGTTTTGGAACAATTAAAGTTAAGATGTTTGATGGAGTTGTCAGAACACTTAGTGACGTACGACATGTTCCAGAATTGAAAAGAAATTTAATTTCGTTGAGTACTCTTGATTCAAAAGAGTACAGATACACAGCTGAAAGTGGGGTTTTAAAGATTTCCAAAGGTTCCCTTGTTGTGATGAAAGGGCAGAGAAAAATTATTAAGTTATATGTTTTGCAGGGTTCTACTATTACTGGTGATGCAGTTGTCGCTTCTTCTTCCTTGTCAGATGATGATATTACTAAACTTTGGCATATGCACCTAGGGCATATGAATGAGAATGACATGGTAGAATTGAGAAAAGAGGACTTCTTAATGGGCAAGGAATTTGCAAACTAAATTTTTGTGAGCACTGTATTTTTGGGAAGCAAAAGAGAGTTCGATTCATTAGAGGAATCCATAACACGAAGGAAACGTTGGAGTATATTTATTCTGATCTGTGGGGGCCATCCAAAATGCCTTCGAGAGGTGGAGCTAATTATATGCTAACCTTTATTGCTGATTTTTCCAGAAAAGTTTGGGCGTTCTTCTTGAAGCGGAAAAGCGATGTGTTTTCTGCATTTAAGTCTTGAAAAATTATGATTGAAAAATAGACTGGAAATCAAATAAAATATCTCCGTACAGACAATGGCTTAGAGTTCTGTTCTGATGAGTTTAATAGGTTGTGCAAGTCAGAAGGGATCGTGAGACACTTGACCGTTCGTCATACTCCACAGCAAAACGGTGTTGCAGAACGAATGAACAGAATGATCATGGAGAAGGTTCGATGTATGTTATCAAATGCCAACTTACCGAAGTCGTTTTGGGTAGAAGCAGCCTCTACTGCATGTTTTTTTATCAATTGATCCCCATCCGTTGCCATTGAGAAAAAGACTCCACAAGAAGTATGGTCTGGTAATCCTGCAAATTATTCTGATTTAAAGATCTTTGGGTGTCCTGCGTATGCTCATGTTGATAATGAAAAATTGGAACCGAGATCCATTAAATGTGTTTTTCTTGGTTAGAAAGCTGGTGTAAAAGGGTATAAGTTATGGTGTCCTGAAAATAGAAAAGTTGTGATTAGCAAAGATGTTGTTTTTGATGAAACTACTATGCTACCTAACTTATCTCTTAAAAACTCTTCCAATAAAGAAAATCAAAAGTAGGTGGAGCATCAGATTAATACAGGGTCGACTCCTCAAGCCAGTACAAAAATTGAGAATAGAGTTGCTTCTTCACCGCAATACTCTATCGCCAAAAATAGAACTAGAAGAGAAATTAAACCTCTAAAGAAGTATGCCAAGGCTGATCTAGTTGCTTATTCTTTAAATGTGGCTGAAGATATAGATGCGAATCAAGAGCCATCTAATTATTCTGATGCGGTTAGCTGTAAAAACTTAGAAAAATGGATGTTTGCTATGCAAGAGGAGATGGAATCACTCCATAAAAACAAAATATGGGATCTTGTGAAACTTTCTAAAGGTAAGAAGATTGTTCATTGTAAATGAGTGTTTAAAAAGAAATAAGGGACTTCAGGAGTTGAAGAACCCAGATATAAAGTAAGGCTTGTTGCAAAGGGTTACAGTCAAATTCCAGGAGTGGACTTCAAAGATGTGTTCTCCCTAGTTGTGAAGCATAGTTTGATTCGAGCTTTGCTTGGTATTGTGGCCATGCATGATTTGGAGCTTGAGCAGTTAGATGTAAAAACTGTATTTTTGCATGGAGAACTTGAGGAGGATATTTACATGCAACAACCAGAGGGTTTTATAGTCTCAGAAAAGGAGGACTATGTTTGCTTGCTGAAAAAGTCCCTTTACAGTTTGAAATAGTCACCAAGACAGTGGTACAAGAGGTTTGATTCCTTTATGACTTCTCATGATTTTAAAAGAAATAGTTTTGACAATTGTGTTTACTTTAAGAAAAATAGTGATAGTTCTTTTGTGTATCTACTTCTTTATGTTGATGACATATTGATAGCAGCAAAAGATAAAGGAAAGATAAGAAAGGTCAAAGCCCAACTAAGTAAAAAATTTGAGATGAAAGATTTAGGACTAGCAAAGAAGATACTTGGAATGAATATTCTCAGAAATAGAAAAGCAAGTAAATAGTACCTAATTCAGAAGGGGTACATTGAGAAAGTTCTTTACAGGTTCAATATGCGGAGTCCTAAGCCTGTTAGTAGTCCTTTAGCAACCCATTTCAGACTTTCATCGGTTTTGTCTCCACAGTCAGATGATGAGATTGAGCACATGTCACATGTTACATACTCTAGTGTAGTGGGATCTCTCATGTATTCTATGGTTTGTTCACGTCCAGATTTATCATATGCAGTTAGTGCAGTTAGCAGATACATGGCGAATCCCGGTAAAGAACACTGGAAAGCAGTTCAGTGGATTTTAAGATACTTACGAGATACTACTGATGTTTGCTTACAATTTGAAAGAACTAAAGATGGAGTCATTGGATATGTTGATGCTGATTTTGCTAGAGACCTGGATAGAAGAAGATCTCTCACAGGTTATGTCTTTACAATTGGAGGTTGTGCAATCAGTTGGAAAGCCACTTTGCAATCTACAGTTGTTTTGTGTACCACTGAAGCTGAGTACATGGCGATTACTGAGGCTTGTAAAGAAGCTATTTGGTTGAAAAGACTCTTTAGTAAACTCAATGAAGACCTTCAAATCAGCATGGTATTTTGTGACAATCAGAGTGCCATCTTTCTTATAAAAGATCAAATGTTTCATGAGAGAACAAAACATATTGATATTTGGTATCATTTTGTTCGTAATATTATTGCTCGTGGTGATATAGTTGTGAGCAAAATTAGTACTCATGAAAATCCTGCAGATATGATAACTAAGTCACTTCCTATAACCAAGTTTGAGCATTGCTTAGACTTGGTTGGTGTTCATTATTGAAGTTAAATTCTTAAAGGGTTTTATGGAAGAGGTGGAGAACTTGTTCGTTGAGAGTTCGCGATGAAGAACTTGTTCATTGAGAATTTGTGTCAAGGTGGAGATTGTTAGAATTAAGTGACCCGAATCCTTATTTAAATAAAATACAGTGGTAAAATAAAATAAAAGAAGAACCCGTATAGAATTACACTTCTTTTATTTTATTTTAGAATAAGGTTTTTTAAACCTTATTAAATTCCATCTATTTGATATTGATTAGAATAAGGTGTTTCAGTCTTACTAGAATATGGCTTTACAAGCTTATAAATAGACATAGTCTATTTCTCTTGTATTAAATTCGAATTCGACATAGTGAATTTTCTTCTCCTCTGCCTGTGATTTTTTCCCGAAAGGGTTTCCACGTAAAAATCTTTGTGTGTTCTTTATTTTATTTTATTTTATTTTTCATATTTACAATAGTAAAAATTTGATTTTATTATTTTAATAATATATATTTTATAATTTTTAAAGGATTAAATCAAATTTTTATTATTTTAAGGTATTAAAGTATAATTTTATCATTATCAATTTAAAATTTTATAAATTATAAATAGACCTAAATGAAAAAAAAATACATTTTAAGAAGGATCAGGAACCCTGCCAATTCTTTAGCTCTGCCTGCATGTTGGCTAAAGAATCTAGCTAATTTAGAAATCCCTATCCATAAAGTTAATAGTTTATGATGTCAAATTACTTACTAATGAATATAAAGTATAAAGAATTTAAATATACAACCTTTTATAATTTGAATAATCAAGTTAGGTGGCTAATTTATTGGATATGTGGATTTATTGAGCTTTATTTATGTAAATGTTTTAAAGGTCAAAAGATGATCACTTAAACTTTTTGCTTTTGAAAATAAATTATAATAATAATAATTTTTTACTTGCATCTGAACAATTTTAAATAAACGTAACTTTCAGATAAGATTTTTAATGAAAAATATTATTTTTTTGAAAAGTTACAATGTTATAAAAAAAAAAGCATAACTTTTGTTACAAATTATGTATTAAATGTCATTATATAAAATTCAATAATGTCATTTACACTATTCTATATTTTTATTTTTGTTGTTTAAGACTTTGTATTTTAAAAAGAAAAATTAAAGCCTTAATGAAGCTTCAAATCTATTTCTTTTCTTGCATTATAAGTTTCTTTTATGTAGTACAATTTTTCTAAAAAAAAATAAAAAAAAAAAGCTTGCACCAGCAACCAGATTGAGAGATCTTAAAGACCCAAATTTTTTCACATTAAACATTGACCACACTTTGAATCTATTGGTTGAATCTCCATCTTATCTCAATATATTCCGAAAGTCTCTTCTTCATCTCACTTGAAGTAGTCAGCTTATTAGTAATATAAGAGGAAGCCTAGCTAAATATGTATGTAAGAACCTTCCCTTTAACTGAGCTTGTCCTTTTCATAGGGATGCGTCTTCTCTAATAATATATGTTTCTAATTTAATAAAAAGGAATTTTAAGAAAATTGTTCTATGATTTTAAAAGTTATAAAAGCTGTGGCATTGGACCAAAATCTATAACAAAATCATATTTTAAGTATGAAATTGAATTAAAGAAAATATTTAAGTATTAAAGTGGGAAATCAGATAAATTAGTTATTTTTTTTATATATCAATGAAAATTGTCAAATATGTTAAATAAATCAATTTTAGAAACTACATAACCAAAAGATTTTGTATGGTTTTAAATATGACAATAAAATAATCATGGTTAGTACAGCATTTATAGAAAATATTAAAAGCACCCATAAAAATAAAAAGCAAATAAATCCAAAATCAGAACTTTCCCTCCAAATCTATCCGCAATTAAAACGCCATGCTCTAATTCTAATTTTGGTCCTTCTATAATTAGTTCTCTCTATAGTAGTCACTCTTTATAACATCTCATTATAAAAGTTAAGAAGCCAACAAACCCCTCAACGAGTTAGCATTGTCCTCGATCAGAGTTTTGTCTTCTAACTCTAACTTCGGGAAATAATATTTTGAAGATTTTATTTGAAAAAGTCGAAAATCTTTCAACAAATTTTGCTCTCTATAACAACATATTCGCTCAAATTTTAATGGAATTAGTTTTTTTTTTAATATAATGCCTAAAACTATTCATAACCCTTCTCAGCCTTTAAATTGAAGGATAAACATGCTTAAATACACTTGAATTCATGTCATTCTGCACTAACAACAGTATCGATACTAACCGAATTAAAATTCAGTCCGTAAAGATATTATGTACCAAAAAAAAAGATAATAAATGTTAGCTAAAATGTCAATAAAATATTTAAAATTTACAAGATAAATTTATTAATCTTATTTTATTCATGAAAATAATCTTTAATAAAATGAAATTACATTCATAAATTTTGTTAAAGATATGATATAAATCTTACCGACCAATATTGTTAATATGTTATACTTTTTTTAACTTAATTTATTTTAAAGCAAATATAACTTAAATATCAAATGTTGTTATATAAGTATAATAATCGTCTCTTTATAAATAATTTAGAGGTGCATGAAACACTGTTATGTTCAAATTTAATACTTAATTCATATATATTGATTTGTATAATTTAATCTTTTAGTTATATAATAAGTTAAAATATTTTTATAATTTCTGTACTTTTTGAAAATTAGAAATTTAGTTTTTATATTTGTATTTATAGGGATGTAATCTTTTTATTTTTTAGATTTTAAAATTTAGTCCTAACTGTTAATATTATTATTATTTTTGTTAAATTTAAGTTAATTATAATTTTTTTAATTACATAGCGTGAGTATTTTTTTTTAAAATGTCACATAAACTAATTTCACAAAAAAATAACAATATTAATAATTAAATTTAAATTTTAAAATCTAAAAATAAAAAAAAATTAAATTCTTACAAATACAAGTACATCGCTAAATTCTCAATTTTTAAAAAATTACAAGCACATTTTAACCTTATATTACAATTTAGTCTAAATAATTAATACTCACGTGACTTTTATTGAAAAAGTTGGTTTATAATAAAAAAAATCAAATTATTTTTCATATCGAATTAAAATATAAAACTAAATCTAAAATTTGAGAATGATGTAGGGACAAAACTATAATTCTACCATAAATCAGTATATTTGTCATCTCATTAAATTTCTTCACTGTCACACTCTTGAGTCCATTCATTTTCTCCTCCGCTAATATCAATGAGCTCGTTAGCCGAGAAATAATTGCTGATACTCTTTAAATTTACTCTCCTTTTTCTGCAGATCCAAAATTTTGCCCCTCTTTTACGAATCCGCCAACAGCAAAGCCTTCCTTCTCATGGACGGTTGCAGTGGATTAAACTGCTCCGCGCCGCGCCGGATCGCTGCTCGCCTCTTCTCTGCACTTAAGCGTCGGAAGGTGAAGGGGAGGGTGAATGTTGGCCAGAGGAAGGAAGATGATGATGACGTGGCACCACCTAATCACGTAACCCGTCGTCCTGATTCGTCATCAGGTCAAAATTGTCTTGGTGTCATTTTGTTTATTATTTGGCCTTTTGAGTTCCAAATTCTAATGTATATTTTTAGGAATAAATTTTATGCAATTATATATAATTTTGATTTTAGTTAGAGTTTTCATAGATCACAAATATTGTTTATTTACTAATAGATGGTTGAAAGGGTATTCAAATAGGATTAGTTTTAGATCATAACATGGAGAAAGACACCTATACTACAGTGCAAGTAGTTGCTTATATGGAGCCTAACTCAAGTGGTTATTTTATGGACAAAATACTATTTATTAAATCTTAAGATGTATGTCAACTAAATCTTAGCTCAGGTAATATCAACTCTGAGTTGATTCGAAATTTTAATACTGAAATTATATTTGTACTTTTACAAATAGAAGAAGTTTAAGTATGAACTTAATCGAGCTTAAGCTTGAGTAACTCTATTATGTCTTGAGCTGAACTCAAGCTTAGAGATTGATGTTGGATCAAATTTTAATAATTTTCGGGATTTTTTTTTTAATCAGAAAGAAGCGGAAGGGAAGCTAATTACAACGTGGTAATAGGGTGTTTTTTGCTTCGACTGGTTGCTGTGACTGAAAAAGAACTTCAAAAGATGGCAGAACTGAGAATCCAAATGGCGGCTGTTCTTGAAAATGTTAAAGATGAGCTCCGAAACAAAGATTTATTCATAACAGCAAAGGAGATTGAATCAAACAACGGCATTGATGGAGATTTAGAATTGGAGTTTGATGGCGATCTTATATCAAATAAAGTGATATTTGATCAGCCTTTGAAATGTGAATATGTGCCGAAAGAAGAAAAGTATCTGGAAGGAATGGATAGACTTGAAGCAGAACTTGAAGCCGAGTTAGAACGTTTGCAACTCCATTTGGATGCAAGCAAATTGTCCTCAACCCATCCTCAGGTGCGATTAAAACTTGGGAATTTGGCATGTCCTTTTTATTTCATTTGTTTTTGGTTTAGGGTTTGATTTAATTATTTTGAATCTTAATTACAGTTGAATTTGATTTGACCGAATTTGAACCATAATCGAATTGAAATCAAAGATCATCTGAATTTGAAATGACTTGAATTTAAAATGGTCCAAACTTGACATGATTCGAATTCATAATTCCAGTTGAACTTGAATAAGAATTGACTCAATCTGAACGAGTAATCCAAAATGATCTGAACTTGAAATTGATTTAAACTCATGTAAATCCATTTTAAATTGACCCAACTTGAACAAATATCTCTAAATGACCTAAACCTACCATGATTCAAAAAACTATAATGACTTAAGACTTGAAATATCCAAATAAAACAAACTTGAATGACTTGAATTGAAATTATCTAAAACTTTTAAAATCCTAATTGGCCCAACCCAAAATTATCTAAAACCAAAAATGATGTGAATCTTGAATGATCCAAACCTAAAACGCATAAATTAATTCAAACTTGGAATCATCCCATACCTAACTCAATATCTTTAGTTTATGTAGTAGTACTAACAAATATTGAAACCTTACCAATTCCCTGGAGATTTTAAATGTTATATTTTTTTTAAAACTATAGCAGAGTAATGGTAATAGTTCAGCCAGAAGCTACAGTATGAGCTGTGGAGAAGTAATTGACCCCACAATTTACGGTGAAGAAGAAGAGTGTGCGCAGTTGCATTGTGGTGTTCCTCCATACGAACTGGAGAGAAGGTTGCATGAATTGTTGGAATCGAGGCAGGAAGAGCAGATAAGAGAATTAGAAGCTGCTTTGGCAAGTGCAAAGCAAGAACTGGTCGACAAGGAAAGAGAGATTTCATGGTGGAAAGACACTGCACAGCTTATGTCGATTCATGTCCAACAACCTTCACCGTTTGGTTCCAAGCTGAGGTGAGAAAATTTCTTAACTGCTTTTTTTCATGTGTATCATATCAGGTGTAGTTGTTTGGTGTTTAAAAATGGATTGTTTGTTATTTTGGCTTTAAAAGCATTTTGGATGGTTGATTAGTTTGCAAGTGAAACAGGGAAATTATTTCACATTGTTAAGGGACATTAGTTTATCAATGAATAGTTATCTACATTAAATTGAAGGCCTTTCATTTGAATTTTAATCTTCTTTTTATTTTTTATTTTTTATTTTTTATAGTTCCCGTTAAAACCACCCTTACTATTTCGAGTCTCACCATATGTAATTGTTCACAATGTAGTCTTACCCAAGAGTTGTGTATTGATTTTATTTTATTTGTAATATAATTACACTATATTTGTAGCTGTAAACTCTAAAAGAATGAAAATAAAACTTAAATTGAGATAGGAGGACTAAAAGAGTGCACTCTATTATCATTAATAAGCAGCAAATCCTGATTTAAAGGTTCAGTAATACAATCAGGTTTGGACATTCATGTACTCTAAGCACTAGAAACGACCTGAATAAAGAACAAGCAAATCTAGAAATACAATTCCAACCTCAACTCGTTTTAATTATAAAAGTTCTAACAATTTGATTTTAAATTTGACTTCAACAGTTACTTCAAATTAACTCGATTTGACTTGATCTAAAATAATTTAAACCTAAAACTCAAATGATTAAAAATTGGACCAACTTAAATCCAATAGGGCACGAACCCGAACCCGTATTAACTCAAATTGAAATGTTGAAATGATAATAGAAGTTTTAAAATCCAAATTATTTAATCATTAATCTAATTCAAAATCAATTTGATTTGTGCAATTAGTTATTTAAACTGTCAACATAATTTTTTGAATCGAATTGATGGTTAAACCGGTTAGACCATTGGTTTTTATTCGATCATTGTTTTTAAAAAAAATAAAGAATTAGGAAAATTAAAATTTTGAAAAAATAAAGAAAATATTTAAAAATTTTATAAACACATTTAAATAACAATAATACATTTATTAATTTTTTTCTTCGGATTTAGGTTGGTGGGTGGGTTTAGGGTTAGCTTGTATTCATTTTCTATTTGTTTAGGTTTGTTTGTTTTTTTTTTTCATTTGGGCTAGATTTTTCTTGGGGTTTAGGTAAAACAATTTGACCCAAAACATAAAAATTGAGTAGGGTTAAACAAACGTGGATTTGAGTCTAATTCCTCGGAAAGATGATGTTTTATAACCAATCACATTGAGTAGCAATTAATAATAATATAAGCGTCCCAGTTCCAGCAAGTTGCAACTTGCAACTTGCAACCACATAACTCTCACGTTATTCCGTTACCCTTTATAAAGGTCCTCAGAACTAATGGGACAAAACAGGATTAGATAGATTAGAAGATTAATGGTGCAATTACGCCACGTCTGAGCCGACAAAACCCTTGAAGTCTGAACACAAAGAAAAGCAACTCTCCCGTGCGCACTACGCACTACCCACCATTTCTTTTGGCTTCTTCTTTTCTTTTATATAAACCCCCCCTTCCATTCCATTTTATACATTTTGGTGAGTGGTTGTCATTTGCCATAAATTTGAGAGACAGAGAGATCATTTGTCAACGTCTTACTTCCCATCCTTATATCATAAATGTAATAGGTCTTCCATTGTTTTTAATTTTTACCAACATTGATATGTCTGTGGTAATGATGTTAACAACTCTTTTTCTTCTTGCTAGTTCAGCCTGCAAACACGAAATGGCGAGAGCAGAACACAACAACGTGACGCTGGAGATGGTGAGGGATTCATTGATAAGGCAAGAAGACACCATTGTTTACAGTCTCATAGAGAGAGCAAGGTTCCCTTTGAACCCTCCCACCTACGACCCTTCCTACGCTTCCATCCCTGGCTTCAGTGGATCTTTGCTTGAGTTATTCGTTAAACAAACAGAGGCCGTACAAGCTAAGGTAAAAAAACTGAACCTCTCTTCTCTTTCATCTTTCTCCCTTATGTCGTTCATTCTCAGTTAAAACATACCACCTCTCTACTTAAAAAAGTTTTTAATTGAAATTACTGTGATGGCATAGGTGTATTCAAGAGCAAATACAGGAATTAAGTGTTAGGGACATTTAATGGGGGTTGAAGTTGAAAATTTTGTGTTTAAAAGAAATTAAATTATTGAATTTCCATTTTATCAAGGGACTAGAAAGGTTTAATTTTTTATTTTTATTTTTCATTTAACTAAGGGTTAAAAAGATTTAAATTAATTTATTAATTTTACAAAGAGATTTTTTATATTTAGTCAAAAGAGTCAAGACTTACCTGCCCATTTACGTGTGTATTAATAACAAAATTTGACTTGGTTCTGTAAGTGCTTAATGATAATTTTGTGACGAAAAATATTAAAACTTTTTGAACTAAAAATCAAGTTTCAATTATTGTGAGTTGTCTTTGCTTTTTGCTGTTGATGTGATTAAATAATTGCTCATAATATAATCCTCATAAAACAAAATGGAAGACAGCATCTTGCATTTAGTGCTTTACTTTATACGTTGTCAGTTCAAGGAAACCTCTTTACGTTACAAGAGATATGATTCTCCAATTTTTAATTATCATCTCTTTGTTTCGTTCTAAAGTTAAACTGTATGAATCATTTCCATTATATCCCGGAGTTGCCTCTTGTTGAAGGAAATTTAAGAGCGCCACAAACGTTAGCCATTTGCTTATGCTAGGGTTTGAATCCCAACTTATAACATAAAGACAATACCGACTTTTTGGGAACGAGTTAGGCGTCTCCTCAACACCTTTGCTATGTTTTAGAAATGGCTGCATGAACCATCTGAACTATATCTCCCCATAGTCTCTCTGCTTCATCTTAAAAGTTGGCTACATGAATCGTTCTGACTATATCTCGGGAACTGATTAGTTCTAAGTTTGAATGTGTTGTTGCAGGCTGGTAGATATGATAATCCTGAAGAGCATCCATTCTTCCCAGATAATCTACCACCCTCATTGGTGCCACATTACAAGTACCCTGAAGTAATTAATTACCTGTGTTTCTCTTCTCGATTTTTCTGAAAAATCAGAATCCGGTTCAATTATAATCCGGAGTAATACCTTCCAAGTCAAACAGGTTTTGCATCGTGCAGCAATGTCTATTAACATAAATAAGCTCATCTGGGACATGTACTTCAACAAACTGCTACCATCGTTTGTCTCTCCGGGCGATGACGGAAACTATGCTTTGACCGCTGCTCGTGATCTCGAGTGTTTACAGGTATTTAACAATCTCTTATGAACGCTGAAGATATAATATTAGAAAAGTGGCTCTAAAAATGCATTGCTAATCCCTTTAGGCTATCTCTAGAAGAATTCACTATGGAAAACTTGTAGCTGAAGTGAAGTTCAGGGACGAACGGAAAGACTATGAACCGGCAATTCGTGCTCAGGTATTTTAGTTTTGTTGTCATAACGGTCAGATTGTTCAGACCTACCGGCTATTAGCTAGTCATTCATTAAGATAGTCCTAAGATGCATATAGAGTTAGTAATATAATAGCTTGGGACAATGTTGTGGTGATTTCAGGATAGATTTACTCTGACAAATTTGTTGACGTTTACAAACGTTGAAGAAGCGGTAAAGAACAGAGTGGCGAAGAAGGCGATGACATTTGGCCAGGAAGTGAAGCTCGGTGATGATGGAGACAAGGGGAAGTACAAGGTTGATCCAGCTATTGTTTCTGGTCTGTATGCAGATTGGGTGATTCCCTTAACAAAGGAAGTCGAAATCGACTACCTCCTCCGTCGCCTCGATTGAAACCATATTAATATCGGTTCTCGATGTTACCTTCCGAATAAAGATCATTCATGTGACAAAACTGCTTTCTAATTAATAAAAGTAGTACTCTTTTGATTATGCTTTAAAAATTTATGGTATAAATCTCCAAATGCTAAGAGTATCAACTAGAATCAGCATGACTGTTACTCAACTCCTCGATGGGAGCAGCATATGGCGAATTCCAATCTGCTTCGAATATTTCTTGAAGCTGTGAAACAATGGCAGGATTGTATGTCCCAAAGCTAACTCCGGCTGTCGTATAGAAATAGTCCCATACCAGATTACTGGTACTGATGTGTCCACGAACATCGCTAACTGCGTATTTCCCATGATTGACTCTGGTGTAGCCTGGGTAAATATTTCCGGTACGCTTTCTTTTGTGAATGGCTGGTCCGGTCAAGTTGTAACCTGGCACCTTATGGTACTTTATCTCTACACTCCCTGAACATCTGTTCTGCTTGGAAGAATAGCAGAGGACATTGGTGTAGGGAAGCGACTTCAAGTAGAGCTCAGTTTTTTCAATAAAATTTGCCCAATACGCCACAAGTACCTTCACTTTCGCATGCTTCGAGAATACAACCTACCATGTTTAAGCATCATAAGAATAGGGAAGACACAAGCAAAAATCCACTAAAACAGTACCTCTGAGATTGCACTTGAAAGAGATAACCAATAAACTGTTTTCTTTGTATGTTGGGATTGGCCAAGCCATTCCATGGTACTGATCCTTACTGTGCCTCCATCTCCGACAGATTTAATCGTATCGAGCTACCCTTGTTCATCAGGCTGGAACCTGCCAAATGACAGCTGCTGACCACAAGTGGCATCAAAAATCGAATGAAGCATAGAAGACTAAACATAAAAGACAGCAACTTACTTCAGGTGGAGCAAAAGACAGATAGCTTGATTGAGGCACTGAACTTATATAACCATATCCTGGAGCATCAATAATCAATTTCAATATTTTAGGGTCTGATAATTTCGGATAGCTTGTCACATAAGGAATCTCCACGAAACGAGGAAGTCGAGGCCTGAGATGAATAAACATGTTAAGCCAGCCCAAAGTAACAAAGGCAGAGTAATGCAGAATATGCAGCGTATTAAACGTACGTGCATCTCATGTCAGATTCGATGAAATGTGACCAGCAGGGAACTCTTCTTTGAATCTGCCATTTCGGGTCTAATATTGTTGTTGTGAAAGCTGAAACATTAAGATGTGCAAGTCTCCATAGATTATGAAAGTAGAGCCCAACCTTTCTTGCTACTTTAGGACAACCGACAAGATAAATTCCGACTTCCTTTATCTGTAACCATAATCAGAACATATTATTGCAAGGGGAGATGATCAGCGGAGTGAAGATAAGAATCAACCGAAGGCAAAATCTGCCACATACTATTGCATGATACCGTGTTACTCAGGATTTCTTTTTTTCTTTTTTTGCCATCAACTCTCGTGTTAGAAATTACAATGTACAATTGAATAATACGGTTCAACAATCTGAAGTACGAATAGTCATAGACCATGAGCAAGTAGCTAGTTACCCTCGATTGGTTAAGTTAATGAAGGTTCATGATCTTGATGACAAATATGATGAGTCGAAGATGATAAACCAGAACTTTATTATCTTTCATATACCTGAGTAAGTGATTTCCAGTCATTGTTTGCAGATCCTATATAGACATCCCGGTTATCCGATATCCAAACTTTCGCATGGACAACACCTGTGCTGAACCATTTATCAAGTAATAAAGTTGCACTCTTGACATTTGCTCTTCTCGAAGCAAGGCCGGAGGGCTCTTTGGTGTAGTCAGGATACACTCCAGAGTGCTGTATCAACCTGAAATTCGGATCGATTTATAGTACTTCGCAAATGGACCACATTTGTTTCTATGCAATGCAATGAGAGCTAAAAGCATTACATATGCTATATTTCCCTATATAACAGTTAGAAATTTTCATTAAAGAAAAAGGGAAGACATTTTGTCCATAAAACATAACCTGATATCAACATCTCTATCAGCAGCATTTTCCAGGGCTGTATACACAGAAAAGCCTTGATGCGCGCCGAAGCGATGCATATCATCGTTCGAATATCCATAATCCCCTGACCGGGAATCCTCTGGATGTGCTTTCAATTGCCAATACTGAGCTATTATATCTAATTTGCCAGTTGAATTGTAAGCCAACCATTTAAATACATCACCTATAAAACAAGAAAAAAGGTCAAAAATTGGAAATACAGTTTCATTCATTTCCACTTTGAAGCTTGAAGCAGATAAAGACTGTTACCGGTAGAGAGGACAGCAGGGACCCAAGGGAGATGAGGCATATCTGTAGGGATTGACTGGACCAACCAAGCTTTGCATCGAGGCAACGACTCAGTGAAATATGGCAGTGATAGATGGACCAAGATAAACAACACAAAGGATATGATTATGCTGTACTTAAACTCCATTTTTTCTTTTCCCCTAATCCTTACCTCCTTTGATGTATTTATGTATATCAGTTTTTAAGCATGTAGCAGCTTATTCCAAAAGCTTATAGTTTTCATGCAAAATTATTGTGCCTTCAAAGAGAAGCATGTCCGTTGCTAATGGAACTTAAGAACCCTTAAGATCATATAATTTGTATTCATTATCTAGGTTTATCAAGATAAAAAAGACTAACCAAGAGGATTAGATATGGTTATGTGAATGTACTACTGCTTTGAACAGCTTTTTATTTCTTCTACATGAAGTATAATGGTGTGTATGTATATAGTCAGTTGTTGAGAAATTTCAGGAAGCTTACTATTGTCACATTCAAAGTGGTAGCTTTCTGTGATGAAATGCAGAAGGAAATTTCATGGATAGTTTCTTACCATTTCTTGCGTTTTCAGGGAAGCCAAACACTTTCATGAACCAAGCATTTTAGTGGTTTAGTTTTACAATGTAAAATCTTGCTCTACCCACTGAACTTGAATGTAAGAAAAATACATCACAAGGAATTCAATTTCAAAAAGTTCAAAGGAAATGTAATCCTCCAATTAACTACATGGATGATCATTAAATTGAATAAGATGTTAGAACGAAAAGCACCTGATCCAATTTTTGAATACTTCACATATGAGAAGAACCTTCATCATCAACTACAACAAAATCCTACAACTTTTTATACTCAACAGTTTGAATCTTTTTCTTCAACTGTTTATGATCTCATTAACCTCAATCATTTCTCTCTAGGATATAGAGTGTCTCCTGTTTCTCGAAGATGAACCGGAAGACTTGGTATCCCCTGGAACCATCGAAGTTGGGCTTTGCGAACTTGCAGAGGTCTCAGAACTTCTGTTATCTGCATGCCCTTTTCCGAAACCCCACAACTTGCCAAACATTCTTCTCGATCGAGATGGAAGTAGCTGGATGCCGCTTTTACTGTTTTTGCTACTCTGCTTGGCCAATTCACATTTTTCCTGAAATGCGTCCTCTTTTATCTTAATCCGACTCATTTGTTTCTCAAGGGAGTTGCAATCTTCAGCTGCAGTCTTCTCCGATTCTTCTTCAGTGTTGGTCGTGTAATGGGAAGTATTGCGAAGTGGTTGAACTCCAGCAGCAGACCTAACCTGCTCAAAGAAGAGAACTTGAACTACGACTCGAAGTGGAAGTCTCTCATTCTGGGCAGCATGCATAGATGCATCCATTGTCAATTTCTTGACATCCATCAAGCTGCACAATTTCTTTCTTTCAACCTTCGTCAAGCTCAGATGCTCCTGCAGACATAATAACTTGTTATACATTGTCTAACTGCACTCATGAAAAGGTTTCAGGTTATCATTATTCAATAGTGGCAGGTACTTTTGAAAAACCAACAGTTCGGGTTATGAAGTTATAACGAAAGCTATCAAAGCAGTTAGGATTTATGAAGTAACAGGGTCATAAACACACGCAGCTGCAGTACAAATAAACCATCATTGAGCATCAGAAAACATTCTAAAAGGATCTATGCATATGATGAGAAATATGATTCTAGAATTCGAGTAGATGAACAAAATTTGGCACATAGTTGAAAGCCTACCTTTAGGTATGTGTCAATGGCTTTATAAAGTCCATCATGAACTGGTGTAGCAAACTCAGGTACAGACTGAGACAAGTCAATGAAACTGGCAAGGGAAAGATTTGGGTCGCGTGCAATTTCTTCAAGATACTCGTCGATCAGTTTACCAACGCTCAACAAGGATCCATGCCCTAGAACAAAATCAGTACATCCCATCTCATTCTTTGCAACATCTAAATCATGACGATGCATCATATACCGTTTCACAATAGAGAGAACCATCTCAACATCATATAATGTAGTTTGCGGAGGCCGCGCCGGGATTAATAAATCCTTGACAGAAGCTTCGTACAACTTTAAACTTATCCTCTTTAATAGATCTTCCTTTGCGGAATTATCCACCCCAACAAGAATGGCAACTTTCAACAGCTTCAATAAGAAACTACATGAACAATCAACACCTCTATCCGAAGGCAATAAACATACAATTGTTTCCACAAGTAATTTGTTCCTCCAGGAATGTACATCAGAATCCAAGGAATCAACAGAATCAGGCAACCATCTAACAGCATACGTTTTCAGTGCCTCACAAATGGCAACACCATCCATTCTTCCTTTTGATTTCACAGCAGTCATGACTCGCTTGTAGAGATCAATGTCTAACTCACATATATCTTCAACCCACCAATCTTTTGGAACAGATATGATCTTCTCTCGAAATTTCATACCGTCACCAGCCGTTTTGTCAGACACTGACAACTTCCGGTTATACGTGTAGGACCATGTAATGTTTGCAGGATCCACAGAGGTTTTAGATGCTATAGAATCAATGCATCTTCCAACGATCTTCAGGTTTTCAGACCATGGTAGAACAGACTTGGTGGTTTGTAGAACAATAATGGAATCTTTCCAGCTACGGAATATACTAGAATTAAGAAATACTTCGATTTTAAAAATTAGGTTACCTCGATCAACATCCTCAGTCATCTCTAGGTATTCGGCAGCACAACGTGCAGCCACAACATTGTATGCATTTAAAGTAACAGTCATCCCATAGCAGAATTTTGCACAGATTCCAAATGCTTTTGGCCCACCAGGAAAATCAACCATATTAATTTCATCACAGCACTCTTCACTGGCTTTCAGCACTAGTTTTCGCAAGCGACTGCTCTTAGATAATAGAGGGAACTGCAAAGCCACATAAGAGTGACATCCATAATTAACAATTATAATTTATAGTTAAGAGCCATCTCAGGTAACTTTTGCAAAGTTATAGGAGGCAATAATCACAATATCATATTATGCTACCTTGACAAATTCAACACTTCTACCTATAAAGTGGCACTTATAGCAATGTATCTCTAGAAGAAAAAATTGATTCAATAGTTACTTTAAGTACATTTTAAAACTTCATGCATTTAAATTGGAATCTAGAAGAAGCCATTTGAACATGAACCAAATACCAAAATAAATAAAAAGTTCAGAATCTACAAACACACACACACCCCCCTACAGGAGAAGTATAAATACTTGGAATGAATTGAACATACCTTGTGAAGGTAAAATTTAACTTCGCCGACATTAATTGTTACATCTGTTGCCAGATCAGATGTGACATACCTGCATCAAGAGATAGTTTATGTTAACCCCATTCTCCTCCAAAATACACACGCAAAAAGGATATTGCATTGATGAGGAATATAATAGCATGATGATGATGATAACCTTAAACAATGAAGAAGAACAAAGCAAGAGCCCGTTTTGACTCATTGGCTCTGGTAAAAGGGTCATGGTTATAGCTTACTTTTCAAATTAACCTCAAGTTAGTCAAATTAACAGCTATGGTCAATGAACTTGAAACTTAAAACTCTATATGAAACCACATGTTATCTTTCTTAAAACAGCTTTGTGACTTTTAGGTATAAGTATCGCCTTTCTCAAACATGAATAACAGTCGTAATAAACCAGAAACCTGGAAATGGCTTCAAAGCCTCAAAATGCAGTTGTCAAATATTTGTAATTCTCAGACATGTATAACAGTTGCCATTTTTTGCACAAAGAGATTAAGTACAACCCCGACGAAATCTCTTCTAGAGCTGCATCTGCCTACATTTCATTTAACGACATTGCCAATGCTGACTAAATGGGAAACCAACTCCACAAAGACTACCATCCATAAAATTTCATGTTTTAATCAGTTGTCATCTTAAAATAGAAATTTTCATTGATCAAGACTTATTAATCTCCCAGTCAAAGAATGTAAGCATATCACATAGTGCAAAGTTCAAGTATCAAATCAATTCGGTTACAAGACTAGATCACTCCTACTTACTCTACCTTAGCAACTAAATGATAAAACTCATTCAGTTATAAGAATTTGCTGAGTGGAAGAGGGTTTTTGGACATGTTATCATGAAGAAAAATCCAAGCTCACTCCTCCTTGAGTGGAACATGCTATTGATTACACGAGTAGAGATTCTTACAACCATGATTAAAGGCCTGCTGCTCCCAATATGCCTTTCCCACATTAGGACCACTAACTCATGAAAAAGAGGACAGGTTGAACAGCTGGACCACCTTCAAGGTACCCCATTGTCTTTTTTTTTACTCTTCAATCCCCCCCCAAAAAAACAAAAACAAAGCAATAAAAGAATAATAATTGCAATAAAAACACCCATGTGGTTAATCTGTCACCAAGCTAAAAGAAATCAAAAGGAAAATAATAATAATAAAAAGAGAGAACAATTACTTGTTAAAGTTGTGACTTTTCCGATGGAATGATTAACCACTAAAAGTTTTCTATTTCTTAAGGTATATTTTAAAAGAACCCCTCAATCAATGCAAAAATCAGTTGACAAAACAAAGATAAATTTTCAAATGCATCAGATAAAATATACATATTTCAGTAGAAAACCAATGAAGGCTAGAGTTAAGCTTACATCTAAGAAACCGTAAGAACAAACCTAGAGTCAAACACCAAACATAGTTAAACATGTCTGGAACAGACACCATGATGGAAAACAAAACCAAATCAAATGGAGATAACAGAAAGCTAAAGAACAATTTAAAACGGGAAAAGAAAATAATGTGAGTGAAACCCATCTTACCGGATGCATTTGCCATCAGCTTGGAAGGCGTCAGGCTTGGAGCCAAGTTTCATAAACTTCATGTTTACTCTTTTTTCTTCAGAAAATATGTTCACAAAAGAGAAAAAGAATAGGATAAAATCCCTTTAAAAAAACACGACAAGCTGACCTAAATTCCTTGTGGCTGTGAAGCTATTAGCCATACCATGTGCCAACGAGAACGTTCCTTTCTTTCCCTGTCTATATCTATCAGCTGAATAAAACCAAACCAAGTAGCAGAGGCAAAGAAATAGCCTCTCTTTTTTTCCAGAGAAAATTTTGGGACTTAAAAATAACTAATTTATGTACTTAAAATTCTGAAGATAACAAGCAAAATCAACACCAAGTAGCCAAGGAGAATATCTAATAACCATTGGACTGAGACAACAACAGAAACATCAACATTCCTATCTTCCTTATCTTCTTCCGGATTGTTCTCATCCCATTTCTCAGCTGCCACATTTTAGGAAGACATTGATGAAGCTTTAATCTTAATTACCAAACAAAGTTCACTAACAAAAACCAATAACCAAAAACCAGAAATACAAGAAGGATCAAAAAACCAAAAAAGACGAGCGAAGGGAAGATTGTAAATTTATGGGTTTATAGAGGGAAAAAAAAGAGAAAGATGGTAGGAGAGAAAAGGCCAAAGGTAAAGAAAGAGTCATACGTGAGAGAATGATGGGGTTGTTAATATTGGATACATCATATCAATAGAATTCTCGCCGCCTTTGCTTTTAAATCAGCTTGATTTGCTGATATCAAAAGATCTTTCTCTTATTCTCTAACTCCTCCTCTGCCTAAAGGCGCATATATCGATGATTCAATCTCTTTCCTTATTGCTCTCCTTTTCTCACTTTTATTATTATACGATGATAAAGACTGATATATGCATAATAATATATACACACTACACACACCTATATGTATATATCTGTGTACGTGATGTATGGTGATCATCTACTCTTTTAGATGCACTTGTTTACCTCATCTAATCCCCTTTAGTTATTACTCTCTTCAAAACCGTTTATGTAAACGTGGTTTAATTGCCGCCAACGTCCCTAAATTATCACTCAAATTTTAAATTAACTCTTCAATTTCAAAATATTTTAGTTGAATTCTTTTTGTATAAAGCGTTATATCAATGTAGAGATCAAATGTGAATTCTGATTTTACATATATAAAATTTAAAATACCTAAATTAAATTATAATCATAATCAAGTGTTAGAAAATTTATTTCCTTTTTTAATACATCAAATTTAAGTTATTCATTCACTAAGTATGCAATTTTTTTAGACATAAGTATGTAATATTTATAACTTAATCAATATGTTTTAAACATGTTACGTATCAATTTTGTGTTAACATTTAACATCCGAGTTAATGGCTACTAGTATGAGCAAAAAAAACTGAGAAACTAAAAATCAATCCAAACTGATTGTATTTCAATAGTTTAGGTTCACAAGTTTAAGAACCATAATTCTTTTTTTTACTATACTTAAAATTATTCATAATTCCTCCCAATCCTTAAACAGAAGGATAAATGTGCTTCAACGCGTTCAAACATACATCCTCCTGCAATGACAATAATGCCAATGTCAATCAAGTTAAGACTCAACTACAATTAATTGAACTGAGCCGAGTTCTATATTTTATTTAATTTATAATTAAATTTACTTTTTTAATATTTAAAAATAAATCTTTTATATTTAAAATAGTGAAAAATATTATGTTAAAATGTATTTCTTAAAAAATATCGTATAAGAGTCCTTGATTATTTTTCATATGCTTGAAAACTTTTATGGAAAACTTTGAAATTTTACTAAAATAAAGTAAAAAAATCCAATGCCCAAAAATAAAATGGAAAAATAGATAATCAAATTGAAATATTATGGAGGTTAAAAAAATTCATAAAAAGAAAATTAACCAAATCTAACTGAACTTTAAATTAACGGAAGGTTTCAATTAATACGATATTAATACTTTAAATATTCAATTTGAACATTATGAAATTTAAGAACCAGTTTAAAATTTGAAGCATAATTGGGGGCGTTTAATAAATTAAACCACAAAATAAATAAATAAAAATGTCAATGGACAGTGTTACAGAGTGGATTTGAAAGACCTTTTATAATGCCGTAAAAGCACGCCACCTTTTTTTTTTACGGCGTTGCCCTCTCTTTCCTCTTTTATTTACTTTCTCTTGCCACCCTGTGCTTACTCTTACGCGCTTCTTCTTTCGTGCGTGCTTTGCTTTGCTTTTTTTTTTTTTTTTGAATTTGACACGTAGCTTGTCGTTTTTACTTTTTTACGCTAGCTTTTTCTTTTTATTATTACTACTATTATTATTATTCTCTTACGCTTCGGTGGATATTCCTGTGAATAAAGTATTAGCTTGGTCGCTTTGTGTCTCGCAATACATTTTGAACACGTGTAATTAAGACCTTACATAGCATACGTGGCATCATGTAAATGGATAATCCAAGATCTTGTTATCTTCTCGTCTTACACTAGCTTGGGAAGAAGTAGTTAGCACCAAAGGTCATCTTAATTGGTATGATTTATTCTGATTTTATATTAATATCAAATAATTTAAATTTCATTTGGATGAAAATTTTGATATATTTTGATCGTTTTGTTGTGTTTCGATCTATTTCAATTTATATTTGTTTGTATCATTACTTTTGAATGCCATAAATAATAAATTTTAAAAAAGGTAAATATGTTATATTATCGTTATATTAATTTTGAAGAGATTATACGGGGAATTTACCATTTTAGGAGTTAAGGCACTCTACCCTTTAGCCCCGTGCCTTTGTCTTTAGTATTGATCGAAATAAGATTTTTAATATTTTAAATTAAGTTAATTAAAGATATTAAAGTTAATAAATTTTAAATTTTTTATATGAATATAAATATATATGTAATTAAGATATATCTGTATAAATGAAGAATATTTAAAAACTACCAATAAATATGAAATGATGTATGAATATATATGGAGAATAGTACGTACTAATACAACAACAAAACGATATAACCATTGATAGAATATCTACTACTTTGACTTTGTTTAATTCACGAATTTCAGTTTTAATTTTTTTTAATGTTATTTTGGATTAAGATTAGTCTCAAATTCAAACTCATTTGTATTTACTAATTGAGTTATCAAAATTAAATTATTTTAAGTTTGAATCATTTTCAAATTTAGAATGGTTACTTTTTAATATTGAAACTAGTATGTTTAAATTTATATTCAAATTAACCGAATGGAGTTTTCAAATTAGAATAAAAATGGACAAAACTATCTTTAAATTTATAGAGGGCGTTTGGTTAGTCAAATCTTAAATTACAATTTTATAAGAGAATTACAGGAACGTAAGATTATGGGTGGAATGTGAGATTATCTTATTCAATTCATTTGGTTGAAATATAAGATTCAGATGTTTGGTTAACAGAATATAATATTACATAAAAGCTAATTTTACTATATTGTCCTTGTTATAAAATTTTTGTTTTTACAATTTCACTTCTTTCTATGTTTTTTAGTCTCAAATTTTTATAATGTTAAAATAATTTAATAAATTCATTTTTATTACACCTTTATTTTATCATATTAATTATTTTGTACTAGTAGGAATAGAAAAAAAAACATTTTTTAATCAAAAAGTTTCATATCCATATTTATATTTATTGTTTGGATAGAAAACATAGTTAATGGTTTATACAAATGTGTTATATATATATACTTTAAATTGAAAGAAAACAATTAATAGAAATATAAAATAAAATTTGAATAATTGGAAGGTAGGTCATCATCCATTTCAAGCATCCCACCCGGAATTTGCATAAATTTTGAATAAAATTCAAGCATTGAATTTGTAAACTTCTTTATTATTAATATTTAAAAATTGAGGGTAATTTTGTCTTAAAATTCATATTTCGCTTGTGATCTTAAATTACTTAAGAAAGAAATTGTAATAAGATTACACATTGTATTACAAGGTAGTCATAATGTGAGATTATGGGGATGGCCGAAATGTTAAAATCCAAACACCATAATCTCATTCTAAAGTGTAACATAACAACCCTAAAATCAAATGTCTTGCACTAATCAATTATGAAAGAATAGTTGATATAGAAATTCAATTATAAAAAGGAGTCGCCCAACCTAAAAATTCAATTATAAAAAGATAAAATAAAATGAAAATATATTATTTCAATTAGACTTATTTATTATCTGTTCAAGTTCAAATCTCTACGCAAAATACTGAAGGTTTTAAACAAAAATGCGAAACTCAAAAATTGAGATTGTACAACAAAATTAAACTCATTTAAAAAAAGGAAGGTCCACCCAGGCCAACCCATTTTATAATTTTGTAATAGTGTATATATAATAATACAATAATGTGAAAATATTAAAAAATTGTGTTAACTTGTTAGTTTAACAATAAATAGTTTTTTTATATAATAGAGTTTGCTTCTGTAGCACGTTTTCTGCTTTTATAGTAGTTTTTTTTTCTATAGCTAAGGATTCTGTTTTGTTCGTTTTAATTACGAGATCTAAGGTGTTTCTTTGAGCAAGAAAGATGGAAGAAGAATTGGTAAATCTTAACACAGTTGATGAGGAAGAAGAGTCATTACATGCCTACGGAAATATAGATGTGGTTGAGGAAGATTATAGTCTATGCCTGGTAGGGTGAGTTTTAACAGACAGTGTGGCCCATTTTTCAACAATGAGAAAAATATTGACAGATTTTTTGCATCCGTTAGGAGGGGTGTCCATTACAAATATTGGGGAAAAAAGGTTTGTTTTGTTTTTATTAAGGCTTAGAATACAAATGTAGTATGCTATAAGTTAAGAATGTCTATTTACTATGGTTTATTAAACCAAAGGTCCTTAAAATGTTATTAGAACATTGATAGTGGGAATGGACATAAATGGACATATATTAGGTGATTTTATAATGGTTTCATTAAGGTTAAATGTGTAATTTAATTTATTAAGGTAATTAAAATAAAACAAAGTTAAAATATCATCTTCATTCATCTTTATTAACTAAAATTGAGAAAAGAAAATAAGGTTTTGAAGCTCTCATGCATTCGGCACCTTGGTAGCTAGATTAAGGCATGTTCTTTGTTCGGTTTTTGACGATTTTTACGTGTTTTAGATCATTGCTTAGTAATCTAGCTAGCTTGTACCCTAATTTCTAAATTTTTTGATTAATTTTTGAGTTTCCATTGATGAGAGCTTGATGCTTTTGAATGTTGATGATGGAAAATGAATAATTGTTGATAGATTAATATGTTTTGTTAAGTGATTTTTAGAGAAAATACAAATTAGGGATTAAATTGTGAAAAAATAAAAATATGGGGTTGAAATGTGAAATAAATGTGAAATATGGATGTCTAAGGGTACTATAGTAATTTTTCCAAGCATGGATTAAATTGAATTGAATGAATTTTGTGTATTTGTTAAGTAATGACTAAATTGTAAAAATGTGGAACTTTAGGGGCTAAAGTGTAAAAATGCCCAAATAGGTATTTTTGGATGAAATTGAATGAATAGGTGATTAAATGAGCTAAATTTGAATTCATATAGATCAAGAAAAAAAGAATCAGATTTAGATTGTGAGAAATCGAAAGTTATCGAGTAGTCGATCCGATCCGTTCATCGTATATACGAGGTTAGTTCATATGCAAATAAATACCTTTAAATTAATTTATAAATGTTCATTTGTTATTTAATTGCTATGAATGCTGAACGAGTAAATACAAGCAAGTATCGATAAAGTTATGTTAACTGAAAGTCCCGTACGAACCTAGGAATAGTATAGGTATGAATGTCATGACATTAGGATTGCTGAGATGTGATTGTAAGACCATGTCTTGGACATTGGAATTATATTGTGGTTATGTGTAAGACCATGTTTGGGACATTGGCATCATTATATGATTTCGTATAAGACCCTGTCTGGGACAGTGGCATCGATATGTGATAACATGTAAGACCATATCTGGGATATGGCATTGTACGAGCTTTATGTGATTTTCGAGTATCCTTAACAATTCCAAAAGGTTCAACGGGTAAAGTCAAGTCGAGAAAGAATGTGTGAAAGAGTCAGGTAAGTACGAGGTTAATACAAGTATTGAAAAGCAAAGTATTTGATGAATTCATTTATGAAATTGAATACGTATACATTTGTGAAAGCAAAGAATGTTGGTGCGTATGGCCATATGAGTTGGTTTGAATTTGGTGTTTGGTAAGTAATACATGATGTATAAGTTGCCGTATGTTTTGGTATGTTTGGTATGGTTATATGGTTGCTCAAGTAGCTAGTTGTCATTTGGTGAGCTAATGCTTGAAAGATGATATGTTATAGCTTGATTTTTGAGATGATGAAATGGTATGTTTTGAAGCATGAAATAGATGATAAGATGATGAAGAAATGCATTTAGACGTTATGTAAGTTTGATGATTTTGACATCTTGATTTGGTATGTTTTGGCTATGGACTTGGGTAGTTAAGAAGATGGTTTATAAATGACATGAAATGTGTATGAAATAGCATGTTTTGGCTGCCTATTAATGTATTGAATTGGTAAAAATGTTGTGGTTTAGGTATGCTTTGAAAGGGTGAGAAATATGGCTTCAAGCAAGCCTATTTCCACTCCATACGGTCGAGCACACAAGCGTGTGGCTCGACCGTGTGTGACACATGGCCTTGTACACGACCATGTGTCCCCTGGGGTAGCCTTTCGAATTAAGTCAGTATACCCTACAGGTTTGGCACGGCCTAGACACACGGGCGTGTCTACTAATCGTGTGTGGCACACGGGCTGGCACATGGGTGTAGGATCGGCCATGTGACCCAAGTCAATAACCCCTCCAGTTTTCCCACGGCCATGGCACACGGGCGTGTCTCCGGCCATGTGGTGCAAGTCAGTATGTATGCCCTATTTTCACATGGCCTGTTACACAGGTGTGTCTAGTGGTCGTGTGAGGCACACGACTTATTCACACGGGCGTATGAACCCTGTATGCATAAAAATTTTATAAGTTTGCCAAAATTTTCAAATGTTATCGGTTTAGTCCCGAACCTCTTTTAAGCATGTTTTAAGGTCTCGTAGAGCCTTATAAGGGACAATGTGATTATATTTGATTGAGCTTTATGTGATAATGGATTTATGCGTGAGAAATATATGATTTTAATTGTGATTCGATTGATAATACCTCGTAACCGTAATCCAGCGACGGACACAGGTTAGGGGTGTTACAGTATACTATTTGGCGAAGCAAATGTGGAAGGATCCAATGCCATGAAAGTAGTAGTGTCAGAGTATGAAGGAGTCTCAGGACAATTGGTTAATTTCGATAAATCACTTATTTATTTTAGTGGAAATATATCCTTAGAAATGAGAGAACTAGTTGAGAACGTACCTGGAGTATGGATGTCAAGCAATCCAGAAAAGTATCTTGGATTAGCAACAATGGTAGGGCAAAGAAAGAATGATGCATTCATTAATATTAAGGAGAGGTTTACAAAAAAGATAGAAAATTGGAGTATACGTCAACTATCATTAGATGGAAATGAAGGTATTTATTAAGTCGATTTTACAGGCAATTCTAATTTATGCAATGCGGTGCTTTCTTTTACAAGGATTATTATGTTGTGATTTAGAAAAAATAATAAGTAGATTTTGGTTGCATAATGCTAGAATGAATAAATGCATACATTGGTGCCAATGGAGTTCAATGTGTAGATAAAAAATACAAGGGGGGCGGGATTTAGGGAGTTAACCAAATTAAATGTGGCCCTTTTAACGAAACAGGGCTAGAGATTAATTGCAAAACCAACATGTAACAGACCGTTTTTAGTCAAATCGGAACAATGGTTACGGAACCATAAATTTGAGGTTAAAATATTATTTTATTATTATTTTAATGTCTACAGTATGATTGTATGATTGTATGAAAACTTCGTTAAGAAATTTTATCATTTGAGTGCTCAATTTGATAAAAAAAAAACTAAATCGCGTAAAGTGCAAAAGTGGTGTTCTAATAGTTAAAAGTGTTTAATAGCTATGGAACCTTAAAGTAGGGGTCCTTATGTTGTAATTAGACCATTGGATATTTGAGTGGACATGTAACACCCCCTAACCCTTATCTGTCCCTGGAACAGGATTACGGGGCATTACCAGTCAATATAGTTCAATTACGAACATTAATTAATATAATTGTTTACACTTATCCTAAATTTGATGTAGTGTCCCTTTAATGGGCCCTCGAAGTCCATTATGAACAGTAAAATCAATTCGAAATTAATTTAAAATCTCTACGAATTTTTCTTAAATTTTAAAAATTTTCCTATCGAACAATACCCACACGCCCGTGTGGTCTAGGGGACACGCTCGTGTCCTTTACCGTGTAACTCTCTAACTTATTACTTATGAACAAATTAGTTTCACACAGCCAATACACACGCCCGTGTGCCAGGCCGTGTGGACTCAAAATGAGTATTACAATTCAAGTTTACCCACCTTGCAAATCATAAACCACAAACAACATAATTTCTAATCTTTTAACTTACTCAAATTACGATCAAACACATCTAAAACATGTTAAATCGACCATCTTAAGTGTCTAACCAATGTACCTTCATTGGTACCAAAATTTTTATCAACAAAACCTAACGATAATTTACTAATCAAACCTATTTATAATTATTCCCAAATTTGCATCTCTATACCAAACTTAATTAAGCTATGTGCTTAACCATTATCATTTATAACAACATTTACAATAATTTTCCAAAATGACCACTTTAACATCCTAAGTACATGACATTACCAATAATTAACATAAATCTCCACTTACAGTTTGGGATTGGACTAGGATGCTGATTAACGATCTGAATTTAACTTGTCCTACGCACTGAAACAAACCGTACACTGAGTATGAACTCAGTGGTATTTCTATAATCTTAACACTTAATAGCATAACATACACTTAAAATCATATATTGACCATAAATATTCAATTATTCATTTCATGGATAAATTCTTTATAACTCATTCAATCTTTATCATCTATTAACCCGATTAGCTTTTCAAAATAAATTCACAAATCATTTAAAACAATAATATTTTCCATTCATATGTCCCACTTACACTTCTGTTAACTATTCAATTTCAGTAAATAATATTCAACTATTATATTTCATTCAGTAACACGTATAATTCAAGCTCAATATCAGTCAATATTTTTCAGTGTCACTCAATTTATCAGTTTCATTTAGTAACATTCAATTATTCAGTAGCAATTAGTTATTCAGTAACAATCATTTGTTCAGTAGCAATAAGTTATTTAGTAACGATCAATTATATAGTATCAGTCATTCAGTACTTTTATTTACCCCTATTAACATGACTTGGACACTGACGGATACACGGATCCAACCATCACACCAGTACAGTACTGCACATAGTGCCTCATCGGCCAAGCCGAAGTAAACAGTAACAGTAAAGTTCGGTACAGAGTACCTCATCGGAATAATTAGAAGTAACAGTAACAGTACGACACACAAGGTGCCTCATCGACTTAAAGCCGAAGTAACAGTGACACTTATAATGCCTCATCGACTCAAGGTCGAAGTATCCCTAAACACTTCCAATCCTATGGCATGCCAACTATACCCGACTTAGCCCGAATACTATTAATAGGGTTTTCAATTTCACTTTCAAATTTTTTTTTTCAACCAATACACATTTCAATTAATCACATATATTCTCAAATCAATACAATTCACTTTACTTTTCAATAACAAATATTTAAATTTCACAATAATCACATATTCATAATTAATTTCATCACATTCCCGATCAATATATTTTTCAAGTATAACATATATCCAATATTCAATTTTCATATCAACCACATATATCCATATAAATTCAATTCAATAACAATTACTAATACTTACCTGAATTTCTTACAATAACATATAAACCAGAATATAACAGTTAATAATTAAAATTCAGATTAATTACCAATTCAATTTAAATTCACTACCAGTGCTCAAATATCATATGAATTATAATTTCACAAATACTCAATTCAATATCAAATATACTACAATTACTTTAATTTTCTTACCATAAACATTTAAATTAAAATATAACAATTAATAATTAAATTCAGATTATAGAAATACAAACCGTAATTTCCGAGCTAACCCCCGTCGACTTTGCCTTTTTCCTTGTTTAGCTGAGGTTTCCCGCACAATGTTAGCTACGGAAATCAATTAAAAATTATCAATACACTACCATTTAATTTCACATTGAATATTTCAATTTTTATTCAACTTTTGTCTAAATTCCAATTTAGTCACTAAACCGAAACTAACTTTTATTGTTCACATTTAACTCAATACTTTCATTCAATTCCCACTTTAAACTAACTTCAACTCTCTAATTTCACTATAAAACCATAATTTTGAGATTCTTTCAATTTAGTCCCTACTATTCAAAACTTATAATTTTCTTTACAATTTAATCCTTACTTCACTTCTAACTTGAAATTCTATCAATTTAACCCTTAATTCATCATTTTATTCAACATGGACAATATCTAGAAATCTAATAACTTTCAAAACTTCAACTTAGTTTGAACAATATTTGTTCTAAAGCTTTTAAAACATCAAAATTAAATAAAAAGGGCTTGATTGACTTACCAATTAAATTTCCAAACCTTCAAACCTAAATTTTCCCTTTTTCTTTTCTTTCTCCTTTCTTTCTCCCCATTTCGTTCCACATTCTGTTTCTTTCCATTCTTTTTTTTCTTTTTTTTATTTGCTTTATATATATAATATATATTAATTTATTATACTTACTTAAATAATAAGTAAATAATAATTTAATTTATGAATTTAATTTTAACACATGTCATCACCATCACCATACACTTGTCTTTTATTTATTTATTTAATCAATATAAAATAATATTAATATAATAATATTTACTTAAATAATAAGTAAATACATACATGTACTACAAATTTATGTATAATATTTATTACACATGTATTTTATTTTTATCACACACTTGGTATTCACTTTGGCTTATTTACTTATTTAGTCCCTTCAATTTTCTTTATTCTGTAATTCAACTTTCATACTTTATTCAATTTAATTCTTATACCTATTTAGCCTCAATTTAAGCTAATTCACCTTATTAAACTCTAATTAATCACTCAATTAACTTCATAAATATTTTTAATAAATATTTACGAATCCATTTTTAGAAACAGAGACCCGAAAATAAAATTTTCTGATAACCGTAAAACTTGGGTCGTTATAGGACATATATGGACGTATTATTAAGTGTTTTAAAGGATATTCATTATGGTTAAATTAGTAAATAACTTAGTAAAATAATAGAAACATGATATCATCCTTAATTTTCTATCATCTTCCACCGAAAATTGAACTAGGAAACTCCATTGAAGGAGCTTAAGCATTTGGCTATTCAAGTTCTTTACATGGTATGATTTTTGACTCAGTTTTTAATGATTTCTATGTTTTTAGAATCGTTGTAGCTTAATCTAGCTAGCACAGGGCCTGATTTGCAAAATTGTTAAAGGTTTAGGGTTTTTCCATTGATGAATGTACATGTATTTTGATGTTTGATGATAGAAAATGTATGCTTGTTGTTAGATAAACAACATTTGTAAAGTGATTTTTGGTAAAATTGCCAATTAGGGATTAAATTGTGAAATGTGTAAATTTTGTGGTTAAATTGAGAAATAAATAAAAAATATGGGCTGCTATGGTAATAAGAGAAATTCGTCTACCATGGGCAGGGGCTTAATTGCATGAATTTGTATTTTTATGAGATAAGGACTACATTGTAAAAATGTTGAAATATTAGGGACAAAAGTGTAAATTTGTCATAATATGATTTTTGGGCTAAATTGAATAGAATGAAAATTAAATAAGCTAAATTTGATTACATATAGATCATGAAAAGCAAAGTTCGGATCTAGATTAGGGGAAAAATAGGGTTTTGGACTAATCGATCCATTTCATCATTTTTACGATCGATGTAAGTTCGTATGTTAATAAATATTAATATAATAGTGTTTTAAATGCTTTATTATTAAATTATTTGTGAATACGACCTTGTGGACATGTTCGATGACGATTCGACAAATGTGAAATCCCGGTTTAACCTTAGTAATAGATTAGGATACGAATGACATATCATTAGGGGTTATGTGATTTGGGTGTTGGTCCGTACATGTTACCAGTGGCTGATTTCTCCGACATATGTTGCGAATTCTCGTCAGCTTGTGTGAGCAGCACCGTGTAGCTATGTCATGACGGTTAGCTTGGGTGAGCAGACTCGTTGATAGCTCGAGAGTGAGCATTATATGAGATATGAGATTAAAATAGATTCAACTATGTATTGGCACTTAGAATGCAAGATTCCTGAGTATCCGATAGTATTCAAAATGTTTCAACGGGTATATCAAGGATATGGATGAGTATGAAATTGATTCGAGCTTGTACATATATGTATGTGAACTATACAATCATCAAATTAAAGAAGTTGATGGAAATTATGTTTAATCCTTGGTTGAATATACGTGTTAAGTTATGCTCCAAATTTGAATTGCATTATATGATGTTTATGTTATTGAATTGTTGATTGTTCAGTTCGCTTACTTAGCATACGAGTTTACTAAGCTTTATAGCTTACTTTGTTTACTTTTCCATATTTTATAGTGAATATCGAAGCTAACTCGGATTGGAAGATGTCGGAGATCTCATCACACTATCAAGTTATCACTTTAGTACTTTTGAGCTTTTGTTTTTGGTTGTATGGCATGTATAGAAGTTATGGTCATTTTGGTATATGTTAGTAATAGATTTAGCCATTTGAGTTGGCTTGTAAATGTTAAGTGTTTGGTTTTGTGTATAGCCATGAGAATTGGCTTATTTTGGTATATTTGGTGATGTATATATATGTGCAAATGACCTTTGTTATGCATTTGGTAATTGCTATGTAAATGCTTGTGGTGAACGGTTGTTTGAGAATTGGTATGTTTGTGATTTTAGGCAAAGTGATACATAAATGAAAGTGACCATTTAGGTGAATTGAGAATGTGAATTTGGTATGAAATTGAATAGCATATTATGGTACTTGTGTGCCTTGAAGTTGTTGGTATTGATATAACATGAATTGAATTTGTTTAGATGAGTTTAAATGACATTTGAAGTTGTGGTTATATGCAAATTTGGTTGGTATAGGTGAATGTATATTGGGTGAGAAAGATGACTTGGTAAATAGCCTATTTTTGTCCATACGGGCATGTGTCTCAATCGTGTGTGACACACGGGCTAGTGACACAGTCGTGTGTCCCCTGGTGTTTAATTAGAAACTAAGTTAGTATGCTTCATACGGCCAAGTCACATACCCACCCTACAGGTTTGGCACGACCTAACACACGGCTTGGCACATGGGCGTGTGAGGCCATTTCGAAGGGCACACGAGCTGGTCACACAGGCGTGTGGTTGGTCGTGTGACCCAAGTCAAAGAGTTACACGAGGTCGAACACGAGCTGGGACACGACCATGTGATCCCATTTCGAATGTCCACACGGCTTGTGATACAGGTGTGTCTTTGGCCATGTGAGACACACGATCAGGCCACAAGGGCGTGTGTCCCTTGTATTTTTTAAAATTTTCTAATTGTTCTAAGAATTTCCTGAGTTATCGGTTTAGTCCCGAAACACTTCTAAAGCATGTTTTGGGCCTCGTAAGCTCGTATTTAGGACGTTATATGTGATTGTGAATGGTTTATTTTTGAAATGGAAAAATGTATGAGAAATGTATGTTTAAATGTGTAATAAGTCTGGTAATGCTCCGTAACCCTATTCCGGCGACGGATTTGGGTGAGGAGTGTTACATAACAGTTTTCTAACACGAGTTGTAAAGGTAAAATATTTCCCAATGGGAGATTTTATGAATGCAAGTTTGGGTTTTTTACCCATCTTATACCTAGTGTAATATATAGAGTGCCCAAAGACTATTGAAGTAAGACACAGGTTTGAGAGTTGGCAATGCAACAACAATTAATCTCTGAATGATTCTTGGCTGTCGGACCTAGTTAAGGGAGAGTGCAAGCTTAGAACATCAACATAAATTACACGACTATTTCAGATTTAATAGATACAGACATCATTACCTGGAAATCTAATGTATTAAGGTAATTATTTGATGAAGAACAAGTAAAAAGGATATTGACACTCCCGCTCTCTAATTCTGCACAGACAGATGAAGTGGTGTGGCGTGGAGACAACACTGGAATATATACGGCTAAAAAGTGGATTCAAATGGCTTGTGAAGAGGACTTTGGTTTGTTAGGAGACAACTGTGTAACACATTCTACAACACTAAAAGCCTTCTATACAAAGTAATGGAATTTAAAAATTACAAGCAAAATCAGGATTGCAATGTAGGAAATAGCTAATGCATATCTGCCTACTTTAAAATTTTTACAAACAAGAAAGATTGCAGTAGAACGCCTTTGTTCTGTCTGCCAATTACTAGAGGAATCGGTAGAGCACTGGTTTCGTGAATGCCCATTCATGTGGCAAATCCTGCAGGGGCTCTGTGTGGCATTCTCAACCACAAATAGAGAGAAAAATTGGAAATTTTGGTTAGCAAAGGAATTTGTAAATAACATTCAATCTATATGTAAAAAGACAACTATCATCTATCGGGCACTATGGCACAATCGAATCAAAATATACCATGAGGGTGCAAGGAAAAGTATGCATGAATTATTAGCGTTTATCAATACTTATATTTTAGAAACAAAGAAATTGGAAGATATAGCAATACCAATGCAAAACCCAAAGGTAAGCAAATGGGAGCCGCCAAATGGTGAAAACGTTAAAGCAAATTTTGATGCCTCATTTTATCAACAATCAAATAGATCAATCTCAAGGATCTTAATTAGAAATAAAGAAGGCCTTGTTATAGCAACGTTTACTCACTCGAATAAACATATGATAGGCTCAACCATGGAGAAAGTGCAAGCATGTTTGCAATCCTTAACCTTTGCGGAAGAATTGAGTTTTAGGAAGATCTTGGTGGAAGGGGATGCCTTAACTATCATTAGGAAAGTAAGGGTCGCTGAGGAGGATAAATTAAACATCAATTTTCTGGTGAAAAAAATAAAAGAAAGGATTTGAAGATTTGACTAGGGTTTCAACACGTACCTCGAAAAGCAAATGAGCAGCACATGGTTTGGAAGAGAAGGAGCGACGATACGACGTCCTCACGTACTAGATCGAAGAGGTCCCAACGAGAGTGGGAGAAATAACAGATCAAGATCGCGTGAACTACAAGGAGAGGGCTGACGGATGAGGTTTCTGATACCAGAGGAACTACGACTATCTAGACTCCGATGAACTCAGACCGACATGAAGGGATCAAGCTGCACACAGGATCATATCTATGATCGAAAGGAGGAAGAAAGGATCTACTCCGACTGCTCACTGATGTACTGATTGAGAATGTGAAATGAAGAGGAAGATGCTTATTTCCCATAGTTTCATTACTACTTGTCTCATTTTTTGTTTGAAACTTTGTTCTATATTATTTTAGGTTTCGTTTATCTGCCTATTCAACCAATCAGGTTGAGGTAAAAGAAAAGTTGGTTGGTGGGGTATGGGAACTATAATCGACACCCTTTTTCAACAAAGCATCAGTTTATTGTTCAAAAAAAATTGTGTTAAATTGTCTAAATTTGAAATTTTAATAGAAAAATTATCTAAAAAATTAAATATTAAAATAAAAATATAATATATTTTTAAAAATATAATATAAATCCAGGAGTTTAAATCAATTATTTTCAGACTTAGATAAGATTATATACTCATATTTTGGAATGAATGAGCGAGCTAATTTGAAAATGTGATTCACGTAGGTGAGTTGAAACGACATGCAAAGTTCAATTTTAGGTAAAAGGAATTATTTAATTTATTTTAAAACCTTCATGTGATGCATGTGTGTGCTTTGTTTAAAATTATGCGATGTAAAAACATTTATACTTTTCATCTACTTAGATTATGCTATTAGACTATGTAGTTAACCAAAAAAAAATATCTTTCTACTTTTAAAATTTTAAAATTTCAGTTCTCATCAAATAATAATTATTAAATTCTTTAAATAAAGTTCTGTCATTTTCAAAATCTGGTGTGCCAAACATATTATTAGATATGTCATATCATGTCAGTTTATTATTTTCACATATTACTCACTAAAAACTCAAATTAAAGGATTAAAGACTGTCATTTGTGTTAAAGTTAAAATTTTAAAATTCAAAAAGTATAGGACTTAGAATGACCCAATTAGAGAAAATGAACTAAATCTACAACTGTATGAATAGTATAGGACTAATAATTGAATTTAACCAAATAGATTTCATTGATACTATAATTTTGAAAATTTCGGGGAGTCAAATGAACCAATTCAAAAAGTACGGGGACTAAAATTATCAAATAAAAATATAATGACTAAATCCATAACTTTTACGAAGTATAGAGACTAATAGTAAAATTTAACCTACTATCTTATTGGCGTTTTAATCTTTTTATTTATAAAAAAATTTAAAAAATATGGACATTGTGGGATTTGAACCTAAATCATTTGCATTTATAAAATCTTATATTTACCACTTAATCAAAACTTTATTTTAATTTTTTTTATACATTTTAATTTTATTATGCACACTTTATTACCTCCATCAATTGTATATCTATTCATACTATTATTCAAGCTATTGACTATGTTAATGTCACGAATCAATCATATTTTTCATTATTTATTGTATATTACTTTTAAACAACTTAATATTTTAAATATATTATTTTTACACATACGAGTGTTATAAAATTTTTAATATTTATTAATGTTTAATATTTTCTTCCATGCTATCATCATTTTTTCTTTTTTGCTTCTTATTTGTTTTTCCGTAGGTGGTGTATATAAGCAAAAGCATTTTCTTCTTAATTTCTCCTTTTATTTATAAATTAAATTAAATTAAGAAAAATCATGTCAACCAACAAAATCTAAAACAAATGTACAATTTTAAATTCACATAATAATAAATTGATCTTTAATATGTTAGTTTAGCCCTTTTTATTTATTTAGTTAAATTTAATCATCAACCTTTTATAAAAAATCAAATTATTTTTTCTATCAGGAATATTGACTAAAACATCCAATTTTCTAATGATATTGGCATGACAACCAATATGATAATTTATATATTTTTCATACTGACATGTCATTAAAACCTTAAACAAAAACCTTATTTATTAATAATATTTTTGTTAAATAATTTTGTTTTTCATCTATAAACACACAATTATATTTTAAATGATCAAATTTGTACTGTGATTTATTTTTTTAATAATATTATATTATTTCAATCCATCAAATATAAGAATAATGTGGAGCAATGTGCAGCCACTTAATTGGATGAATAAATGTAAAAAGAAAGACCAAAGCCCTTTTTACTTATTCGTCCTTTACAGGCACGGCTGCCTCAATTACTACCATACCTTTTATGTCAAATACTTAATGAATGAAGATTAATAAACATTTACAGTAAGTTTGGTTTATTGTAATGGAATAGGGTTGTAATTGAATAGAGCTATAATGGAATAGAACTGTAATAAATAATTCAACTGTTTGGTTGAATGGAATAGAATAGAACTGTAATAGTATTCTTGCGTTTGGTTGAATGAAATGATGTTGTAATAGCATAAGAAAAAAATAAAATAACCAGAATACTCTTAGCAGAATTTTTTTTAAGGTAGATGATTATTGTTATTGTTATTAAATTTTAATAAGATTATTATTGAAAATAATTTAATAAAAATAATAAATAGTTTAACCATATTTTAACATAATTATTATTAAATATAATTTAATAACATTCTTTATATAATTATTATATGAATTAAAAAATCAAAATATATAATACTATAAAAATATATATATAATCTACTTCATTAATAAATGAACAATACATATTAATAAATAGGATAAGTCTATTTAAAAATATATTTGCTTATGTATAAGTAAATAATTTATCAAGCATTTAGTAGTGTATAATAATAATATCATTTTCAAAGTTTCAAAGTTTGTTGCAACTGAAATTCGATTTTTATTTTCAAAGAATTTCATGTTTATTTATATAAATACAATTATCCAAATAAATGTTTATTTGAATACTTACATCTTTTAACAATAGATATAATTATTCAAATAAGTTTAAGAGGCACAAATTTTATGTAACACCCCCACGCCCGAAACCGTCACCGGAGTCAAGCTTGAGGTGTTACTAAACTTATCTTACCTTTTAAACAACTCTAAACCACTTATTTTAATTTTCGGAATAAATTGTTTTTCTACGTCATGGTTGCTTAAAAATTCATTTCTCGAGTTTCAAAACTCGAAATTAAGATCCGTAAATTTTTCCTGAAACTAGACTCATATATCTATCTACTAATTTTTTTCTAGAATTTTTTACTTAGCCAATTAGTACAGTTTATTAGTTAAAGTTACCCCTGTTTCAGAATTTGACTGCACTTGCCTCTACTTACTACGAACCACTTTTCTCTCTGTACAAAAATCATATGACTATACCGTTTGTTTCTATTAAAACTAGATTCAATAAGGATTCTAACTATATAAAGTACACCACCTAATTATTTTTTTAAAATTTTTGGTGAATTTCTAAAGTTGGAACAGGAGATCCAGAAATCGCTCTGGCCCTATTTCACCAAAACTCAGATACCCTATAAAATACAAAACCTTTACCTGTTTTGCTTATTCCATATGAAAATATACACAACGAGCTTTAATTTCATATATTATTCACCATCAACCCATGTCTCTACAATTTCTTGTGATTTTTCAAAATCCCATTATTTCTGATACTTGAATCTGTTTTTAAGTTACTTTCACATTTTTCTTAGTTTTCATGTGATAGTTACTACTTAATCATACATACTATTAAACATGTATATCATCAGCCACTTTATTAGCTAATCACTAGCAAGTATTTACACATCATTCATTGATCATATCATATCAAAAGAAACCAAGTTCCTATACATGCCATACACAAAACGAAACGTCTAACTATACCAATGTGATTTCTTCGATAGTGTGATCGGGTCTCCGACGTTTCCTTCGATCCCCGAGTGGCTTGATAAAAACTATAAGAAAAAAAAATAAAGAGAGTAAGCAGTAGGCTTAGTAAGCTTACAAGCAAATAAATTACAACATTCAACATAATGAATAATTATACATAATGTCACCTAGCCTCATAAACTTTCTTTACTTCTCATTTTCTACCTTCTTCTTTACTCACTTACCTTTTTTCTTACCTGACCTTTCACTATTCATAAATATAATCTACCTTCCCTTTTGCTGATAATTCACTGTAATTTAACGTGTACAATGACCCGTTGAACCACTTGGAATACTAAGGATACTAGGGTCGTTCCTGTCTATCAATATCCTGCCAATGCCATGTCTTCGACATGGACTTACATGAATTATTCCTGTCTCCAAAGCCATATAACTGATATGGACTTAAATGGCTCATTTCTGTCCTGTCCTGTCAACCCCAATATCCTAACATTCCTAAGGTTCAAACGGGGCTTCCTAATGCTTTTTCTCTGTCACTTCGCCTTTAATTCGACTTTAAATATTCTCAAAAAAATAAGTATATAAATACTAGAAATTGACAATAATAATGTAAAATAAAAGAATATTGCATTTATTTACTGTAAACTTAACTCGATACAAAATGTGACTAAACTTTACAATTTAGTCCTTTACTTTTTCTTTTCCCCGATCTACTCCCGAATGTTGCTCTTCTTGATTATGGAGCTTGAAAGCTTGAAACAAACCCTAGCTATGGAGAACCCTTGAAATTTCGTGCTAATGAAGAATATGATGAATTTTGTGTTATTTTTCCCTTTTTATTTCATTTAATATCCAAATGACCAAAATGCCCTTCCTTATTAAACTTTCAAAAATTCCATCCATGTCCTATTTTGTCTATGAACTTAGAAATTGGTCAAATTGTTATTTAAACCCTCCTAATTAATATTCCAAAGCAATTTCATACTAAAAACTTCTAGAATGCAAGTTTTGCAAATTATTCGATTTAGTCCCTAATCTCAACTTAAGCACTTTATGCATAGAATTTCATCACGAAATTTTCACACAATCATGCAATTATATCATGAACCTCAAAATAATAATAAAATAAATTTTTCTACCTCGGATTTATGGTTTCGCAACCACTATTCCGTTTAGGCACTATTTCGGGATGTTACATTTTAATAACTAAGAAACATAACTCAATACTTATACTCCTTTTGTTTTATATTTGCCCTTGGCCTTTACATCTATCCAATTCTGGTTATAACGGTAGAATGTAATGAAGAATAACGACTGATGGAAGCAACGCAGAAATCATGCATCCAAAAGAAACAAATTCAGTAACAGGAAAAACAATAACAAAGACAATGAAAATTGAAAAGACCAATTTGATCAAATTAATGCATATGAAAACAGGTTCAAAAATCAGTTGGTCGACAATAGTTGTTAAAAAGAAGAATCATATAACACAACCTCATGTCCTCTGATAAAAAAAAGCCCCATAATAATCCCAGTTTGTAGTATATGAACCAAAAAGCACTTGCCTGCTAACTGTAATGGTAAAATCCTCACTTTCAAAAACAGTTTCCAAAAAGAAGAAATAAAGTAGAAGAATCATATCTTCTGCTGTTTAATATTCTATAAAATTCCTATTAAGTCCTACAACTAAGTTCAAGAGCTTCATAGTGATTGAGCCGAGACTACTTTGTTCACATGTTTTGTATAAAACTATCCATGCATGCTAAAGTCCACAAACTAGACATCCGGAATTACTGAAGTTATCCACACAAGCATTTAGAATAGAAACGAAGAGAACCATGAAGATCTAAAACCATGAAAAGAGAATCAGAAGTTGCTAGTCCCGTTCATTAATAATTTACTGACAGAAGACTAGATTTGTTCACCTCTTGAATGGTTTGAAAATATGAATGAACTACCAAATCAAGCTATAAGTCAAATAACTTGGATTGTACAAGAGATTATTAACATCTTCATAAAAGGTTAAACCCAAATAAAAAGACTAAGCATACCTAGATTACAATTTGAAACAAATCAATGAATAGATTGAGATCCAAGGCTCAAGTAACAGAAGTTCCCAATGACCAAAGATGTTTATTCAATATTTTCAAGCTCCTTTTATAGCTGACACAAAAGATTTTAGATTACCATAGCTTTCCAATTAAGAAAAATACCATACAAAAAGGCAACTAAAGAACCAATTTGACATCCTAAATCAAAAAGGAAAAGAGAAAAAAAGAAGAAGTGCATTCACTATTTTTCACCAACAAAATACCGATCAAATTAATGAATAAGTATGCATGATCCAAGTCCAACATTGAATTTAATTAGCATGAGACCTTCAAAAAAGAAATTAGTAATGAGAATATTATCCATTGTATATTCATCATTGTTTATTTAGGATTTGTATTTTGAGGAGTATAAGTCAGTTTATTCTTTATTCAAATCGATGTCTCAACTATTATTTAGACAGATATTTGAATATACATATAAATAAAATAATTTAACAATAGGTTATAAACAAAGAGTAAGTCAAAGAGAGAAATCAATGGCCTCTTGAAAACTTGTATAAAGACTCTGAGCATAACTTTTATGAGTGTTACGACCTTTTCAATTGCAGAAGTGGTTTTGCTTGGAGTCTAGACACTAAAATGTGGACTGCTAAGCCTGAACTATGGAAAGCACTTGCGAAGGTTGGTAAAATATTCTTGTCCAAGTTATCTGCTTCTTGTGCTTGGTTATTACGGAACTAATTTCCAGTTCGTGCTGTCTTATTTGTCAGTCAAAACCTGATGTAAAAAAAATGGATGATTACAAGAATTGCTAATTATAATATGCTTGTGATGCTTTTTTGCTAAAGATAGAGAGAAGAGGAAAGGAGCTAAAAGGGGTCAATTGGGCTGCTCAATAGGTGGCCGAGTATTTGATGATATCCCTTTGCAAGATGTAGTTGGTGCAAGTATGGAGGAAACAGACACGAATGATACCAGTTAGCAACATCATTGAAAGGGAAAAAACGAAAGGCAAGAGTTGAAGTATTTGAAAGGGAGTTTAAAAAGTATAAGGGAAGCAATTAAAGATGTTGCAGAAGCAATCAAGAAGGGGAATATTATAGTCGAGAGAGGAAAACTACGTGTTTACTTAGAGAATGAAATATTTGCAGAATTAGTGAACATAAGGCATATATTTTCCTTATTGCAAACGCTGGGAGCTGAGGAACGAAAGGAATTTTTATTGCAGATGATGCATAATAGTTCTGGGGATTTGGCATATTAAAATTTATTGGCTAGTTAGGATTCTTTTTTTTTTTCATTAGCTTTGAATGGGATGGCAAGCAGGGATAATGTACATAAGATATGATGCTTCATAATTTATGGTGTGTTATAGTAGAGCTATTTGCATTCATTTTTTTGGGGTACATTAGTTGATTACTACAGCAGCCATATATTAAAGCGAATGGCATTAATGCCTCAACACAAGCTGCAATAATAAGTCAAATCAACAATTCCTTCTATCATCTCCACCTTTCTAACCTATGGCATTATGTTGTATTGCAAAGAACAAACACCTGCATAGAATGTTTAAAAATAAAAGAACACAAGCAATCATGTGTAGAATGTCTAAGGAAATTTTTTGGTGTTACTGTACACTTCCAATACATTATTAATATTAATGAAATAAACAAGTCATTCACTACCTGTGTGTGAGCAAAGAAGGTTTTGTTCCCTTGACTGAAGCCCTTTCCAGTTGATCCAATTTCCATGACCTTTTCCAAGCAATCAAATAAAAAATTGATATTTATATCTATAAAAGAGCAAACTTGACATGATCACAGGGCAACTACATAACACAGAAGAAGCAAAAAAGGAGGATCGATTACTTCACAACATACACACCCACACAGGTAATATTAATTGATCAAAGTAAGAGAACAATAGCCAAAGAAACCCCCTCCAATGACATAGCGAAAAACAAGTTCAACCAAATGAGAAGAATACCAACTGAATCAGTGAGCTATTGAGACCACGAACAGCTTTTGACTGCTGATCAAGTTCAAGTAAAAATCTTCTGCTACCAAGGTAACCCTAGGCCTCACCAATAAAAACAATAAAGACAAGCTGCACTAAATTTATAGAAACATTAACAAACAAAAAACTTATCTTGGAGATTGACACCTTCTAGAAATGTAGCTAGGGAGAACGCCATAGAAAACCTATTTATTAAGGTTGTATAAACCATCTATATGAGAAAAGGCATCAACTGCTGTGTTTTTGTTGAGAGGAAATTGAAACCGTTGACCCTGATTTCAACCGGAGCTTAAGGATACTGAGAATCGATGGAATTCGCCGGTAGGTAAAATTTTGATGGCTTTTAATTTGAAATTGAATCTGGGTTCAGGCTTGGATGGGGTTGGAAATGATGCTTCAGACGTGAAAAAGAAGGAGAAGGCTGGAACGAAATGGGAATCAAACTGAAAAAAAGAAGAAAATGCTCAGATGTGAGAAGGGTAAAGTGGAACAATTTTCACGTTGAATAGGTATTCCATTGGGGGAGTGCTAGATTGTAAACGGTGATTTTGCCTTGAATAAGGTTGTAAGGAATATGGATGTAATAGCCTATTCAGCCAACCAAACAATGGAATAGAGTTGGGCCCACTGAATAAGGCTGTAATGGTTTAGCATTACAGCCAACCAAACAGGTTGTAAATTTTGAAAAACAACAGATGATTATATAATATAATTATTTTATAATAAAACTTGAAATAAATATTAATTAAATTATAAAACTATTTAAATTTAATACAAAAGATAATTATTTTTTTATAATACTTAAAATAATGTTTATATAAATTTGTTGATTTGTCTTAAGAAATATTAAATAGATAAAGATTGTAATTCAGAATACAATTAGTCAAAATATAGAAAGCAAACATAAATTAAAAAGAAAAACTTAAATCATAGTTTGCATCAAGTTTTGAAAAATTTATTAAAAAGTGGAAAAGTAAGTAGAATAAAAGCCCTAAGATAATGTTAGAGTGGAAGAATCAAACCTTGTTCTCTTTCAACAAGTTTCTTCTTGGAAAATTGATTACCTACTTTTAATGTTAATAATATTGAAACAAAATTCCATTAATGTAAAATAATATAATTACATGTAAAGAGAAGAAAATACTAAAAATATAGATTTCGACTTAACGTGTTGCTTTTTATTGCATGTGTGGTATTTATAAGCTCCAGAATAAGGAATCCCAAAATTGAATTTTGCAGAAAATTAATAATATAGTAACTTTTGACGTAAATTAAAAGCGTATTTATATACTAATTCAGTTATTTATTTATAAGAATAATTAAGCATAGGGAAAAACAATAATATTGTCCTAATTTCTGTGATTTTTATATATTTTGATTCAAAGTTTTATGTAAGTTATGATATGATATGTATATATATATTCTTTAAATGTTACAAATTGTATTTTTTTAAATTTTTTTAAATTTTTATGTAAGTTATGATATGATATTTATTTTTTCTATAAATCATTTTTATATTTCTATACTCATAAATAAGAAAATAATGTACTTCAACACAATCAATCTTACGTCCTCCTGAAATTAAAACTCAATCGTCTTATATATATTCTTTTTCAATATGGTTTTCTCTTTATGTATATATGATACGTGTCTTTGACATTAAACACTTTAAACTGCCATTATTCTCGCATTATTATCAAATCATAGGTTAATTAAATATAAACGAAATGTTTTTAGAGGTCTCATGTTGTTCGCCTTTATGATATCCATCAATCTATACTATTATGTATAAAGGAAGACTTTTTCCTTTACATTATTAAAAATAATGGTTAAATTTTAATTCTGGTCCCTATAATATTTTAGCTTATATAAATGGTCAAATTTCAATTCTAATTTTCATATTATGCTCAAATTTATATCTCAATGTTTATAATATGATTAATTAATCTAAATTTTTTATTCGATAAATTTAAGGATGTAAATAAATAATTTATGAGTTGGATTTTTATTTATTTATATTCAATTATTAAGTTGAATAAATCAACATTAATAAAAATTTAAAATTTGTTTATTAAATTAACCTAATATAAATGAAACATATCCAATTTAATTATATTCGTGCTAGTTTAAAACTTATTTAGTAAATCATTTAAAATCAACTATTGTTTAGTTATATAATTAATACTATTATCGTTTATGTGTTTATTTTATTTATTTGTAATCTATTTATTACTATTTATGTTTATTTATTTATATCTTAAAAAATAAGAAATGTGTTGCTTATATAATTAACTTGAAATATTAATATTACAAGGAAATATGTAAGTAATATTATGCCTTAATTCCAATCACTATATGGGTTTATCTCAAAAAATTATCTTTAGGGGTGATGGCTTTTGATTGACTATTTTTAATTGAATTGATTATAATGGTTAAAACAGCTTTGTAAGTGGATAAAATCCGTTACACAGGTTGGTTACCTATTATGAATTTTTATAACTGAATCAATTAAATTTGATTTAATTGTCTTACTATTATTATTAAATCAATTCAGTTAAATCAATTAAAACTTAAATAAATCAGTTAGTCAATTAAAGTATGAATATAAACGATTGGATTGCTTTCTGCTGCACCGTGGCTCTTGAGAGCCCTTTTTAAACGAAAGTTGCAAATAAATTGGCAACGCAAATCATAAATAAAGGAGGAAAGGAAAAGCTAAGGTTCCCAAAAGTGGGTGTGGACGTGCGGTGGTGTGGATGGGCTTTTTGATGACAATAACCGAGACGTGGGGACCGGGTGGCTCCCTTTATGCCCAACCTCCTTCAATGGGTTTTAGAATAAGTTCACAAGCGTTGTTATGTCTTTGGTAGACTCTCTCTCTCTCTCTCTATCTATAGGTTTTATGCGCTTAAAGCTCGACATGATTGCACTAACTACCAATACTTACCAATATGCATTAAGCTTTGCCTCCCTTCCCTATATCACTCCATACAAAAGACATTAAAAACGTGGAATGCACTAAAATGCAAGATTAATCAATGTGGGGGAGCATAAGGATGCTCTTTCCAAAAGGATAAATATAGAGTGCGGTGGAGAAGTTTTGAAAAGATGTGTCATGTATGTTAGTATACCTAATTCTCTGTGTTGATATGACTTGAAAAGAATGGTAAGCTTGCATTCAATAGTGGGGATAATCAACATTTCAAAAATTTTATGGGTTTTAATGAGAATTTTTAATAATTTTAGAGTTTGATTAAAATTTTTTAAAAATTTAAGTGAGGGAGGTAATAAGAATTTCTAAAATTTAGGGAGGGCTTAATTCAAATTTTTAAAAACTTTCAGAGGCTTAATAAGAATTTTTTAAAATTATGAGAGGCTTAATTTAAATTTTCAAAAATTTTAGAACCATAAGGACAATTGTCTAAATTTTTTATTGGAGGGGGAAGGGCAAGGCACTTGGTTCTAACTATGTGTAACCTCTAATTTAAACTCATTCGTATAGATAATCAAATTACTTATTTTGCTAATTGATTGTATATAAATTATTAAATCATTGATTTTCACGTTAACAATTTAAAGGTTTAATAGTATTATTAAATTAGACTAATTTTTCAATTTTCATGAAATACAATAACCACAATTTAAAGTTTAGAAATTAACATCTCAAATTTTGTAGATCATTCATTATTATTTAAATTAATAATTTTATTGATGATCTCAAATGTATAGCTTTTTCTTTAACATAACAAAAGTAAGTGTTACGGGACTAGAACTTTAGTCTTTCAATTCGTGCGGCCTTACGAGATTTCTTGCTTTTAGATCCATCTAAGTCAGCCTAACTCTCACAAAGTGAGAATTCTCACTGGAAATTCCACAAGGCTTCCAAAATTAAAGCGAAAGCAACTCAAAATGAAAAAATAATAGAAGAACAGAAAATGTCACAAGAAAGTAAAGCACACCAAGTATTTGAGTAAATACTCTCAAAGTATTCTATTACTCCAGAAAGAATACAAAGAATATGATGATTACAAAAAAGGGAGACCTTTATTTATACTTGAGCTCCCCTAAAACCAACAATACAGATTGCGTTACATCAATGATCGAATTAGAGCCTATCTACAATTGAGATTCTTAAGGGATTGATTCAATCCTTTAAGTTTACAAAATAAAATATTATAAGATTACATAGCTTCTAATATTAGTTTCTCTATTTACTATGGTAACCCTAAATTTCTTTAAGTGCTTCACTTGGCCATCAAGGCTTCAAGTAGATGGGCTTCTTCACATATTCCATGAATTGTGTAACACCCCATACCTAACCCGATCACCGACTTCGAGCTACAATGTGTCACATTTATCGTCGGAGCAATTACAAAAGAATCACAATCCGATTCACAACATTAAACATTCAAATATAAGTAAAACATGTATATACAATGATGCGTAATCATTTCAGGGTCATATACAATCTTACGAAAGCTCTAATACTAACCCAAGGACAAATTAGGACTAAATTGTAATGTTTTCAAAATTCCAAGTTGACCTCGTGATGTTAGGGGTTCCTTATCGCAACATAATATATAGTTTTGGCCTCATTACAGTGACTAATGCTCAACGTCGCTTCGTAACATGGTAGCTTGATCTCGTTTTGACGACAATTGCTCGACATCGCGACATGACATACTGTTTTTGAATGATATTAAATAGACATCAACTTGCAAGTACCAATAAACAGATATACATACGAAAACACTTTTTTCAGCCAAACATACATTCCAAGTGAGTTCAATTTTAAATCATACTACCTTTCATACATATATACATTCCATTCATTTCATCGTGTTCATCGTGTTCATCTAAATACTTGAGCAACTTTTTTAAACTAACCATTACCTACTAAACATAAGTATACATGCATATATACATATATTACCATATAGCCTAGCAGCTATGTCACACTATATACATTAAAAAATGTTGTGACAACTTGACTTGCACAAATCAAACATATAGTCACTTTCAAAATACTAATTCCAACTCCAAAAGTTCATAAGTATCATACTATGTCAAAAGTTGACTCAACCTAGGTACATGCCATACTTAAAACAAAATAGAGTTATACAAACTTTGTTGAGTTGGGGATCGCTTGCTGGATGTTAGATCTACTGCAAAAACTCTTGGAAATCAACTATATATGTGCATGGAGAAAACAAATCGTACGTTGAGCAAATATGTTCAGTGGTGTTTCCATGATTCAAGTCAGTATAATACAAGTTTAAAATATTTGCAATCATTTACTTCAAATTCAATTCATAGACAATCGTTAAAAAATTCCATGCCAACAACTTCTAATACAATATAACATACATATAATAATTTAAACACACTAATTCACTATGCATGCATTTCAAATTTGCCTTTACTACTCATTTCACATACTACCAAATCAATTCATATTTTCATATATAGGTACTTATACTTATTCATTTGCCAACATCAACATTTACATACACATATTCAATTTCATGTTTACTTTTCAACCATTTTAAGCCTATTGGCTCTTTCATAATCATTCGGCCCTAGGGCTCGTTTTCAATTCTTTTCGCATACTATTGTACATCATATTTCAATTTCATTTGATTTCATATACCATTTAGTTAATTCATATGTTTATAAGCCTATTAACTAGACATGAACTCAAAACGGTTACGCGGATCCGTCACCCCGGGTTGCCCGACAACGATAACACTAAACATGTACATACTACCATCCTGGGTTGTCCGAAAATGATAACTTTACATGTACAATCAACCACCTCGGGTTGCCCGGCAACGATGGTTTTCAATCAATATCCCGATCCTATGGCATGCCAACTATATTTGACTTGGTCTGAACAACTAATAAGGTAACCAAATTTTGATTCATTACATATAGTTCAAATCACATTCTTCCATTCTCAAATTATCATCAATTCATCATATAATATAGCATACTTCAACTAAATTTCGTACCAAATAGCAGATATCAAGTGGATCATGCAACTTTCTATTCTATTCAATTTAGTCAATATTTCAATATTCAACCTCAATCATAGTAATTCAATTTATATAGTCATTACCAACTCACCTCAATACCATATAATGCAGAATGTTATGAACATTCAATAAATAAATTGGTCTCGAATCATAGAAATACAAACCTAATTTTTGAGCTACTCATCCATGACTAGTGATTTTCCTTTCCCTCTCGAAGGTTCCGTGTCAACATTAGCTAAATAAAATCACAAAGCATATAATACCATCAAATTCCATTCAAATCGAAAGAAAAATGGCTGGGACTTACTTGAATTAAAGGTCGAAAAGCTTAGCTAATTAATACTTGGGCTAGTTAAATCAAGCTCCCATAATTCAAATTCCCTAAAAATCAAAGAAAAATGGCCAGAGACTTACTTGAATTAACGACCAAATAGCTTAAAACCTAAGAATGGCACCTCTTTTGCTGTATCTTTACTTTGGCTAGTTGGAGATGATGATATTTCACCTATCTTTCCACTAGTTTAACATATATATACCTAGATTAAGGTTAATTAACTTAATTAATTATGTTTTAATCTTTAATTAATCTTAGTTTACTTATTTAATCAACATATATAATTACCTTCCACTATATCTTATTTGTGTATGGTGTAATTATTAGTTCAAACTTTTGGCTAATTGTAGTTGAAGTCCCCAAGCCATTTCCTAATTAAAAAGCTATAGCGATTAAACTTTACAATTTAGTCCTTAGACTTTAATTGATCAAAATTTCAGCTAAATTGACTATCCAAATTTTAATTCATCTATATAATAACTCTGCAAATATCCCTATTTAATATTTACAAACTCAATTTATGGAAATGAGGTCTCAAAACCGTAATTTTTGATACCACTGAAAACCGGGTTATTACAATTCTCCCTCCTTTAAGAAATTTCATCCTTGAAATTTACTTGTACTAGGAGCTCATTGTTTCTTCTAGTTCCCAAGTTGCTTATTCTACGCTATGACTGTACTACAAGACTTTCACTAGTGGCATGTGTTTATTCCTAGCCCTTTGACTTCTCGAGCTAATATCTCTACCGATTCTTCTTCATATAACAGATCAAACTACACCTCAATTGCCTCAACCGATATAACATTAGATGGATTGAATCGATATCGTCAGAGCATAGATACATGGAATGCATCGTGAATCTTTTGCAATTCCGACAGAGAGCTAGACAATATGTAACTAGTCCAACTCTCTCGATGATTTCATATGGTCTGATATACTTGGGACTCAATTTTTCACTGTGGCCAAAGCATAGGACCTTTTTCCACGAAAAAACCTTTAGGAATACCTTATCACCCACTAAATATTCAAAATTCTTCTGTTTCAGATTAACATATGGTTTCTACCTATCAGAAGTTGTTCTTAATCTGGCTCAGATCAACTTTACTACATATTCTACCTCCTGAATCAATTCTGGCCAAATTACTTTCTTTTCACTCAATTCTGACTAGTATAAAGGTATTCTACACCACTGGCCATATAATACTTCATAAGGAGCCATTTGAATACTCGACGGCTAGTTATTTATTTGGTTAATTTCTTAGTTTCATACTCTTTGCAATTTAGTCCCTAGATTAGCTTAATTAATTTTCTTACACAAATTGTTTGTTATGATTTGTTATACTATAAAATCATATTAGTAGTTGTTAGACTCACTCGTGTATGCTAGTTATTACTCAATCACCATATCCTTTGGGTTCGATCCTTAGAATACTCTAGTGTTCCATTGTAACACTATAAATATTACAACTGACCTATACGCTTGCAGTAAAATCGTGCTTTAAAAATTGTAACACCCCTTACCCGTACCCAAACTGGGACAAGGCATGGGGCATTACCGTACTTAAACAGGACATCTCTGCAAAATACGGATCATAAAATTTCATTCCAAATTAAAAACGATCAAACAAGATCATATTATCCTCATTATGGACCTGCGGGGTCTAAAACATACATTAAAAGCAATCCAGAACTAAACCGAGAACTTAAGAAAATTCTAAGAAAAATTTCTAGGTTTAAACCTCACACTCTCATGTGGAGGTATGCACATGCCCATGTGCTTTGGGACACGCCCGTGTCCCATACCCATGTGGAATTTCTAGAATTTATTTTTCATTTCGAACTAATAGGGGTTTTTACACGGCTAAGCACACGACCGTGTCCCTGGCCCGTATCTCTCACATGGTCTTGAAACACCCGTGTCATCGTCCGTGTCCAAAAACCTGGACATTCTATTTATGACGTTAGCGTTCACTTAGGGGCACACGACAAAGGCATACGTCCGTGTGCTAGGTCGTGTCCTCCATACGGTTGAGACACACGGTCGTGTCTCTACCCGTGTGTTTACTACCATGCATACTGACTTAGAAATTTTTAGGTGCAGGGGACACACGACCATTCAACGTGCCCATGGGGTAGGTCGCGTGTCACACACAGTCTAGACATATGCCCAGGTGTCTACCTGTATGGACCATTTAAAGGCTATTTTCTAAGCCAATAGTCACCCACAATCACCCATACATTCAAACATACTTTATAACATGCAACATGACATATATAAGCACTCAAATATTATCCACCATGGCACTCCCACATCTTCATAATGTCATTCTATTTCACATTCATTTGTTGTACCATTTAAAGGCATTCCCCACCAATTTTATGCATTATTAAACTTGTTACCATAACTTCAAATTTAGCATTCATGCATATAGTCATTTTAAGCTATTAGGCCACTCTCTATCCTTTAGCACCAGATTCGTACTTTACCACACATTCATCGATCAACAACATATCACATCATTATCCTGCACTTACCAAGCAATAACATATCCTACCATCAAAACACTAGCACATGCATGCATGGGTAGTTAGATTATAACCCAAATGATCAAATATGAGCCATATCACATGGCCATTACAAAATGAATCATCATTATCACAGGCCTTCACAATTTGGACAAATAGCATGACACTTATCACAAAATGACCAAGTTCCCTATACATGCCATACTCAAAATAATAATTTCACTATACCCAATAGTCTTTTGATAGTGCGATAGTGTGATCGAATACACAGACAACTTCTGATCCCTTAACTAGCTTGGTGAAACTACAAAGGGTGGAAAGAGAGGGGAGTAGGCATTAAAGCTTAGTAAATCCACATACAAATAATATGAAATGGTAGTAAGGAGTTAACATGCAGAAACATAGCAACATATACATAAAGACTATTCATCATTCAAACCTTTTTGCTTACTCATCATACACACATATATACTTGCTCATCATAAATCGATCTTTCTTAAGGGATTACTCATAGGTTTAACATACATACATGTACTCATCGTAAAGTATCCATAACCATACCTCTTTCATATGTCCTTATTGGGACTCTCATTACATTCGTTACACTACCCGTTGAACACTCGGAATACTATTGGATACGTGGAAACCTTGCACATAAGTGCCACATTTACAAATGTAGCCGAGGCTACCACATAACATGTAACACATCCATAATGAACTCGGACCTCTCAATAAGCTCAGATGTTACATGAATCGCATCCATTATGAACTCGGACCTCTCAACGAGCTTGGATGCCACATATCTCTTGAATCTGGACCACTCAACGAGTTCGGACTTCTTAGTTCCTAGTGACATGTCACTTGTATCCTAAACTATTCCTAAGGTTCATACAGGATTTTTTCCTCACTTGCATATAGTATCTCTATCGTACTTGCTCGTAACGTCGTATATAACGACCATAATAACATTCATGCTTTCATAACAATCAGCAAGCATATAACTCATAATTACAATAAAACATTTGTTACAATATATTAAAGCATTAAAACATACTACAACACCACATTATTTGCATATGTACTTACATTGGTACAAAATGATGAAAATCGAGCCTAATCGTCGTATACTTTATTCTTTCCTCGATCAAGTCTTGGTTCACATTTTTCTTGATCTATAATGCCAAATTTAACTTATTTGTTATTCAAATTGTTCAAATGGGTCCATAAATCATATTTTTGAAATTTTACACTTTGACCCCTAAACTTTCACATATTTGCACTTTGGTCCCTAGACTCGTAAAATGAAATGCATGTATTTTTTTGGTTACCCAAGCCTAGCCGAGCATTTATTAAGCTTATATCAGCCCATATTTTCACTTATTTCCCATTATTACTATTCTCTTTTACACTTTTATAAACAAGTCCCTTGTTTAGGTGTTTTCACTAAAAATCACCTAGTAAAAGATGTTTATCATGCATCAAACATTCATATTCCTCCATTAATCATCAAAATACATGCATGTTACACATGGGCCAAATTTTATACATGAAACCTAGCTCAAAATATAGCTAGATATGGGTAGATCATGCTTCAAGAACTTCAAAAATGCAAAGAACATTAAAAACGGAGCTAGGATGCACTTATGATCAAGCATGAAAATGTTGAACAAAACCCTAGCTATGGCTATTGAGAAATTCAGCCAACACAAGAAGAAGATGGACACATTTTTGCTTTGATTTTCTCTTTTTATTCTTTTAATTACCAAATGACCAAAATGCCCTTAGGGTTTCTCTTTTACATTTTTCCTATGCATGTCCATTTTTGTTCAAAATTTTAAAAATTGGTCAAATTGATAATTAGGACCCTCTAATTCATAATCTAAAGCAATTTCATGCTTAAAGCTTTTAGAATGCAAGTTTTGCACTTTATTCAAACTAGTCCCTAAAATGCAATTAGACATTTTATGCATAGAATTTCCTCATGAAACTTTCACACAAGCATGCATTCATAACATAAACCTCATAAGAATCATAAAATAATTATTTCTATCTTAGATTTGTAGTCTTGAAACCACTGTTCCGACTAGGCCCTAATTCGAGATGTTACAAAAATAGTCTTATAAAATCATTGTTTTATGCGCACACGTGCGTTGCCGGTCAATCACTATTGCGGTGTTACTCTATGGAACCTAATATTCATCGATATCGATCCATCTCATATCCATCTTGATGCTTGAACACCGAAATATCCTCTCCGCAAGGCCCAAAGCTTTGCACATCATAGTTTGCACTCAGCAACACTGTATAGAGGTATCTAATAGGAATTCTATTTTCCCTACCCATCATCCCATTCCTCCATTTTTCCATTCCTAAAATTGACGCTCAAACACCGCAGTGTCCCCTCCGCAAGGTCCAAAGCTTCGTACATCACAGTTTGCACTCAACAATACCATATGGCGATATCTAACAAAAGTTTCCATTTTCCAAATCCTAACTTCATTTAGCATGTCAATAATTTCCCTTTGCACCACACATACAATACTCAAGCATATCATACAAATTATCTTTATATAGACAACACGTAGTTAACTAATAATCATCATCTATCTATTATTAAACAATCAACAAACAACTGACAAGCTTACATAATATTTTGCACAAACACACCACAATCTTAGGCAACCTTTGAACACAAAAAACGTGATACAAGCAATTCACAAACTTTCATCTAGAAGGCAAGATACAGAAATTCACCTCGCTTCATTCTCCTTGTCAGCTTGGCTTGTCCATACGCCAGAGCCATCTTTGTCCTTGTAGCTAAATATGACAATAATTTATCGGTTAAACTAAACATGTTCAACCCTTAAAACCCAGAGTCCATCGTTGTACAGAAACTTTTAACAGTTCTTTCTCTACTTCTTCATTTAAACCACGAGTTTAGAGGGGTAAGGAAGCTTACCAGTTCCTCAATCCACACGACTGTTATGAAATCCAAAGCTTCCTTAAGCTAAATCCTCTTCGTCTTCAAAGCGATTGAAGAAGATGATACTTTGGGGTGAAAATTTGGTAAACAAAATTAAGAAAGTCCTGTCTCCTCACACTCCTATATATACACACCTTTAGCACCATTTTTGCCAACAATCTCTATCATTTATCCTTAATCATTTTGTCTCCCACTTTTATAACTAGCCAGTTCTCATCTAACTAAATCAAAATTGAGATCCAAAAAATAACAATTCAGCTATTAAAAATTTTGAATTTCACTAATTCTTTCAATTTAATCCAAACCTTCGTAAATTTTGGGTCAATTAGGAGTGACCAAGTGTTGCAACCAAATTCAGATTTATTATATATATTTCAAACACATTCTTCCATTCTCAAGTTATCATCAATTCATCATATAATATAGCACACCTGAACTCAATTTCATACCAAATAGCCTATATCAAGTAGATCATGCAAATTTCTATTTTATTTAATTTAGTCCATATTTCAATATTCAACCTCAATCATAGGAATTCAATCCATATATTCGTTATCAACTCACCTCAATACCATATAATGCAGAATGTTATTAATATGCAATAAATTAATTGGTCCTGTATCATAGAAATGCAAACCGAATTTCTGAGGTACTCGTTAAAGACTTTCGATTTTCCTTTTTGTTTGAAGGTTCCGTGTCAAAATTAGCTAAATAAAAGCACAAAACATATAATACCATCAAATTCCATTCAAATAACAATCAATTACATTATCAAACATATTTTACAATTTATTCAATTTAGTCCCTAAACTCGAGACAAGCATAACTTTCAATTTAGAGCTTCATATTGAAATCCAATTTCACATATATTCATTAGGGACCTCTTAATTTATATTCCTACCAAAATTTCATGATATTTTTGCATGTTATTCAATTTGGTCCCTGATGTATGAAATTAATAATTAAGCTTTATAGTTTACCCTTTTCTTAAACTAAGCTTAATTTTTATCAATTTCACACCTAATTCTTCAAGAAATCAACAATGGAAACTTTTTAAAACTTTAACAGTTTTACAAATTAGTACACAAGTTAGCTAAATCAAGCTCTCATAATTCAATTTCCCTAAAAATCAAAGAAAAATGGCTAAGGACTTGCTTGAATTAAAGGTTGAATAGTTTAAAACCTAAGACTAGTGTCCTCATTTGTTGTTTCTTTACGTTGGTCGATTGGAGAAGATGATATTTCATCTTTCATTCCACTAATTTAACATATATATATATATATATATCTAGATTAAGGTTAATTAACTTAATTAATTATGTTTTAATATTAATTAATCTTAGTTATATCATTACAGTCCACAATATCTTATTTTTGCATGGTCTAATTTCTATTTTAAACTTTTGGCTAATTGTAATTTAAGTCCCCAAGCCATTTCCTAATTAAAAATCTATAGTGATCGGGCTTCACAATTTAGTCTCTGGGCTTTAATTAATCACAATTTCGACTAAATAGACTAACCAAATTTCAATTCATCTATATAATAACTTCGTGAATATCCTTATTTAATATTCAAGAACTCGATTTACAGAAACAAGGTCCCAAAATCAAAATGATACCACTAGAAACTGAGTTATTACAAATCAAGCTAGCTTAAGTGGGTCGAATGAGCCCTTTAATCGATCGACCTCCAAGGGATGCTTTTAGTGCAATCGTCACGACTTTGATTCACAGCTTGTGACACAAGTAGTAAGATATGGTCATATAATGGATACATGAACCTTAGGTGCGAGTTGTTCTAGTTAGATGGCTCGTAAACATATATGGTATCGACTTTGTTCATAAAAGATTTGGATTCCAAAGTTGAGTAGTTGAACATCGGCTGTGCTCGTCCAATGGTTGACTACAGATCGAGTGTAGATCCCTTGAAGCAATGGGATATCTTAGAAGTTAAAATCGTGAATCTTGATAAGTAAATTTCATGCCATTCAAGCATTGACATTGTTGCTTAATGTAGAAGTCTTAGGTCCCTAAGAATTCGAGTTCAAGTTACACCATGTGTATTTACAATGTGTGGTCTTCAGTCTCGTCATGTGCATATGCTATGTATAAGTTTTATTTAGATTCTTTTTGATTTTTTGCCCGTTGTGCTTTTATATTGATTTGATTCTATTTTGTAGTTGTTTGAACATGTATCTATACTTATATTATACTCGTGTAAGTAATCTATTTTTAATAGTAAACATTTAATAAACATGTCTGGTTCAAGATAGTCCATTAATGCCACTTGTGAAGCATTAAGATAGTTCATTAATGCCACTTGTGAAGCATTGAGAAGAGAGAGAACAAAAATAATTATATCCAACATCTTCAAATGATAATTCAAATTTTAAATTAGTTTCAAACTTTAAAATGCACTAATTTAGCTTTCAAAACATTAATATTGTATCAATTAGGTTCTTCTATTAGTTGAACCATCAATTTAAGCATCAAACGCTTGCTTAAATTTGATGTTAAACATATTTAAAGTACACGAATCAGATTCTAAAAGGTTAATATATATGGTGGCACCTGAACTTGGCACATTATACCTACTTGGTATTTAATAATTTTTTTTGACCTAACTAGTACCTAAAGTTGAAAACCGTAAGCCAAAGTGGTACTTATTTTATGTACCTCAGTAACACTGATACTTTTTATCAAATCACTCAATCGATATGCGCCATGTGTCATTTTTATTTAATATTTAAAATGTAAATATTTTTGAATATAAGATTATTAATTTATTTTTACTAAATAAATAAAAAATGTATAAGTAAAGAATATATTTAAAACTTTTTAACTCTAAACCCACGATACTACCCCCTCTTTGCTCTTTTATCCTCTATCTATATCACCTCTATGTTGTCTGCAAAACACCATGAAATAAATGGTACTTTTTATATTCTCTCTTATTTCTAGGCTCATAGTTATTTTTTCCCTTTCTGTTAATCTCTTGAATGCTAGTTGTTCTTTAAACCTACAAAACCCATAATTTTTTCAAAGAAATTTCATTGAAAAAATTACAACTAAATCCACTCAACATTTGAATTTTTTTTTTCAAAATTGATGTGGGCAAAATAATTGAATAAGTGAAACAAGGACGTTTCATTCATTGTTATTTTCTGTTAGTTCTATTATGGATTCAGGTTTGTTGAGACCGCTATAACTAATTACTAAAGTAAATCGGTAACCTTTCAGTTAAACAATTATTTTTGCCCACATAAAAAAACCCTAGCCCAAAAACATTTCTTTATCAAATAAAATACAATTATGTGAACACACAATTGCAAAAATGGAAAGCACGATAATAGATTGCTAGATAAAGGAAATGAAAGCTTTGGGATTTCAACACAATTGTTTCTACTCTACGAAAAAGAAGGATTTTGGGTGAAAGAATATTCTTTTTCCCTAATATAATCAGGAAATGATAAGGTTAATTCTTGGCAAAGGTGTTCTAATCAAATTTTTATGAAGATTCTTAATAATTTTGCAAGTTCCAAAGCATTTCTTCTTCTTTTTTAATTAAAAAAATCAATTATTTATTATTTCTTTTTTATTTGTTCAATTTTTTGAATATATATTTTGGAATTTCAACCTGGAACATATTGATTGGAAGATTTGATAAAAAATAATAATGTTACAAGGTACTTAAAATAAAGTACCATTTTAGCTTACAATTTTCAACTTTAGGTACTAGTTAGATCCAAAATAAATTTTAGGTACCAAGTAGATATAATGTATCAAGTTCAAATAATTTCGTATATATTATCCCCAATTTTAAGTATTTACGTACCTTTGAATGGTCTAACTTGAGTTTAATATGTTAAAAGCAAAAAAGGAATAAAAAAAAACTACCTCCTAATTTTTAATGAGACAAAATTTTTTAACACATTACATACAAGATGATGTTATTCATGAAATAAGTATAAAAGTGTTTAAAGTTAATTAATGTGTTTTAAATATATCCTATGTCAAATCTGGACTAAAATTGAAATGCACGACTTGACTATTAGGCTAACAAAAAGACTTAATCCACAATTCTAATACTTTTATAACTTAATTAGAATGTATTAATGTGTTGTTTGATTCACCTGAATGGCTAAGCCATTCCGGTGTATTAAACTCACCACAAAAAAGCAAGCATTTGGTGGGATGCATGGCCATTCAGCTAAATGGCCTAATTTGAAACTAAGTGGCAGGGTCCCTTAATCTCAATTTTTCAACACAGCCACATTTGAATGGGTTATTTGGAGATTGTCTAGAATAGATTTCTTCTTCTTTACCCAAATTACCTATGCATAAAAATGTTAGAATATTTGGACATCACATATATAATAAGGATAATTACATGTTATTATTTACTATCATGATAGGTTAGCTCAAATTAAAAGTGATCTAATCTAGTTAGAATTTTATTGGGCTTTTAATTATTAAATAAAATATGGGTCAAATATGTGTCGATACTCTTCTAATCAAATTCTAATTAATGATGGGCTAATTAGAATTTGATTAGAACTAATATACCAAGGTTATAAATATTAGGGTTGTGGTCCCCAAATCACACACAAGATATCTTTTTCTAATATCCCATCATTAGGAAAGAGAGAGCAGATATTCTCAGAATTTCTTGTGTGCTAATTTGGAAAATCAAATCCCCAAGATCTAGAAAGTTTTAAGGAATCCATAGATTCAGGTACGCTTTCGCATCTAATTTTGTTCTTGATTTATTCTTGATAATTTGACATGACAGATCCTGGTTTGTTAAGTTGTATTTTAGATTTATTTTATAAATCTGACAAGTGGTATCAGAGCCTCGTCATATCGAATCATTGGGAATTGATTCAGGTTCTTCATTTGAATAATTGATTCATAAAATTTCATGGGTTTTATATTTCGGATATATATGTTGTTTTTTTAAGATTTATATTAAATTTTTTTATTATCTTGAATTCATATTAAAAAAAAATTTGGGTGATTTTCGAATTAATAGATTCAATTATAAAGTTTAAAATATTTGTGTAATATTATTTGATACCTACGTTTTTAAGCTTTATTTGAAAATATTGCAATTCAGTTCCTATATATTTGCAAGGCATGTGATTATCATTATTTTAATCCTATATGACATTTAAAAAAAAATATAAATGTATATATAGAAATTGATTCATATATATGTTTTGTTGATATATATAAATATATAATATATGCATGCTTTGATTGGTTTAATGTATGTGGTTTTGGAAAATTATATATATATATTTAATTTGATTGAAAGATAAAATTAAGGTAAATATTTTAGAACAAATAAATTCAGATTTTGACTTTTAATTAAGGATGTCTAATATTTTAAATAAATTAGTTGAAACAAAATGCCGCCAAAGTGACCTCTTTTGTGTAGATTAGTTTATTTGAAATATTAAGATGGTTATATGTTTTGGTAATTCATGCGTTTATTGATAAACCCAAAGGTAAGTTAATATTTGTCAGGATTACAACGACATCTGTGGTGATAAGTGTGTGACAATTATAAGGTATTTTATGTGAGCAATAAGTTTGTCCAAAGATTAATTCATTGCTTGACATAGTTTATTGTCAATGTTTGATTGCTACAACAAGAGTACCGCTTACTGTTAATATTACTGTCCAAAGACTTGATATTAATGTAGTGTTTGGTATCTTGAGATGGGATTAGCCATTATCTTGAATTTATTGTTTACTTATGAATATTGATTTAGCTTGTTTTTTGTTCTCTATTCAGCAAATTCATCTTCTGCTGCCACAATATCTGCTAATATAAATTCTATACCCATGTTTAATGGAACTAATTTTAAGGAATGGAAAAGGCACTTACTTATAGTGCTTGGTTGTATGGACATAGACCTTGTGCTAAAGGAAGAACAACCTACACCTCTCACTACGGAAAGCACCACCGATATTAAGAGGGACTTTGAGAGGTGGGATCGTTCAAATCGCATAAGTCTAATGATCATGAAACACAACATTCTAGAAGCCTTTAGGCGTACAGAATCTGAAGAGATTACTCAGGCCAAAGGTTTCCTTGATGAAATTGAGAAACGTTTTGCTAAAAACGATAAGGTTGAGATGACATCACTTTTGACTTCTTTGATGTCTATGAAGTATAAGGGTCAAGGAAACGTAAGGGAGTACATTATGGAGATGTTCCATACTGCTTCAAGACTTAAGAAACTTAAGATCGAGCTTTCTGAAGAATTGCTTGTTTTTATGGTTTTGGTATCGCTTCCTGCACAGCCTAACCAATTTAAAATTAGTTATAACTGTCAAAAGGAGAAATAGACCTTAAATGAGCTCATTTCTCATTGTGTGCAAGATGAAGAAAGGTTGAAGAGTGATAAGTCTGAAAGTGCTCATTTGGCCAATGCTCCTAAGGAGAAGGGCAAGAAAAGAAAATATCAGAATGAAGCTGCTAAGGGTCCAGCTCAAAAGAAACAATAACAAGCTATAGAGAGTTGTTTCTTTTGTAATAAGTCTAGACACGTAAAGAAAGATTGTACCAAATATCATGCTTGGCGTGTAAAGAAAGGTATAATTCTTAATTTGGTGTATTCTGAGATTAATTTAGCTTCAGTATCTAGAAACACTTAATGGATAGATTCTGGTGTTACTACTCACATAAGTGTTTCTATACAGGGTTGCCTGAGTTACCGAAAGCTAAGTGATGGTGAAAGACACATCTTTGTGGGCAATGGAAAATCGATAGAAGTGGAAGCAATTGGGCATTTTAGGTTATTATTAAGAACTGGTTTTTATTTGGATTTAAAAGACACTTTTGTTGTACCATCATTTAGACAGAATTTAGTTTCTGTTTCTTCGTTGGACAAATTTGGATATTATTGTTTATTCGAAAACAATCAATTTAATTTGTCTTTAAATTCAAATGTTATTAGAACTGGTTATTTAAATACCTATGACAACCTTTATTTGCTAGAAACAGTTGCATCCTATAATGAAACCTTGCATGTGGAATCACGTGGTATTAAACGCAAATTAAATAAGGATAATTCAGCATCATTATGACATAGGCTCTTGGGTCATATCTTAAAAGTTAAAGTTTAACGCCTTGTGTCTGATGGTATTTTAGAGTCCCTTGACTTCACAGACTTTGATGTCTGTGTCTTCTGCATTAAGGGAAAACAGACCAAAGCCAAGAGATTGGGTGCAAACACATCTTTAGACGTCTTAGAATTAATTCATATAGATATCTGTGGGCCATTCCCTACGGCATCCTGGAATGGTCAACAATATTTCATAACATTCATAGGCGATTACTCACGTTATGGGTACCTATATCTCATTCATGAGAAATCTCAGTCTTTGGACGTGTTCAAAACTTATAAAGCTGAAGTTGAGAATCAACTCAACAAAAGGATTAAAAATGTCAGAACTAATCATGGTGGTGAGCAATACGGTAGATATGATGGCTCAGGTGAACAATGTTCAGGACCATTTGCGAAATTCCTAGAGGAATGCAGTATTGCCCTACAGTACACCTTGCCAAGATCACCTAGTATGAATGGTGTAGCTAAAAGACGAAATAGAACTCTTAAAGATATGGTAAGGATATGATTGCTAATTCTACCTTACCTGAGTCCCTTTGGGGAGAAGCATTAAAGACAACAGCTTACATTTTAAATAGAGTACCCGATAAAGCAGTTACAAAAACACCTTATGAGCTTTGGACAGGTAAAAAGCCTAGTTTAAAGCACTTTCACATTTGGGGATGTCGAGCTGAGGTAAGGCCTTATAGGCCACATGAAAGGAAATTGGACTCCAAAATAGTAAGCAACTACTTTATTGGTTATTCTGAGCAATCTAGAGGCTATAAATCTTATGATTCGATAATAAGGAATATTTTTGAGATGGGAACTGCAATATTTTTTGAGGATGTTGAGTTTGGGGCTAGAAATAAGATCAAAGACATTTATTTTGAAGAGGAATTGGATTCTAACTCAATTCCTACTATCACTTTTGACGATGTTCAGGTTCTTATACCTATCATTGACCAAGAAGTGAATCCAGAACCTCTACAAGACAATGTTGAACAACTCTCCATTCAAAATGAGGTAATTGTTCCAGAAGAACAAACTCAACAACCTTAAGAACAAGTGCCATTAAGGAGGTCCACAAGAGAAAGAAGAAATGCTATTCCAGATGATTATATTGTATTTCTCCAGAAACATGAGGATGATAATGGAATGATGGAAGATGATCCAATCAACTTTCATCAAGCCATGAAAAGTTCTAATTCTCAAAAATGGATTGATGCCATGAAAGATGAGTATAAATCTATGCAAGAAAATAAAATTTGGGAACTTATCCCATTACCTGAAGGTGCAAAACCAATTGGTTGTAAATGGATATTTAAAACCAAGAGGGATGCAAATGGTAATGTAGAGAGGTATAAGACACGTCTTGTAGCTAAAGGATATACTTAGAAAGAAGGTATTGATTTTACAGAAACTTTCTCTCCAGTTTCATCGAAAGACTCCTTCAGAATAATCATGGCGCTTGTTGCTTATTTTGATCTTGAGTTACATCAGATGGATGTTAAGACTGCATTTCTCAATGGCAACATTGAAGAAACAATTTATATGGAGCAACCAGAAAATTTTGAGTTGAAAGACTCGAAGAATATGATTTGCAAATTGACAAAATCCATCTATAGACTCAAACTTCCCGTCAATGGTACCACAAGTTTCATCAAATAATTGTTTCGTTTGGTTTTGAGATGAATATTGTTGATGATTGTGTGTATCACAAATTCAAGGGGAGTAAGTACATATTTCTGGTTCTATATGTTGATGACATTTTGCTTGCCATTAATGATATAGGCTTATTGCACGAAACCAATAGGTTTTTATCCAAGCATTTTGAGATGAAAGATCTTGGGGACACTTATTTTGTTTTAGGAATTTAGATACATCGAGATCGATCTCGAGGTATTCTTGGATTATCACAAAAGAGCTATATTGATAAAGTACTCAAAAGGTTTGGCATGCAGAGTTGTAGACCAGGTGACACCCCTGTCGCTAAAGGAGACAAATTTAGTCTTACTCATTACTCTAAAAGTAACCTTGAAATTCAGGAAATGCAAAATATTCCCTATACATCAGCTATTGGGAGTTTAATGTATGTTCAAGTATGTATGCATCCGAACATTGCGTACATTGTTAGGATGTTAGGCAGATATTTAAGCAACCCTGGTATAGACCATTGGATAGCAGCCAAAAGGGTTATGAGATATCTTCAGAGAACAAAAGATTACATGCTTACTTATAAGAGATCAGATATTTTAGAGGTCTTAGAGTATTCTGATTCTAATTTCACTAGATGCCAAGATAGTAGGAAATCTACATCAGGTTATATTTACCTGTTAGCCGGAGAAGCTATATCTTGGAAAAGTGTCAAACAGACACTAGTAGCTTCATCCACTATGGCAGTAGATTTTGTAGCATGCTATGAGGCATCAAACCATGGAATATGGTTGCGGAACTTTATCATAGGGCTGTCCATTTTGGAGAATGTAGAAAGACCACTCAAATTATTTTGTGACAATAAGTCAGCAGTGCTATATTCCAATAACAACAGGAGTTCATCTAAGTCAAAGCATATTGACATAAAGTTCCTAGTTGTAAAAAAAGAGTGCAAAATGGTCAAATATCCATAGAGCACATTGGGACAAACTCCATGATAGCGGATCCGCTCACAAAAGGTTTACCACCCAAGGTTTTTCATGAGCACACTGCTCACATTGGTGTTACATTGTTTGAGGATATCATGATTTATTAGGAGTTTATATTTCAGACATTTATGTATTTGGTTATTTTCTAATCAGAAATGAAGTATTCAGTTTATTCACTCTGTTTATTATTTTGAAATTGACCTCACTTCAGTTTAAAGAGGACCAGTTGGAAATAGACATGTTTAGATCATATTGCATGTAATTTCCATGCTACACATCCATACTTGATCTATGTCATTTGGTTGTGTTAATATACGTGATCATGGATGGATTTGGTTACGATATTTGTAACGAAAGTCGCTTTGGTTCTATGTTAACATAATTAAAGGACGAGATTGTTCGGAATGCCTTTTGGATATGATAGTAAAATTTTGAGCTCATAAGGTTATATACTGACATGTAATTATAAAGTAATTAGTATATATATGTGGTCCAAGTGGGAGATTGTTGGAAAATTTGGACATCACATATATAATAAGGATAATTACATGTTATTATTTACTATCATGATAGGTTAGCCCAAATTAAAAATGATCTAATTCGGTTAGAATTTTATTGGGCTTTTAATTATTAAATAAAGTATGCGTCAAATATGTGTAGATACTCTTCTAATCAAATTCTAATTAATGATGGGCTAATTAGAATTTGATTAGAACTAATATACCAAGGTTATAAATATTAGGGTTATGGTCCCCAAATTACACACAAGATATCTTTTTCTAATATCCCATCATTAGGAAAGAGAGAGCAAATATTCTCTGAATTTCTTGTGAGCTAATTTGGAAAATCAAATCCCCAAGATCCAGAAAGTTTCAAGGAATCCATGGATTCAAGTACGCTTCCACATCTAGTTTTGCTCTTGATGAGGTTTATTAAGTTGTATTTTATATTTATTTTATAAATCTGACAAGAAAATCATTTAAAACTCCAAAATTGAACAATTAACGCATGAAAACATAAAAAAAATAAAATAAAGAAGAGATGGGCGAGACTTTGATTTCTAGATGAAAAGAAGTGGAAAGACATGAAATGTGGTGTTTTGTGTTCATGGGTGGCAGTAAACGACGTGATGGCAGTGAAAGAAGGTTGAGTTTTGAATTTTTTTTTTGCTTTTTGAATTTGGGCGAAAAAGTGAGGTTAAGAGATAAAGGAGGTGAATGATGACAGGGATAGAGAATGAATCAAAAAGGTAAAAAGAAAACAAAATTTTTTAAATATATATAATTATATTATATTTAATTTAATTATATTTTGTTTTTATCAATGTACACTGAGAAAGGGATGGATTGGTGTTTTAAAAAAAATTAAACAAGAGCGATTCTGCCCCAATTACTTAACTTATCATCACTGAGGATTTTTCAAATTCACTAATTTGACACTTTTTAAGGATAATATTTAACCATTACAAGACTATATTTTCAATTAGATAAGAAAGAGTCACTTCCCCTTTAAGAATACTCTCACAAATTTAGAAATGAAAGTGAAACAATGAATACCTCTCAAGTACTGATTGACAATAATTCAAGTTCACTCAAACAAATTACAACACTTGAAATAATGAAAAAAAACCCATGTGTGTACAAAAGAAAATGAGAATTGCAAAGAAATGATTAGATTTTTGCACAATAAGCTTTCTAAACTTGTTTTATGTTTTCATTTTGTTTTTCTTAAACCCTATTTATATTTTCTCATTGATTTCTAGTCGTTTGGAGTTGTTGGAGGGAATTAAGAGTTGTTGGACCCATTAACTCGGGTACTAAATGCAGTTGCTGAGCCTTATATTTCGGTACATAACTTTTAGGTGCCAATACCTTACTTTAAAAAATGTGACCATTGAACCTGTATGTATCAAACCTTAATGTTATGTTTTGATACCTCTTGATTAGGGTTTGATACATTTGAAGTTTGGATCCAATATGCTTGGTTGCCCCACAAATGCTCACTAACTTGCCATGTATGATGTATCAAACCTAACAGGATTAAGTTTCAATACTTATATGGGTATTAGAACTGTACCTTATGGGTTCCGATGCTTTGGAAGTCAGTAGTTTATTAACTTGTTGTGTATCAAACCTTACCCTAGATTTTATATGTATATGTGTATAGGAACTTCAACCTATAAATTCCAATACTTAAGCAGTCAATAGCGCGCTACCTTTATTTTGACTCTATAAGTTTATGGTTTAACATTTTGAAATACTTTTTGTGAGACTTTTGACACTTACAATTTTTTTTCTGTATTTTAAATGAACTTAGAATTACTTAGAAATAATTTTTTTAAAAGTTTGACAAGTAGTTTTAAAAATTAATTAAGGAATTATTTTGTTATATCAATACATTTGAAAATTAAAATTGACATATATAATTGCTAAAAAATTAGTACAAAATTTGAATATATTGAACAATTAAAAGATAAATAATAATTGTATAAGTTATAAATGCATAATTTTTGAATATATATATATAATAAGTTATATATTAATTTTATTCAGCAAAATATTTTTAATTAATATTTTTACTTTTATTATTATATAAGAAAGACAATGAAGTAGGATGCAACAAATTTAAATTTAAAATTTTCAATATTTTAAAAATAATTTAATGATTATTTTTGAATAATCAAAATTAAACATTAACATATTCTAAAGTCGAAAAAAAAATAATTTTTAGTATTCATAAATAAATTATTCATTTTATTTAATATTTAAGTTTATTTAATATATATTGCATTTTTATAATTAAAAGTACATATTACATTAAAAAATATGTATTGTCAATTTAAAAAAAAATTAATCTATTGTTATCAACGTTACTTATTATTCAATTCCCTGTAGTTTTATTTTTTTATTTTTTATAATATCATAAAATTATCAACTGCTTCGATAAAGGATTTTGCATAGATTAAATAGGTTAATAATTATTATTTTTATAATATTTATTGTCATTAAATTATGGGATTGGCATTAGTTTAATACAATAAATACCATTGTGTTAAGTAAAGATCGTCGTTTTATATATGCTACTTACGATTATTTCTAAAGACATATCATATCTGATTTTCCTTCTTTTTTTTCATTATATAATTTTCTTTTAAATTTAAGGGATGATTATTAATTATACTTTCAAATAAGTTCTTAAGTTTAATTTATTAAATATTAAATATAATAAAAAATTATTAAAAAATTTATAGATACAAATTTTACAAAAAAAAAGTTTGTATTAATTTTTTCCATATTTTACTATTAAATTTCTATAAATTTATAATAATACAAATAAAATATAATTTATTTTGTTAAAGGATATTAATTTCATTTTATACTTATTCATTATAAATTTCTATACACAAATTTATTCAACCAAATAAAATAATACTATTACATATATTTTTATTAAGTGAAGAAACTATGTAATACTTATTATGTCTCTATTCTATCCTCACAACATAGCTATTCGATTCTTACTCTATTCCATTCTTGCGAATGAAATGTTTGTAAAGTTTTAAGACTAATTTAAGATTAAATTGTGTCATAAGTCTCCATACTCATTGTAAATTTGAAATTTAGTCTTTATATTTTTATTTCCAAGAGTTTAGTCTCTTTACTTTCTAGATTTCAAAATTCAAGAGTTTAGTCTCTTTATTTTCTAGATTTCAAAATTCAAGTTCAATTGTTAACAGTATGAAATTCTTTTTTATTAAAATTTTTGGTGTACTATTTTAAAATAAAAAAAATCTCAATTGTTTTAATTAAAAATAACTTTGTAATGAAACTGAATTAATAAACGTAATAAAATAATTTTAATAGTATTAATAATTTAATTTAAAATTTAAAATTTAAAAAGTAAAAAAAATAAATTGGTAAAGTACAACAACTAAATTTAAAATTTACTAATAGTATGACACATTTTAACCCTAATTTAAATCTATGAGGACACATGTCACAAGAAGAATAAATCACCACAAGCGCACTGTATCAGAACAAAGGGGAACAGAAATCAGGTTCCCGCCAGCTTCTCTTGGTTTTTGGTGGTCGTCTTCTTCTCCTTATAACACTCCCCCAAAACGCTCTCTTTCTGTTTCCAAGTTAAAAATAATAATCAAAGATAGTTTCTCCACCATCATAATGGAATCTCAATCGAGATCTATCCACAATAAACGCTCGACGGCAATGATTCCGGCGCTTCTCTTCCTGTCTCTGATCCACGGCGTTCACTGCTTCTACCTTCCCGGCGTCGCCCCCGAGGACTTCCAAAAGGTCTCCTCTCCTCTCGTTTCGCTTTACATTTTTTTTGTTTATGTCTCTTGCTTGATCTGCTTTGTTCCGTTTGATCTAGCTTTGAATTCGTATCCTCACTTTAATTGTTTGGTTCTTATAGAATTATAATAGGAATCGTATCACTATCAGTATGAGGAGGCAATAAATGAAAATTTTAAAAAATTCTGTTTGTAACTGGAAATGAGGCTTTGTTAGTTCTCATTTAAATATATTTGATTCCATTTCTTATTTTATCCAACGCATCTGACTTTCGTAAGCTGGCTGCTCGTGTTTTATAATGCAACCGAGGATGGTTATTGCTTAAAATTAGGAATTGTAGTACCGAAAAAGATTTTAATACATACATTGCTCTGATGCAAACATGCTTGATGTTGACTAGCACCTTACGTAGTGCTTATCTTGTTTACCTAATCGATAATGACTTTTTGTTAAGTCACTTTAGTATCTCTCTAGTGCTGCTATATTTGGGAGTGTTTATTGTGTTTTTGTTTAGTTATTGATTCCTTTTGTTGTGGATTGCAGGGAGATCCTTTGAAAGTGAAAGTGAACAAATTGACGTCTATAAAGACACAACTTCCTTACTCCTATTATTCGCTTCCTTTTTGTACACCAGAAAAGATAGTGGACAGTGCGGAGAATCTTGGGGAAGTGCTTCGTGGTGACCGTATTGAAAACTCTCCTTATGCAGTTAGTTTTAGTATCTCTGATGATAATGATGCAGATTGTTAAAATGTTAGTGTTTGGTTGTTAAAATGTTCTCTTTCACTTGAATTAATGCAGTTTACAATGCAAGAGCCACAATTGTGTACTGTTCTTTGCCGGATTATGATTGATGCCAAAACTGCAAAGCAGTTTAAAGTGAAGATTGACGATGAATATCGAGTCAATATGTATGCTAGTTGTGTTTTCGAACATGGAATTCATCTATTAATCTCATAGTGGTTGTTCTGAAGTTCTTTCTCTGATTAATTAGTGATTCATTTGACAGGATCCTGGATAACCTTCCCCTTGTTGTCCCTATTAAAAGATTAGATCAGGCTTCTAATACTGTTTATCAGCTTGGCTACCATATTGGGCTTAAAGGCCAATATGCCGGGGTAAATATAATAACTTATCAGAATCATAAGTTCCTTTGTTTGCGGATGTATTAGCTACCATGTATGCTTACTTTCTCCGGTTGCATGCAGAACAAGGAGGAAAAATATTTCATTCACAACCATTTGGCATTTACAGTCAAGTATCATAGGGATCTGCGAACTGGCTCCTCTAGAATTGTGGGATTTGAGGTTAAACCATACAGGTTAGCAGCTCCTCTAAGTTTTAGCATCATGTAAAATTGTTGATTCTAGGAGTCCGTGGCTGAGATTATAACATCAAGTTTTGATGGCATTTTATGTAATAAAAATGCAGTATTAAACATGAATACGAGGGGAAATGGAGTGAGAAAACTCGTTTAACAACTTGCGACCCCCATGCGAAACGCACAGTAGTTAATTCTAACACTCCTCTAGAAGTTGAAGTAAACAAGGAAATTATATTCAGCTATGATGTTGAGTACCAGGTTAGCTCTTCAACTATAGATGATTTTTTTTTCCAATGTCAAGTGTGGGCGGAGGCACTTTTAGGGACAGTTACTTGTGTTCAAGTAAATTCTGCTGGAAGTTATTTCTTGGAAAAAGTTCTCTATTGAACCACTTCTATTGAAATAAAGCTATGACCTCAGTCGGCTATAAGGTGCTAAATCTTGTATTGAATTGTGATGATTTTCAGGAGAGTGATGTGAAGTGGGCATCTAGATGGGGTTCGTATCTTTTAATGAGTGATGACCAAATACACTGGTTCTCAATTGTCAACTCTTTGATGATTGTCCTTTTCCTTACGGGCATGGTAGCTATGATTATGCTAAGAACACTTTACCGTGACATTTCTAAGTACAATGAGCTTGAGACCCAGGAAGAAGCCTTAGAAGAGACAGGCTGGAAGCTCGTACATGGTGATGTTTTCAGGCCTCCGTCTAATTCTGATCTACTCTGTGTTTATGTTGGCACTGGTGTTCAATTTTTGGGCATGGTACTTGTTACCATGATCTTTGCCGTTCTTGGATTTCTTTCCCCTTCAAACAGAGGTGGTCTCATGACAGCTATGCTCTTACTTTGGGTTTCCATGGGCATTTTTGCTGGCTATGCCTCTACCAATCTATACAAAATGTTTAAAGGAGCAGAGTGGAAGAAAATAGCTGCCAAGACTGCATTCATGTTCCCAGCCATTGTCTTCGTTATCTTTTTTGTTCTAAATGCTCTCATATGGGGCCAGAAGTCTTCTGGGGCTGTACCATTTGGAACTATGTTTGCTTTGGTCTTCCTATGGTTTGGAATTTCAGTTCCACTTGTTATTGTGGGCGGTTATGTTGGCTTCAAGAAGCCAGCAATGGAGGATCCTGTGAAGACGAATAAAATCCCAAGGCAAATACCTGAGCAGGCTTGGTACATGAACCCAATTTTCTCCATTCTGATTGGAGGAATACTTCCATTTGGAGCTGTTTTCATCGAACTATTCTTCATTCTTACCTCAATCTGGCTGAATCAGTTTTACTACATGTTTGGTTTCCTGTTATTGGTCTTCATTATCCTCCTTATCACTTGCGCTGAAATAACCATCGTGCTTTGCTACTTCCAGTTATGCAGTGAAGATTACAAGTGGTGGTGGAGGTCATATCTCACATCCGGCTCCTCGGCCTTGTACCTATTCCTCTATGCTGCATTCTACTTTTTCACCAAGCTGGAGATCACTAAGCTTGTTTCAGGCATCCTAGACTTTGGATACATGTTAATTGCTTCATATGCATTTTTTGTGCTAACTGGCACCATTGGATTTTATGCGTGCTTTTGCTTCACTAGGCTTATCTACTCATCTCTCAAGATCGATTAATGTGTATAAAACAGGTCATATGCTTTATGCTGTTGTTGCCTCCAACCAACATTGTCTTATAGGTAAGATTCAAAGATTAAGATATCTTCATGCTTTCAGTTTCAGATGTAAAACTTTATTCGCAGTTTTGAAATCTGAGTTCATTTTTAAAACTGATTATAGAATACCTTTTTTTCCCTCCTCATGTATGTTGAGAGGAGCTAGTGATTCTTTTATCAATGACAGTTTCTTGTCATAATGCAATGAGGGCTATATGCAGATTAAGGCACCAGTACCACATTATTCGCTGATTTAGGTAGGGAAACGACTATTCAACAACAATTGTAAAATGTCATTTATTCTTTAACGAATAGCAATGTTATGTTATCTAATGAATCCGTAGGTTTACCAGATTAATTTGGGTAAGATGAATTTGAGTCTTAAAATTTTAAAAAATGTTGAGTTCAGGTTAATTTTGGGTTATAGACAATTTTTGGTTAAGGTTATTTTGGGTTGTTCGGGTTATTCGGGTTTACTAATCAATTTCTTTTTAGGTTTGATCATCTTGAGGTTCAAATCATTTCGAGTTAGTTGGATATTTTTGGTTCTAAGTCATTTCCAGATTCGATTTGGACAAATTTAAATTATTATTATTTTATAATCAAATCCGATTGAGTCAATTTGAAGATAGGTCTATAATATAGGCATGTAGAACAAATGTGCACATTATAGAAACAATTAAAAGGAATAAGGCAATATTTAATCCTCGAATTAGACAAATTTTCTTGACAACTTTTTTTAATTTTAATCTATTTAATAATATGTTGCTTTCGAAATGTGTCAAGTTTTAAGACTGAGTAAAAAAATCGGAGATTAAATAGACTGTTTTGCTTTATCCAACATTAAAAGACCGAAAGGGATTTTTTGGTTTTTAAATATTTGAACAACGTTAAGAAGCAGATAGTTTCCCCAGTTCATGCTATTCAACCGTTACAACGGCCGAGGGACAATGGGTGAGAGATTTAGGCCCAAGGAAGGCACATGGCCAACAGTAACATTTACACACCGTCATGGTAACGGCTAGTTTCCCTCCTTTCTCCACTTTCTCGCATATAAAATGCAATAAGACCCAGTCTCAGTCTCAACTTTACCCCACTTTTCTCTGAAATTCTTTCTCCCCTGGCTGCTGTTTTCTCTTGGGTGGTACTTTTGTTTCTAATTTTAAGCTTTTCAGAAGCTAACCCTTATTTGAATTTGACTAAAAAAAATCGAATATGATTTATTAATTATTGAATTGAACTGGAGTTATTGGTCAAATCAAATTTGAGTATATAATAGTTCATTCAAACGACTCACGAGTTTAATTAAACTTTTCATATAAATTAATATTTGGTATATTGATAGTCATAAACAATCTTAAAAATTATCATATGTTTTTTTAATAATTATTTTTTAATATTCTACTATATTCTTATAAAACATTTATCAACATTATTCCTATTTATATATTATGAAGTTACATTTTTTTACCCTTATAAGATGGAAAATTGATAAACGGCCTTGATAAATAGATGCCTCATATTTTAAGCTTGCCATTATTCAAGTTCAAGTCAACTCTTAACACCCTTGCGTCAAAGTCATGACTGTGATTCGATCACGTAGTTAGGGCTATATAATAATCTGTATATTATAAATTTGATCATATAATTAGAAGACGAAATTAGAGGATTTAAATATAAAATAGTATTATTACGGAAGGACTCAAAATCAAATTAGACCCCTTTTTCCTAAGTCAATTTTTGTTTTTCATATCGCATTATGGAATTATGATGGTGGCAAAGATTCGGTGCTGCAAGTGACTAAGAACCTTATGTAAGCTGCAATACCTCAAAACCCATTGCAGGGTACAAGGATGGAAGCACCAAGGTGATGCTCCAACAATCAGGCCCATTTTACTTCGCTAGTGAAGCTAAGGGTCATTGTGAGCAAGGCCAGAAGTTGGTGGTTGTCGCGTGTTGTCTCCACGGCATAGGTACACCGGAATCTCTCCAGCACCTTCTCCGGCAGATTTGAAGGACCTGCCATTGCTCCGACCAGCATTGCTTCTGGTTTGAAGGCTGGATTGTTAGTGACACTGTTGCCTTTGGTCTTGGTGGTGCTATGAGAAGTGAATGACTAACTTATTTTGGGATTATTTCATTTTTGGGTAAAATGCAAAAATGGTCACTAAAGTATTGCCTCTGTTTTATTTTGGTCACTAAACTTTAATATTTTTTTTTGTCATCGATCATTAACAACCATTTGAAATTTGACAAAAGTGCTGACGTGAGTTTTTTTTATTTGTCTAATAATAAATGCACCCCTATAATGTTTATACATTTTATCAATTTGATCATACATATAAAATATTCAATAAATTTAGCGCTAAATGTTTACAAAATTTGTTATTTTAATTTAAATTCTAAAAAATTCAATAAATTTAACCTTCAATATTTATAAAAGGACAAATTTTCATTCTCTTTTAGCCTTTGAACTAATCCTCATTTGTTGAAACACACCAAAGTAGATAGAAAAGTTATGTTAACTTTGCAACTTTGCTGATGTGGCAATCCACATGCATATCATGTCATCAATTATTTTTAAAAATATAAAAATTATAAAAAAATATAAAAAATTTTAGAAATTATTTAAAAATTCAAAATTTTTTTTACAAGTATTTACAATTCAAATATATACATATAGATATAAATTATCAAAATTTCAAAAAGAAAATATAAAATAAAAATGGTAAAAAAGTAAAAATATTATAAAGCTGGTTTCTACCGGTAAAAAACTCTTTCTAAGTTTTTTTTTTGAAATAAATGCTCTTTTTTCTTCTATCCTTACTAGGGGTGTGCATAATTCGGGTAAAACCGAAAAAATTCGGTTAACCGACCGAATTCGGTTAATCGGTCGGTTAACCGAATTTTTTCGGTCGGGGGTCGGTTAATTTTTTTATGATTTTTCGGTTAACGGTTAATTCGGTTCGAAACCGGTCGGTTAACCGAAAATTTTTGGTTAACCGAAAAAATTAATAAATAAAATTATCCAACCCAACCCAAACTCAATTACCCAACCCAATAAAACTAAAACTAAAGTTTACCCAATTACCCAATCCAATAAAACTAAAACTAAAAGACAACCCAATTTACTAAAGTCTAAAACCCAATTTACTTTAATAATTTATAAATTTTTTAAATTTTAAAAATAAAAAATAAAAAAAATTCGGGTATTTTTTGGTAATTCGGTTAATTCGGTTAATTCGGGTAATTCGGGTAATTCGGGTAATTCGGGTAATTCGGGTAATTTTTAACCAAAAATAAAAAATACATAATTTTCGGTTAATTCGGTTAACCGACCTTATTAACCGAAAAAATTTCGGTTCGGTTAAATTTTTTTTAAAAAAAATCGGTTCGGTTAACGGTTAAAATTTTTGGAAGGTCGGTTAATTCGGTTATAGTAATTTCGGGTCGGTTAACCGGTCGGTTAACCGAATGAACACCCCTAATCCTTACGAGCCACCGATACTAGTGTTGGCACTATTGACTTCTTTCAATAACGTTGTCAATAACGTTTTGAATTTAAAATTTTAAAATACCTACATCGACACCAATGATTTCAATAAAACAACATTGAGACGAGTTTTTCAAATATAAAAAATCCAGAAATACCAATCGGCGATGCTTCGAACCAACATGCCACTATGTCCTTTTATTTCTTCTTCTGTCGGTGCTCAATGGGTTATTATAAAGGGCTTGTTGATCGACAAAAGATTAATGAGTTTTGTTGGAATTATTGATTAGAGGTTTCTTTTTATTTTAGTTGAATCAAGTAGTTTGAAAATTTTGAAGTGCTTGCTCTATTTTCAGTGTTTTGATATAGGGTTGTGAGTTTTTCATATTGACGAGCAAAAACTGAAATTGAGGTTAATTGTGTTCATAAATTTTGGGAATAGATATTTCTGGTTTTTGTTCATTTTTTTCTACTTTTAATTGAGATTAAAACTGAACCAAATTTTTAATTTTTGTTCATAAATTTGTTGACAAAGAATGTTCTTTGTTTGAAATTTCCAATGCGTGGTAAAATCAAGTAGTTTAAATAAAACTTTCAAACAAATTTTTTTGGTTCATTTTTAGTTTCAGTTTCAATTTTCATTCATCAATTTAATGCTTGATTTTTGCTTTATTTTTATTTTTATTGTTCATCAATGAAGATTTTTGAAGGTGATAGGTATGTTAAAGAAAAACAAAGAAAATTGTATTATTAATAGAGAAATAAAAAGCTTCAAAAAAAAAAAAAGAAAAAGAAAAAACAAAGAGAACTTAAATAAAAATAGCATGTTCCAGAAAAATTTAGTGAAATATTGGCTCATTCAAATACTTTATACTTTTTAGTGAAATGTATTTTTTTATATTTTGTATAAATTTTTAGAATCAAAATTGATAGAATGTGTAAATATTAGAAGACTAAATTTTTTATTAGACCAATAAAAAAGTCCACATAATTATTTTCGTTAAATTTCAAATTAGAAGCAAAACCAAAAAAAAAAAAAATTTCAGGGGGCCAAAATTAAATTGTAATTTTTACGATAGTAAAAATGTCATTTCACTATTTAATAATCTATATATTTATCATTTTTAAAGGATTAAATCAAATTTTTATCATTTTTAGGGGGCCAAAGTGTAATTTTACCATTACTAATTTAAAATTTTAAAGGGCCTAAATGGAAAATATTCCATTTTAGGGGGAGTCAGGCCTCTACTAGCCCCCTAGTTACACCCCTGTTTTAAACGACAGTTAATGTTCGGTGACCAAAAAAATTGATTTCGAATAATTTAGTGACCAAAATAGAAATAAAAAGTTCAGTAACTAAAATAGAATGCAACAATCCTTTAGTGACCATTTTTATACTTTACCCTTATTTATTAAATATGTAGTATTGCAATTTCTTCTATCTTTTTCCTCTTACAATGTTGGAACTCGAAAATTCAATTCAACTCCATAGAATTTTGAATCCAATATTTTCGATTTCATCACAAATAAAAAAAAAAAACTAATAGTTAAGGGTGCTCTCTCTTAGTATCCTAAAGAAACAGGTGTGGCTATAGTTGGGGTGGAGTAGGGCGGTGACTTCTATCTAGACCTGATCATGGGCTGGGGGCCCGCCTAAAATTTGGGAGGATTTGGGCAAAAATATAGGCCCGAAAAATGGGCTTGGGCAAAACAATAAGACCTGTTTAAAAAATGGGCAGGGCCTCGAGTAAGGTATTTTTGGCTCGAGCCCGGCCCGGCTCGAATACACAAAGAAAAAAATCTGCTTTTTTTAAATATTATTTTATTGTTGTTTTCTCCCTATTTTGCTACCATTTTACTATTATGTTGCTACTATTTTGTTGTTATTGTTTGGATATTGTATAAAATTTATTTTATTGTTAATTTTGTTATTATTTTAAAAACATTTGTTAATTTTGTTATTATTTTAGAGACATTTGATTGTTAAGTTGCATCTATCTTAGTGTTATTTAAGTATATATATTTTAAAATTTATTTTCAATTTGTTGGAAAATATTTATTTTGATATTTTTAGTAATTTTGATGCATTATATATATTTTAAATTATATAAAAATAATATAAAAATTAATATGGGTGGGCCTGGTCAGGCCCGAATTTTAGTATTTTTACCTGGGTCGGGCTTGGGCAAAATTTTAGGCCCATTTTTTGGGCCGGGCTGGGCCTGGGCCTAGCAAACGGGCCTAAAATTTTAGTTGAACCCGGCCCGGCCCATGCTCGCCTCTACTTCTATCCTATATGGCAAGGGAGGAGATCTCTCTCTTAGCAGATGAATTAATTCAGTTGACGGTCAAGAGTTCTCTGGTTACACCGAAGAGTAGTTTTTTATTATTAAGTTCTGTGTGGACGAGGAAGTCTTACAGTCCTGATAGTTTTCGTGCGCAACTCAGAAGTATATGGAAAACGAAAAGAAAATTTGAAATCCAAGTGGTTGGGCAAAATCTGTTTCAGATCTCATTCGAGGATGAAGATGATTTAGAGACGATCATGGATGGCAAACTTTGGCTATTTAGAAGACAGTTGATAATTTTTGATAGAATGAAAGAGGTGATAGAGAGAAGCAAAATAAAATTGATTTTCTCGCCGTTTTGGCTAAGAATTGGCTCTTGCCCACCAGGATGTGAGAAGAAAGATTTGATGTATGCATTAGGCTCTACTTTTGGAGGAATATTAAGGTCAGAGATAAAGAATGAAGTTTGTAGGCTGAAAGTCCAATTGGATGCTTGGAAACCTCTTAGGAGAGGAATATTTATTATAGTTGGGGATCAAAGAAGAGTCTAGCTCCCTTTTAAATACGAATCCTTACCCAATTTTTGCTTTGGCTGTCGAATAATGAGATATGTAATGAAAGAATGCACGGAGATATCAAAATTGGGGAAAGAATTAGGGGAAGATAACCTTCCTTATTCATTAGTGCTGAAAGCTGAATCCAATCTAGTCGGTAGAGAGAGTTTGCAATTGAGTGTTTCAGGAAGAAAATTTGCGGAACAATGCTTATATACTAGGGAAACGGATGAAAGGGACAAATCAAAATTTAAATTGGCAGAAGATATCATCACCAGTAAAGAACAAATGGCGACACAACAAAGGAAGGACAAATTACAAGAAGTAGTAACTCCGATAGATCTGGGCTATGCGAGGATATCCAAGACTGTGAATAGAGAGGCAAATAAGCAGGAAAGTTTCGAAATATCTTAATCTGGTAGCACAGATATTGGAACTTTATTTGAGGAAATTGAACAACCTTGGGAAATAGGAAAAGCCAGGATGAATACTATTGCAAACGAGCTGGGTTTGTCGGAAAACCCTAAAAAGATGAGGTGGAAACGAAAGGAAAGAACAGGAAAATTTACTGAAGTCTAGATGGAAACTGTTACATGTAAGAGAAAAGGCTTTTCAGCAGGAGAAGAACGTCCCAAAACCTGGTTTGAAAGTGATAATAATCACAAAAAGGTGAGATTGGAAATTAATGTAGTTAATTCCCATGTCCTGGAGAAAATAGAGGATCAATTAACAGTGTCTTCACAATTAGGATTGGCGTCTGCCAATAGGTAAGCCGACCGGCGGTAATGGAAACAATAAGCTAGAATGTTCAAGGATTGGAGAGTCCTCGAGCAATTAGGCAGCTTCGGTTTGCACTGAAGTAGCATAATCCCTAAATTGTCTTCATTATAGAGACGAAAGTGAATGGAATTCGAATGGGAAGGATCAGAAGAAGTTGTGGATTCATGAATGGCTTTGATGTTGACGCAGATGGTTCTCTAGGTGGGCTTTCATTGGCTTGGAAACAAGATATTCAAGTTACAATCATCAGTTGATCCAAAATCCATATAGACGCTCTTATTAAAGAAAATCAAGGTGACAAAGATTGGCGTTTCACGGGATTCTATGGAACTCCTTTCACTAACGAGAGGGGCAATACTTGGCATTTATTAAGACAATTGGGAAGGATTTGGATTCATCCTTAGATTATTTGTGGAGAGTTTAACGAAATTTTATACTCATTTGAGAATAGAGGAGGGATGCCAAGAGACGAAAAGAGAATGGATCCTTTTCGCACAGTTCTAGATGAGTGCCAACTAATGGATGTAGGGTTTTCTGGTTTATGGTTTACATGAGAATGGGAAATTTATCAGAAACAAACATACAGGAAAGGTTAAATAGAGGGGTGGCAAATGTAGAGTGGTTTTAAGCTTTTCCACACGTTCACATTCAGCATTTACCCCACTCACATTCAGATTATTGTCCTCTCCTCATTCTTATGGAGAAGGAAAATAGAAAGATACGCAGGGTGTCCTTTCGGTTCGAAGCATGGTGGCTATTAGAAAGCTTTTTTGAGAAGATGGTGGCTGATTCTTGGGAAAATCTTACAGGGTCACTACAAGAAAAACTTGAGAATTTAAAACAGAGAATACTTTAATGGGAAATACAAATAAAAAAAGAAAGAATGGGAATCAAGCAGAAATTAAGAAAACATTTAGAGAGCTTGCTGGAGGAGGACAGGAATAATGAGAACTTGGCTGAAATCATAGAAACAAAAATACATCTTAATCTAGAAATTGATAAAGATGAATGTTACTAGGAGCAAAGAGCACGTGTCAATTGGCTAAAATCAAGGGATAGAAACACGACATTTTTTCGTAAATGGGCCACTCAACGGAATAGGGCTAATGTTATTAGTAGCTTGTGAAATAAAAATGGGGAAAACTTCGATGATGAGGACGAAATGGCAATGATCACAAAAAATTATTTTCAAGAATTGTTCATGTCGAGAGGAATGAGCAATATTGATCTAGTTTTACAAGGAGTTGAGAGATGCATAACTGAAGATATAAATTTACAACTCACAGTAGAATACACTGCTAAAGAAATTTGGACAGCTTTGTAGGGAATGGGTCCTACAGAGGCTCCTAGAGACAACGGCTTCCCAACAATTTTCTTCCAAAAATGCTGGCACATAATTAGGACTGAGGTAACCTCTTTTTGTTTAGAAATTTTAAATCAAGGACGTGAGGTAGAAAGTCTTAATGTCACGAACATTGTATTGATTCCCAAAACTTCCCAACCCACAGATATGAAAAATTTTATGCTTATTAGCCTATGTAATGTCCTATACAAAATAATAGCTAAGGTAGTAGCTAATAGATTTCAACATGTTTTGGAAGTATGTATTGATAAAGCACAAAGCACCTTTATTCCAGGTTGACTAATTACTGATAATGTACTAGTGGCCTATGAGATTATGCATACTCTTAAGAATAAAAGGGTGCGAAAAAAAAAGGGCATATGACACTCAAACTTGATATGAGTAAAGCTTATAACAAGGTAGAATTGGAATTCCTTAGGGTTATGATGGAGCGAATGGGTTTTGCACAATCTTGAGTGGCTTTTATATTGAAATGTATTTCGAAGGTCTGTTACTCAGTTATCCTAAATGGAAATAAATGAGATAGATTTAGGCCAATGAGAGGACTCCGTCAAGGGGACCCTCTTAGCCTCTATTTGTTCTTAATTTGCAGCGAGGGTCTATCGTCCCTTATGCGTTCAACTTTAAAAAAGGGGAGATTAAATGTTTAAAGGCAAATAGGCGGGCCCATAGATTTCACACCTACTCTTCACGAATGATTGCATTATATTCAGTGAGGCAACGTCTTTAGGAGATTGACAGATTAGAGGAATATTGAAAGAGTATGAATTATGTTCTGGGCAGTGTGTGAATTTTGAAAAGTCTATGATATTCTTTAGCGCTAATACCACAGAAACCGATAGACTAATGGTCATAAGCTTGCTAGGAATGAGAAGGTCGAAAACATTAAAAAATACCTTGGTCTTCCTAACTTAATCGGTAAGAAAAAGAAAACCTCTTTTCAAAATTTAAAGGACAGAATCAAAAAGCAAATTGATGGCTGGAGCTTAAGATTTCTGTCTCAAGGAGGGAAGGAAGTCTTTATCATATCAGTCTTACAAGCGATTCCCACCTATTCTATGATGTGTTTTTTACTACCAAGAACTCTGCGTGAAGAAATGGAATCAATTATAGCTAAGTATTGGTGGCAGAAAGGGCACAAACAAAAAGGAATACATTGGTGTAATTGGAAGAAAATTTGCAAATTAAAACTAAGAGGAGGGTTAGGTTTTAGGAATCTGGCCAAATTTAATGTGGCCCTCATCATAAAGCAAGGTTGGCATCTAATTGATCAACCAGAATCTATGTTACCACATGTTTTAAAAGCAAAATATTATCCGTCAACTAATTTTTTACAAGCCGAGCTAGGTCGTTTACTGTCATACACATTGAAAAGTATTTGGGTAGCAAAAGGTCTCCTTCGAGAAGGACTAGGATAGAGAGTTGGTATAGGCAAAAGTATTCTAATTAATGAGGATGCGTGGCTGCCTAGGGTAGATAACTATAGAGTCCATCATCAAATTTCTACCGCAGGTATTACTACTATTGCATCTTTAATTGATGGTACTAATAGAAAATAGAGGGAAGAGCTTATCCGTAATACCTTCGAGGCAAGAGACAGGCATGCTAATATGGTCATCTGGCGTGGTGAGCCCTCGGGTAAATTCATAGTCCGCAGTGCCTATAAACTGTTACAGACCCAGAATAATACAACAAGATCTACTGCTATACAAGATATAACTACACAATTTTACAAACAATTATGGGAACTCTAAATCGCTAACAAAATAAAAATCATGATTTGGAGGGTGTCGTGGAACTACATTCCCACAATGGTAAATCTGAATAACAGGAGAGTGGCCCATAGCAAGAAATGCCCCAGGTGCAAAGTGAGTTTTGAGAATTTTTGGCACGTCCTCATTGAATGCCCTGTAGCAGCAGAATTATGGAAGAATTTAAACTTCGAATGGATAGGTCAAAATGAATCAATAGATTGTCTTGAATGGTTTACATGGATTTTTAGCAGATGTTTGGAATCCTAGCGTCACTTGTTTGTCCGTGGAATATGGATGCTTTGGCTGGACAAAAACAAAAATTTACATGAAAAGAAATCTCATTCTGGAAAAGAAGCAGCGAATTATGTCAATTGGTGAAATTGACAGTTTGATCAAAAGAAAACCTAACAAAATTAGGGAAAACAAAAAGTGGAAAGCACTTGAGAACCAAACCATCAAAATCAACTTTGATGCCTCTTTCAATGGTATGAGTTACAAATTAGTATCAATGATAGTGGCAAGAAATTGCAATGGTGAAATCAAGATTTCTAAATCTTAATTCCATACAGCGGTAGGCACGACCTTTGATGCAGAAGCCATTGCCTGTTACGATGTTGTCCTCACAGGAATAGATATGGGGTTCATAGATGTTATTGTGGAAAGAGACTCCAAATCCATCATCAATAAATGCATGGTAAAATCGGTGGATAAATCACGAATCAGTGCACATATTAGAAACATCCAAAAGGAAAAAGAAAGATTTTAGTCAATTGCTTTTCATTATGTTCTGAGATCGGCTAATCAGGTAGCCCACATCATTGCTATAACCAGTTTCAAATAGAAGGAAATGATTTACCTTCTTGGAGAGGTCCCCTTCTACGCTAAAAGGCAAGAGGAAATAGAATGAACACAAGAACCAGGCTGAAGTAGAGAGGAGGGAAGAAGAGGAGAAGGGAGTTGAGAGGCCCTTCATCTAATCAAATCAAATCTTTTAGATTTTCAAATCCAAAAAAAATTGGAAAGTTACTATTGCAGCGGGGTAAAGTTGAAGACATGTCATTAAAGGCATACGGGGATTTCGAAGCTATTATTATTTTATTTATTTCTTTTTAATATATTTGGTTCTAGAGTATTCTGTTGATTTCTTGACGTTTTGATTTCAATTTATTTTTAGAACATTTTCCCATTTGGTTATTGTAAGAATCCTCATTTATTTGGTTTATTTTGTTTAATAAAAAATATCCCCAATTTGTTTTCAAAAAAAAAAAGAAGAAAAGAAACTAATAGTTATAATTTACCTACTTTAAAACTCCAAAATTATACTGTTATATCTCTATCCCTTAGAGTCAATTTCTTGAATTTGTGCCTTACAAGGGTCTACTTATTAACTATTACTTTTGGTTTCAACTATCATGTCCCATCTGAAGTGGCAGAAAGCATATTCAATCGCCACCCTACCTAGACCTATGATGACAGATCATTTGGCCATTTGCCATTGACTCACCAATAGGGAAATGACATGTGGTGTCTCGAGATTGTAGCCAATGGTATATAAGCCCTCAACTTCGAGTAGAAAAGGGATCATCTCTTCTCCCTCTCTCTACCAAATTTGTTTGAACACCCCTCATGGTGACTCTCCGCCTTGTATACAATGAGGTGAATTGCCCAACTACATTGTCACCTTCGCCTTACCTGGTTCCAACATCAACAATTGGTGCAGTAAGTATATACTCACTCTCGTCGTGATATTCATTTAATGGCTACCTAGAGACAAATATCCCCACCAATCAAGCTCAAAACCAAACCCAAATTGTTAACCAAACATAAGCAAATCAAAACTTTGGCAACTACTTCTATGAACCTTACAACTATTATGCATAACAATATCTGTATCAACAAATATGTTATGAATCCCTACCTAAACTAACAAAACCAAACAGAACTCAAAACTAGAATGCTAGCTCTCAACAATTTTCAAAACTACAACAATAGTTTAGGAGCCTATAAGAGCAATTCAGGTAGTCTCAAAAATTCCAATAACAATAGTAACAAACATACTAGCAATTGCAACGTAGATGCAGGAGTTGCAAGTTGTGAAAAGGCAAGACATAAGAAGGAAAATAATAAGGAAGAAGAGGCCTTTTCTACTCACCAAGAACAGAGCTGCAACATACACCGTAGAGTACCTCAATAAGATGGTATACCTATAAACCTAGAGACTAATAGGAATGTGCTACAATGAGAGGCTAAGAGTATGTTCCTAAAATATCCTAGACATGGGGGAATGAAGTAGAGTTCTTCCAAATACAAATGACACACCTAGGCTATACTGAGTGGATGCCTATGGCTAAGGATCTTTTAGCCTCCCGTATCACCTTTACATTATATCAAGCAATTTTAAATTTCCTAAGGAGAGGTTCAATGGGAGAAAGAACCCCATTGATCACTTCATCTAGTTCAGAAGTGACATGGAGATCTAAAGTGCCTCGATGAACTAAAATGTAAGGTATTTCCATTAATACTACAGGGAAACACCCAAAATTGGTGCAATTCCCTAGAATCAATGTAACACCCCAAATTCGGCCTAGAAGTCTAGACCGAATCCGGGATGCTACATTGATCACCAAAGTGATCATGAGAAAGTTTTACCAAAATAAACCCCTTTATTACTTAAGAACTTTTATTTCATAGCAAACCAAAAACTAATAATCATTTTAAAATTCTGTCCGAAAAGTTAGCAGTCTAAAATATATGAATATAACATATAACGAAAATTGTACCACAGTCTTATAAAGCTTTATAGTTTAAACTAAAACCAAATGGCAATTAAAATTGTAGTTCATTCCTCCAAGACTGTCTAAGACCTCCGCTTACTGAGTCCAGCATCCAAAAATCTGAAACGTACCTGAAAGGGGAAAACAGAAGAGGGGGTGAGCTACTCGAGCTTAGTGTGAGATCAAAACTATCTAACTACAGAATCAAATATAGAAAACCAGAAGTAGTTCAGAAGCGAAACACAGTTACAGAATCAGACGGTAACCTCGAGATAGAAGTCTCAAACAAGTAATCAAAGTTCACAACAGTCCCCGGTTCTATTCAGTCAGTCAGATACAATCAGAGTATACAAAGTACGTAGAACCAAAAAAATTCTTTTCAGTCAAACAGAACAGTCAGACACAATCTCACGTACCATTCAGACAAAGTAGCAACAATTCTCAATCAGTCACACTGTCACAATAACTATTCAGTCAGATGTTACAATCAGAGTCTACAAAAATCACACAGTCATAAGTGCTTTTAAGCCAATCAATGTAGTCAGAAAAATGCATATTAACGCCGTTCATTTAAAAAAAAATCACCCATCCAGCCAACGCACCTCTTCGTCCGCTATCACTCCTCAATAGAGATATTAAGCTCATCCAACCAATCACTCCATAGAAGATCTCGAAAAGCCCATCCAACCCTACACTCTATATAATGGCATCCCGGGTTGCCCGACAACGATGGCTATTAGCATTGTCCACGAACCTTAGGGCATTGGGACTGCTCACGACCCTTTGGGTATTAGGGCTAATAGTATGCAGATAAACTGCCAGTCATGTATATTACACAGCCAAGCTAGCATATAAGCTGTACTGTACAATGTGGTAAACTACGGTACAGACATGCAGTATTAACTGCTAGATCAGATAGTGGTACGTAACGTAGCTAACGTACAAGCGGTATAGTGTAATGCGGTAATCTGCTATACCGTCATCAGTAAAGTCCACGACCTTCAGGTTATTGGGACTACCCTCATCCCTCTAAGTATTAAGGGCTATCAGTAACCAGCAGATTAGCTGCCAGTTTAGTCAATCTTCCTTCTCTTCAAAATCCCATCCAAAATAGTTTATGCATATGTATGTATGTATGCAGTCAGATGTACACAATCAGAATACCAGCCTCAGATAATTGTTCAGAAGTAGACAATCAGAATACCAGCCTCAGATAATTATTCAGAATACCAGCCACATGATTATATGCTTCAGCTGTGTGGAGCAATCAAGGCCATGTGGGGGTCCAAATGCCCATGTGAAGGGTAGCACATAGTCGTGTGACAGAGGTACATGCCCGTGTGAAGCATAAACACAGCCGTGTGAACAGGCCGTGTAACTCACTGTTCAATTTTGCTAAAATTAGGTACAGGGCAGACATGGCTGTATGAGGGTCTCACACGGCTGTGTGCCACCAGTCACGACCGTGTGTTTTGAAGCACATGTTCGTGCGGGATCCTTAATCCCCAAATCAGCTACGCGGCCGTGTGACTCCCAAGACTCAAAATCCCTAATTCCCAAATCCACACACCTGTGTGCCTAAAGGACACGACCTTGTGAATTCTGACAAAATCCCCAAATAGGCCACACGGTCGTGTGGCATCCAATTTGGCATAGAAACCCTAGTTCCCAAATCCAGACGGTCGTATGTCTCGGTACACGCCTGTGTGGCCATCGGGGTAGTCACAAAACCACCCTAAAACAACCCTAAATCTGCCATTTCAGCCACCAGAACCGTCCCCAACCTAAGCAATATCAAAAGTACAAAAAAAAGGGAGTAATCCCCTCGTTACTAGCATCTAGAACCCAAAATCAATGGGTTAACGCGTCCTTACGAAAGCCGAATTAGTTACATTACAAAAAAATAATAGTAGATTAGACAGGGTTGAATCCTACACCTGATTCAACGGCGAGGAAGACGATAGAGAAGCGAAAATCCCTGACGCTAAAAAGCCAAAACTAATTTTGCAAAAAAAAGAAGAAGAAAAAGAACAAAGAAAAGAAAAGCCAAAAAGAGGGGGAGAAAGAAAGGAACGTATAATCTTAAAATAAAAAAAAATCTAAAAATATCAAATAAAATAAAAATCATCACTAAATAACATAAATAAAAAGTAATAATCATATCTTAACACAGAAATAAAAGTAAAAATCTTTCTAAAATTTTCACACTAGGACTCGATCCCAGAACCCAGAGGTAAACTAACACTCATCAAACCACTGGACCAGCAGGCCTATTCTGTCACTAAAATGAGCAATTAACCCCAATAGTCCCACCGGCTCACTGACCCTACCCACTTAACTCAAACTTCTAAGCCTCAAAATTTGGAGCGTTACAATTCACCACTGCTTAAAGAAATTTCGTCCTCGAAATTTCCAACGATCAGAATAGTTATAAATTATGAACTATACCATTACGCTATCGCTGTGCACTCTAATCCCCAAAACACTATCACACTTTAACCTGTACTTAAGACCTCTCACACACACCGAGAACACCTAATCACTAAAGTAGACAGATAATTGTTACACACACTTGCTAGAATCAAATCAAAACATCAAAGCATACTTGACTCAGAAACATAGAGGACATTCTCGGATCTGGTTGCATCTAAGACACATTCCCAGCTTCCTCCAACAATCGCCTAGATGGTGCCTTTTGCAATGCTCGTAAGACAATACATTCGTACCACTATTAAAACTACCTCGAATGCATCCTAGCACACTTCACAGAATAAGGCTCCAACATCGGAGAATTGCGATCTTTCTTCTTCTCACAATCCTCACACCCACCTTGAACCAATTCTTTATTTTGCTCCAAGCCAGCCTTAAAGGCTTTTTCTAGAACCTCTCTCACTACTCGAGTCAATGCCTTAGTACCAAGCTCCGGGTTATCACTATCCAAAGTCGGTGGACTCACATTAGCTCCTAACTCCTGAACAATCTCACGCTCCAGAGGAGCAGACGACTCCTCGCGATCATGCTCACCTTCGGAAGTCATATCTGGCATATGGCTAACTTAGAGGGCGTACATTATCAAAACATAGATACAGTTGTAATAACAGAATCTACAATTTCTATTTGTACATTTTTGGATTTTACCTAGACCAGCATCGGAGTCTTAGACATTTTGTTTTTTTAAACCATTTTCAAAACACAAACCATTTTGACTTTTTGTGGTACAATTCTTTAAATATTTTTGTGAAAACATTTACTTGTGCAGATGTTTACATAGAGACACAGGCCGAGTTTTTGCAAACTTGGCTTTGATGCCACTAAATGTAACACTCGAAACCCGGCCTAGAAGTCTAGACCGAATCTAGGATACTACATTGATCACCGAAGTGATCGTGAGAAAAGTTTTCAAAAATAAACCCTTTATTACTTAAGAACATTTATTTCATAGCAAACCAAAAACTAATAATCGTTTTAAAATTCTGTTCGAAAAGAGCAGTCTAAAATATACGATTATAACATAGAATGAAAATTATACCACAGTCTTATAAAGCTTTACAGTTGAAACTAAAACCAAATGGCAATTAAACTTATAGTTCATTCCTCCAAAACTGTCCGAGACCTCTGCTCACTGAGTCTGGATTCCAAAAATCTGAAACGTACCTGAAAGGGGAAAACAGAAGAGGGGGTGAGCTACTCGAGCTTTGTGTGGGATCAAAACTATCTAACTACAAAATCAAATATAGAAAACCAAAAGCAGTTAGAAACGGAACACACTTACAGAATCAGATGGTAACCTTGAGACATAAGTCTCAAATAGGTAATCATAGTTCACAACAGTCATCAGTTCTATTCAGTTAGTCAGATACAATCGGAATATACAAAGTACATAGAACCACAAAAATGCTTTTCAATCAAACAGAATAGTCAGACACAATCTCAAGTACCATTCAAAAATAGTAGCAACAAATCTCAATTAGTCAGATAGTTGCAGTCAGAGTCTACAAAATTCACACAGTCATAAGTGCTTTTCAGCCAATCAGTGCAGTTAGAAAAATGCATATGAATGCTGTTCATTTTCAAAAAAACCCACCCATCCAGCCAACACACCTCTTCATCCCCCATCACTCCTCAATAGATCTATTAAGCTCATCCAACAAATCACTCCATAGAGGACCTCGAAAAGCCCATCCAACCCTACACTCCATATGATGGCATTCCGGGTTGCCCGACAACGATGGCCATTAGCATTGTCCACGACCCTTAGGGTATTGGGACTACCCATGACCCTCCGAATATTAGGGCTAACAGTATGCAGATAAATTGCTAGTCATGTATATTATGCAACCAAGCTAGCGTATAAGCTGTATTGTGTAATGCGGTAAACCACGGTATAGACATGCAATATGAACTGCCGATCAGATAGTGGTACATAGCAAGCTAACATAAAACCGGTACAGTAACCAGCATATCGTATTGGGACCGCTCTCGTCCACGACCTTTAGGGTATTGGGACCGCTCTCGTCCCTCTAGGTATTAGGGGCTATCAGTAACCAGCATATCAACTGCCAGTTCAGTCAATCTTCCTTCTCTTCAAAATCCCACCAGAATGGTTTATGCATATATATGTATGTATGCAATCAGATGTACAAAATCAGAATACCAGTCTCAGATAATTAATTAGAGGTAGACACTGACATCCAATCAGTCAGTTTCAGAATCATACATGTGCACACTCATAACTCGAATTCAATATCAAGATTATCACACAACCAATAACAAATAACACACATATCAAGCCCAGATTAGAGTCATAATTACCCTCAGTAAAGCTTAGCCAAGGGTTAAAACACATAGAGTTACGATTACACTTAAATTTGATCTAAAATCAAATTTTGGCGAGATAGGGCCACATGCCCGTGTGCTCTGGCTGTGTGGAGCAATCTAGGCCGTGTGGGGGTCCAAACGCCCGTGCGAAGGGTAGCACACAGCTATGTGATAGAGGCACACGCCTGTGTGAAGCAGAGACACGGTCGTGTGAACAGGCCGTGTGATCCAAAGTACATGCCGTGTGCCACTAGTCATGGCCGTGTGACTCCCAAGACTCAAAATCCCTAATTCCTAAATTCACACGCCTGTATGCCAAAGGGACACGTTCGTGTGAATTCCGACAAAATCGCCAAATCAGCCACACAGCAAAATGGCACCCAATTTGGCCTTGAAACCCTAGTTCCCAAATCCACACGGCCGTGTGCCTTGGTAAACGCCTGTGTGGCTACTGTGGTAGTTATGAAACCACCCTAAAATAGCCCTATATCTGCCATTTTAGCCACCAGAACTGTCTCCAACTGAAGCAATATCAAAAGTACATCCAAAAAGTGGGTAATCCCCTCGTTACCACCGTCTAGAACCCAAAATCAATGGCTTAATGCGTTCTTATGAAAAGCTGAATCAATTACATTGCAATAAAAGTAAAAGTAGATTAGACAGGGTTGAATCCCACACCTGATTCGATGCAAAGGAAGACAACAGAGGTGCAGAAATCCCCAATGCCAAATAGCCAAAACCGATTTTTCAAAAAAAAAAAATAAGCAAAGAAAAGGAAAGCCAAAAAGAGGGGGAGGAAGAAAGGTACGTTTAATCCCAAAATCAATTAAAATCCAAAAATACCAAATAAAATAAAAATCATCACTAAATAACATAAATAAAAAGTAATAATCATATCTTAACATAGAAAAAAAAATGTCTTTCCAAAATGTTCACACTAGGACTCGATCCTAGAACCCAAAGGTAAACTAACACTCATCAAACCACTGGACCAGCAGGCCTATTTTGTCACTAAAATGTGCAATTAACCCCCATAGTCCCATCGGCTCACTGACCCTAACCACTTAACTCAAACTTCTAGGCCCCAAAATTTGGGGCGTTACAATCAGGGTCCATAAACAACTTTGATGAGCTGGCCAAAATCTTTGCGGGTCATAGCCAACAAAACGACCTTGAAATCAAAATAGAGTTTATTAGTATTGAGACAATGGCTAGAAGAATCCCTCGCGATGTTCGTTAAAAGGTTAAACCAATCAACATTGGAGATAAAAGACCTCACGGATGATTGGGCCATTTGAAAATTTATATCTCCTAAAGTATGCTTTCACAATGAATAGGCTAGAAAAGTTGTTCCAGTTGGATGACGTGGTTAAAAAATATGCTGAGTCAGAAGAGCTAGACAGAGTACCTAGCTTATGATATAGCTCCAACCCTTCATTCAGAGAGTATGACCAAGGTTGGAGCAAGAAGCACTACAACACCCCAAACTCAGCTTAGAAATACAGTCAGATCCGAAGCACCATCGTGGTCGCTAGAGCAACCAACTCAATCAATCATTAGAAATTAAAATGTAAATTTTAAAAATTTAAGACACAAATAATAAATCATGTAATAATGCTTAATTAAATAATCAATGAGTTCCAAAATAAAAATAAATAAAACTAAAGTAATTGAATCGACCAATTTAAAAAATCCTAAGTACATGTCAAACTATACAATTTCAAGGGTCTTTATGAATAAGGGTTGCAAAGAATCTTTGGTAATGCTACTCGATTACGAACCCACAAACTACCTATTACCTATGTATTGAATTGAAAACTCGGGAGTTGAGCTTTTTACAATTCAGTGATGATCCAATACATTTAAAACTACCAATGCTTATAGTTAAAATGAAAGCATTCTAGTCAGATACAAACATATATATATTTAACAATTAATTCAATGAGTGAAAGTCAAATTTAATAGAAATTTTCAAAGACACAATATAATCATAAATTAGGCATTAAAGAATTTAAAATAACAATGAAACATTAGCAAGGAATACAATAAATAATGATAGTGTTTAGATTCAATGTTCAAGTTCATTTAATCATTTTGCCCAAGTAACATAAAAAGGAAAATTGCTCAAACACACGAGTGTTCAATCGAACATCAAACAATCAATGAAAAATGGTGCAAGCACCAACAATGACAATACTCTGTTGTATGATAAACGCGATTTAATTAATGACCAACAGAACACCAAATGCATAAAGCACAACACTGACAATACTCTCAGACGCTCAAGCTAAGCCACACAATGAACACTAAGTAATGATAAGGACCTCTACACTCTACAACATACCAATTATATTCGAAGAATTTCCAAATAGTTTTACGGGGCATTTTTATCAATTTATGATAGTAGCAATTTAACAAAGAAAAACATCATTTAATTATTTTAAAAAATAGCATTAAAAGCAAATAAAACATCAAATAATTTCTAGAATGTAAAGAACCACAAAATCACAACCACTACAACATTAAAAATAGCATTAAAAAGCAATTTAACAACAACATTAAAATAATTTTAAAATTCAGCATCTATCCCCTTAATGGGCCTACAGATTGTAGATGATTAGTTATTGGGCTCACTCTAGTAGATACCTTAAGAAATAAAAAAAATTAAAACTTAAGGATCACAAATCAAATTTTCTAAGTGTTCGTTGCTTAATAATAATTAATCTACAATGAGCTTTGCTTTCAATGATTCATCTAAGTCTTTTCACTTCCAATAGAAAAACATATGAATTTATTAAAAATAGTTCTAAATTATCAATTCCATAACAATTAGCCTAATTTTTTTATAAGCTAATTTTTATTACTCTAAGTCGAACCTAATTTAATTTAAAATTTGACCAAGTTATATATAAACATATTTAAAACTTTATTAAACAAATTTTACCTATAGAATAAACTTTATGAAATATTTTTCATCAATCATTTGGTGTTCGATTGGACACTCATGTGTCTGAACATTTTTCCTTGTGTTACTTGGGATAATTCCAAATTATGAATTTTTATAGGTTGATATGTCATAGAAATAGATAAATTGTTAATAATAATGTTATTAAAAATTTCCAAATTTCAATTTATTATTAAAATGTTTTATGTACACCTATGAGTTGAGGAAATCAATCATTTGTTTTTATATTGTTATTGAAATATTTTAAGGATTTTTGGTACCTTATTTGAAATGACTCAACTAATTGTTAATAACATTTTTATGAAAAATGTTTCACGGATTTATTTTTGCTAAGCTTGAATATCTTAAATGAAGTTTTTAAATTGGTTTTAGTTTAATTTGTGTAACACTCTATACCCGACCTGTAACAACTCGATAGTCACGGGTGTCGAAAAAGATATTTTTGGGACTCCGTTTTCGTAAATCAGACTCGTAAATATTTAATAAATATCTACGAAGCTAGTTGTGTGGTTAATTAGATTTTGGTTAGGTGAATTTGCATGAATTAAGGATAATTATATATAAGGACTAAATTGTATATAGGGTAAAAGTTGAATTATAGATTAAAGAAAAATTAAAGGACCAAAGAAGTAACTATGCTAATGTCTTAAAATGAGGCGATATAAGTGTATATTATTATAAAAATTTAAAGTATATATATATATATTATAATATTATATAATATTAAATCTTAATGTTTAAGTATATATATATTATATTATAATATATATTATATTATAATAAAAAAAAGAAAAAGAAAAAGAAATAGAAAAGAAAGAAAGAACAAGCGAAACAGAAGGAAAAAAAAGGAAAGAAAAAGAAAAGAAAAGGAGAAAGACCAAAGGGTTAGTTAATTTAAGTCTATTTTTCTTGTAATTTTTATGTTTTTAGAATTCCGGTATTAAATACTACCAAACCCATGCCAAAAGTTTAGAAATTATTGAGTTTTTAAGTGTTCTTAATGTTGAATAATTTTAGTACTAGGGATTAAATTAATAGATTTTTAAGTTAGAAATGAAAAAGGATTAAATTGTAGAATAAAATATAAATTTTGAGTAATAGGGACTAAATTGTGGAGAATTTGAAATTTAGGAATTTAAGTGAAAATAGGGAGGTAAATTTAGTTTAAAGTGGAATTTGTATGAAAATATAAGATTAATTGTGAAGAAATAAAATTAGTCTTGGTTTCGGGACTAAATTGGAATTTAGGCAAATATTGAGTAAAAATTTAAAATTTTCAATATGAAATTAAATTGTGCTGTATTGATGAATTTTAATTGTTTTAATTCCGTAGCTAATATCATACCGGAATCCTCGACTAAAAAGGGGAAAGATAAAGTCGACATCGAATACCTTAGAATTTCTTGTTTGTATTTCTATAATCCGAAACTAGTTATTAATTGTTGTATTTTTAATTTAATGTATATGGTAAGTGTTGAGGTGAGAATTATTGTGTTTTGCAATTAAAATGGATTGATTTAGTATGTGATGAATTTATTGAATTTATATTGATTGAATTGGTATATATATATTGAATATATTGATTATTTGAAATGAAATGAACATTGGTTGTATTTGAAAAGTGAAATTAAACCCTATTAACTATACAGGCTGAGTTGGATATAGATGGCATGCCATAGGATTGGAAGGGTTCAAGAATTTCTTCAACTTTGAGTCAATGAGACACTAGGTGTCAATTTATTATTTTAGATTAATTCGATGAGGCATTGGGTGCCAATTTATTTTGGTTTAGTCGATGAGATATTGGATGTCAAATTATTACTTCGAATTATTCAATGAGGCATTAGGTGCCAAACTGGTCTGTTTGGTTGGATCTAGTATCCGTCCGAGTTCAAGTCGTGTTAATAGGGGTAAATGAATAATAAAATTTTATAATTGATATTGAAATGGCATGGTATGAGAAATGAAAGTGAAATTGTGAATTGAAAATAGAATGTGAAATATGTTGGCAATACATGGAATATATGAATTATATACTCATGAATTGAGTATGATATAAAATGATTCATGAATTGAGTATTGCATGCCTGATGCCATTGTACGAATAAATATGGTTTGATATGTGAATAACCATTTATATAGAAATTATGTGAATTAGGATATTGTTTAATAAATGAAAAATGATAGTTATGATACTAGACATTAATATGTCCTTATAATTTAATTGTGCCTATTATATTATCTTGTCTTTAAATATTTGGATTATAGAAATACCACTGAGTTTTACTCAGCGTATGATTTTTTTTTTCCGTGTGCATGTTAGGCACAATGATTTTGAAGAGTTGTAATTGAGGTTGTAAGCGTTCGTCTCATCACATCTCCAAGTGCTAAGATGGTACGTTTCAAAATTTTGAATAGAATAGCATGTACTTTGGAAGATCAAGTGTGTTCCAAATAGTAGGGACTAAAATATAAGTTATAAAAATCAACTTTTTTTATGTTCAAATATAATAGTGATTAGCCAAAATCACTTTGACACCAAATGTAATATTCTTATATCAGGTTTCTTAGGCCGAACCGGGTATAGGGGTGTTACACGACCCGATTTACCGGATCCGAATATAGGATATCAAAATACTTATATACTTAACAAAAAAAAAATTTAACTGGTGAAAACCATACTGGATGCACTTCTTATTTATTTATAATCTTTTCTAAGTCAAAAGATTTGAATAAAACACTTGTTAATTATAACAGACTCCTAAAAATAGTAATAAGCATTGCAACTTAAATATTTGATAAGACATACATATTCATGGCATATAATGCTATTCGCCATCTGAAAACATATTACCAAAGGTGTCTCTCTATATGCATAATATCGCACTACGATCAACCACCTTGGCGCATTCTTGGCTTGGTCCCTTCTAGCGAACTGGTTCAACTCAAGAACATGCATTACAAATAAACACCCATAACTTCAATGGAACTTAATGACTCTCAACCAGTTTTACCTTTAAATGATGATGTTAAATTCCTCAACTTAAGAATACTGGACTTCCTTTTAGATTTTGGAGGATATTTTTCTGATTCCTGGTAGATAACTATACGCCAACCTCTAACTCGACCACCCTATACATGTTCCACTCGATTGACGAATTACAAACTTCCCACCTTATAGTGGATCCCATTTCACAATTTCTTGAAGATAGAAATTGGATACATTTCTCAGAATGATATACCTACAGACACTACTCTCGGCGGATTCATATACTGGCTCTGGCAGTTGCCAGAATACTAATCATGCTGTAAATTCAAGTTGATCCAAACAACGAACTTGGTTCGATAAAGGTAATATTTTTTATCACCCAATAGAAATTTAGATAACTTCAATACAAAGTGGAAAAACTTCCAGATTTGGCGGACACATACACCGCCCATAATTATATATATGCCAAGCTCTCTTTTTGACATAGCAAGTTACTATGGCGGATTCATCAGTTGAGTACACTACTGAGGACTCTTTCAGAAAATGTCCTAAAGACATACCCAGATCTCTCTATAAAGGTAGACTAACAATTCGCCACTTAGGCATTATAGAAGTTGCTTGACAGGCTTCTAGACATTTCGCCACATAGCTTTTACAGGTAACCTGCCACATAGACTTTACAGATAAATTGCCACAAAGGCTTCCCAAATAAATCGCGAAAAAGGCTTTACAAGTGACCCACCACAAAGGCTTCCCCAAATAAATCGCCATAAAGGCTTTCCAAACAATTCGCCATAAAAGCTTGGTTTGGTTTGACAACAAAGCTCCACATAAATTATCGTGTTTAACAATATGAATTTGCCTAAAATCAGCAACATTTGAGGTTTGCCCATCATCTCCCTCGGGATGCACAGAAACCTTAGTAGACAAATGCAGCTCATCTGCCATTCCTAGAATATGCCATGGCCATGGTGTTTTCACATGTTTGCTACACTATCCTTTTCTCGTTTTTACTATCCCGACGACCTTATGTTTATGGTCTCAGTGGACTACATTTAGCCATATTGACCTTTGTGTTTAATGTCCCGGCGGACGTCACCAAAGCACCACCATGGGGTTTGTTATCGTATCACATACTTTCCTAACACTTCAGCCGAACCCCCTTATCGCCAACCATACTTGGTCATGCATCACTCAAATAACATAATGGACGTATCTACATCGATTTCATTCATAATCTTAATAGAATCATACTTCTTAACACATAATTTTCCATGCATGCTTACCACACATCGTCATATTTGTGTAGCGCATCATACACTTCAGTACATACATACAAATGCTTCACAAAGAACACACACAACCATACATACATACAATACCTTCTTAAGAAGATATGAACATCTATATGAAAATTGACCGTACAAGGAATAATCATAATATATCGTGTAAAAGTCGAGTCCAGAGACTCACTAGAGACCTAACTTTACCTCGACCTGGAGTTTCTGTTTCGATTTTCCTTCCCAATCCGACAACAAAATTTCTTACAAGATCATGGAATTTCCATTAGAATCCCTATACAGGGCCTTTCACTTATACCCTACTGTTCTTACACCTTTTAACATCCTTACTAATCAAAAATCATAACATTCAAGTCTATAAGACTTACCAGAAGGTTGAATAATCCATTAATTAAATGAGGTCTTAGCTCTATCTTAACGAAAAATAAAATACAATTTAGGTTAGAAAGAAGACTAAATCATAAAGTAGAAAGTAGAGTCATTTGGAATGTCTTACCCCTTACTATATATAAACTCCTTGTCCCCCTACTATGAACTTTGACAAGTGACGATACTTACCTAACCCAAATATCTTGATTTTCCCACTAACATCCGGGAAAGGTAAAGAGAATGCCGCAAAGATCTTTGTTACTATTTGACCAGTCATGAAGAGGGTCTAATCAATACAATTGACTCCCAACGAATCCCATTACAAAAACCAACTAGAATAGTGCTCGTGTGAACCGGGCATACTATACCATAGTGGTGACTCACGTATGGCGTGGTCTTAAAGATAACCAATTCTCCTACAACTTTCTCATGCACTTAATAGGCTCTTGTGCTCAACTAAAACTCTGGGGCGTACTTTATCTTAGGCGTGCTTTTCCTTCACTTGAAGATACCCTGTAACTAAATTTGAATATACTTCTAACGGATGAATACTTTAACGCTAGTATGCGGCACTCCTCTAACTCACCATCAAGTTAATAAAGTGGCAGATTATGCTACCACAGTGCGCCAAATAGTTTACATACATACTTACTTACCTTTTTGAAGCCACTATTTTTGGGGTGTGGCAACTTTAATATTAAGTAAAATTAGAAATTAGAGATCACCACTGAGCTGTGAAAAGCTCAGCATTCAAGTTTTTAAATCTATGTATAGTTTATAAATAGTTTGTAAGTTTGTGATCAAGCAATATTGTTAAAAAGTCTCCGCAAATCCTTACTTTTGTAAAGGCTCTACTTTATGTAGTTCTGACAGTGAATGTCCGGATAATGCTAGAGGGACTGATCTGGGTTTCATGACTTATACATCCCCACCCCCATAGAAGATCAAGGCATGTGAGTTCGTCAACAACTTTTAGTGATTTAGAGGTTGGGATAGAGTTTTCCTCCAAAGACGATTTAGTTGCTGTTGTGAAGCTGTAACACCTCTTGCCCACCCAATCGTCAGGTTTGAGCTAAAGGATGCTACAATTGAAAACTAAATAATTACATATATTTAACAAACAAATCGAGTCAAAAACTAATAACTTCTATTATTTTAATAATTCAGTACAATTTAAAACCTTTTTCGAGCCTTATACGAGCTTACGTGAGCTCTAAAATTGACTCAGGATTAAATAAAGACCAAATTGTAAAGTTTTAAAAATTCAAGGTCGACGTCGTGACATCACTTCCACCATGTCGCGATGTCAGTAAAATAGTATGTCACATCATTACGTCGAACCACTTGTCGTTAGGACATCACAAATTGTTAGCCAACATTGTAACGAGGGGAAATTGATGTCGGGACAAAGAACCTATTTTGGGTCCAAAATAGGTCATTTGACACCATTCACTTAGCCATCTAAACAACTAACCATTTAGTGCAAAAATGCACAAAACATACCAAATACATACCAAGACATATCAGTTAAACCTTTTCGCAATCAACTTAACCAATATGCCTTAATTGGCACCAAATCATTTGAAATCAACTTATACAATTTCAAGCTAATCAACATTCTTTCATGCTTTTAAACTATTCAATTAAAAAATTGTACCAACCATTGAACTATGCTACCAATAAATTCATAAGCCAACTTAAAATGCACACATATTCCATAAGCATTCTTTATTAACAAGCCATAATCTTGTCTTATACCATTAATGTTGTTTATAACAACATTTACATCAAAAGTGCCAATTTAACTAGATAATACCACTACGTAAATCACACACATATATACTTACACAAAGTTCTAAACTAACATTTCAAAACACCTAAGTACATGCCATATAACTAGACATAAATGATAAAAAGAATACCGAATCGAAAGCTAGATAGTGTGAGCTCTAAGGTGATCTCATTAACGTGTTTCGCAAGTTGAAAAAACTATAGAAAAAGGAAAAAACAACAGAATAATATTTCAAAATACTTAGTAAGTTCATAGGCATAAAATAATAGCTTACCTCACTTTACACATAAATATAATAAGTATTTTAACTTGACAAATAGGCCAAAACATGGTAATACAATTCAACATGGTGAGGTCATCGTAAAACGTATCTTATTACAATATAAACATTTAACATTCCAATTCAATATTATTCATATGAAGTCATTAATCCGATACCATTTCCAATAATTATTCTAAGTTCAAAAATTTATTTATATATAAAAGTATCATATCATCTCATTTTCGTTTCTCAATTTTCATATACCAATTAGCCCGAATAAATTTAGTAAATAAATTCAGATACATGAGTACTAAACTATACTAGAAAGCACCGTAGTGTTGTATAGAGAAAGTGAAGCGCAAAAAGAGGCATTGAAGGGCAAACAAAGAGCAAAAAAATGCTAATCACAGAGTACCAAAATGCTGAAGAGAGAGTAAAAAAGTGCTAATCAAAGAGCACATAAGTGCTAATTAGAGAGCACCGATGTGCTGAACAGTTAATAAAGTAGCCAATAATCCAATTTCATTACAAGGTCAATTCTCATTCTATCGATCTCAATATCTTCAATTCATTAATCAAGTTACAATTTCATACAAAGTATAACATGATTCGTTTCAATTCCAAGCCAACTTCATATTTTCACCAAGTTACATTATTTTCAATTTAGTCATTTATCTCAATAATATATATTAGGTTCATGGCAATATGATTCAAACATTATTCTCAACTATTAATTCATTAAATATCTTAAATTGTATTTCATCATATCCAATTTATCATTTCTTTATGATTTAGTCTACATCTCTCCTTTTATACCAAATTGCTAACCGTTCAAATTACTATCTAACTATAACACCCTGAATTTGGGCCTAGAAGTTTTGGGCCTTGAGCATGAGAGCGGTTGAAGGCAGCTTATAATATTTTGTTGTGCATGTAAATTTCGTTAATGAAGGCTTGTTTTAGTAGTTAAGTGTGCTGGGAAGTGTTGGAGAAGTCTTGGGTTCAAACCTGGACTCTAGCAAAAATTTTGGTTTAAGGTGAATCAAACCCTGGGTGTAGTAGATAGGCCTTAAAGGAAGTTGCGAATGAAGTTTGACACAAAGAACGCCCTTGGCACAATGGCAGCAGTGCGCTAAGGAGACCCAGCGGTCGTGAGTTCGAATGCAGGGGACAACGAAACTTGTTTTATTTTTTTAAGTAGTCCGTGACTAAAGTGAATAAGGCTTATAAGTAAATGCAGTGGAATTATAATAGAAGAGAGGTTGTGTTGCAGCGGCAAGCAGTGTAGTTGGGTTTTCTGGAGGTCGCAGGTTCGAGTGGCGGGGAAGGTGAATTTCTCTTTTATTTTTAAGCAGACCAGAGCTTCAGCAGGTAAGGCTTATAATTAATTGTGACCCTATATTAGTAAAGAAATAAGGATGGTGCAGTGGCTAGCAGCATAGGCGAAGGCGCAAGGGCGGACGGAGGTTCGGGGTTTGAGCCTCACCTCGCGCACGGAAGGTTGGGTTTTTGCTGCACGCGTGGGGAAGGAGTTGGGGTCTGATCAGGACACTCTTGGCAGTGTCCTGAAGCAGTGCGAGGAGTGGATAAGGATGCTACTAATCGGTGGGAGGAGTTTGAGTGAAATTCAAACTTTGCTATGGGATAAATTTAAGGGATTTGAATTAGAGAGAGTGGTGTACCGAAAGTAGGACTTTGGAGTTGCATATTCGGCTAGGAGAGTTTGGTGTAGTAAAGTAGCATTTTTAGTTTGTAGGGGGGTGTACCAATTGTTTAGTTTCCGAATAGGTGTAGGTTCTTTAGGGGCTGAATTCTGTTGGTTGCTTTCATTCTTTTATTTTTCCGTTTTACCTAAAGCCGAATTCTTTCTTCTTCTTTTCTCTCTTTCTTTTTCTCGTCTCTTCCTTCCTTGATTTCCCTCAAAGCTAAATCTCTACTGTTATCTCCTCTCTTCTATTTTATTTTCTCTTCCTCTCCTCTTCATCCATATCTCTCACATCTTGTTAGCCGAATTTCTTTGTGGCCAAATCCTCTATTCTTTCCTTAGAAGCCGAAACCTTCATAAGTCATAGTGATTCGGGAATTAATATCTAGTTCTATTCTCTACTCGCATTTCAAGATTGGATTCACTATGGATTTGAGATTGGGGAAGTGTTGGAAACGCTCTTGACAAGTACATCGTTGGTGGTAAGTACTTAGAATCTTATTTCCATTCTTTATTTCGGGATTTGAAGAAAAGCCGAAAACCCCTATATGCAAAGGGTGCTTGTCGACTAAACTAAAAGGTTTAGTGTTGTTATTTGATTTGTTTTACTCTAGTATGGATTAAAGGCTACTGATCAAGGGCTTGGATAATTGGAACGACTAGATTTAGATCTAGTCCATATTCCGGCAAAGGTAAGAACTTTAGTGCCTAAGGTGTTAATGACCGATTATTGGTAAGGGGATTTGTATATAACTTGTTATGGATTCATAGTTTAACGTGTTAGTAACTGATTGTAGGCAACTCATGTGTGGAACTCGTCAATGTTTCATCGAAAAACAGGTGTGTAAACGACACCCGTTAGTAGACTAGATCGGTAAAAGCCAAAAAGGTGAAATACCGAAAAGCTGGTATTTCGAGAACTTGTGAGTGTGTGAGCGCTCATGGGATTGTTTGTATTGATAATTTTGGTAACTTTAACGATAAGATTGTAAAGTACGTAATTTCGTGCACCTCGGTAAATTTGGGCTTCAATGGGCCGAAATTGAGTAATGGGCAACGGGCCCATTTCGGTAAAAACATCCGGTAAGTATTCTGAAGACACGTTAATAACTGTAATGGGCATGAAACCCCAAAAAGATTGATAAAATTACTAAAATATCTCTGTAAGGTAGAATTACCGTGATACCCTTAAAGGGGTAAGTTTACGATTACACCCCTCGAGGGTAAATAACTGTTCTTATGCTATAATCTGACTGTCTTTTTGAAGCATGCCTCGTTAATTATATATATATATTCTGCATACATGTCATACTGCATGGGGTTGGGTTTCTTATGGAGGAAGAACCCGTTCTGGTGGCTGTGCCACATATTCTGATATGAGCAGCTTTGCTGTGGATTATAGTTAGCGCCGCAACTGGTGCTAACACTGTAAGTGTAGGGATGGCGTGGGTGATTTATTCCCCACAAGAAGTGTAGGGATGGACGGAGGCAAGTGTAGGGTTGGATGGGGTTATCATGTATTAATCATATGAGACTGTTTTGTTATAGGCCAACTGTATTGAAATGGGCCCAACTGTGTTAATATGGGCAAGGCCCAATAGGTCTCGACTTGTAATAGGGCTACGGCCCAGATTGATACTGCTATGGGCTAGGCCTAGTATACTTTGATACTGTAAGGGGCTATGGCCCAGATTAATATTGATATGGGCTCAGGCTGAGTTAACTCTGATTTCTGAATAGGGCTTAGGCCCAGTAAAGCTTGAACTGATTTGGGCTCTGGTTGGGATAATTTACACACTGAGTTTTCTAAACTCAACCCGTCTTTTATTTTTTTCCTTTCTCAGGTAATCCCCAGCGTTAGTGGATCGGTGCTGCGAGGGACTCGGAGATGGCCATACGATTACTTGGACTCTAATTCTATTTTAAATTCTGATTTGGGTTTTAAATTTTGTAGTAAGGCCTTTTTGGATTTTGTTTTAGTTTGGGGATCTTTAGTTGTTACGTTTGTTATCTGCTTTAAGTAGAACTCAGTTTACTAAAAACATTAATTGTTTTTTTTATCAACACATTTTCGGAAACTACGAACTTTTATAAAGCTTCCATAACTTGGTTTTTGTTTATAGCAACAATTAAGGTTTTAAAAGTATACAACTTTTCAATAAGCCATATTTCGAAATTAAGAAACACAAATTGAGACTTAAGTTTTAAATAAATAAGAAGGGTTTTCAATGAAAATAAGGTTTTTAAAAAACACTTCAATGTGACACGTCGGATTCGGGCCTAACTTTTAGGCCCGGTTTGGGGGTTACATTTAGTGGTATCAGAGCCTAGGTTGCAACAACTCGGCTGTGGATTGGGTTTTCAAAGGTTGCATTTCAGAAAATTATTTTCAACCACTTGGTCTGTTTGAAGTATTTCTCTTAAAAAGTGTGGCACATCGAGTCTCCGGCCCCGAATCCGTAAGTCTTTTGAATACTTTTGTCTGTTTAGAAATTGAAATGCTGTGGATTCTCTAGATATTGGTCTGAATTTAAATTTGGTATTTATTTTATGTGGATGTGATGTTTGGATATAGAAATTGTATTTATGTGTGATAAATATGTGTCTGCTTCAGTGAATAAGTGTTGTATGTATGAGATGTTTCAAGTTCTAGTTGAAGTGTGATAGTGATAGTAGGATCAGAGTGCCTAGTGGTAGCGTAGTGGGGTAGATGTTACACGACTACCCTGTTAGATGGAAATTTCGGTTACGAAATTTCTTTAAGGGAGGTAGAGTTGTAACACCCTGAATTTGGGTCTCGAAGTTTTGCGCCTTGAGCATGGGAGTGGTTGAAGGCAGCTTATAATATTTTGTTGTGCATGTAAATTTTGTTAATGAAGGCTTGTTTTAGTGGTTAAGTGTCTTGAGAAGTGTTGGAGAAGTCTTGGGTTCAAACCTGGACTCTAGCAAAAATTTTGGACTAAGGTGAATCAAACCCTGGGTGTAGTAGATAGGCCTTAAAGGAAGTTGCGAATGAAGTTTGACAAAAAGAGCGCCCTTGGCGCAGTGGCAATAACGCGCTAAGGAGACCGAGTGGTTGCGAGTTCGAATGCAGGGGATAGTGAAACTTGTTTTATTTTTTTAAGTAGCCCGTGACTGAAGTGAATAAGGATTATAAGTAATCGCAGTCATATTATAACAAAAGAGAGGTTGTGTCGCAGCGGCAAGCAATGTAGCTGGGTTTTTTGGAGGTCGCAGTTTCGAGTGGTAGGGAAGGAAAATTTCTTCTTTATTTTTAAGCGGACCGGAGCTTCAGCAGGTAAGGCTTATAATTAATTGTGACCCTATATTAGTAAAGAAAAAAACGTGGTGTAGTGGCCAGCATCACGGGCGAAGGCGCAAGGGCAGACGGAGGTTAAGGGTTCGAGCCTCACCTCGCGCACAGAAGGTTGGGTTTTTGCTGCACGCGTGGGGAAGGAGTTAGGGTCTAGTTAGGACTCTCTTGGTAGCGTGCTGAAGCGGTGCAAGGAGTGGATAAGGATGCTGCTAATCAGTGGAAGGAGTTTGAGTGAAATTCAAACTTTGTTACGGGCTAAATTCAAGGGATTTGAATTAGAGGGAGTGGTGTACCGAAAGTAGGACTTTGGAGTTGCATATTCGGCTAGGAGAGTTTGGTTTAGTAAATTAGCATTTTTAGTTTGTAGGGGGTGTACTGATTGTTTACTTGCCGAATAGGTGTAGGTTCTTTAGGGGCTGAATTCTGTTGGTTGCTTTCATTCTTTTATTTTGCCGTTTTACCTAAAGCCAAATTCTTTCTTCTTCTTTTCTCTCTTTCTTTTTCTCATCTCTTCCTTCCTTGATTTCCTCCAAAGCCGAATCTCTACAGTTATCTCTTCTCTTCTATTTTCTTCTCTCTTCCTCTCCTCTTCATCCATATCTCTCACATCTTGTTATCCAAATTTCTTTGTGGCCGAATCCTCTATTCTTTCCTTAGAAGCCAAAACCTTCATAAGTCATAGTGATTCGAGAATTAATATGTAGTTTTATTCTCTACTCGCATTTTAATATTGGATTCACTGTGGATCTGAGATTGGGGAATGTTGGAGACACTCTTGACAAGTACATTGTTGGTGGTAAGTACTCGGAAGCTTATTTCTATTCTTTATTTCGGGATTCAAAGAGAAGCCAAAAACCTCTTTATGCAAAGGGTACCGGTCGACTAAACTAAAAGGTTTAGTGGTGTTATTTGATTTGTTTTGCTCTAGTGTGGATTAAAGCCTACTGATCGAGTGCTTGGATAATTGGAACTACTAGATTTAGATCTAGTCCATATTCCGGCAAAGGTAAGAACTTTAGTGCCTAAAGTGTTAATGGCCGATTATTGGTAAGGGGATTTTTATATAACTTGTTATGGATTCATAGTTTAACATGTTAGTAGCTGATTGTAGGCAACTCGTGTGTTGAAATCTTCAACGTTTCGTCAAAAAATAGGTTGTGTAAACGACACCCATTAGTAGACTAGATCGGCAAAAGCCGAAAAGCCGAAATGCCGAAAAGCTGACATTTCGAGAACTTGCGAGTGTGCGAGCGCTCGTGGGATTTTTTGTATTGATAATTTTGGTAACTTTAACGGTAAGATTGCAAAGTGCGCAATTTCGTGCACCTCGGTAAATTTGGGCTTCGATGGGCCGAAATTGAGTAATGGGCAACGGGCCCATTTCGGTAAAAACTTTCGGTAAGTATTCTGAAGACACATTAATAACTGTAATGAGCATGAAACCCTAAAAAGACTGATAAAATTACTGAAATACCTCTGTAAGGTAGAATTACCGTAATACCCTTAAAGGGGTAAGTTTACGATTACACCCCTCGAGGGTAAATAACTGTTCTTATGCTATAATCTGACTGTCTTTTTGAAGCATGCCTCGTTAATTATATATATATTCTGCATACATGTCAAACTGCATGGGGTTGGGTTTTTTATGGAGGAAGAACCCGTTCTGGTGGCTGTGCCACATATTCTGATATAAGCAGCTTTGCTGTGGATTATAGTTAGTTCCGCAACTGGTGCTAACACTGTAAGTGTAGGGATGGCGTGGGTGATTTATTCCCCACAGGAAGTGTAGGGATGGACAGAGGCAAGTGTAGGGTTGGATGGGGTTATCATGTATTAATCATATGAGACTGTTTTGTTATAGGCCAACAGTATTGAAATGGGGCCAACTGTGTTAATATGGGCAAGGCCCAATAGGTCTCGACTTGTAATAGGGCTACGGCCCAGATTGATACTGCTATGGGCTAGGCCTAGTATACTTTGATACTGTAAGGGGCTATGGCCCAGATTAATATTGATATGGGCTCAGGCTGAGTTAACTCTGATTTCTGAATAGGGCTTAGGCCCAGTAAAGCTTGAACTGATTTGGGCTCTGGTTGGGATAATTTACACACTGAGTTTTCCAAACTCAACCCGTCTTTTATTTTTTTTCCTTTCTCAAGTAATCCCCAGCGTTAGTGGATCGGTGCTGTGAGGGACTCGGAGATGGCCATACGATTACTTGGACTCTAATTCTATTTTAAATTCTGATTTGGGTTTTAAATTTTGTAGTAAGGCCTTTTTGGATTTTGTTTTAGTTTGGGGATCTTTAGTTGTTACGTTTGTTATCTGCTTTAAGTAGAACTCAGTTTACTAAAAACATTAATTGTTTTTTTTATCAACACATTTTCGCAAACTACGAACTTTTATAAAGCTTCCGCAACTTACTTGGTTTTCGTTTATAACAACAATTAAGGTTTTAAAAGTATACAACTTTTCAATAAGCCATATTTCGAAATTAAGAAACACAAATTGAGACTTAAGTTTTAAATAAATAAGAAGGGTTTTCAATGAAAATAAGGTTTTCGAAAAACACTTCAATGTGACACGTAGGATTCGAGCCTAACTTCTAGGCTGAGTTTGGGGTGTTACACTAACCTACACGAATTCACAAGTAAATTATATAAAAATTTAAATACAATCATACCATCTGGACTTACCTGACAAAATTAGTAATTAAAAAGTCGTTAGGGACTGATCTACTAATTTGTCTTTTTTACGATTATCTACGGTTTGATCCAAATTCCAATCATGTGATGGCTGAAAGCTTGAAGTAAGAACAAGGCTTCTCAAGTTTTCTTCTTTCTATTTTCGGCGGAGAAGAAAAAATAAAAAGATGATAGGTTTTGTTTATTTTTCATTAACATATAAAAAATGATTCAATTAAGAATTTTAACATTATTTTAAGAAAATCTCTACCACCAACCGCCCACTACACTTAAAATGGTCCTATTGTAAATTTTTAATTTGATTTAATTGCTATATAAGTCCTTTAACAATTAAAAATCTATAATGATTAACTTTTACCACTTTTATGATTTTGTCACTGTACCATAATTAACCACTAAATCGAAAAAATTACCTATCCAAAATTCAATTAATCTATATAATAACTCTGTAAATATTTAATTAAAATATCTACGAGCTCAGTTTATGGAAATGAGGTCCTGATACCTTATTTTTCAATACCACTGTCTTTAGGGTCTGAACATTTCTATCTTAACTAACTATGCATTTAACAAATTCATTAGAACAAATTCAATATAATACTATAACTAACTCGTAAATATTAATCAATAGTATTTACAAACTCAATCATCAGAGGATGGGGTTTCAAAATCACCATTTTTGACACCATCGAAAAATGGACTATTACGGAAGTAGTATAGCATAAAGCATAGGGTAAACTTCCATGTTACAAAATATCGAGCCGAAAAATATGAGGTAAAGTGTGCAATGTGCGGAATAAGTTGTCCATGGAAAATCATGGCATCTGTGAGGAAGAAGTGCGAGTACGATTACACCATGTCGTACCACAAGGCACGGTGGGAAAAAAAGAAGGTGTTGGATAATATGATATTGGGTGGAAGAAATCATATGATGATTTGTGGTAATGGTGTTAGATTCTAGAATGGTACGTACCAGGTTCCAAATCACCGATCTGCAAATAGAGCCTATGTATTATCGTGACCGCTTGGTTCATGGGAAAAGAGTTTTCCATCATTTTTTCTAGACTTTCAAGAAATGCATAGAGTATTCTGGTACTGTAAGCCACAGGTACAAATTGACGACTGACTGCCTATAAACGAGTTATCGTTTATAGTAAAATATAACACCAAAAATATAAGAATTTAGAACGGTGGTTTCTGCAAGTGGACGAGTCAAATTGTAATATAGTTAGTACAATGAAATAATTAGAAGTATTCTGAGGATCGTACCCTAAGGAGGATGGAATAAATTATGAAAATATTTTTACAATAATAAGTGTAAATAGTAGTAATTAATTCCTATATTATGATGAACTATAAAATAAATAATTGAGATAAAAATAAATAAATAAGAAAAATAAACAAACGATAAAAATCAATAAACTAATCAGGAAAACTAACTCACTTCAGGGTTTGTAATTAACTTTGGATTAGGTTTTTTGGGTGTATTAGCTACCGATTAACCAATTATTACCTGCTGACCTCTAATTAACTACTCGATTGGTTGATACTTGCTTATCTCCCGACCTCACTTTTGCAACCAGGATAAATTGTAACGACTCGAAAGTCAGTGGAGTCGAAAATGGTGGTTTCAGAATGTTGTTTTCCGATGATAGGATCAGTGAATATTATTTAGTAATATTTACAAGGATATTATAGTATTATATTGAAGTTTGATCTAATAATTTTGGATATTTGAAAGTTAGACAAGGTACAAGTTTATCAGTCCTAAAGTCGATGGTTTCAAAAATTGAGGTATCAGGGCCTTATTTTCGTAAATCAAACTTGCAAATATTTTAATTAAATATTTACAGATTTATTTTTGGTAGCGAATTGAATTTTGGTTAAGTAACTTTAATGATGTAGTTGTTAATTTAGGTACGAGACTAAATTGCTTACATGGTAGATGTGCAAAAAGATATTAAATTATCATATGTAATTTGTTTAGGGACTTGTATAATAATTAGGCCATTATATTATGTTTTCATAGTGGTCGGCTTTGTAATATATATTATGTATTATATATATGTTAAAACTTAAGAAAAATAAATATAAAATAAAATAAAAAATAACTAAATAATAAATATATAGAAATTGGAATAAAATCAAATTATTTTATCTTATTTTCTTTCATGCAAAAGCCGAAACAAAGGAGAAGAAGAGAAGACATCGGCGTAGGGGTTTTTAAAATCAAATTCAAAACTTGTTACTACAATTTAGTCTTTTTCTCATAATTTTTATGATTTCAGAATCTCGGTATTTCGAACTAGTTGACCCATGTCCTATTTTTCAGTACTGTTTAAGATTTTAGATGTTATCGTTGTTGAGTAGTTAAAGCTTTATGGACTAATTTGATAGATTTTTAGGTTAGAAGTGAAAAAGTACTAAATTTGATTTTGAGTAATATAGGGTCAAATTGTGAAAATTTTGAAATTTAGGGGTTTAATTAAGAAGTAGAAAGTCCTATAGGGACTCTAGGAAATTCGGCATAATGTTTGGATGATTAATGATAAACTTATGTTAGTATCGGTTTTGAGGATTTAATTGAAATTTATGCAAAAGTAGTATAAATTTTTTAATTAAATATGAATTGGTCTGTGAAATGTTAGTTTATTACATCTATTTAATTCATAGCTAACGTTGAATCGAAATCCTCGAGTAAGAAAGGAAAAGACAAGGTTGTCGACGAAGAACTCAAAATTTATGGTTTGTATTGTAACTCCCCTAACTTGTAATCGTCGCCAGAATAGGTTAAGTGTGACAGCCCAAAATTGACCCTAGTCGGGAAGTGGTTTCGGGACCGTTAAACCGAGTCACCGAAATGTTTGAATGTGATATTTATTGTCTAGAATATGTAATTATGAATGTGTGAAAATTTAAAGCTTCGATTTAGTCGATTGCATGTGAATTAAGTCAATAGGACTTATGTGAGAAAATTTTAAAATGTGATAGGTCAATGCGTAAGGACCTATTAGTGCATGTGGAAAAAAGGGGGGACTTGCATGTCAAATTCCCCCTAATAAGTAGTGTCCGGCCATGCTATGGGTGGAAACATGTTGGGAACATGTTGGCCTAGTGAGGTATGTAGGATAAAATATAATAAGAAGTATGGGGAATAAAGAAATGGAAAAAGGAAAGGATGTGTGTAATTGTTTCTTCCCCTCCCCATTGCCGTGAAAGTTAGAAAGAAAACAAAGAAAAAAAGTGTCCATCTTTCTTCATTTCCCCTTGGCCGAATGTTCTAAGGAAGAAAGAAAAACAAGTTGTGTTCTTTGGTTCTTCTTGGCCGAATTGAAAGGAAGAAGAAGGGAGTGAAGCAATCGGTCATCTTAGGTCACTATTAAGCTCAAGAGCAAAGGGGAAATAAATCCGATAAAGGGAAGGAAAAAGTGGTCGAATAGCCATCGGAATCGTTCGACGACATCCGAGGTAAGTTCTTGAGTAAGAGAGCTTAAATTATGATGTGATTAGATCATGTTTTAAGCAAATTAAAATCATGCTCTTTGTGTGGCTATTGAGCCGAATTTGCAAGAATGATAAATGTCTTGTGTTTGAGTTTTGCTAACGAAAATGAAATACGAATGGGCCATGATTTATTGTTAAATGTGCATGGTTATTTGAATGATGTCCGGGCTAAGTCCCGAAGGCTTGTGCTAAGTGACAATATCCGGACTAAGATCCGAAGGCATTTGTGCGAGATACTAATTCCGGGCTAAGCCCAAAGGCATTTGTGCGAGATACTAATTCCGGGCTAAGCCCGAAGGCATTTGTGCGAGATACTAATTCCGGGCTAAGCCCGAAGGCATTTGTGTGAGTTACTAAATCCGGGTTAAGTCCCGAAGGCATTTGTGCGAATTACTATAACCGGGCTATGTCTCGAAGGCATTTGAACGAGGAGCTATATCCGGTTAAATTCCGAAGGTACGTGATTTGGGAATGAATGAACTTGCTGTAAAATTCCAGTTAATACTCTCGAAACATCCCAACATTGAGGTATGTTTCGTATGTGCTTGAATTTAGTTGAGCCCTTACAAATAAGTATTCGCTCAGTTGATAAACGAGCTACCGGCCTTTGGCTGAGTTGATCTTTTGTGTATGTACATAAGGGTTGATAATGTGAAGCAAGTACGATATCGTAAATTTGTGCATATGAAATTATCCGTTTAGCTATATGAATGCTATACTTTTGTTGTGCTGGAATTCATTGCTCAAAACTTACTAAGCATAAATTGCTTACTCCGTTTCATTGCTCCTCTGTTTTATAGATTTGGTTCTCCAGCTATCGGACTCGGGATCTTGAGGTCAAAGTCGCCCACACTATCAAAGCCCCTTTTGGTACAATTTTGGTTGAACTTCGAAATGGCATGTATAGGACTACCCGTTTGTTGTGGGTCGTGGACCCTTTGGACTTGTATAATTTTGGATAGCCATGCGAAAATGGCTTATATGTGTTTGAGTATAATGTTATAATCATTCGGTGTGGATATGCTTGACAAAGGATTAGCCATAGGAATGGTTAATCACTATCATAAATTGTGCTATTTATGCAAAAAGGGCTAGTTGAATCATGGAAACCATGAAATAGGTAAAGTTTACCTTAAAGGCAGATGCTGACAGCAGCAGTGATGTAGATTTGGAAAATCACTAAAAATATTAGGAAAGGAATTAAATAGTGAATAAATTATGTAAACAAACCTTGATGAATCTAATTTCATAGGAAAGTAACGAAACAATCATACGGACAGTATGTTAAGAGATATTCAGGTTCTCGTGAGACAGGGCCAGAACAGTTTCTGGATTCCCTGTTCCGACTTTGGAAATTCACTATAAATTAACCAGAGATAATTAGGAGTCATACCATATATGTATAGATTCCTCTCTGAGTTTAGTTTCTATAGAAACAAACGGAATCAGTATTGAAGCTCTGTGCAGGGAGATATCCAGGTCGTAATGCGCAAAGGTCAGTGTAGTCGATCCCTGTAACATGGGAGACTTTGACTAATAAACTGTACTAATTGGCCCGACCAAAAATTCTAGAAAAAAATATGTAGATGGGCATATGAGTCTAGTTTCAGGGAAAAATCACGAAACTGATTTTTGAGTTGTGAAACTCAAGATATGATTTTTAAAGCGACTAGTACGCAGATTGGCAGTGTCTGGGAAATTTTTTTTTATAAGGGGTTTAAAGTCTGTTAACACCTCGTGTTCGATTCCGGTGTCGGTCTCGGGTTCGGGGTGTTACATTAAGAGACATTACCCGACTTATAACTCAGTTCAAAATGATAGTTTGTCAAATAACATTACATTTCAGTAAACAAAACTCATTCACATTCATTATATACTTAAATCAAGCATACAAAGCTTTAATCATGCATTCAGGACTAAATTGATAACATAGAAAAATTTAAGAAACTTATAAAAGTTTCAACATTTCAAATATCACACGCCCGTGTGAATAGACTGTGTGCCTCACATGGCTAATAGACACACTTGTGTCTTAAACCGTGTGGAAACAGAGCATACATACTGACTTGTGTCACACGGCCGAGGACACGCCCGTGTGCTAGGCCGTGTGAAAATTGGCAAGGATACTAACTTGGGTCACACGGCCAACCACACGCTCGTGTGCCTTTCAAAATGGCCTCACACGCCCGTGTGCTAGGCCATGTGCCAATTAAGGGGTATACTAACTTATGTCACACGATCAGTGACACACCCGTTTGTGAGTCCGTGTGACACACACGGCCAATAGACACACCCATGTGTCTAAGCCGTGTCAAACCTATAGGGTATACTGACTTAATTCTTAGTATACCCCGTGGGACACACAACCGTGTAACATAACCGTGTGTCACACACGGCTGAGACACACGCCCGTACCTTTGCTCGTGTGGACAAAAAAAGGCCATTTCCAAAGCCATTTTTCCACTCTATAAATACAAGCATTTATAAACATAATTGACCACATTTATGCAACTTAGTTGGCAATCAAAATAACCATTTCAATACACATTATAAACCATATCAGAACTTACCATTTACATATCCAAATACCTATTTAACCACATGTATAATCTATTCATCTAACATTTATATATCAATACATGTATAATCCATTCATCTAACATTTATATATCAATACTTCATTTGCATAATTTCATTCCATCTTTCCTTGCTAAAACATACCATAATTGAACACTTCAATTCAATCAAAATATAACATCAAAATAAGCTAAATCACATGGCTTAACATATACACAAAAATATGCCAAAGTCAAGATATCAAGTAGCATAACTATCATCCCTTAAACTAGCCTATACATGCCATATTTACAAATTCACAAGTTCAAAAGTACCAATCGGAATTTGGATAGTGTGATGTACAACCCCGACTTGTCCAGAACGAGTGAGCTAACAAAATTCTATAAAACATAGAAAAAGAAACAGAGTAAGCTTATAGCTTAGTAAGCCCGTATAATTCAGAATTAAACTTACCATTTATACATAATCAAAGCAATACAAAATATGCAACCAATTCAATTAATCAACACCTAATGAAAAGTATTCATCAAATGTTAGTCATTGTAAACATACATGAAATTATCCATTAAGACAATGCTTCTCATCATTCTAGATTCATATATCATGTATAACATTAATAACATTTATAAACCGTAACTCGTTAATATAACATTATTTAGGCCTGTTGAACCTATTAGAACTTCAAAGGATAGTCGAGTGAACAATGACAGTAATCCATCAATTCATCATCATACATGCTCTTTCGAGTCATGGTCGGTAAGCTCCTCCTGAGCTGATGAACAGTAAGCTCTTACGAGCTATGGTGAGTCTTGTAGGAGCTCAACCAATACGATAATCTCAGTAACACATCACTCGTATCCAATGAATTCATATAGTTCAAACAGGACTCGGTAACGAATACAATATATCATTAAGACATTTATATTTCAAGTATTTCAATTATATACATTCAATTCAATAATTACCAGTATAGAAAAGTTCGATTCTAATTATACGAACTTACCTTGAGTTGCTCGGATGAAAACTATCGTCTATTCGTAAACCTTTCCTTTTCCCCGATCTAGTTCCGATATTTGCTTATCTTGACCTATATGATATCAAATTAACTCATTCAAACTTTCATTCAATTTAATTTAGCCTAAAACATTCATTTTGGCTAATTTACAATTTTACCCCTAGACTTTTGACTACTTTGCAATTTAGTCCTTAACACATAAAAATGAAAAATTACACAATTAGACCATAACCCATGATAGCCGAATTTCCTATATGCTACTAGCAGCCCAAATCTTTCATTATTTCACACTTTTGACTACCACATTTTATATTTTCACAATTTAATCCCTATTGACATTTTTTTATCAAAAATCACTTTATAAAACTAGTATATCTATCATTAAACCTTCATAATCTATCATTAAACATTTAAATACTCAAGCATTCAACAATGGTATCATTTAAGATCCATAACAGATTCAAAAATGAAAGTACGGGCTAGCTAGAATAACCTACAACGAGCTCAAAAACATAGAAATCATTAAAAACCGAATCAAAATTACTTACTAATTGCTAGATGAGATTGCCAAAACTTTGAAGCTTTAAAAATGGCTTTTTAAGCCCTAACATTCGGTGGAGATGATAATAGATGATGATGAAAATGTTGTTTTATTTATTTTAACCTTTAATAACCAATTTACTAAATTAACCTTAAAACTAAATCATAATTTCAATAATGCCAAACCATGATATTCTACTATCAACATTTATGGGCTATTTATCATGCAAGTTCTTAAAATTTCTTTCTATAACCATTTGGTGCATTTAACTAATTAAAATTTCTTTCTATAACCATTTGGTGCATTTAACTAATAGATCTCATATTTTATGCGTTACACGATTTAGTCCTTTTGATCGAATTAAGCGTTTAAACAGTAAAATTTCTTAACAAAAATTTCACGTAATTAATCTATCATGCTGTAAATCTTATTAAAATAATAAAATAAATATTTTTACTTTGGATTTGTGGCCTCGAAACCACAGTTCTGATTTGACCTAAAAACAGGCTGTTACATGTATTTCTATAATCCAAACTTTAAAATGATGCTTTTGTACATGGCATTATTTGGTAAGTGTATATATATGTGTATAAGGTGAGTTAGTCTTTTGAAATGATATTATTGAGATGTGAATTTGAATTGGAATGAGATGATCGGATTTTTATTAATGACAAGGTGTCAAATTGCATAGTTGTAAAGATATTGTTTAATGTATGTTATATTAGATTTGAAAATGACAATACTATTATATAAAAAAAGTGATATAATGGAATGAAATATAGAATGGAATGTGATTTGGAAATTTAAGTAGTGAATGGTTATGTAATTAAGGAATAATGATAAGTTAAGTATGAACTGAATCGAACTATAATTGTGATAATGTTGCATAGCATCATTTATTTTAACGTGAGCATATAAATATTTTGTAATTTTTACTTCTATGTTTGGTTTATAGAAATACCATTGAGTTATAGTTAGCGTAAATTTTTTTTCTAGTGCGCAGGTTAGGTATCTAGTAGATTTATCGTCATCTTAGTATCCAGTGACGATCCCAAACTCAAATGTTGGTGAATGGTCTTTTGTTGGTTTTGGCATGTACCTAGGTTATAATATGTTAGTTTAGGTCATTTTTCATCATAATAGTCTTTTTCGGTATGTAAATATGTATCTGTGTGATGAAAATGGTCAATTTGTAGATAATTTGAAAGTGTTTTGCTTTGGGTTAAATGCTTAGTTATGTTGTAAGAATTGGTGGAAGTCAAATTATAATTATGTTTTCCTTATTAGCCTTGGAAGTCTTATTACCTAGCTTGTAATGTTAGAATAGTCATCTAATATGAAATGGTTAAAAAACTTAATGTGCTTAAGACTAATATGTTTGATCAATTTCATTTTGAGTTGCTTTGAATCATTGAAATGTGGTGCCAATGAGGGCATATTGGTTAGGCGCTTAGGTTGAATGATTTAACATGTTTTAAGCTTGGTAGAATAAGTTTTTAAGGTTTGTATATGGTTAATTTTCGTTTGGCTTGGTACTCAAGTAATGTACGTAAATTTGCCTTGTTGTAGAAGCTTTTTTAGGTGCACATGGCTTGGGACACAGGCTATCACACGGTCATGCGTCAATTTGAGTTTAGGTATAGGTTTGACACGGTCTGCGACACAGCCATGTGATCATATTTTGAATATACACATAGTTTGGGACATGACCATGTGACCCACATTTCGATTTGTATACGATTTGGCCACACGACCATGTTTCTAAACTACACGATCTGAGCTCTATCATATGGTTTGACCACACAACCATGTGACCCCCTTGTTTGAAAATTTTCTCAATATTTTTGTTTTTTATTCAAATTGATCCCTGTTTAGTTCTGAATTGTTTTAAAGCTTTCGTATAGACAATAATTACCTGAAATTGATTTAAATAATGTAATTATGCATGCACGTATGTGATTATTTAATAATTATTTGTGATTTGGATTATAAATTGTTTGTAATTATGTGGTATTTGTTAAAAACACTCTATTACTTGATTGGACTAGGTAAGGTGTGTTACATAAATTATGATTTACTTGGTTTGACTTATCTCCCGACCTCATTTAGCCTATGATAACATCCTAAAGTTGTCAATCCTAGTGGTTTAAGAACACATAATTTATTCCAACTAACCCCTCTTGAGAAAACCTTAAATCCTCTATTAATCACATCCCTTCCACTCGTTAATCTCCCCTAAGGGATTTAGCCACTCATGTGATTCATAATCTCTATTCAATTGAACAAACCATGTAAAAAGCACAATTTTTTTGGAAGAGAAAAGTAATTTGAATAATCATGGATTTGATATCAAATGGAGAACGGAGTAGCAAATTGATTGATTGGAAGAAAGAAGTAAATTGAATGAAAGAAAAGATAAACTGAAATACTTCAATGATATAAATAAACTCTCATATAGAAACTAATTCTAAGAGGAAAAACAGCTAGTTTATAAAAAGCTAAAAAAAACAATTGAAATACTTGAATAATATAACTAAACTCTAGGACGACTTAGTTACTTCAAACCCCTAATGTCTTATTTATTGAAGTGTTGGCAGCCTAAATTAGGTCTTCGGCACATCCTAGGTCTTTGTATAAGGTTTATTTCATGGATGAAAATAGCCTTGCCATCTTTGGGCAACACGTCAACCTGTGTTGCGCCACATAATGACATGCAAAATACGCCTTGTGTCATTCGTTTCATGCTTTGACGTCCCAGGAAGCTTGTGCATCACTCGTCCCTTACTTCCATATCAATTGGGCCTATAATTCTTCATCCTACACACTCAATTGAATATATTAGTACTACCTAAGGGTCATGTCGGCCTATTGGGTCACAACACTTATAAAATGTGATAAAAACACTTATTTTACTAATATTTAATCCTAAGGCCTAAATATTGAAAATGTAAAATAAAATCCTAAATTGCAAAATAAGGTCCTTAAGTACGGAAATGACCGAATTAACTACTAAATTTGACGACAGGCCAATGACACATTCATGTACGGGAGACACCAGCATCGTTTTTTATTGGCTGTTGCACAGGATGGTAATCGAAAAATCTTGCCAATAGTTTTTGCAATAACACTCGAAGAATCCAAAGATGATTGGGATTTCTTCTTGACTAAGCCTCTGGGATCGTGCACACCATAGGTATTTTATATGACATATAGGGTCTAACTATATAGGCCGAAACCATAAGGATGCAGAACGACAACATGCCATTAACATGGGTAAATTGTACATAGTATTTTCTTTATCATTATTCAACATATACATTGTTTGCAATGCGTGGATATAATATTTATTGTCATTAACAGGTTATGAGCTTGTCCAACATCGATTCCATGAAATGTTAGAGAAATTGTGGGTTGTAAACCCACTTTATGAAATCATATGATAGAGGACTACGATATGGGCACATGACAACGAACCTAGTGGAATGCATTAATTTTGTATTAAAAAGGACATGTCATTTGTTGGTAACCTCGATGGTGAAAGGACTGTATTTTCACTTTGCAGCCTTGTTTGCAAAGTGGGTTGAGAAATACGAGGGACAGATAAAGGGTGGGCACTTTTGGTGCGAGACAGTGCTAAAAGATAAAGGAGAAAATGCAGAGAGAGTGAACTCTATGTCTTCAGTGTGTCACTCACATTGAAATCAAATATTTTGGGTTACGAAGTTCCATAGAATCAATGATAGTGTTATCGAGGGAGTGTACTGTATAGTCCTGAGACAAAAGACCTACGACTATGGGAGGTTTCAAACACTTCGTTATCCATGCACACATACAGTTTCGGTATGTGCCTTGGCACATGTAGATTGCATGAACTATGTAGACGAAGTTTAAAAACTACACCACAAATATAGTGTTTGGAAATCTACATTCCCACCCGTATTGGATGAAAGGATGTGGCCTCCTACCTCACACGCTCCTTTTAAGTTGGTACCGAATATTACCTTGTGACACAAGCCAAAAGGTTAGCCGAATGCAACTTGGATACGAGACAATATGGATATTTGGGAGCGAACAAACCAACCTAGGTTATGCAGTTACTATAGGAACTCAAGGCATACTATGTTAACATGTCCACAACTGGAGGGAACATCGAGGAGAGCACCTAATTAAAACACTAACTCATTCTCATTGATAACATAAAAAAAGCAAACGTATAAACAAACAAACCATATGATTTTTTTGTTTATTCATTTATTTTTCAGAAAATTGTAAGTTAATATTAAGCACTTAAGTAAGATATATTACAATACAAAAAAAATAATTTTTTTCTCGTACCCTGTAAGTAAATCCTTACTTTTTGAAAAGATTGTAATAAATGGAATGAGAAAAACTTAAATGAAAAAAAAATTGGAACTTACTAAATGATATGGTACAATACAAACCAATTTAATAAATTTGATGGGTAGGTTGAAAATAAGTGTACATTTGGGATGTAAAATAAATAATATAATTTGGTGTCAATGAAACTGGAACAAGTACATTATGGGTGGAAACATTTATTATAACACAAATTAAAATTTAACAAACTAAAAAATGAAGTCTTTAATAAAAATTACAAATAATATAATCATTGAAGTCCCGAATGTGTGCCATAATTAGGTGGGCGTTAGGTACAAATAGGGTTTCGTTGAACATGCTGGGGTGTCGACTCTTCATCTTATTGATCTTCATCTTAACCTCAACCTCAATGTTGATCTTCATCTTTATCTACTTCCTCCGTGTTTGAGTGTGTTTGGGTCTTAGGAGCCCATCATACATCCCCCGTTGTATTAATAGGCAATTGCAAAGATTACCCACCTTGGTAAAACAACAATGCTGGGGGTGTTTGCGACACTATTAGAAAATAACTGTATGGTGTCACATAACCCAATTGCAGATAAAATGTAGGAATTATCGGTGATACTGGATACGTTGGTGTTGCTAGTGGCATTGTATGTAATATGGTGCAATGGGTGGTAGTATTGCGAAAAATAAACTTAGAGTAGGTGTTGATGTAGTGAATGATGGTGCATGTTGTAGTATTTGTGTAAAAAAATTGGGTTAGCACCAAAAAATATGAACCATATTGACCAGGAGGTTTTTCACCCATTGGGTCCTTCGTGAGGAGCTGGAGTAGTTGTTGATCCCCTCGTGGCATGTTCTCCCGACCTAAGCTTGTTGGGCACTCATCTTGGCCTTTTACGGAGATGTAGCCTACAGTTGCATCCGAAAGTAGATACAGCTTACTGTTCTGCCTGAACCAATCCATGTAATTCAGAGATGTTGCCAACTCTAGTGTAAGAAATGGTTCACGTGTTGGTAAGTAATCAGACCTACGTTGCCACATCTTAATATAGTTATTATGGAATATTGGTTGGTCTTCCTCAAGTCTCCCCTACAAGTTGATCTTATGCAGGTGGTCGAGATCCTAAGGTAGCGGCGAAATATGTTGCATACACTTGAGCTGTCGCATCACTCAGTCGAATTTGTGCATCTCGAAAATTGGAAAAATGATCATTGGCATTTTGATATGCCAGATGTTGTAACTGGCCAAAAATTTGGTCAGGATGCATTCTTGAATTCTCAGATCAGCATATGGCATCCATAAAAACTACAGTATGAATTTATTAATTTTAACATGTGTCTAATTGTAGAAAAACATAGCAAAATGTTAAAACAAATAGACATTTTCCATTGAAAAAGAATACTTCCAAGAGATCGAGCTTATTGTATTTATACAACAATTTTTACTAAACTGATTCAAAGACTTTGTTAACAGAAACAACTACTTTAACTGTTAAATGCTTAACAAACTAACAGTTAATTGTTGACTTATTCCTTGACATTCACCCAACTAATGTACCTCTGTCATCTTCTACTTTGCAAGGACTCGAATCTGCTGACAACTTTAAGTTGTGTCCTCAATCTGGTAAAACACCCAGCTGAAAGAGGTTTGGTAAGCACATCAGCCACCTGGTCCTGAGTTGGAACATGACCAACGACTAGCTTTCCTGTGGTCACCTTTTCATGAACAAAAAATAAATCAAGCTCCACATGCTTGAACATAGAATGTAGAATTGGATTAGCAGATACGACTACTGTACTTGAATTGTCACACCATAGAGCTGCCTTTCTAGCAAGCTGAACTCTTAATTCTCTCAACAAAGACTCCAACCAAGTAACTTCTACTGTAGCATGAGCAAGGCTCTTGTATTCTACTTTTTCTAAAGAATGAGATACCACCTGTTGTTTCTTTGAACCCGAAGATACAGGATTCCTACCAAGAAGAATACAAAAAGTCAATGTTGAGCGCCTGTCATCAGGATCATTTCCCCAACTAGCATATGAGTAACCAACAAGAGATAGATGAGACGCAGTCCTGAAATAAACATCATGATCTATCGTTGTCTGTAAATATCTTAAAATATGTTTAACAGCTTTGAAATGATGATCGAGGGGCTTGTGCATGAATTAACATACCCTATTGACAGCAAACATAATATCAGGCCTAGTAATCATGAGGTATTGAAGGGCCCTTATGATGTTCATATATTCTGATTCATTGTCAATAGGACTCCCTGTATGAGCAGAAAGTATACAAGAAGATATCATGAGAGTAGGTGTGCCTTTGGAATATTCCATGCGACTTCTTTGCAGCAAGTCTTGAACGTATTTTTGTTGACTAAAAAAGAGCCCTGAAGTTGTATGTGTGACTTTGATGCCCCAAAAATAACTTAACTATCCCAAATTTTAAGAGAAAATCTCAAATCTAAGGACTTCACAAAAGTGTCAAAACTTGACTGATAATGTCATCAACATAGACCAATACATATAGAAGAATCTCACCAGACTGTTTAAGAAACAAAGAGGAATCATATTTTGATAACACAAAACCAGAGGCAACAAGATGATCTCTCAACCTTTGAAACCAGGCCCGAAGTGCCTGTTTGAGGCCATATAGTGTTTTATTAAGCTTGCACACTAATGGTTGATCTCTATTATGATGTTCAAAACCTGGGGGCTGAAGCACGTATATTTCTTCATTAAGATCCCTATTAGCAAAAACATTATTTATATCTACTTGCTTCAAAGCCCAGCCAAACAAAACCGCAAGGGAATAAACCACTTAGATTGTTGTAAGCTTAACAACCGAACTAAAGGTTTCATGGAAATCAATATTTGCTTCCTGAAGATACCCTTTGACAACAAGTCTGTCTTTATAACAAGCCACAGAGCCATATGCATGTCTCTTGATTTAAAAAACCCATTTACAGCTTACTACTCCCATGTTTTATTATGCATAGTGCATAATCAAACGTGGGACATAAAAACTCTTCGTCAATTGTCAAAGGCTCATGTTTAGCTAACTCAATAGCATAAAGCTTTGGTTTGAAAATACCATGCTTAAACTGTGTTTGCATAGGATGTGTGTTGGAGCTAACAGGTTCAACTGAAAGTGTAAGAGCAACTCCAAACTAATCTATAGGAACACTAGTAGAAACTGAGTCAGAACAAGAAGAAGATGCCCTAAGTGACTTCTTGAGAGAACCACTTGATTGATTAATAGGTGTGAATACTCTAATAGTCAGCCTTTGAATGGAACCAGATAAGGAAGCAGCAGTACCAGTACCAGGTGATGGAACGTCTAAAAGTCCAAGATGATAGATAGGTGTGGGGACTCTAGAATTCAATGCATCACTAGAACCAAATAAAGAGCCAGCAGCTCCAGGATCAGATGATTGAGCAGCTGAAATACCAGAAGTCCATTTACTTAGGATTTTATGAAACAAAGGAATACTTGATTGTTGATGCATCATTGATGAGATGGTCTTTGTAGAATGAGTCTTTGTCTTGGTAAATGGATAGGAAGCTTCATCAAATATCACATGCCTAGACACAAAAATTCTGCCACTATCATCAAGATATTTATAACCTTTATGATTAGGACTATAATTAAGATAGGTGCAAACTCGAGATCGATATTAAAGTTTATACTTATTATAAGGTCTAAGATACAGGTAACAATAGCAGCCAAAAACCTTAAGGAACATATAATCTGGTAAAGTATGATACAACCGTTCATGAAGGGGTTTCCCTTTTGGAACAAACATGGGAAGCCTATTGATAAAGTAAACAGCATGCAAAAATGCATGACCCCAATGATGCATGGGCAAGGAAGCTTGAATAAGCAATATGAGACAGATATGAGTCTGTCGGATATTGATCCCATGAGGATAGTTGTCTTTTGTCTATCAATGTTAGTGCAATAAATAGATAGGAATGAGATAAATTATGAATGTAGTTGTTGAAGCAATAACTTGAAAATAATAAGATGAAATATGATACTGATAAACTGGGATCCCTAAGTGAATGTTCAAAAGAATGCTAAGTGCTCACAAGGTATAGAAAGATAGGTGATTGTATATGCTTTAAATTGCAATGAATATCTTACCAAGCTTAACTTCTATATTTAATCAAAGATTTAAATATGCACATTAGCCACACCTTTAGATGATGGAAATGGAACACTATTAAGAACAAGTGGATTAAATTCCTCTAATCCTCAAGCAATTTCTGTTTTCATGCGTGTTAGCTTGAACTGTCACTGCACCTTTCAGTGTCAGTGACCGCAATAACACTTTTGGGCTAAAAACATTCAAACCCAAAGATTAAACAATAGAAGCAAGATTGAATAAAATAGCTTTTAACCCATAAATCATGTGTACTTCTATACTAACATGAAATAGAAAGTAATCACAAGCCTTTAGAAAAGAAAAATAAATGAAACAAGTGGAGAATACTATTCTTAGACAACTCAACGTGAATCTATCTATTCCTTCTTATGTCGCACTCAGGGCTCATTGTCAAGAGCTAAGCTGCATCCTTTTCACGATGGTTCACCTGTCGGAGCTTAACCCACCATAGCCGATAGCTTCAAGGGATAGGTTGAAGAAAATCCTCCAAAAATCTCTCTCCCTTTCTTTTTATGTGAATATATTTTTTTCAAATAGCCCAGGTGTCCTTTCATCAGAATCATGTTGCCTTTGTACGTACAAGTTAGTTGTACCAGACTGGATAGCTCATGCATTTTTGTTCCTATCTGGATAGCTGTCAGGTTCGGCAACAATTTTGGGCGCAGTCTGAAAGTACTCATGCAGTGACATCAGTACCAAAACATGAAAAAATTAAGGATAAATAAGTTGAGATCCACTGAGTTATAAAATGTAAATTACTGAACTAGAAATGCTAAAATATGTGCTAAGGATATCTAAATGGGAACAATTTAATAAGTAAGGAGAAAACATGTGTTCTTTCTTGTATTATCAGACATGTTTCAACCAAATTTCTGTGTTTCCTCTCGACAATTCCATTATGTTTAGACGTATGGGGGCAAGTCAACCTGTGTTGAGCTCCAAGATGAGAGAGGACATTAACCAGTGGTCTGTACTCACCACCCTAGTCACTTTGAAGCATTTTAATTTTGCACACAAACTGAACTTCCACAAACTTATAAAACAAAGTAAACTTGGCAAGAACTTCAGCCTTTGTCTTTAAGAGATAAATCCAATTATATCTATAACAACCTATTTTTTAGTGAAATCAGAATAGTGGTTTTGGGACCACGAATCCAATCCAGAAAGAAGGTTTAATTTTATTTTCATTATATGGTCCGTATTATAATAGGCATGTCAAGTGAAAATGTTGATAGGAAAATTTTATCGATTTAGTGTTTAATTATGAGAAGGACTAAATCGCATAAAATGCGAAAGTTGAATTCTAGCAGCTATAAGGATCAAATAGCTATGGAATTCAAAACTAGAGGTCCTTATATGGTAATTAGACCATTAAAGAAAAGTATGTAGATTCTTGGTGACTCATCCATGAAAAAATTAGAAAAGGTCAAGGTTTAAATTGAAATTTGAAATAATTAAATTAATTAAAAGATGATAAAAGAAAATATCATCTTATTATTGTCATCTTCAACCTAAAATTTTATGGAAACCTAGGAGAGAGAGATGAAACTTTCAAGGCTTAATTGGGTAAGTTCTCTTGTCCCGTTTTTAGTAATTTTGGTATTTTTGAAACCGGGAAAAACTTAATCTCTTTATTTGAGGGATTAATTTGAAAAGTTATCAAGGTATGAAAATGGGTCACTAGAAATTAGAAATTTTGGTAGAAAATGAAAGATTTTTGAAAGATAAACAACTTTTACAAAGTGATTTTTGATGAAAACATGATTTAGGGACTAAAAAGAAAAGTTGTAAAATTTGATGAAAAATTCTGAAATTTTATGAATACATGTGCTAGAAAATTTTTAATGGGGCTTTGGTTAGGCTTGGAATAGGGAGTAATTTGCACAAGTTTCATTTTCTAGGCCTAGGGACAAAATCTAAATTTATGGAAAAGTTAAGGGCAAAATGGCAATTTTGCCTAGGACGTAAATTGAGTCCATTCAAATATGAAATGTTTGAAATTGATGGTTAAATTCATTTGTATAGATCTGAAAAACACTAATTCAAGGTTAGATCGAGGAAAAGAAAAGATTTCAGATTAGTAGACTTTTACGTGAATAAGTGTCGAGGTAAGTTCATGTAACTTAATCCGGCATGTGAATATGTTTAATTGAATGTTGTGTTGTATGAAATGTGATTTATATTGATGCACATTACTTGAATGTTACAATGAGAAACTTTATACATGCTTGAAATAGTGATAAAGGGGTTAAGTCCCGATTGAATGTTGAATTTCGATGATTGTATGCGCTTTCCCGAAACAAATAGGGTCCTACATTTGTTGCAAACGGGATTTAGCTCAGACGAGTAATCCCAATGACCTTGTTATAGAAAGGACTTAGTCGGGACGGGTAATCTCGATATAATATCTCTCGACTATAAGTTATGATTAAGGTTTAGCTTGGACTGGTAATCCTAATCGAGCTCCTCTGAGCATACGTTATAAAAAGGATTTAGCCTGGACTGGTAATCCCATTATACAATATGTGGCTCAAGAGAGTGCTTCTTGGTTAAGTGCCCTAACGGGTGATCTCCATAATAATTGATGGAATAATGAATCGTACACCTCGAGTGTACAACTTGAGCCTTCATCAGAATTTCAATGATTCAACTGACATAGAACTCTTGACATGGTATGAGAATCTTGAGATGAAATGAAAATGACTTGAAAGAATATTGCTTGATGAGCTCATCTATGTTACCTGATTGATATGAATATTTTGGTGACTAACATGTTTGATTGAATGCATGTGATTAGGCAATTTAGCCAAATTGATGGAAACATAACTTTGTATGCCTAAATTTTAATAAACAAGAGTGGTAAGTTTAGTTTCCATTATACGAACTTACTAAGCATGTAATGCTTACCCCATTTTATTTTCCCCATCATTATGAAGAGTGCCACATCTCTCGATCTCTATCTTCTTTAGCAGACATCGAGGCTTTAAGACCAATTGGCACGTGCCCAAAAAGGGATGTTGCATTGCCTGAATGAATGACATGATTTTGATGATGTTGCTATGATGATGGAAGTTGTGTCATATGTGTATGTATAAAAAAAAAAGTCGAGTCAGAGGTCCTACAACCCCTCCCCCTTACCGAAATGGTACTTATAATGGAATTTCATGAGATTTGTATTGAATAAGTTTCTGGTTGAGAACCCAAAGAGTTCAATGATAGAATAATTATAAGTATGATCAGAGATTAAAAATGAGCTGATAAGTAAAGTCAGAGCCAGTAAAGTATCGGATTGACGTAAAGATTATTGGAGTTATGCACTGTCCCAGTTAGAAAAGGAATTCTCTTTGGTAAATCGAATTACTCAGGTGCAAGGTCGAAAAAAGTGTAAATCGAAAATTATTCAGAACTGGCCTTCTTTAGTGAATGGTTTAATATGAAATTTGTGATGGCAGAACTAGTTGGGGAAATGATATTTGAAATGTGAACTATCTGAGTGTGATAGTTATGACTGGACAGACTATCTGAGTGTGACAGTTATGACTGGACAGATTTAGCAGTCTCTTTTGAGATGTTCTATATGTTTACCCGTTCTTGGAAATATTTCTATGGCTATTGATCTTTTGAAAAAAATTTTGTTATATGGGAATGTCTTCTAATTCTGGTGTTGGATGAAAGCATTGGTAGTCTGACTGGTTTATAATTTATATTGCTCTATTTCATCGGGTATTCTATTTCATTTCGTCTGATAAGAATTGATGAGAAAATACATATGATATTATGATTCTGTTTCTTCTGCTTGATGCTTCATTTGATATATATGTATGTGAAGATATATTGTTCTTGTTATATTTGATTCTAGTGGGATTAAATGATGTTTTCTTTTGGACTTTCTTTCTTGAAGAATTATCGGGGTATTCTGTATTTTCTCTATGAGTTTGGTTTTCGATTCTCTGACATAGTATCGTGTCTTGGGTTTCTTTATCCTGGATCTTTTTATTTTGGATTTCTTTATTCTGAGTTTTTCTATCTTGAATTTCTTTATTCAGTTTTCTTGTTATCTTTATTCCGTAATTTGTCAATTATGACTCATGTTCGGAGTGCATTCTTTAGCTCGTGCTAAACATGTCAAGTATGACTATACTTCTGATTTGATTTGGGTGAAGTGGTGATTTCAGTATTGGGATTTTTCTAATTTCTATGTAAGGATTTGACATCAATAAAGGCATAAGTGATAAAAGGGCGAGTTTCAATCGGTATGGTGAATTATTTATTTGAAAGATTTCATCTGACAATTATGTCAGGATTATTTTTCCCAAGTCTGATAATAGAATTTCATTTTGTATGGATAAAAGAATAAATAGTCTGAACGAGAAGTGTATATTTATTAGAAAGAGTTTGATATTAGTTAAAGTAACTACGAATGATAAGGTTTTCGTTTTGTGAAAGCTGAAAATTTTGTTACATGTTGACAAAGTTCGGATAGATGAGAATATTGGTAACCGAAGCGTCTGAACTAGACTAGTCTACATTGAGTAAAGACTTTCTGACTTTCAGTAATGTACTGTTGTATGAATTGTGATGTGTTTCAAGACAGTGAGGTAATGTGATAGTTTAGAGCATTCGATGTTACATAAAATTTGAGTTGTTAAAGGGGTTAAAGCCCAGCATTGGAATCTATCAAAATTATCCTTGTCAGTGTTGATATTGGGATGGAAATGAGAAGGATTATTCTTGAGGCCATATCAGAATTATTTCTATGGCGAAAAGAGGAAAATGTGATGTATCGTATTGTTAAATGTTTGGCGAGATCTATAAATCATATCGGTATTGAATGAATTCCTACTCATCAGATTCATGGAATTTCAAGTCTCTTTGATTGTTGGATTTCTTAGAATTCCGGTCTCTATTAAATCAAGTTGAGATCCGGGTTTTATATCATGATATCATGGGAAACTGAGAAGGGTTGAAAATTTAAGAACAATTAAGAGATGAGTCCGTAAACTTTCAGAATATATGAGAAATTAAAGAGATATATTGGAGGCATCGTCTGAGTGAAAGTTCTTCAGCATTGAATATGAAATTGAGGAATCTAAGTGAAGACCACTTTTCCAGTAAGATTTTCGGGGACGAAAATCCCTAAAGGGGGGGAGAGTTGTAATATCCTAATTTGGGCCTAGTCGGAATGGTGGTTTTGAGACCACAAATATGAGATAGAAATAATTATTTTATAATTATTTTGAGGTCTATGATATGATTGCATGATTGTGTGAAAATTTTGTGAAGAAATTCTATGCATAAAGTGCTTAATTTGAAGTTAGGGACTAAATTGAATAAATTGCAAAACTTGTGTTCTAGAAGCATTTTGCATAAAATTGAATTAGATTATTAATTAGAGGTCCTTAAATATTAATTTGACCAATTTCTAAAAAAACTGGACAAAAATAGGCTTGGAAGGGTAAAAATTTAAAGAATAGTAAAAAGGGCATTTTGGTCATTTAAGGGTAAAATGAATTAAAAGACAAATTTTAAAACCCAAATGTGTCCATCTTCAACCCCATGGCCGAATATAGCAAGGAGAAACCATGGCTAGGGTTTTTCAAGCTTCCAAGCTCGATTGTAAGTCCGTTCTAGCCTCGTTTTTAATGTTTTTTTTACGTTTTTGGAGTCGCAGTAACTTGATTTAGCTTATGCTAGCAATAATTCAACCTAGGGTTCATAATTGGAAAAATACCCATAGGTGAAATTTTTGTATTTTGGTGTTTTATGATAGAATATGAGGTTTTAAATTATGTTAGACAACTTGTGCTACTCGGTTTTAAGTGAAAACGAGTAAAAGGGCTTAATCGGTAAAAATACCTAATAGTCATAAGTACATGTTAGAGTGAGAATTTGATGTTGCTATAGAAGGGAAAAATGACCAGCATGTCATAAAACATAAGAAAATAGGCTGAAGTTTAATTTACGAGCTTTGGGGAAAAAGTGTAAATATGCAAAAGTTTAGGGGCAAAACTATAATTTTACCAAAATATGATTTTGGGTCAATTTGAATAATGTGAGTCCTAATTAGACTATATTTTAAATGATAGAGCAAGGAAAACTAAAATTCGGGCTAAAATGGGGAAAATACCAAGTTATGGACGAAATGGTAAAAGTAGCCATTTTCGCATACGAGGTAAGTTCATATGTAAATGTTGGTAACATAGTTATTATTTTAAATGTTTTAATGTTATTTAAATGATATGATAATTATTATGAAATATTATACTTGTGATAATTGTTTGATAATATGTCAAATTATGTGATATACTTGGAAAATGTGAAATACTACCGAGTACCGGTATCGGCATTCCGTAGAAGATGGTTGAGACACATGATTAGGAAAAAGGTCCCGTTGAACCTTAGGAATGGATTAGGATACAAGTGACATGTCACTGGGATATTTGGGCATCCGAACTCGTTGAGTTGAGTCCGAGTTCACTTATGGATGCGAATGTCCGAACTCGTTGAGTTGAGTCCGAGTTTGTGAGATGTAACTAGGTATCCGAGCTTGTTGAGTTGAGTCTGAGTTCACTTATGGATGCGAACGCCCGAGCTCGTTGAGTTGAGTCCGAGTTCGCTTATGGGCGGGTTACATGGTAGCTTGGCTACATATGTGGCACTTATGTGCAAACTTTCCATGTATCCGAATTATATTCCGATGTGTTCAACGGGTAAAGTTCTACTCAAATGGAGGAATACTCGAGATGAAAGGGACATTTTGGTAAGTGTTGTGAAATGGATACTTTGAACAGGTATGTACTTAACCCTCGGGTTGAAAACTCAATATAACAACAATATGGTAAGATGATAAATGAAAATATGATATGAATGTCTTGGTGATGATTATGCAAATGATGTTTTATGTTTGCTTATATGGTTATGTTACTTGCTATTTGCATGTGAACTTACTAAGCATTTACACTTACTCCCTCCTTTTCATTCCTTGTAGTTTTGACAAGTCAGCTCGGAAATCGGGAACGGTCGGAGGCTCACTCACACTATCCGTATACCATCTTGGCATAATGGCTTGTATATTTTGGGCATGGCATGTATATCATTATAATCATTTTGTATATATGGTATTATGATATGGTTATTGAGTGGTATGGAAATGCTTGATAATGATTAGCCATTGGAATGGCTAATCATGATCATATTTGGAGTTATGTATGTCAAATTGCTAGCTAATCCATGGAAACTATGAAATAGATAAAATTTACCATAAAATAGATTCAGACATCAGTAGTGATGTGAATTTGAAAAACCACTAAAAATATTAGAAATGGAATTAAATGATGAATAAGTTATGTAATTGAAGCTTGATGAGTCTATTTACATATGAAAGAAACAAGATAGGTATATGAGTTATATTTTGTGAGATATTTAAGTTTTGGTGGAACAGGGTCAGAGTGATCTCTTTATCCCCTGTTCTGACTTTAAAAATTCACTATAAATTGTACAAAAACAATTAGATTTGTATTTTACATGTATGAAATCCTTATTGAGTCTAGTTTTATAAGAAATAAATGGCATAGTCATTGAAACTCTTTACAGGGATATATCTAATTCGTAATACACAGGGGTCAGAGTAGTCGAACCCTGAAATAGGGGAGCCTTTAACTAATAAACTGTACTAACTGGCAAGACCAAAAATTATAGAAAAAAATTAGTAGATAGATATATGAGTCTAGTTTCAGGAAAAATTTACGAAATTTGATTTTGAGTTTCGAAACCCGAGATATGAATTTTTAAGCGACTATAATGCAGATTGCTAGCTTGTCTGGAAGTTTTAAAAATAAATTGTTTGAGCTGTTAAATTGATGAATTAAGTTTAGTAACACCTCAAGCTTGACTCTGGCGACAGTCTCAGGCGTGAGGGCATTACAAATATACCAGCTTAGGGGTGAATGGGAGACAAGGGACCTTAAATTGATTAATTATCTAAAGGTAGTCTTGGAGTTACTTGAGGAGTTTGGTAAAATCACCTTCAATTATCTCCCACGGGACGAAAATCAGATGGCGGACGTTTTGGCAACATTGGCTTCCATGATTAAAGCAAATAAACAAGAGAATGTGAGACCAATTCAGATGAGCATTTTTGAGGTTCCGGCTCATTTCTGTAATATCAAAGAAAAGGAAAAGGATGACCATCCTTGGTATCAAGATATACTACGGTATGTGAGAAATCGTGAATATCCTGAACAGGCAACTGAGAAAGACAAAAGAAATTTGAGAAGGTTAGCTTGTGAATATGTACTAGATGGGGATATCCTTTATAAAAGAAGGAAAGATCAGGTACTTTTGAGATGCGTTGACGCTGTAGAGGCTAAACAAATCCTGGAAGAAGTACATGAAGGAGTTTGTGGTACACATGCTAATGGCTTTACAATGGCAAAACAAATCATGAGTTTTGGATACTATTAGTCTACTATGGAAGGAGATTGTATCATTTATGCCAAGAAATGTCATAAATGCCAGGTATATGGAGAGAAGATCCATGTACCACCTTCACCCTTACATGTTATGACTTCTCCATGGCCCTTTTCCATGTGGGGCATGGATGTCATTGGGTCAATATCGCCAAAAGCTTCGAATGGGCATCGTTTCATTTTTGTGGTCATTGGCTACTTCACAAAATGGGTAGAGGCGGCTTCTTATGCTAGTGTCACCAAGTCAGCAATAGGGCGATTCTTGAAAAAGGAGATCATTTGTCGGTATGGAATGCCTAAGAGGATCATATCAGACAATGCATTGAACTTGAACAACAGCACGATCGCAGAAGTCTACATCCAATTCAAGATTAAACATCATAATTCATCACCATATCGCCCAAAGATGAATGGGGCAGTGGAAGCTGCTAACAAAAACATCAAGAGGATAGTGGGGAAAATGACTGAAACCTACAGAGATTGGCAGGAGAAATTACCATTTGCACTCTTAGCCTACTGAACGTCCATCAGAACCTCTACTGGGGCAACTACTTTCTCGTTGGTTTATGGGATGGAGGCAGGGTTACCTATTGAAGTTGAAATACCTTCTCTTTGAATTTTGTCAGAAATAAAGCTAGATGAAGCAGAATGGATTCAATCGCGATATAACCAATTGAACTTGATTGAAGAAAAGAGGCTAAGGGCTATTCGTCATGGTCAGATGTATCAGAAGCGAATGATGCGAGCTTATGATAAGAAGGTTCGTCTAAGAGAATTTCACGAAGGGGACTTGGTGCTGAAAAAGATCCTTCCCATACAGAAAGACTTTAGAGGAAAATGGATGCCGAATTGGGAAGGGTCGTATGTTGTAAAGAAGGCTTTCTCTGGAGGTGCTCTGATTTTAATAGAAATGGACGGGAAAAGTTTACCCAATCCAGTGAACTTAGACTCAGTCAAGAAGTACTTTGTCTAAAGAGAAGGGAAAACAAGGTGAAAACCCACAAAGGGCGCTTTGAGATTTCTAAAAAATAAAATAAAATAAAATAAAAAATGGAGAGGCCAGGGTGAAAACCCGCAAAGGGCGCCTTGAGACCAAAGGCGTTTTGAGTTGAAAACTCGAAAGGGCTGCTTAAATATTCGAGAAACATGCAGTGACTTTGCTATATCGGGTTTAACAAGAAATGGAGTGTGTTACATACTGGGGCATCAACAAAATACTTTGGATCATCTAAATACATGTTAAACTCAAAATAGTCTTCATGAAATTTGTATACAAGAGCCCAAGCTTTGATATATTGGACATCGAATTTTTGTTCTGTTTACTATCTTTGGATTCTTTTTCTTCTCAAAGATATGTTTTCAGATTAATTTCCTATTGTATTCTAACGATTTATTAAACTATTCTCAAGATTAAATTATTTATCATCCATTACCCATAAAGAGTGTTGCATTGAAATAATAATTGATGAACTAGACATTTTTACAAACGAAGTTTTGAATATTACTCTGGAAATCTTTATCGAATACAAGAAACTAAAACGGAACAATTGTTTGAAGAATTCCCATGAGTAAAGGTCGAAGGTACTCAAGGAAATTTCTTTTTCAGTCAAAAGTATGATTGGACAATTCAAAACGATTCAGTCATAGGAGAGGATAGCCTACAACGGGTCATAACGTTCTGAGAATGGTATAATAGGACCAATTTGATTCAAAACACATGAACGGAGTATGATTGATACTTGGAATGGAACTTTGATAGATGAACGAGTAAACACGTCCGAAATAGGAATCATTTTCATAACATTTTGCATAATTAGGAGCATTTGGTTCATTTCAAGCATGGCATTGTAATCATCAGGCATGAGTACATATGCATTCTACAGGTTATGTCCTTTAAGAGATAATGTAGATCGAAGATCGCAGATTTGGCGTCTCTGTATTGTCAGAGAGCAGATCGAAGATAGTAGATTTGACGTCTCTGTATTGTTAGAGAGCAGATCGAAGATAGCAGATTTGGAGTCTCTGTATTGTCAGAGAGCAGATAGAAGAGAATAGATTTGGCGTCTCTGTATTGTCAGAGAGCAGATTGAAGAGAACAAATTTGGCGTCTCTGTATTGTCAGAGAGTAGATCGAAGATAGTAGATTTGACGTCTCTGTATTGTCAGAGAGCAGATCAAAGATAGCAGATTTAGCGTCTCTGTATTATCAGAGAGCAGATCGAAGATAGCAGATTTGACGTCTCTGTATTGTCAAAGAGTAGATCAAAGATAGCAGATTTGGCGTCTCTGTATTGTCAGAGAGCATATCGAAGAGAACAGATTTGGTGTCTCTGTATTGTCAGAGAGCAGATCGAAGAATAGTAGATTTGGCGTTTCTGTATTGTTAGAGAGCAAATCGAAGATAGCAGATTTGGTGTCTCTGTATTGTCAGAGAGCAGATCAAAGATAGCGAATTTGGCGTCTCTGTATTGTCAGAGAGCAGATCGAAGATAATAAATTTGGTATCTCTGTATTGTCAGAGAGTAGATCAAAGATAGCAGATTCGGCGTCTCTGTATTGTCAGAGAGCAGGTCGGAGATAACAGATTTGGCATTCTTGAGTTGGCAAGAAGCAGGTTGAAGATATCCAATTTGACATTCCTGAAGCTATCAAAATACCTTTGAGGAAGATGAAGATCAAGATTTCTAGATTTGGCCAGGCCGGGCAAATTTGGTCATTTTGTAATCTTTGCTCTATTCCTGTTACATAGTAACAAGCAAAGAGGGGCAGCTGTAATAGCCCAAATTTACCCGGGCCCGTAAAAATAAATAAATATAATAAAAATTAAAAAAACAAAAAATTAAAATAAAGTCCATTTACAGTCCATTAACAAAACCCAAAACCCAATAGCCCAACTGATAACCCAAGACCCAATCAGCCTACACTACCCAGTACCCGGTTACACTTAAGCCCAAGTGCCCAAGTGCTACCCAAAATACATAGGGCCCAAGTGGCCCAATTCGTTAACAGGAGACAGAAAAGCCTAGGGTTTCAGAAACCCTAGGCGCCACAGGCACCCCAACAGACGCGTCCGTTTGTCTCGCAGTGACCCACCATCAGTGCCGTGATTCCAGGCTCCATATCACGCCATGATCGACGCCTGAATCAACGCCGGTGTACCGTCGTCAGTGCCCTTTTATTACTAGCCTCCTCGCTGGTACCTGCAAAAGGAGAAGAAACCATAGCAACCAAAGAAACAAACAGGGAAAGAAATCAAAGGATTCTTTCCTAAAATGTAATAGAGGGTTATAAAAACCCCTTTTTGATCTTTTGTAATACTACGGTTTTTTTTGAATATACACAAAGCTTCAATAAAAAGAACACAGATTTTATAGATATAAACAGATATACACATATACACAAGGGAGATGAACAGTTTCATTGTGGAAAAGGTGATTCAGTTACATTTTTGATTTACTTCCTATTGTTCTACATGTATGAATTGTTTCTTTTTTAAAAAACATCAGTATTTAAAAAAGGGAAGAGGTTACCTGTGTTTCGCCTGGAAAGACGAAGGTTTTTAACCTTCTGACCACCGCATACGGTGGAGCGTGTGGCGCGTGGGTGTGCTGCCCAGCAATTAGAGACTGGAGCCCGGACTGCCCTTTCCTCTCTCATTTCAGAGAGTTTCAAAGTTTTTTTTAAAAAAAAGTTTCTAAAATGAATTTTGGCCCAAAAAACTGACTTAAATAGCATAATAGAAATGGTGTTGTTTTTGCTTAATCTGATAAGTACCAAAACGGCGCCGTTTAAACCCAAGATCCGCGTGTTGACCCGAGACCCGGATGAGATCCGCGTGTTTTTGTTTAAATGGGCTAATTGCCCAATTAGTCCTTTCGCATTTTTAATCTTTACAATTTCATTTTGTTTTTATTTTAAATTGACTACAGTCTTCTACGATTAATTCAATCTAGTCCTAATGGCTATTAAAACCTATTCTGAGAACGATGTCGTTTTATGGGATTAGGGAAAATTGCCCAGTGAGTCCCTTGTAGTTTTGAATGCGTTCCAATTAGGCCTAAATTTTTTTGTTATTTTAAAATTAGCCCTAGAACCCTAGTTTTATTTAATTTTAATCCTTTTAAATATTTTTGCATAATTTATTTATTAAATACCTTATATATTATTTATTTTTATAAATATTAGTTATATAAAATAGTATATATTATTTTTATTTATATATTATTCATTATATTATTTTTATTATTATACATTTTATTTATAAATTTTATTATACATTATATATTTTACTATATATATTATTCCTTGCATTTTTTTATTTTTATTTTATTATAAATTATGTATTATTTTATTATTCATTAATTGTGTAAAATTTTAATTTTTTTAATTACTATTAAATAATAGTATATATATTATCCTTATTTATATGATAGTTATCATATTATTATATTTCATTATATTTCATTTATATTTTTTTATATCATATATTATTATATATTATTCCCTATATTATCTTCCTTTTATTATATATTATTTCATTTTTTATTATTTATTAGTATAAAAAAATTAAATTTGTAACTTATTATAAACTAATACATATATTGTTATTATATATATTTAATGTCTATATTTAAAATTTACTACAAAATTTTGTTCTAATTTAACATCCTTTTTTTATAAATATATCAAGCTACTATATTAAATAATATATATTTTTTAAAATTTTTTATTACTTATATATTGCTTAATATTTTTTTTATTTTATTGTTTTCATTTTGTTTTTTTATCCTTCTTTTATTAGGTATTGTTTTAACACGCTAATTTCATCTTATAAATTATTTTTTATTTATCATGTTATTTATTGTTATGTATTCACGTGCAAATTGATCATTTTATGTTATTATTTTAAGAATATATTCGCATGAAATATTATTATATATGTTTAATATTCATTATTCTTGCTGCTTTGTACTTCTGTATGAAATGATAATGTGTATATTCCTCTTATTTGTGATTATGTATGCATGAAATGTTAAAGTATATTGTGTGATTTATGTCGTATTTACCGTTTTCCACATTATATTTGCATGAAATGTTAAAGTACATAGTTTAATTAATCCAATATTGATCTTTTGTAATAGGTTAAATGTATCATCCTTTTTAAAAAAATTATATTTCATTTAATCCAAAGGAATCTAAAAAATAAAGTGATGTCTTTTGTATTTAGGAATTCGAGAAATAGTGCCCTAACATGCTGGGTTGCGATTTCCCATTTGTCTAAATATTTAAAGTATCCTTTTTAATAGATTTTACAAATTACGAGATGATTTTTAGTTACGAAAGTTTGAGAGTATTGTATCCAATCACGCTGGATGTGATGTTCGCATTCTTTTGGGACGAAAGAATTTCGATTTTCAACTAAAATTATTACGATTTTAAAAGAGATTTTATTGCTAAATTCTTTCAAGCTTTTAACATTAGGACAAAACTATTCAATTTGGTACCAATTTTGGGCGTTGCGAGGGTGCTAACCCTTCCTCATACGTAACTGACTCCCGAGCCCGTTTTCTCATAATTTTGTAGACCAAAATGTTTTATAAAGTGATCCAATCACACTTTAAAAGATTGGCGGCGACTCCCGTTTTCAAAATGCCCTACCCATTTAAAAGGAGGTTTTGACAAAATATATGACAACAAATGATATAAATGTATACAAATGAATGATATGTTATATACGCTCGTCATATGAAATTGTGGTTCTATGTTTCAGACATAATAATTATGAAACATGAAGCATGGCTTTAATGTATGATTGCTTGGTTCGAAAACTTGAACGAATAATGGAATCATAATGGTCGAGTTGGTGTATGCTTTATATGTAATATATGATTAGTAAAATAAAGTTAATCTTGGTTGATTATATGATTCATGTATGGGAATTTGGTTTATGTGATAAGGGAATTATGATGTTCGAGTTTGGAACTATTTATAAAGAAGTTGATATAACTTTATGTATGATTTGTAATAAATGACCATGGTTTGGTTGGCGATGTAATGAATATGTGCGAGCTTGATTTATATGATTGAGCTAACAGTTGTTATTCAAATTTGAAAGCATGGTTATATGTTCATTGATGAATAAGATAAGTGGAGTTACTTAATATGGACATATGAATTTAAGAATATGATGAATATATATGTGGTTGAGATTTGCTAAATTTGACCTAATTAAATTGAATTATAAATATCATTGAGATGATTTATTTGCTTATGGCTTACTAAGCTTTCTAAGCTTACTGTGTTTGTTTTTCATATGTTTATAGAGTTTTGAAGACTTGCTCGGGTTGGAAGTCATAGGAGATCTCATCACACTATCTGGTTATCACTTTGGTAAATAAAAGCTTTGAGTTTTTGGTTATGTGGCATGTATAGGCTAGTTTTGATATGGTTCATTTTGATTTGTATATATGTATCCATGCAAAAATGGCTTGATCATGATGCTAATGTTGTCTGTACTCAGTTATGTATTAAGCTCATTTTGGGAAGTATGTTTCATGAATTAGTTATGGATTTGGTATAATCTTGATATGAGATTGATATGATAATTTTGAGATGTTGATCATGTATAAGTGAATGAATTTGGCATGTGACTTTGGTATGTTTTGGTATAGAGAATGAACATGAAATTTGATGATGATATTATGGATTGATTGATACATGTTTGGAGATGAATTTGGCTGAAAATGTAGTATATATGATGCTTGATTTTGGACTTGTAGGGAGGACCCTATTGGGTGGCAAATTAGCCCTACAAATGGTCTATAATTGCCTAAATGTTGAGCACACGGGCGTGTGTCTCTACCGTGTCCTTAAATCTTTAGTTTCGAATCAAGTCAGTTACAAGCACGGGCTAGACACATAGGCATGTGACTGGCCGTATGACCCAAGTTAGTAGCCTCCCTAATTTTCACATGGTCTGACACACAGGCATGTCTTGTGGCAGTGTGGATAGGTCAGTATGTATGCCCTATTTTGCCATGGCCTAGACACATGGGCGTGTATAATGCTGTGTGAGGCACACGACCTGCTCACACGGGTGTGTGACCTTTGTATATTAGAAAAATTGTTAAGTTTCGAAAATTTTTTGTATGTATTCGGTTTAGTCCCAACCCGTTTCTAATACATGTTAAAGGTCTTGTTGACCTAAGATAGGGATTTTATGATGATGTTTGACTATGATGCCACGTTGTGTGAATGATAATTGTGAATTGACTATAAAATGTTCTGATATGTCCGGTAATGCCTCATAACTCTAGTACGACGACGGATATGGGTTAGGGGTGTTACATTTGGTTGGTATTAGAGCTATGATCTAGTCGGTTCTAGGACTAACATAGCTAATGTGAGTTTAGCTATACATACCATATTTAACCTGTGATAGCGTGATATTTCCTGACTCTGATGAAAATTATTTTCATAAGACAGATAAATTTTCCAACTGAGCTAATTCTGATAGTATGGAATGTGTAGTCAAATGTTTGAATGGAAATGTGTTGATTATAAGTTGAAACTCATAAAGGTATCGATCAAAGAAAATGTATTTAGAGTTATGACTTTAGAGTTATGATTACTATATGAAATGTATTGATCGTGAATTAGTGATTTGAGTTGGCATATGAACTATGTGTTAAGAAAAAAAGTGATTAAAAGAAAATGTTTATTAAATGTTTTGAGAATGTGAAATTAGAAATGAACTGACTATTTGTGATAGTATGTGTTAAGTGCATGTATGAGAGATTTAAGTTTGAGGCTTTACTACCCTCACCCCATTATCAGTAAAATGTTACTATGAAATCTGTAAGATTTTGGGTTGAATAAGCTTATGAGTGTGGAGTTATAGAGATTTGTGTATGAAAGATTACTAATGTATTTAGAAAAGGGAATGAATTAGCAAATTGAAGACTATTCAGATTATGCAAAGTCACTATTACAGAAGAAATTAACTCCGATTAAATGACCTATTCAGGTATCTTATCTAAAGTAAATAGTAGCTAGAAGCTTTTCTGAATTGACTTCTGTTAGTGAAGGGATAATGTGAAAATTTCTGATGACAGCATTAGACAGTTGAAATAATGATTGAATTGTATTGATGGCTGAGTGTAATGGTTATAGTCGGACAGTTACTATGATTTCTTTTGGGCCTTCTACGTGTACATTTATCCTCAGAAGTATATGTGACTGTTTAGTTTCAGAAAGAATTTTTATTGTATGAGAACATTAGCTAAGCATATTAATAGATGAAAGTATTGTTGGTCTACTTGGGTTATATTCGACATTGCTATGCCTTTCTTTGGTATTTATTTCCTTGTGTGAATATGAAAATCAGCGATAAAATCTATATGATGCTAATACTCTATTTCTACTGGCTACTGTTCTGTTGAAAATACGTGAAGATTATATTACTTCTGTTACTGTGTATTGTAGTATTTATGAGTGACATTATTCTTTCTATATATTTTCTGGGATATTATCGGGGTTGATATCATTCTATATGGGTTGTAATTTTTTCGATATTATGTGTTGCTTCAGATGTTGAAAATTTCGCTATTCTGGTTTTCTTATGATTCTATGTAATTATCTATAAGAGATATCTATTTGACAGGAATGGCTATATCTAATATAATCATAATTTCTATTTTGAAACTTGGGAGTACTGCAGTACCATTATCAGAGTTATAAAAGTTGTGCTTCTGCATTGGTTGCTGTTCAAATCATATTTGATTTTCTTCTGGTTCAAATGCTTTATTGACAGCCGGGATATTATCTATTGTTACTGGTAAAACATCAGTCTTATTATGACATTATGATTTCTATCTGATTAAGGTGACTTCAGTATAATTTAGAACTTCGATGATTAATATATGAGATAGCTTTATTATAAACTCTTTTCTAGTTCTCATGAAAGGTGCGACATCGGCCAAAGTGAAAATGATAGAAGATCAAGATCAAATCTATAAAATGATATGTTTGGGGCTATCCTTTTTAATGAGAAGAAAAGATTTCTTCGAAAAGATTGATTCAGTGGTTTAGGCTGATTTGAATTATTTGATTGAAAAGATAGTTGGGTTATATGTGTTTGAATCTATCCACCGGACTGGAAATAAACTTTGAACGTACATGTGTGAATTGAAGGATAGCCTAGAAGAAGAATTCGTATTCTTGAAGATTTGATACAGAATTATATCTATCAGAATGATTTTATTTGGGAAATGTTGTGGTAAATTAAAATTAGTTCAACTGTTGAAGTTTTCCTTTTTGCATGGAGATATTGTCAACTGAAACATCAGTACTGGTTCAGTCTAGGTTGAAAAAAAAATTATGATTTCCATTAATATTTTTGAAGCGTTTAGTTGTTAATGTTTTAGTTTGAAGCTTGGTGATGAGTTTAGACTAATTTGTAAAGTGATTTTGCATAGTTTTGAGTTTAGGAATTAAATTGTTAAATTGTTGAAAATGACATGAATTTCTTGTAAATTTTGTGACTTGAGGGTTGTTTTAGGATGAAAATGAATTTGTCATAATAGTTTTGAGGTTAATTGAACAAAGTGTAAAACCTTAAGAAAATTGTGAAAAATGCTAATAAAGGTCATTTGCATCAAATTAAATGTGGTTATGTAATTGAGACTAATATTTGAAATAAATTATAATATAGATTAAGAATCGGTAGAAAATCATGGAAAAGAGAAAATTGTTGACTAGTCTCTAATATTGCTATCTCTGTAGAGCCCTAATAAGTTCATATGGTTTAGTTTAATATAATTTGAAATGCTATATTGATTTGAGAGTTGTGGTTTGTTGAATATATATATGTACAACTGATTTGTCATAAATTAATACAATGTGAGAAAGTAATTGAATTGTGAAGTGTTATACGATGATATGTATCGAGCCTAGATAAACATAGGATAGGATACAATTGGCATGTCAATAGGCTATTATGCGTGTTGTATGATATTGACTTGTGATGAGATGATGATTGTTGACTTGTTATTATTATACACTTAATATATCGGAGTCTAGCATTTGTTGCAGATTACTGAGTTATATTTGCAGTGATTCTGGCATGTTTCTAGGGGCGAATGTAACGCCCTGAACCCGACCTGATTCGTTGGATCCGGATCTTGGGTGTTACCTTACTATTATAGACTTGTACATGCTTAAAACATATAAATTTATAAATAAATTCATCTTATTAATAATACTTCCCAAAAGAGTTAGTCTCAGCAAGAAACATGTACAAAACTATTCTTGACTTTATTTATTGACCAACATGATCTATTCACTCTATAAAGCTTACAAATAAATTTTTGAGACTTGTACAAAAAGTTTCTATCAGACTCAATATGCTCGTAACCCCAGCTCTGTATGCATAACTGCCCACTTCACCACTCTTGTGGTGTAGCCCTGGCATCGTCCTTCCCAGCGTCTCTTTTAGCTGACGTAAAACACAGAGGGGCAAGTTCAATAGAACATAGCGAGAAAACCGTTTTTTACCTGGGCACTTATACAAAGAATTCATCAATTGTTTCTTGTTCATGAATTTAAACCTATTGATTGTACAAACTTCACCATGACCTTCTATATTGGCTTTTCTTTCAAAGCTAATCCACACTTGCCAATTCTCAAAATTTCGTGTTCGCCAATCGTTCAGAGTCTGCTTGAAGGAGTTGTGTTCAAATGGTCATCATAAGAATCGTGCTTCAAATTCCACCACAAAGGTCTTCTCTTACAAAGTAGCTACAGAGACTTTCCTTTCAGAGCCTCGCCACAAAGGTGTCCTTCCAACAAAGAAATCCATAAAGGCATTCTTTTTATCAGAGATCTCCACTGATAGGCGTCGAAACCACCAAATATAAATTCCTATAAAAAATAGAACAGTAAATTGAAATATATTGTAGTAGGGTCGAATTTGTATGGACTGGTTATCTAATTTCACATTTCTTGTGACTAGATTCACTATCCCGGTCACAGTTGTGCCCACGACTTATGCGTAGTAATGTTAAAAAAAAAGAAATAAAAATGGCAGGTTTAAATTGATTAAGATAATAAAATAAAATAAAAATTTGAAAATACAAAAATAAATTTAAGAAAATAAAATAAATTGGTAAATAAAATATTTTTAAGCTTACCGTTAGCCTCGGTGTACTCCAATCTTGAATCGATCCTTGAAATAGATTTTCCCTTCCAATCGGTAAGTTGGTTAAAGTAATCAAGGATCCCTCAAACTGCCAACTCTTCCTCTCATACACGATCCCGGTATCACCTGCAAATTGACCCTTGTCAAACTTCCAACCACGTGACATGTACCCGTAATTTAAGACTTCGACAGCCTTGTGTTTTGAAAAGCCCAACTCGATTTAACGACCTCAAATTTGTGGGTCTTTTAAATCTGATCATTATCTCCCTTGACAAAATCCAACTAGCATTATCCAATTGAACATGCCAATTTCTTCGTTGGATTTTTAATACAACACCGCTGACTCAACTTCCCATCTGTATGCCAAACAATTCCAATCCAACACACTTTTTGAATTGGAATTTAATCAACTTTGAGAGACAAATTTGTACTATCTCATATACCAAAAAGATAGCGAATACCAAATTGCAAAGTATTAAGTGTGGTTCATATCTCATGATTACTTTGTCGACGTGGTAACCGGGCTAAGGATAAAAAAAGGGTTTAGTTAATCATGGAAAGAATCATGCTTGAAAATAAATGGTTTAAATGAAATTGTGGAAAGTGGGAAGGAAAACAGCCTTGGAAGGCAATTAAACCAAAAGGTTGAAAATAAAAGAAAAATAATGAATGAAACAACAAAATTGAATCGCAGGAGGGGAGAAAAAGAAATAGAGAATTTATTAAATGCCAGAGGCCAAGTGTGTGTCTAATTGGCTGTAGCCACTAGGTATTTTTACATACTTTTAATGCTAAGATTTAGCAAGATTTTTCCTAAATATTTTCACTAAATAATCCTAAATATTATCACTACATAATTCTACATATTATCACTAAATAATTCAAAATTTAAAAATCAAATTTAAACTAGCGATTAAATTTAAACTAATTACAGAGTTGTAACAATATAAAAAATCCTTCAATCTTTATCCAACCACTTTTGAAAAAAAACATCTTCAACCCTTCAATCTTTATCCAGTCATCTTTGTATCTTCAATCTTTCAATTAAGCCCTCCTCTTTGCTTTTTATTCCAATTTAGCCCCTTTTTATAAGAGTTTGAATTTAGCACACCAACTTCATTCCTGATAAGAAAAATCCAAATTTAATAGCATTTTATCTGATAATTAGCCAAAAATAAATAATTAAAAATATGAATTTATCTTGCTATCAAATTTCCCCTACTTAACCAATGCCTGTACTTAAGCATGATATCCACTAAAAATAATTCATCAATCCCTTTCAAAATCAAAACCAGCTTTCCTAGTCAACCATACTTCAAATAATTAGGTGAATAAAAAATAAACAATTGCTAAACTCAATCAATAAGAATTTTATAAAATCTCAAATGGTATGTCAAATTTAACTATTTCACTAGATTTAGGCTTAATCAAACATGCGAAATGATCATACTTAATATATACTTTTATCAATTTTTTTTATTATTTTCATTTTTCTCAAACATAGTCAAGTCTTTTAACGCGAAGTGAGATGACAACCCAAGCACCTCACTCCGGTTACTTAACCTGACACATTTCCTTCATTTAGTTATTTCTAGCGAATTCGAGACATAATCAAACCTTTTGAAGAGAAACAAGATGACAACCCAAGCTTCTCAAGGTATGTCCCTAAACAATTTATTTCTCAAGGTAGCTCGATTAGTGGAGCGTTACAAGCTTCGGCTAGTTACCAAACCTTTTGACGCGAAACGAGATGACAACCCAAGCACCTCATCCCGGTTACACAACTTGGTCACATTTCTAAATCTTCAGTCTTAACCAAGTTTTAGCAAATCCATTTATTTATTTATTTAAATGAGTGCTCTCATTAGGCAAGTTCAAAAGAGCAAAAAATTTTCTTGAAATATTGACTAAGGCATAACATTTTCAATTTTACAAAATATTCATTGATTAATTAAACAATACTTATTCATGGTTCATCCACTTATTTAAATAAACTAAACATAAGAATTAGAGGTTTATTTCTGAAACAAATTAAGGAATTATTTAGCGAAACACATGCAAAGAAGAAATAGCATAACACGTCCTATGAACCCCCTACTTAGCCCACATTACCCTCAATATGCAATTTTAAAACAATAATGAATAGAAGGGTCAAGTGTAACAGTCCAGTTTAGACCCTAATCGGAGTAGTGGTTTTGGGACCACAAATTCGAGTTAGAAAAAAATGATTTTAATATTATTTTCGTGCTCATTATAAGTGAATTGACATGTGTGAAAGTCTTGTGTGAAAATTTAATCATTTGTGTGTTTAATTTGATAAAAGGACCTAATCACGTAAAATGTAAAAGCTGTGTGCTAGATGTTAAAAGTGCCTATTTGATTTGGCTTTCTAAAGTAAGGGTCCTTATGTTGTTATTTGTCCATTGATAATGTTAATGGACTTAAATAACCATCCATTAAATGGTTTTATAATGGTTTATTAAAGGGTAATTCGGTAAATGGTTTATTAATCATATATTAATAAAAAAACATAAAAGTTGTGTGATATTATCATCTTGTTACCGAAAATACAAAAGGAAAAGAAAGGTTGAAGCTCAAATAGGGTTCGACAATATTTCAGCTTAATTCGGGTATGTTTTGCTTCGGTTTTTGATAATTTCTACGTTTTTGTGATCGTTGCTTAGTGTACTATCAAGCCCATGTCTCAATTTTTGATTTTTTTGATGATTTTGAGTTATGCCATTGATGAAACTATGAGCTTTGTGATGTTAGTTGATGAATTATGCAAGATATGTGTTGGGTTGACATATGTTGTCTTTGAATTTTGATGAAATTGAGTATTTTGGGCTAATTTATAAAAATGCTATTTTGAGGAATTAAAATGTGAAATAAATGAAATGTATGGACTTGGATGAGAGCTATGAAAATTCGGCTAAGCTTGTGTATAAGCAAATTTTGTGTATTTTGTGATTTTGTGAATTAGGAACTAAAGTGTCGAAATGTGAAAATGTGAGGGCTAGTTTGCAAAATGCTCCAAATATGTGTTTATGGATTGTTTTGAATAATTTGGTGAATAAAAGGATTAATTTTGAATACATTTAGATCAAGAAAAGAGGAATTCAGACTTAGATCGAGAGAAGTCGAAGATTATAGAGTAAACAATTTAAGTCGACAAATTTCGAGTACGAGGTAAGTTCTTACTTAAAACATGATGTTAAGTATATTTTGATGTTTTGATTATATATACATTGTATATATGTTTGAATTGAATGAATACGACGATAAATCAATAGTATTTGGCACTAAGTGTGTGATTTAAACTAGCTTCGGCTATATGAGGCACTAAGTCTCGATTCCGACTTAGCTTCAGCTAATTGAGATGGCACTAAGTGTGCGAAATTTTTGTAGCTTCTAACTGTTATAGCACTAAGTGTGCGGACGTTCAAAGCACGAATAATTTACAGAAAGTCTTAAAACATTTAAACGAAAGGTGAGAATGAAAGTGAATAAGTATGGGAATATTCAGGTATGTAAGATACCTATGCGGTAGATGATACTATGTATGTGAAGCTCATTGATTTGGTATGAACATATGGATTATGGTCGTATAGATTTGATAGATAATTTAGGAATTCGTAAGTACTTATGTATTGATGATTTTTGGTACGAGCTTCCTAAGCTTTTGAAAGCTTACTTTGTGTGTGTTTGCATTGTTTTATAGATATCAAAGCTACTGCAAGCTCGAGGATCGTCAAGGATCATCACCACACTATCGAACCTCATTTTGGTATTTTGAAAATGTATATATTTTTTAAAGTATGGCATGTATAGGCTAGTGGTTGTGGGATTATGTTTTGTGATGTATATATTTAGCCATGTGATTTGGCTAGTCTATGTTTGAATTCATAGTTGATAATGGCTTATAATATGTGATGCCAATGTTCAATTTGGTATGTTTTGGTTGGTTAAAAGAGACGGTACAAATGGCAAGTTTGGTAAGTTCATAGCATATAATTGAATGAGGTATCGATCATTTGGTTAGGTATGATGTTAGTTTAAGTTTTGGTATGAATTGAGTGATGATTTGAGAATGGATATGATTAATAATATTGTAGCATGAATTATGTGTGATTTGGTATAAATATTGGCTGAAATGGTTGAGTCAATATGCTTGTTTCTTTGTTTGTAGGTTGACCTATTTTGTAACACCCCAAACCCGGCCCAGACGTTATGGCCGAATCTGATGTGCCACATTGAAGTTGAAAATCCATGTTTCATTTTAGTGTTTTAAAAATCGACTTTTGTTAAGCTAACAAAGTGAATTGGAGCTGGGCATGAGGTAGGAATCCGTAACAGAGGAGGTGAGCCATGAAGGCTGCTTAAGTACCAAGCTCTTCTAATGGATCCAATCCTAGACATGCCCACAACCATTGCCACACTTGGTTAAATCGAGTTGTAATTTATTTAAGTTGAAATCTTTGATAAATTGGATAATCGTGGCGTGGTGTTATTTTGAAAACAATTATCATTTTGAAAACACATTCTAAGTCTAGCCCATTTATTAACAAACAGATTAAAGTTATTAAAAATAAAATAATCCTAGAAAAATAAATAAAATGGCCTTATTAAAACCCAAAACCAAACAATAATATTAATAAGATAAAACTTATAAAGAAATAAATTGGCTACTTATTGCAATTAAAAGAAACAGAAACAGTAGTGTGGCCATCTCCGAGTCTCTCACAGCTCCAAACCATCTAAGCTTAGGGATTACTTGCACTGTTAGAAACGGGGTGAGTTTACGAAAACTCAGTGTGTAATCCCAATAACAAACAAACAGTGAAAACACAGTATCAGTACAATCTGTGCCAAAGCCCTATTCAGTCTCGACATATACTCGACCGAAGCCTTTCGTTTAACGGTTACTGGGCCGAAGCCTTTTCATAAATCAAATCACTGGGCCGAAGCCTTTTCATAAATCATATCACTGGGTCGAAGCCTTTATTGTAAACGGTATGGCCCATAGGCCCATTTCAATAACACATGAAATATCAATGAATGTATGCAAGCCCATTTCAATATCACATGAAATACCAATGAATGTATGCAAGCCTATTTGGGGAGACTACTCAACCCACCATCCGCTACTCTCCACCCGTACCAACCAACACACCATGTGGGGAATAACTCAACCCACCCAACCAACACACCACTGGCAGCATAGCTGCTTTATCATATATCTGGAGGCCTAGCCTCTTTAATAACTGGGGCAAAGCCCTTTTCGGTAAACTGGGGCAAAGCCCTTTTCAATAAACTGGGGCATAAGCCCTTTTCGGTAAACTGGGGCATAAGCCTTTTTCAATAAACTGGGGCATAAGCCCTTTTGCACTTCCTCCATCCATATAAAAACCCAACCCAATGCATTTATGAATTCATCATGTGCATTTCATACATATCATGTGCATATCATGCATATCATGTGCATATCATATCAATCATGTATATCATACCCCACGTATCAAATTTATAATTAAACCCTAGGGGTATAATGGTCATTTTTACCTAGGGGCAAAACAGTCATTTTCAAATTATAAGGGTAATTTCGTAATTTTACCAAATATCAGGGTTTTCCATGTTCATCAACAATTATCAATATTTCCGAGTGTTTAAACAATGATCTTTAACCCACTTTATCAAACCCGAGCTTTTGGGCCCAAAACCTCTAATGGGCCCAACGAATGCCGATTTAGCCCATTAAGCCCACATAATCCAAATTTTACAGCAGTACTAACCGTGTTAACATGCAACTTTTCCAGATTCCATTTTCTATCAGTTTTACCCAAATGGGCCCGAAGCCCATTGGGCCCGATTCCAGCCCATTGAGGCCCAACTTACCATCGTGCACAAAATTGAGTTCTTACCTGTTCCATCGATCCAAACACCGATCATATCGTATTTATCGCATCTATACCCAAACACAACATTACAAGTTCCCGAAATACCGATATTTTAGCATTTCGGCTTCTCAGCAAATATTAATCTAAGCTATTACGAGGGTTAGTACACACCTGTTATGGGTTGAAGTTGAAACGTTTTCATAATCAATCACCTACGATAACCACCACCTGTCACTCAAACTTAACTAATCTAATATCAATATATGTAAATCCTAAGCACATAAGTCATACGGAACATAAGGGCATATTCATCATTTTACCATACAAGGGTATTACGGTCACTTTATCCTACAAGGGCTTTACGGTCTTTTTACCTATTAGGGGTATTGTAGTCATTTCATCCTACAAGGGTGTTTTGGTAAATCTACAAACCAAGGGTATTTCAGTAATTTTGTAAACTAATGGTATTTCTATAATTTTTAGAAAGTCAAGGGTATTTCTATAATTTTGTAAATTAGGGATATTTTGGTAATTTTACAAATTGAGGGTATTTTGGTAATTTCACAAACCAGTTGTATTTTGGTAACTTTACAAACTAGGGGTATTTTGGTAATTTTACAAACCAGGGGTATTTTAGCAATTTTACAGACCAGGGTATTTTGGTAATTTTACTAATCGAGGGTATTTTGGTAATTTTGTAAACTAAGGGTATTTTAGTAATTTTGTAAATTAAGGGTAAAATGATAATTCTGTAAATCGAGGGTAAAATGGTAATTCTATAAATCGAGGGTAAAACGGTAATTCTATAAATCGAGGATAAAACGATAATTCTGTAAATCGAGGATAAAACGGTAATTCTGTAAATCGGGGGTAAAACGGTAATTCTATAAATCGAGGGTAAAATGGTAATTCTATAAATCAAGGGTAAAACGGTAATTCTGTAAATCGATGATAAAATGGTAATTTTATAAATCGAGGGCAAAATGGTAATTCTATAAATCGAGGGTAAAATGGTAATTTTACAAATTGAGGGCATTTCAGTAATTTGGTAAACTAAAGTATTCTAAACAAGGATAACAATACAAATGGGCCTAAAGCCTATTCTCGGCCCAAATGGGGCCACACGAGAAACTAAAGTATTCTAAACAAGGATAACAATACGAATGGGCCTAAAGCCTATTCTCGGCCCAAATGGGCCCACACGCTCGTGTGGCCCTTTTAGCCCAAATCTAGCCACAAATATGAGATTCACCCAGCCTAGTCCAATATTTACTACACAATCAGACAACTTATCGAATTGGGCCCGTAGGCCCATTGGGCCCACATGGCCCCTTTCGGCCCGAAGTAGCCATACTATAGCTAGAGTAGTGAGAAATACACACCTGATAAGAGACTGGAGTTAATCCACGCTCTGAGCACTCTTAACCGACGCCCAACCCAAACGAGCACGCCATACAACGAAAGGGATCAGCCAAGAAAGGTACCTTTACTCTCCTCATGGTTCTCTCTATTTAAAGCCAGCTTTACAACCACTCTTATGTTAGCTTCCTGATGTGGGATCCCTCCAACAGCAGAGTTTAAATTCAACACCAACTCTTGCCGCCCCCTGTTAGCAAAATAAATGCTCCTTGCTTGCCATGGGATTCGAACCCATGCCTTCCCTCAGTTGCTCCACACGCTACTTGCCACTAAGCCACAAGGCTTTTTATGTCATATTTTATCCCCAATTAATTATAAGGTCTAAAGGCCAAAGTCCAGGTTCCCTAAAAAAACCAAAATAAATTGCAAGAGCCAAGGCTTGAACCCAGGCTCCTATACAACCTTAATGACGCCACAACCACTAGACTACAAGCTTCCTTGTGTCATTTATTTAACACAATAATTTAAAAGCCCTCATCCAAGCATCCAGGTTTTTTTTTTCTCTTAATACCAAAATTTTTGCTAAAGCCCAAGTTTGAACCAAGATTTCCCCAACACTTCTCAAAGCCATTAACCACTAAAGCAAACATTTAATTGTGTCATTTCATTGCACAATTAAATACCTATATACAACCTCCTTACGGACCCGCACTCAAGGCCCAATACTTCTAGGCCTAAATTCGGGGTGTTACATATTTTGGGGTGGCAAATTGGTTATTCAAATGGCCTATTTTTGTCCACACGGGAAGAGACACAGACGTGTGTCTCAGCCGTGTGCGACAAACGGCTATGTGGCACGATCGTGTGTCCCCTGGAGTACTCTACAATTGTAAGTTAGGCCCGAACAGGACCAAAGCACACCGGTGTGTGGTTAGCCTTGTGGCCCAAGTCAGGCTCGACCACGGCCAAGGCACACGAGTGTGTCTTGTAGTTATGTGAGCAAGTCAGTAGCTATGCCCTGTTTTGCCATGGTTTAGACACAGGGCGTGTCTAAGATCGTGTGAGGCACACGGTCTGTTCACACGAGCGTCTGACCTTTGTAAAAGTTGAAAATTTTTATAAGTTTTGGAACTTTCATATGTATTCAAATTGATCCTGAAGGTATGATTAAACCTTGATTGATTGTTTAAAATTTGGGTTGAATATGAACTCTCGATATCTTGTTGAATTGAGATGATTTATGTTATGTGGTTGTTCAAATCTGAGTTATAAGTCAGGTAATACCTCATAACCTATTTCGATGACAGTTACGGGTTAAGGGTGTTACATTTTATTGGTATCAGAGCTATGGTTTTGTAACACCACGAACCCGAGACCGTCGCCGGAGTCGAACACGAGGTGTTAACAGACTTCAAACCACTTATTTGACATTTCCCAGACAAGCTGCCAATCTGCGTACTAGTCGCTTTAAAAATCATATCTTGAGTTCTGAAATTTGAAATCCAGTTCCGTAAATTTTCCCTAGAACTAGACTCATATACCTATATGGTAGAATTTTTGTAGAATTTTTGGTCGGGCCAATTAGTACAGTTTATTAGTTAAATTCTCCCCTATTATAGGGTACGACTACACTGCCCCTCATGCATTACGATTTGGATAACTCCCTGCAAAGAGATTCAATACTGATGCCGTTTGTTTCTATAGAAACTAGACTCAGAGAGGAATCTATACATATATGGCATGACTCCTAATTATCTCTGGTTAATTTATAATTAATTTCAAAAGTCGGAACAGGGAACCCAGAAACCGTTCTGACCCTGTCTCACGAGAACCTGAATATCTCTTAACATACTGTCCATACGATCGTCTCGTTACTTCTATATGAAAATAGACTCATCGAGCTTCGATTAAATAATTTATTCACTATTTAATTCCATTCCTACTAATTTTTGTAATTTTTCAATCCCACGTCACTGCTGCTGCCAGCATCTGTTACTGAAGCAACTATGCCCATTTCGTGATTTCTCATTGATCTAACTAGTAATTCATCATACATATCACAAAATTATAATCATGACTAGCCATACCAAAGGCTAATCATTGTCAAACATCTCCTTACTACACTATTGCCATATCATGAATCTTAACACCAAAATTAATCAGCCATGACATATGGCATAAAAATCGAATTACCAAGACTTACGACCTAACGTTATAAAACCAAATCCAACCGAACATTTATGCCATTTTCGCATGGCTAAAAGTTTACATAACAAAGTTCAAACACAACATAATATCCTATACATGCCGAAATGTTCTCCTAAGCCGACTAAGAAGAAAGTACTAAAACTTGCTAGCTGCTGTGATGACTTCGATGACGGCCCGACCACGCGAAGGAAACGAATCCAAGAAGCCTAAAATAGGTGACAATGAAACACCGAGTGAGTATATAACTCAGTAAGTCATAAGCAATGCACTACCATCCATTAATAACATTACCATAAGAGGAAACAAAATGGAACGAGGCTAGTTACTCCATCCACACCGAACCATACCATAGTTCCTTAGGCCTATCGGTTCCGTCTCATACCAAGTCATGCATTCACATTCCATATACTAATCGATAGGATATTTGAGGCAATTTCATACATCATTTTATTTTCGTTACAATCATACAACTCGACGACCTTTCACCTATTCCACGATAAATCTTACATACGTGACTTCAAGTATAATTGTCACATAGGTTCAAAACTTACCAAGTTCAACTCCAAATATAAACGTAGCGCCTATTAGCCATGAACTCAAGGTACTTACCTTTTTCCGCTGTCCAAAATCGACTCGGTAATGTCGTATCCTTAACGTAAATAATTTATAGAAAATATATATTAGTGGGTTCGCACACATAGTGCTTAATCATCAACCACGCACACTTAGTGCCATGTACTTTAAACTCGCACACTTAGTGCCATGTACTTTAAACTCGCACACTTAGTGCCATGCATTTCAAGTTCACACACCTAGTGCCAATCTCACAACCGTGAACACTTATTGCCCGCACACTTAGTGCCGAAAACCAGCCACTCTATAGGCTTCACTTCCTTTTTACATTCGACAAATTCCATCTCTACATACATATACATTTGTATACATTTCATCTCATTAAACACAATCGTATAGGTATTACGATCATTTAAATCAATACCAAAGATATGCTTAATGACTTACCTTGTGTTAGGTAAAATAGTTCCAAGTCGGCTACTCGATGACCTTCGATTTTCCCTTGTTGGACGCCTCTCCTTTAGAGTCTTGAGCTTAAACAAATAAATTAACTCATTTAACCGCTTTGCTACATATATTGGTATCCACATTTTAATGATTTTATGACATACGAAACGACATGGTAAAATTTTCATCTTGCTACTTTATGTTCTTAGCTATTCGGCTAATAACCTCATGCAATTACCATACTATCAATAATCTAATCACACATGCATATGCATACTTGGACATTCGGTAATCACCTTTGCTAATTTTAAACTCAACATCACATAAGCTCCCTAGTGATGGTCGAATGCTTCATTTGTTACCCAACTAACCATTCAACAACCTCAACCTCATTACCACCCTTTTATGCCTAATTATCTAAGTCAAGATAAGATCATCAACATGCCTAACTATAGCCGAATGTGCAACATTAATCTATCATTTCCATTTCATTTAACACTTAACATTTACCACATATCGATTCACCAAACTCTCCATCTATTCATGCTCTCATATTCGGTCACCCATACCCATACTAACCATATAACTAATTAATCCTAGGGTTAAACACAAGTGCAATATTGAAGCACCATGGCCGAACCTTCATGAAGTTGCTAAGACCCCTCATTTCTACTCCTCACACACTCTCACATCCAAACCTTTTTATTAAACACTCAAGCTCAATCATCTTCATGCCTCATCACCACAACATCAAAACACCAACCAAGAAAGACAACACCCATGGCCGAATATCATCTCCATCACATAGCAAGATTTAGACCATGGGCTAGGTAGAACTCAAACTAACAACTAAAACATGCATGCATCTCATGGAACATCATCAAACATACCTTAGCCTAGTTACATGCATGGCCGAATCTCTTCAACCTTTCTTCTTCCTTCCTCCTTCAAATTTTCGGCCAAGGTGTTAAAGGATGAACACCCTTTCTTTTTTTTTTCTTTTCTTTGTCTAGTTACGGCAAAATGGAGGGGGGGATGGATGAGACAACTTTGTTTTCATCACCCCTCCCTTTTCATTACTTAATTACTAACCCTTTTATTTATTCTTTCTAACATAACACACTAAGCCAACATGTTCCCAACATGTTTCCACCCATAGCATGGCCAGCCACTAGCTCAAATTTTGGGTAATTTGACATGCAAACCCATCATTTTCATAACATGCATTAATAGGCCACTTCACATTTGCCTAGCACATTTCTAAATTTTCTCACATAAGTCCTATTTAATAAAATTCACTTACAATTAACAAAATTCAAGCATGAAATTTTCACACATGCATATATACATATAATAAGCATCAAATATGATGGCTAATTATTAGTATGACTCGGTTTTGTGGTCCCGAAACCACTTCCCGACTAGGGTCAATTTTGGGCTGTCACAACTCTCCCCCACTCAAGAGATTTTCGTCCCCGAAAATCTTACCGATAAATAGGTTTGGGTATCGTTCTTTCATCGAGCTCTCGGTTTCCCAAGTAGCTTCCTCGATCCCGTGTTTGAGCCATAACACCTTTACTAACGGAACCCTTTTGTTTCGCAACTCCTTCACTTCATGAGCTAGGATACGCATTGACTCTTCTTTATAACTCATATCGGCTTGAATTTCTACCTCCGACGGACTAATTATGTGCGAAGGATCAGATCTATAGCGTCGAAGCATCGAAACATGAAAGACGTCGTGAATCTTTTCAAGTTCAGGGGGTAAAATCAATCGATACGCAACTGGACCGACTCGTTCGGATATTTCGTATGGCCCAATGAATCTCGGACTCAACTTGCCCTTTCGGCCAAATCTGAGTACCTTTTTCCAAGGCGAAACTTTAAGAAACACTTTATCTCCCACTTGATATTCAATGTCTTTTCGTTTCAAATCCGCATACGATTTCTGACGATCTGTGGCTGCCTTTAGACTTTCACGGATTACCCTTACTTTCTGTTCGGCATCTTTAATCAAATCGACTCCAAAAATTTTACTTTCACCGAGCTCGGTCCAAAACAATGGTGTACGGCATTTACGACCGTACAAAGCCTCGTAAGGTGCCATCTTAATACTTGATTGAAAACTATTGTTGTAAGCGAATTCAATCAAAGGTAAATACCGTTCCCATGAACCACTAAACTCGAGGATGCAACATCTCAACATATCCTCAAGTATCTGAATTATCCGCTCGGATTGATCATCGGTTTGTGGATGAAAAGCGGTGCTAAAATGCAGCTTGGTACCCAAAGCTTCTTGCAATTTCTTCCAAAATCGCGAGGTGAATCTCGGATCTCTATCCGACACGATAGAAATAGGTACCCCGTGTAATCTCACAATCTGAGAAACATACAATTCGGCTAGTTTATCCAATGAAAAATCCATACGCACGGGGATAAAGTGAGCCGACTTAGTCAGTCTATCAACAACAACCCAAATCGCATCCTTCTTACTTGCTGACAATGGCAGTCCGGACACAAAGTCCATTGTGATTCGATCCCATTTCCACTCGGGTATCATGATCGGCTGAAGTAATCCTGAAGGCACTTGATGTTCCGCTTTCATTTGTTGACATATTAAACATCTCGAAACAAAGTCGGAGATGTCCCGTTTCATACCATGCCACCAAAACTGACGTTTCAAATCGTTGTACATTTTCGTACTCCCCGGGTGAATTGACATTCGGCTACAATGGGCTTCGTTCAGAATCATCGAAATGAGTTCTGAATTTCTTGGAACACACAACCGACTTCTGAACCTCAAACAATCGTCATCATCAATTTGAAATTCGGATTCCATATTCGGAATACATTTAGCCCATTTTGCATCCAATTCATCGTCGACTTTCTGAGCTTCACGAATTTGATGAATCAATAATGGTTTGGCCTTTAATTCAGCTACTAACACATTGTCGGGTAGAACAGACAAGTGCACATTCATCGCTCGTAAAGCAAACAGTGATTTCTGGCTTAAGGCGTCCGCAACCACATTAGCCTTTCCCGGGTGGTAATCAATGACAAGCTCGTAATCTTTCAACAACTCAAGCCAATGTCTTTGTCGCAGATTTAAGTCTCTTTGAGTCATCAAATATTTGAGACTTCTGTGATCCGAAAATACATGGCACTTTTCGCCAAACAAATAATGTCGCCATATTTTCAAAGCAAATACGATGGCGGCTAGTTCGAGACCATGGGTTGGATAATTTCTCTCGTGTGGCTTCAATTGTCTCGACGCATAGGCCACAACTCGACCTTCTTGCATCAATACACAACCCAACCCGAGTAGGGATGCGTCACTATAAATGACAAACTCTTTGCCTGATTCGGGTTGCACTAAAATTGGAGCTTCAGTCAAATGAGTTTTCAGTTAATCGAAGCTTTTCTGACATTTCTTGTGACAGCCCAAAATTGACCCTAGTCGGGAAGTGGTTTCGGGACCACAAAACCGAGTCATAAAAATAATTGATTTCCATATTCTATGCTTATTATGTGTGTACATGAGTATGTGGAAGTTTCATTCTCCAATTTTGCCAATTGCATGAGAAATTATTAAATAGGGATTGATATGAGACATGGTGAAAATATGATAGGCTAATTTAAAATGGTCTATTAATGCATGTTGTGAAAATGATGGGTTTGCATGTCAAATTACCCAAAATTTGAGCTAGTGGTTGGCCATGCTATGGGTGGAAACATGTTGGGAACATGTTGGCCTAGTGAGGTATGTAGGAAAAAAATAAAATAAGGGGCATGGGCATAAAATAATGAAAAGGAGTATGATGAATACAAAAAAAAAATGTGTGTAGTTGTTTCCCCCCCATTGCCGTGAGCTAAAGAAAAGAAAGGAGAAAATTTTTGTTCATCCTTTCTCATCTTCATTTAGCCGAAACTAGAAGGAAAAAAAACAAAGAAAAAAAAATGCTCATCCTTTGGTTCATCCTTGGCCAAAAATTTTAAGGAGGAAGGAAGAAGAAAGGTTGAAGAGGTTTGGCCATGCATGTAGCTAGGCTAAGGTATGTTTGATGATGTTCCATGAGATGCATGCATGTTTTAGTTGTTAGCTTGAGTTCTACCTAGCCCATGGTCTAAATCTTGCTATGTGATGGAAATGACACTCGGCCATGGATGCATCATTCTTGGTTGATGTTTGATGTTGTGGTGATGAGGCATGAGGATGAGTTAAGATTCGGCCTAGGTGGAGTTTGTGTTAATGCCATTGCATGCTAAATATGAAGCTTGTTAATGATGCATGTGATGGTGGCTTGATGATTCATGAACCTCCTTTTTAGCATTTTTGAGTGAGCACATATGTGCATTGGTTGCTAAATGGAGAAGAATCGGCTAGCAAGTTGTGTGCTAAGGCCGAATATAACTTTTGCATGTTAATGAGCAATGCATGTGTTAAATTGATGGAAAGGGAGAGGATGCTTTACTAGTGTGTATATGTGTGTATTAGCCAAGTTTTGAACTTGAAACAAAAGGGTGTTTAGTCAATACAAGTGACCATACTTGTAGAATGTATTAAGTGTTGAAATCGGCCCCAAAATAGACATGCATATTCGGCCAAGGGGGAAAAATTAGCTAAAATGTTGAGTTTGATTCATGATTCCGTACATATGTGACTTTAATGTCTAATGTATAAATATGGGCTAAGTGCCTTGTGTTCCTCTTTTCGATGCTCAAATGATTAAATCAATTTATTTGTTTAATTAAGCTCAAGAGCAAAGGGGAACTAAATCCGATAAAGGGAAGAAAAAAGTGGTCGAATAGCTATCGGAATCGTTCGACAACACCCGAGGTAAGTTCTTGAGTAAAAGAGCTTAAATTATGATGTGATTAGATCATGTTTTGAGCAAATTAAAATCATGCTCTTTGTGTGGCTATTGAGCCGAATTTGCAAGAATGATAAATGTCTTGTGTTTGAGTTTTGCTAACGAAAATGAAATACGAATGGGACATGATTTATTGTTAAATGTGCATGGTTATTTGAATGCTGTCCGGGCTAAGTCCCGAAGGCTTGTGCTAAGTGACAATATCCGGACTAAGATCTGAAGGCATTTGTGCGAGATACTAATTCCGGGCTAAGCCCGAAGGCATTTGTGCGAGTTACTAAATCCGGGTTAAGTCCCGAAGGCATTTGTGCGAGTTACTAAATCCGGGTTAAGTCCCGAAGGCATTTGTGCGAATTACTATAACCGGGCTATGTCCCGAAGGCATTTGAACGAGGAGCTATATCCGGTTAAATTCCGAAGGTACGTGATTTGGGAATGAATGAACTTGCTGTAAAATTCCAGTTAATACTCTCGAAACATCCCAACATTGAGGTATGTTTCGTATGTGCTTGAATTTAGTTGAGCCCTTACAAATAAGTATTCGCTCAGTTGATAAACGAGCTACCGGCCTTTGGCTGAGTTGATCTTTTGTGTATGTACATAAGGGTTGATAATGTGAAGCAAGTACGATATCGTAAATTTGTGCATATGAAATTATCCGTTTAGCTATATGAATGCTATACTTTTGTTGTGCTGGAATTCCTTGCTCAAAACTTACTAAGCATAAATTGCTTACTCCGTTTCATTGCTCCTCTGTTTTATAGATTTGGTTCTCCAGCTATCGGACTCGGGATCTTGAGGTAAAAGTCGCCCACACTATCAAAGCCCCTTTTGGTACAATTTTGGTTGAACTTCGAAATGGCATGTATAGGACTACCCGTTTGTGGTGGGTCGTGGACCCTTTGGACATGTATAAATTTGGGATAGCCATGCGAAAATGGCTTATATGTGTTTGAGTATATTGTTATAATCATTTGGTGTGGATATGCTTGACAAGGATTGGCCATGGGGATGGTTAATCACTTTCATAAATTGTGCTATTTATGCAAAAAGGGCTAGTTGAATCATGGAAACCATGAAATAGGTAAAGTCTACCTTAAAGGCAGATGCTGACAGCAGCCGTGATGTAGATTTGGAAAATCACTAAAAATAGTAGGAAGGGAATTAAATAGTGAATAAATTATGTAAACAAACCTTGATGAATCTACTTTCATAGGAAAGTAACGAAACAATCATACGGATAGTATGTTAAGAGATATTCAGGTTCTCGTGAGATAGGGCCAGAACGGTTTCTGGTTTCCTGTTCCGACTTTAGAAATTCATTACAAATTAACCAGAGATAATTAGGAGTCATACCATATATGGATAGATTCCTCTCTGAGTCTAGTTTCTATAGAAACAAACAGCATCAGTATTGGAGCCCTGTACAAGGAGATATCCAAGTCCTAATGCGCAAAGGTCAGGGTAGTCGATCCCTGTAACATGGGAGACTTTGACTAATAAACTGTACTAATTGCCCCGACCAAAAATTCTAGAAAAAAATATGTAGATGGGAATATGAGTCTAGTTTCAGGGAAAAATCACGAAACTGATTTTCTAGTTGTGAAACTCAAGATATGATTTTTAAAGCGACTAGTACGCAGATTGGCAGTGTCTGAGAAATATTTTTATAAGGGGTTTAAAGTCTGTTAACACCTCGTGTTCGACTCCGGTGTCGGTCTCGGGTTCGGGGTGTTACATTTCTCCGTCCATTCGAACTTAGCATCCTTTTGAAGTAGCTTCGTCATTGGTGTGGCTATCATCGAGAAACCTTTTACAAATCGTCGGTAATAATCGGCGAGTCCCAGGAAGCTCCGAACTTCGGTAACATTTCTTGGAGGCTTCCAGTTAAGTATGGCTGAAATTTTGCTCGGGTCAACTCGAATACCCGATGCGGATACCACATGACCCAAGAAACTAACCTCTCTTAACCAGAACTCACACTTACTGAACTTAGCATATAACTTCTCATCTCGCAAAATTTGCAACACTAATCTCAGGTGCTCAGCATGTTCGGTCTCATCTCCTGAATAGACTAAGATGTCATCAATGAACACAACTACGAACCGGTCCAAATACTGTCTGAAGATCCGATTCATCAAATCCATAAATACCGTAGGGGCATTAGTGAGCCCGAACGGCATCACTAAGAACTCGTAGTGACCGTACCTCGTTCTAAAAGCAGTTTTGGGTACGTCCGAATCTCGAATCCGCAACTGATAATAACCCGATCTCAAATCTATCTTTGAAAACACTGAGGCTCCCTTTAGTTGATCAAACAAATCATCAATACGCGGTAATGGATATTTATTCTTTATCGTCACTTTATTCAGTTGACGATAGTCAATGCACAACCTCATGGTTCCGTCCTTCTTTTTCACGAACAATACTGGTGCACCCCAAGGTGAGAAACTTGGTCGAGCGAAACCTCTATCCGTCAACTCTTGCAATTGAGCTTTCAATTCCTTTAACTCGGTTAGTGCCATACGATACGGAGCTATCGAAATTGGCGTAGTTCCAGGTACAAGCTCAATACCAAACTCTATCTCCCGAACAGGTGGCAAACCCGGTAACTCTTCAGGAAAAACATCCGGGTATTCACAAACCACCGGTACAGATTCGGGTTTCTTTTCTAATTCTTTGTCATCAAGTACATACGCAAGGTATGCTTCGCACCCTTTTCTTACATATTTCTGGGCCAACATTGCTGATATTACAGCTGGCAACCCCCTTAAGTCCGTAGACTCAACTCGGATTATCTCGTTATTTGCGCACCTCAAATCAATAGTCTTGCTTTTGCAATTCACAACCGCATCATGCGCGGTCAACCAATCCAAACCAAGAATAATATCAAATTCGTCAAACGGCAAAAGCATCAAATCGGCTGGAAAATAGGATTCTCGAATTATTAGAGGGCATCTCTTACACACTTTATCAACAAGTACGTATTGACCCAAAGGGTTTGACACTCGAATTACGAACTCAGTAGACTCAACAGGTAGAGTCTTACTGGATGCTAAGGTTTCGCATACATATGAATGAGTAGAGCCAGGGTCAATCAATGCAATCACATTAGTATCAAAGAGAGTGAAGGTACCAGTGATGACGTCAGGGGAGGATGCCTCCTCTCGTGTGCGAACGGCATATGCTCTAGCAGGAGTACGGTTCTCGGCTCGAACAGCCGTATCAGAGGCCCCTCTCTGACTACCACCCCTACCTCCTAAAATTCTCGGTGGTCTACCTCTAGTTGTCACTCCACTAGGTCTTGCACCTTGAATCTTATTCTTCTCATCAAGCTCCGTGCAATCTCTAATGAAGTGGTCCTTCGAACCGCATCCGTAACAGGCCCTGTTAGTAGACTTACCCCAACATTCACCTAGGTGTCGTCTTCCGCATTGGGGACATTCAGGTTTCTCTTGACGATTATTGCCCACACTAGCTACCTAAGTAGCTCGGGAGTCCGTCGATGGTCGTGCTCTGATGAAAATTCCCGCAGTCGTCCTCGACTTATTAGTGTCCTCCCTGAACTTCTTTACAGCTGAGAACGGAGCTTTACCCGTCGATCTTTTACGATAGTCTCTAGCTTCAAATTCAGCCTTCTTCTTCTCCTCTCCAAGTTCTTCCGCCTTGCAGGCTCGTTCGACTAGTGTTACGAATTCTTTTATCTCCAAAATACCCACTAGTAGCTTTAAATCTTCATTCAATCCTTCTTCGAATCTTTTGCACATAGCAACCTCATCAGCTACACACTCCCGGGCATACCTACTGAGTCTTACGAATTCATGTTCGTATTCAGATACTGTCATATGGCCTTGCTTGTGTTCCAAGAATTCCTTGCGCTTTTGATCAATGAACCGTTGACTAATATATTTCTTTCGGAATTCCGTTTGAAAGAAGTCCCAAGTAACTCGTTCGTTTGGGACTATGGAAATCAGGGTCCTCCACCAATAGTAGGCTGAGTCCCGCAACAAGGATATAGCACACTTTAGACATTCATCGGGTGTGCATGATAGTTCATCAAACACCCGAATGGTGTTATCAAGCCAGAACTCGGCCCTTTCAGCATCATCAGTAACTATGGCCCTGAACTCCTCAGCCCCGCGCTTCCTAATCAAGTCTACAAGTGGCTTACTCAGCCTCACAGGATCAGTGACTGATGGCATTACGGGCTCTTGGGGTGGATTATTCAAATCCGGGAATTGTTGGACAGCCGGATTGGTTCGGGCATATTGCGCGACCCACTCATTCATCATGGTAAAGAAGGCTTGTTTAGCCCCCTCACCTTGATTATTCGCAGATGACTGAGGTTCAACAGGCGGTGTCCCTTGTGCAGGAGCAGCCGCTATACTTTCAACGTCATCCGCTAAGGTTCTTTCTACACCGGGGTCCATTTACTAATCAAAACAAAAAAAATTTTAACCGTCAGAAGTCATCACACATTTAAACATTAACATTAAGGCATGTATAGCTAGACTCATACGCGCTATGGTAGTCCTAGAACCGACTAAACCATAGCTCTGATACCAATAAATTTGTAACACCCCGAACCCGAGACCGTCGCCGGAGTCGAACACGAGGTGTTAACAGACTTCAAACCACTTATTTGACATTTCCCAGACAAGCTGCCAATCTGCATATTAGTCGCTTTAAAAATCATATCTTGAGTTATGAAACTTGAAATCCAGTTGCGTAAATTTTCCCTGGAACTAGACTCATATACCTATATGGTAGAATTTTTGTAGAATTTTTGGTTGGGCCAACTAGTACAGTTTATTAGTTAAATTCTCCTCTATTACAGGGTACGACTACACTGACCTTCATGCATTACGATTTGGATAACTCCCTGCACAGAGCTTCAATACTGATGCCGTTTGTTTCTATAGAAACTAGACTCAGAGAGGAATCTATACATATATGGCATGACTCCTAATTATCTCTAGTTAATTTATAATGAATTTCCAAAGTCGGAATAGGGAACCCAGAAACCGTTCTGGCCCTGTCTCACGAGAACCTGAATATCTCTTAACATACTGTCCATATGATCGTCTCGTTACTTCTATATGAAAATAGACTCATCGAGCTTAGATTAAATAATTTATTCACTAATTAATTCCATTCCTACTAATTTTTGTAATTTTTCAATCCCACGTCACTGCTGCTGCCAGCATCTGTTACTGAAGCAACTATGCCCATTTCGTGATTTCTCATTGATCTAACTAGTAATTCATCATACATATCACAAAATTATAATCATGACTAGCCATACCAAAGGCTAATCATTGTCAAACATCTCCCTACTACACTATGGCCATATCATGAATCTTAACACGAAAATTATTCAGCCATGACATATGGCATAAAAATCGAATTACCAAGACTTACGACCTAACGTTATAAAACAAAATCCAACCGAACATTTATGCCATTTTCGCATGGCTAAAAGTTTACATACCAAAGTTCAAACACAACATAATAGCCTATACATGCCGAAATGTTCTCCTAAGCCGACTAAGAAGAAAGTACCAAAACTTGCTAGCTGCTGTGATGACTTCGATGACGGCCCGACCACGCGAAGGAAACGAATCCAAGAAGCCTAAAATAGGTGACAAGGAAACACCGAGTGAGTATATAACTCAGTAAGTCATAAGCAATGCACTACCATCCATTAATAACATTACCATAAGAGGAAACAAAATGGAACGAGGCTAGTTACTCCATCCACACCGAACCATACCATAGTTCCTTAGGCCTATCGGTTCCGTCTCATACCAAGTCATGCATTCACATTCCATATACTAATCGATAGGATATTTGAGGCAATTTCATACATCATTTTATTTTCATTACAATCATACAACTCGACGACCTTTCACCTATTCCACGATAAATCTTACATACGTGACTTCAAGTATAATTGTCACATAGGTTCAAAACTTACCAAGTTCAACTCCAAATATAAACGTAGCGCCTATTAGCCATGAACTCAAGGTACTTACCTTTTTCCGCTGTCCAAAATTGACTCGGTAATGTCGTATCCTTAACGTAAATAATTTATAGAAAATATATATATAGTGGGTTCGCACACATAGTGCTTAATCATCAACCACGCACACTTAGTGCCATGTACTTTAAACTCGCACACTTAGTGCCATGCATTTCAAGTTCGCACACCTAGTGCCAATCTCACAACCGTGAACACTTATTGCCCGCACACTTAGTGCCGAAAACCAGCCACTCTATAGGCTTCACTTCCTTTTTACATTCGACAAATTCCATCTCTACATACATATACATTTGTATACATTTCATCTCATTAAACACAATTGTATAGGTATTACAATCATTTAAATCAATACCAAAGATATGCTTAATGACTTACCTTGTGTTAGGTAAAATAGTTCCAAGTCGGCTACTCGATGACCTTCGATTTTCCCTTGTTGGACGCCTCTCCTTTAGAGTCTTGAGCTTAAACAAATAAATTAACTCATTTAACCGCTTTGCTACATATATTGGTATCCACATTTTAATGATTTTATGACATACGAAACGACATGGTAAAATTTTCATCTTGCTACTTTATGTTCTTAGCTATTCGGCTAATAACCTCATGCAATTACCATACTATCAATAATCTAATCACACATGCATATGCATACTTGGACATTCGGTAATCACCTTTGCTAATTTTAAACTCAACATCACGTAAGCTCCCTAGTGATGGCCGAATGCTTCATTTGTTACCCAACTAACCATTCAACAACCTCAACCTCATTACCACCCTTTTATGCCTAATTATCTAAGTCAAGATAAGATCATCAACATGCCTAACTATAGCCGAATGTGCAACATTAATCTATCATTTCCATTTCATTTAACACTTAACATTTACCACATATCGATTCACCAAACTCTCCATCTATTCATGCTCTCATATTCGGTCACCCATACCCATACTAACCATATAACTAATTAATCCTAGGGTTAAACACAAGTGCAATATTGAAGCACCATGGCCGAACCTTCCTGAAGTTGCTAAGACCCCTCATTTCTACTCCTCACATACTCTCACATCCAAACCTTTTTATTAAACACTCAAGCTCAATCATCTTCATGCCTCATCACCACAACATCAAAACACCAACCAAGAAAGACAACACCCATGGCCGAATATCATCTCCATCACATAGCAAGATTTAGACCATGGGCTAGGTAGAACTCAAACTAACAACTAAAACATGCATGCATCTCATGGAACATCATCAAACATACCTTAGCCTAGTTACATGCATGGCCGAATCTCTTCAACCTTTCTTCTTCCTTCCTCCTTCAAATTTTCGGCCAAGGTGTTAAAGGATGAACACCCTTTCTTTTTTTTTCTTTTCTTTGTCTAGTTACGGCAAAATGGAGGGGGGGGGATGGATGAGACAACTTTGTTTTCATCACCCCTCCCTTTTCATTACTTAATTACTAACCCTTTTATTTATTCTTTCTAACATGACACACTAAGCCAACATGTTCCCAACATGTTTCCACCCATAGCATGGCCAGCCACTAGCTCAAATTTTTGTAATTTGACATGCAAACCCATCATTTTCATAACATGCATTAATAGGCCACTTCACATTTGCCTAGCACATTTCTAAATTTTCTCACATAAGTCCTATTTAATAAAATTCACTTACAATTAACAAAATTCAAGCATGAAATTTTCACACATGCATATATACATATAATAAGCACCAAATATGATGGCTAATTATTAGTATGACTCGGTTTTGTGGTCCCGAAACCACTTCCCGACTAGGGTCAATTTTGGGCTGTCACAACTCTCCCCCACTCAAGAGATTTTCGTCCCCGAAAATCTTACCGATAAATAGGTTTGGGTATCGTTCTTTCATCGAGCTCTCGGTTTCCCAAGTAGCTTCCTCGATCCCGTGTTTGAGCCATAACACCTTTACTAACGGAACCTTTTTGTTTCGCAACTCCTTCACTTCACGAGCTAGGATACGCATCGGCTCTTCTTCATAACTCATATCGGCTTGAATTTCAACCTCCGACGGACTAATTATGTGCGAAGGATCAGATCTATAGCGTCGAAGCATCGAAACATGAAAGACGTTGTGAATCTTTTCAAGTTCAGGGGGTAAAATCAATCGATACGCAACTGGACCGACTCGTTCGGATATTTCGTATGGCCCAATGAATCTCGGACTCAACTTGCCCTTTCGGCCAAATCTGAGTACCTTTTTCCAAGGTGAAACTTTAAGAAACACTTTATCTCCCACCTGATATTCAATGTCTTTTCGTTTCAAATCCGCATACGATTTCTGACGATCTGTGGCTGCCTTTAGACTTTCACGGATTACCCTTACTTTCTGTTCGGCATCTTTAATCAAATCGACTCCAAAAATTTTACTTTCACCGAGCTCGGTCCAAAACAATGGTGTACGGCATTTACGACCGTACAAAGCCTCGTAAGGTGCCATCTTAATACTTGATTGAAAACTATTGTTGTAAGCGAATTCAATCAAAGGTAAATACCGTTCCCATGAACCACTAAACTCGAGGATGCAACATCTCAACATATCCTCAAGTATCTGAATTATCCGCTCGGATTGACCATCGGTTTGTGGATGAAAAGCGGTGCTAAAATGCAGCTTGGTACCCAAAGCTTCTTGCAATTTCTTCCAAAATCGCGAGGTGAATCTCGGATCTCTATCCGACACGATAGAAATAGGTACCCCGTGTAATCTCACAATCTGAGAAACATACAATTCGGCTAGTTTATCCAATGAAAAATCCGTACGCACGGGGATAAAGTGAGCCGACTTAGTCAGTCTATCAACAACAACCCAAATCGCATCCTTCTTACTTGCTGACAATGGCAGTCCGGACACAAAGTCCATTGTGACTCGATCCCATTTCCACTCGGGTATCATGATCGGCTGAAGTAATCCTGAAGGCACTTGATGTTCCGCTTTCATTTGTTGACATATTAAACATCTCGAAACAAAGTCGGAGATGTCCCGTTTCATACCATGCCACCAAAACTAACGTTTCAAATCATTGTACATTTTCATACTCCCCGGGTGAATTGACATTCGGCTACAATGGGCTTCGTTCAGAATCATCGAAATGAGTTCTGAATTTCTTGGAACACACAACCGACTTCTGAACCTCAAACAATCGTCATCATCAATTTGAAATTCGGATTCTATATTCGGAATACATTCAGCCCGTTTTGCATCCAATTCATCGTCGACTTTCTGAGCTTCACGAATTTGATGAATCAATAATGGTTTGGCCTTTAATTCAGCTACTAACACATTGTCGGGTAGAACAGACAAGTGCACATTCATCCCTCGTAAAGCAAACAGTGATTTCTGGCTTAAGGCGTCCGCAACCACATTAGCCTTTCCCGGGTGGTAATCAATGACAAGCTCGTAATCTTTCAACAACTCAAGCCAACGTCTTTGTCACAGATTTAAGTCTCTTTGAGTCATCAAATATTTGAGACTTCTGTGATCCGAAAATACATGGCACTTTTCGCCAAACAAATAATGTCGCCATATTTTCAAAGCAAATACGATGGCGGCTAGTTCGAGACCATGGGTTGGATAATTTCTCTCGTGTGGCTTCAATTGTCTCGACACATAGGCCACAACTCGACCTTCTTGCATCAATACGCAACCCAACCCGAGTAGGGATGCGTCACTATAAATGACAAACTCTTTGCCTGATTCGGGTTGCACTAAAATTGGAGCTTCAGTCAAATGAGTTTTCAGTTGATCGAAGCTTTTCTGACATTTCTCCGTCCATTCGAACTTAGCATCCTTTTGAAGTAGCTTCGTCATTGGTGTGGCTATCATCGAGAAACCTTTTACAAATCGTCGGTAATAATCGGCGAGCCCCAGGAAGCTCCGAACTTCGGTAACATTTCTTGGAGGCTTCCAGTTAAGTATGGCTGAAATTTTGCTCGGGTCAACTCGAATACCCGATGCGGATACCACATGACCCAAGAAACTAACCTCTCTTAACCAGAACTCACACTTACTGAACTTAGCATATAACTTCTCATGTCGCAAAATTTGCAACACTAATCTCAGGTGCTCAGCATGTTCGGTCTCATCTCCTGAATAGACTAAGATGTCATCAATGAACACAACTACGAACCGGTCCAAATACTGTCTGAAGATCCGATTCATCAAATCCATAAATACCGCAGGGGCATTAGTGAGCCCGAACGGCATCACTAAGAACTCGTAGTGACTGTACCTCGTTCTGAAAACAGTTTTGGGTACGTCCGAATCTCGAATCCGCAACTGATAATAACCCGATCTCAAATCTATCTTTGAAAACACTGAGGCTCCCTTTAGTTGATCAAACAAATCATCAATACGCGGTAATGGATATTTATTCTTTATCGTCACTTTATTCAGTTGACGATAGTCAATGCACAACCTCATGGTTCCGTCCTTCTTTTTCACGAACAATACTGGTGCACCCCAAGGTGAGAAACTTGGTCGAGCGAAACCTCTATCCGTCAACTCTTGCAATTGAGCTTTCAATTCCTTTAACTCGGTTAGTGCCATACGATACGGAGCTATCGAAATTGGCGTAGTTCCAGGTTCAAGCTCAATACCAAACTCTATCTCCGAACAGGTGGCAAACCCGGTAACTCTTCAGGAAAACATCCGGGTATTCACAAACCACCGGCACAGATTCGGGTTTCTTTTCTAATTCTTTGTCATCAAGTACATACGCAAGGTATGCTTCGCACCCTTTTCTTACATATTTCTGGGCCAACATTGCTGATATTACAGCTGGCAACCCCCTTAAGTCCGTAGACTCAACTCGGATTATCTCGTTATTTGCGCACCTCAAATCAATAGTCTTGCTTTTGCAATTCACAACCGCATCATGCGCGGTCAACCAATCCAACCAAGAATAATATCAAATTCGTCAAACGGCAAAAGCATCAAATCGGCCGGAAAATAGGATTCTTGAATTATTAGAGGGCATCTCTTACACACTTTATCAACAAGTACGTATTGACCCAAAGGGTTTGACACTCGAATTACGAATCAGTAGACTCAACAGGTAGAGTCTTACTGGATGCTAAGGTTTCGTATACATATGAATGAGTAGAGCCAGGGTCAATCAATGCAATCACATTAGTATCAAGAGAGTGAAGGTACCAGTGATGACGTCAGGGGAGGATGCCTCTCTCGTGCGCGAATGGCATATGCTCTAGCAGGAGTACGGTTCTCGGCTCGAACAGCCGTATCAGAGGCCCCTCTCTGACTACACCCCTACCTCCTAAAATTCTCGGTGGTCTACCTCTAGTTGTCACTCCACTAGGTCTTGCACCTTGAATCTTATTCTTCTCATCAAGCTCCGTGCAATCTCTAATGAAGTGGTCCTTCGAACCGCATCCGTAACAGGCCCTGTTAGTAGACTTACCCCAACATTCACCTAGGTGTCGTCTTCCGCATTGGGGACATTCAGGTTTCTCTTGACGATTATTGCCCACACTAGCTACCTAAGTAGCTCGGGAGTCCGTCGATGGTCGTGCTCTGATGAAAATTCCCGCAGTCGTCCTCGACTTATTAGTGTCCTCCCTGAACTTCTTTACAGCTGAGAACGGAGCTTTACCCGTCGATCTTTTACGATAGTCTCTAGCTTCAAATTCAGCCTTCTTCTTCTCCTCTCCAAGTTCTTCCGCCTTGCAGGCTCGTTCGACTAGTGTTACGAATTCTTTTATCTCCAAAATACCCACTAGTAGCTTTAAATCTTCATTCAATCCTTCTTCGAATCTTTTGCACATAGCAACCTCATCAGCTACACACTCCCGGGCATACCTACTGAGTCTTACGAATTCATGTTCGTATTCAGATACTGTCATACGGCCTTGCTTGAGTTCCAAGAATTCCTTGCGCTTTTGATCAATGAACCGTTGACTAATATATTTCTTTCGGAATTCCGTTTGAAAGAAGTCCAAGTAACTCGTTCGTTTGGGACTATGGAAATCAGGGTCCTCCACCAATAGTAGGCTGAGTCCCGCAACAAGGATATAGCACACTTTAGACATTCATCGGGTGTGCATGATAGTTCATCAAACACCCGAATGGTGTTATCAAGCCAGAACTCGGCCTTTCAGCATCATCAGTAACTATGGCCCTGAACTCCTCAGCCCCGGCTTCCTAATCAAGTCTACAGGTGGCTTACTCAGCTCACAGGATCAGTGACTGATGGCATTACAGGCTCTTGGGGTGGATTATTCAAATCCGGGAATTGTTGGACAGCCGGATTGGTTCGGGCATATTGTGCGACCCACTCATTCATCATGGTAAGAAGGCTTTTTAGCCCTCCCTTGATTATTCGCAGTGATGAGGTCAACAGCGGTGTCCTTGTGCAGGAGCAGCCGCTATACTTTCAACGTCATCCGCTAAGGTTCTTTCTACAGGGGTCATTACTAATCAAAACAAAAAAATTTTAACCGTAAAGTATACACATTAAACATTAACATTAAGGCATGTATACTAACTATACCGCTATGGTAGTCCTAGAACGACTAAACATAGCCAGATACCAATAAATTGTAAACCCGAACCGAGACCGTCGCGGAGTGAACGAGGTGTTACAGACTTCAAACCACTTATTTGACATTTCCAGACAGCTGCAATCTGCATACTAGTCGCTTTAAAAATCATATCTTGAGTTATGAAACTTGAAATCCAGTTCCGTAAATTTTCCCTGGAACTAGACTCAGATAACTATATGGTAGAATTTTTGTAGAATTTTTGGTTGGGCCAACTAGTACAGTTTATTAGTTAAATTCTCCTCTATTACAGGGTACGACTACACTGACTTCATGCATTACGATTTGGATAACTCCCTGCACAGAGCTTCAATACTGATGCCGTTTGTTTCTATAGAACTAGACTCAGAGAGGAATCTATACATATATGGCATGACTCTAATTATCTCTAGTTATTTATAATGAATTTCCAAAGTCGGAATAGGGAACCAGAAACCGTTCTGGCCCTGTCTCACGAGAACCTGAATATCTCTTAACATACTGTCCATATGATCGTTCGTTACTTCTATATGAAATAGACTCATCGAGCTTAGATTAAATAATTTATTCACTATTTAATTCCATTCCTACTAATTTTTTGTAATTTTTCAATCCATGTCACTGCTGCTGCCAGCATCTGTTACTGAAGCAACTATGCCATTTCGTGATTTCATGATCTAACTAGTAATTCATCATACATATCACAAAATTATAATCATGACTAGCCATACCAAAGGCTAATCATTGTCAAACATCTCCTACTACACTATTGCCATATCATGAATCTTAAACGAAAATTATTCAGCATGACATATGGCATAAAAATCGAATTACCAAGACTTACGACTAACGCTATAAAAAAATCCAACCGAACATTTATGCCATTTCGCATGGCTAAAAGTTTACATACCAAAGTTCAAACACAACATAATAGCCTATACATGCCGAAATGTTCTCCTAAGCCGACTAAGAAGAAGTACCAAAATTGCTAGCTGCTGTGATGATTCGATGACGGCCCGACATGCGAAGGAAACGAATCCAAGAAGCTAAAATAGGTGACAAGGAAACACGAGTGAGTATAATCAGTAGTCA